>NC_044032.1:369873495-371073571 GCF_901765095.1 Microcaecilia unicolor
TTGCTTAACCACCTCCGTTGCTGCTGCATCAGCCATTGCATTACCTAGTGCCTCAAAGGTTGACTTTTCAGTGTGGGCCGGGGTCCACACAACTGCAGTTTTTCTACCTTCACGTTCCCTTCTTGCCAAAATTTCAAACAGCAATTTCCAATATGTGTAATGTTGTAAATTTTTACCTGCACTGGTTATCATCCCCCTACGCTGCCATTTTAATATATGATACTGTAGTGAACTTGCAATGTAACCACTATCAGTATATATAGTAACATTTTGAGTCATATCAGTGTGTTGTAAGGCCGTAATAACGGCTAAAAGTTCAGCATGCTGTGCAGTATGGTCAGGAGGGGTTTTATATTGTACTTGCATTATCTTTCTTAGATTCTCATCCACCTGCACGCAGGCAAAGCCTGCAACAGTCCTTTCACAAGCTCCATCTGTAAACCATATTAATCCATCAGATAAGGGTTCAAAAGTAAGACAGTGAAATGTAGGGATTTCTATAGTATCGATCTCACCCTCTAGATTGACAGGAAAAAGCAGATCTATCTTATTTCTCTGTTCTTTAGTTAATGGTATTATTCTTATATCTTGTCCTAAAAGTACTGCTTGATATTTTCCAAATCTAGTGGCTGTCAATGCAGTCTGGCTAGGGCTCAACAGTGTTTTAATCGTGTGGTTGGTATGTATTACAATAGGAACAAAAGGCATTTGTGCTCTCCATTTACCTACTGCAGCCACTATAGCTGTCAGTAACTTTGGTATTTCTTTCATTCCCTTTTCCACATGATTAAAAGAGCCTGACAAAAAAGCTACTGGTGCATTTACTTCATTGTTTTGATTAATCATAGCTGCCCAACTATTTCCCATGTCTTTTACCCATAGATGCACAGGTGATTGGATATCTATTACTGCTAACGGTCCTGGGGATAACAAATCCCTCACAATCTTAGCCAATATTATCTTATCCTGCTCTTCCAATACAATTAATGTATTCTTTGGTGTGGCTGCGGGCAGTTTCAAATGTTTATAAAGTCTCATTACTTTTTGTGTATAATTTGGTATCCATTGTCTGCAGTAATTTAACATTCCCAAAACAGCACGTAACTGGGTAACTGTTTGCGGTACCGGGGTTTCATTTAAAATAGATATAATTTCCGGTATAATGACCTTATGTTCTGCTGAAACATTTTGTCCTAAAAAGGTGACAGTAGACTGAGCTATAATACATTTTTCCCTGTTACATTTATATCCTAACTCTCCTAATAACAAAAATAATTTTCTAGTCCAATCTAGGCATTCTGTTTCAGTCTCAGCAGACAGTAGAATATCATCTACATAGACAAACAATGACACCGTGTCAGGCAATTGACTCCTGAAATCCTTTAAATCCATCATTAGTTGTTTTGAGAATACCGATGGACTATCAGTAAAGCCTTGAGGCATCCTAGTCCACCTGTATGCCTCATTCTGTACTATAAATGACGTCAAATCCCTAGACTCTGGATGAAGAGGTATTGAAAAGAATGCATTAGACAAGTCAATAACAGTGTTATATGCATATATATTCTGAGTGTGCAAAAGTGTAGCAGGATTTGCACAAATCGGAAATTGATTTTTTGTAACCTCATTTAGCTCTCTTAAATCATGTACTATCCTTACATTGTTTTCCCCTTTTGGGACAGGAAACAATGGGGTATTGTACGGGGATACTGAAGGTTCAATAATACCACATTTCAATAATTTATCAATGTGCTCCAGGGTTTTGGATACTAATTTAGGTCGTATGGGGTAAGGGTCTTGCTTCGGCCCCTTTGCCCCTTCTATTAATTCTATCTTATGGGGTTTTGCATTTACAGCTAGTCCATATGGTGAATCACTTGTACTCCAAATATGTTGTGGTAATTCTTCCATAACCCTTACTTTATTTTCATTATTCAACTGTTGGACCATAGTGAGCAAACTTGGTATTTCTTTATTTCCAAAATCTAAACACAATCCTAATTGAGACAATAAGTCTCTACCACACAAATTTACTGGGCAATCAGGTGCCACTAAGAAGGGTACCACAGCCTCCCTTGAACCGTGCGGTTGGCATTCCAAGCGCACCAGAGTCGGTTCCGTTAGCCTTTTTCTTTGTTCTATCCCCGTAAATCCCACTGTTGTTCTATATTGATTTGAAAGCTTAACTCCCAGTGGTTTTGCACACAACACAGAGGTACTCGCCCCTGTATCTATCAAAAATCTCACAGGAGTTCCATATTTGCCAATTGTCAATGTAATAAAGGGTTCCCTTGTGTCTAATCTGAAAATCATTCCCTCTTCCTGACACGGGTTTGCTTCCAGTCAATAGCATTGGTCTGGAATATTCTGCCAAGTTGGAAAAGCATTTACAGTACCCTGTCTCTGTACTGCAGCCCCTGGTCCCTGTGATTGCATCGCCGGCTGCTGTATTGCAGTCTGCGGGGCACTCACAGGCATCCCTACTACTTGTGGCATCAATCCTTGCTGCGTCTGCATTTGTACTTGGGGCATTCCTGCATTCTGATAACATTCTGAAGCATAGTAACCATATTGCTGACAAATCATATTGTTCAGAGGTTATTAGAGATTTTAAATCACCTCTTTCCCTATTAGCCCTACACACAGAGCTAGCTAGGATTGTGACTAATTTAAGCCAGATGATCTCTTAACACTGCAGGAATCTCACTTAAAAAAGAGTCAAAGAAAGTTAAATTGCAAAAACATTTCACATAGAGAACTAGAACTTATTAATTAAACAGAGTAACACATATTTTAAAATAAACAGAGATCAGAATTCCCTATAAGACAAAGAACTTATTTAAATCTAATCTAAAACAATCTTTTAAAAGGAACAAAAACAATTTCAGTTCTTCCTGAAGCCAAGCCAGACACCCGAGAAATCAAAAACAGATGTCATTCCTCAACCTTCAGGCTGAACAAAAGGTTGCTTTTCCCGCTCTTGCTGTATTTTTTCAAACGATCCATACTGAGACCAGCTCAAAAAAGAATCTTTTGCATCATACCATTTCTCATGTATTTTTTCAATCTGTTTTTTTTCTAATGGGAATAATTCTATGACATGCTGCAAAGGGGAGCATTTTTTTGAACTATCTAAATCTAAATACATAGCATACACAGGAGGCTTTTCTTTCTTATCTGCCCCTTTCCCTTTCATTGTATTCTGACTATTACAATTTCTCCTATAAAGCCACAATCTACAAAAATATACTACTGCACCTAAACCAAGAAAATATACAAAACAGAAAACTACAAAACTAAACAAATATATAAGGCCACAGTGTAAGCTTACTCACGCGTCTTCTTATTTCTCTTTAGCAAGCCCAGGAGTCGTAGCCTATATGTCCAGTTCAGCAGTTTGATCAATCCCACATCAGTGGAGCACAGAAATTAGGCTTAAACAACGCTTGCTCTCTCAAAATCCTGTAAAAAACTTCATTAACAACACACACTTAATTTGTTCTTCGTCTCGCCTTCTCTTTTCCGTTTGCGGCCTACTCCTGGCTGGCTCGCCACTTTGAAGAAAAGACTAGACGATTTAATATTTAATATAAAAAGTAGTTTATGAACTGAATATCAATCATATTCAGGAAGCATTTCTTGATAAGCAATATATAAGTCAGAATGAATGATTAAAAACAAAGCAATGTACAGCAGAGAGAGAAATCAGAGTGCTTAAAGCAATGCTATAGACAGACAAAGAGAAATTCAAAATGCTTACTTATTTCTTTGTTCCCCTCTAGTTTTATACCGGGCCTCTGACTAATTCTCTCATACAACATTCCTGTGCAAGTCTCTGAATACCACAAACTGTTAATCATGTGCAGAACATCTGCTTTCTATTACCCCCCTACCTTTTAGCCCACAGACGTTTTGGAGCCTGCCTTTGGCTAATGTTTAATGTCCGTCAAATTTCTCATGCCTCAGGAGGGTTAGTGTTAAAACAGCTTGTTGTAATCATGGAGCCTTCCACTCCGCATTTTTCATACTTTTATTCAACAAATCTTTCATACTTTTGTTCAACACTTGCTACTTGGACAAACAGGTAGAAAAGTTGAAGGCGGAAGCTAGAAGGATGTTTGGGTGCATAGCGAGAGGAATGGCCAGTAGGAAAAAGGAGGTGATGATGCCCCTGTATAAAACTCTGCTAAGACATCATTTTTAGAATGTTGTGTACAATTCTGGAGACTGCACCGTCAAAAGGATATAAACAGGATGGAATCAGTCCAGAGGGTGGCTACTAAAATGGTAAGTGGTTTTTGTCAGAAAGCGTATGGGTTCAAATTATGAACCCCAAAGGGACAGATAAATCAATCAAAATCCAAAAAAGAGATCCATACCGAGCACAATTATATATACATATATTTGGTTTATTGTTAAGTATTTTACAGCTATCTCTGGAATAATATACAAGTCCTAACACATTATTAGGGTGAAGGAATAATGAGAAACTTTCAGTATAGGCTGTTTCCTAAAGCCGAGCCAAATTTTTAGTGACAAGATGCCAAAGTTTGGTTCACTTAAATGCTCTATACATCATAATGCTTTTCAATGTTTTCCAGCATCATTTGTTTAAATAAGTGATTTTTAAGCACATGAAACGTCAGTGCTAAATCAATTCCCTGAAGGCTGTATAAGTGTATACAATTTTGTCTTGCTGAAAAAAAAGCTCTCCAATAAGGAGCCAATCCCAAGGTGAAATAAAGGGCACCAGATTTCTAAACCAAAATATATATTTTTGCTCGGGATTGATTTCTTTTTTGGATAAAGCGTATAGGGCAGTGGTGTGCTGGAGCCGGCTCGCACTGGCTCTGCAGAGCCCGTTAATTTTTTAACAATTTAGCGAGCCGGTTGTTCTACTCTCAACTGCGACTTGAATGGGTTTTTTTTTCACAAATTGCAGCAGGTCGGAGGCTGGAGGCACGCATGCCCAAACACACCAGCTGTCACCTGATATTGGTGCATGCGTGGTGTGTGGCAACCCTGCCTCCTCGTGCTGCACTGCATGGAAGAGGTTCGTATGAGTTCTTGATTCTCTCTTTCCTGCTGCTGCCCTTCCCACTGCCCCATGCATTGAACTTTGTTTCTTCCCTCCCGTATCCGCTCCCTCTCCGTGCCTCCCTCCTTCAACCTCTTCCCCCCCCCCCCCTCCACCCAGCCGCAGTTCGGACCGGATCCTTACTTACTTGCAGACAGTAGGCAGGACGCGGCAGGCAAAGGGCAAAGGATACTGTCAGGACCAAGGAGGTTTGATGTGATGAGCTGCAGGCTCTACTCCACAGGTAAGCAAGGAAACCAATTTGTTTAATCTTTGTTTTCAGTCCCCCCCACAGCTAGAACACTCAAACCAAACAAAGCAATCAAACCTATGAGCTGCTGCATCCACATTCTCGTTTTTTTTTTTTTTTTTTAATTCTTGGGCCATCTATAACAAGTCTAAAGCTGTTAGGCAGTGCCTTAAAAGGTGGAGGACAAAAGTTTTTGTTTCGTTTTTTTTTAATTTTTTTATTTTTTACTTATTGGACAGATTTTTTATTTATTTGAAAGCTTCCCATATAATATAAATATCATGAAGTAACAATTGAATATCACTAAAACATCTTTAAAAATTATTATAGCTGGTAGAAACAGCAATCTTAAACTCTGTATTTTGTGCTCATTTTTCTACACTAAAATAAATACACTGTCTGTATACAATACAGATGGCCAAATTTCAGTGAGGATATCCTGTTTCCTGATGAGTTCACTTTAACTGTTGTTGTAGTCTACCTTGGGAAGCCTTAAGCTTGTGTTATAAAGATGATGATGGAATATATTGAAATTAAATGGAAGTAGAATTAAACTCTCCTTTCTTTGGGGCACATGGAATCAGATCTTAATCTGTTTTGTAGAAGTTTACCTTTTAGATACACAAATGGATTATTCTGTTTTGAACATGTTTCAGGGGCAAGAAGTTTTATTAGTCAAAATAAAAATATTTTGTTTCTTCCAGATTTCTTTTGTTGAAACATAAATGGGCCATAAACCCCTAATGCAGCCCATTGGTTTTCTTATATTTTGTTCTTGTGATAAATTATACTGTGTCAAAACTAAAAACTCTTGTCTCTATCTGGTCGATATTAAAAGGAGCTCATTGTGAACACTATCCACCCTAAAAGGTTGTTTTGTGGCTGTACATGAAGAATTATGATATTGACTAAATACGTGTATGTGTGTGTCCCTAGTCTTGCATCCTAAATTTATATAATCCTTTCAAGAAATCCAGTTAATTTTTTAACTTATTAGTGGAGCATAACCGCAGAGTCATCGTATGGTCGCATCTTCAATATCGTAATACTAGTACCCATCTAAGGAACAGCCAGGTTATTTTGAGTTAGTCTTCACTTGCTTTCCTTGTGCCATCACTATCCACCAGGTAGGCAGTGTCTTAAAAGATGGAGGATAAAGCATTTTTTTTTTACATTAAAAGAAGGTAAATTTGGATGTAAGGATTGTTTGAAAGCACACTCTCTCCCCAGGTATAGCCAGCTCTGGAAATGTTTTTTTTTTTTTTTTTGCGGCGGCGCAGAGGTGGACCAGGGAGAAAGCCTGTTGTTAAAAATTTACCAGCACACCACTGGTATAGGGACAAAGATCTCAACATGTATACTATCATGAAATGCCTAGCCACCTGCCTGGGGTTACCCCGCAGCCGCTTAGAGGGTCTATCCCCAGCACAGCTCAGGTCTGTCTGCACCTGCCACATGTGCTCTACACTAGCACCTTCCTCCCACCGACTGGGTCACAACTGCCTGTGGGTGAGTCTCCCACTCTCAAATTATCCCCAGTGATTTCTAGGTTACTAGAGCCACACTCCCAGTGGTCCCCAAATCCTAGAAAGTACTCATAGACCCAACACACAAACTACCATGATTCTTTATCAGTCCAGACAGGCAGAACAAACAGTGGAGTGGAGTGAAGGAGTGGCTTAGTGGTTAGAGCACTGGTCTTGCAATTCAGAGGTGGCCGGTTCAAATTCCACTACTGGTCCTTGTGATCTTGGGCAAGTTACTTAACCCTCCATTGCTTCAGGTACAAACTTAGATTGTGAGCCTTCCTGGGACAGAGAAATATCCAGAGTACCCGAATGTAACTCACCTTGAGCTACTACTGAAAAAGGTGTGAGCAAAATCTAAATAAATAAATAAACAAATGTGTTTATTCTCAAAACTTGGAACAATGAACAAAAAAATGTGAAATTAGCAAACAGTAACAAGTAACTGAAAATGGCTCAATTATAACACTAACTAATCTGCATACTGTCTAAACAGTATCTGGGAAGGTCAGGATATAGAACTGTTCATAGATCCTCAATCCATTAGTTTCAGGGTGAGATGATATGGTACATACAGATTTCACTCCACACTGTGCCCACAGATTATGGATCAATTCAAACATAAACTGGGTCCCTTGGTCTGAGAGTATTTCTCATGGATACTCTATCTGTGAAAATATTTCTAGCAGGGCAGTGGCAATTTTCTCTGATTCTATGGAGGATAAGGGTACCGCTTCAGGATATCTGGTAGCAAAGTCCACCACTGTCAATATATATCTTTTCTCAGTCTTGCTAGGGACAGCTAGAGGCCCTACTATATCCACAACTATTCTCTCAAAGGTTTCAGGGAGCTTGGGGGTGATCTTGGGTCTTACCTACTCTTTGGCACACATCACAGGTTTGACCATAATCAGCAATGGCTCGAGATGCTCCCGGCCATTAGAAGTTCTGGGTCAATCTGGTGCGTATGCATGTCACCCCCTGATTTCCTGCTAGTGGAATGCCGTGTGCAATTTGTAGAAGTTGTTCCCTATATACCCTGGGCCCTATAAGCTGCTTGCCTGCTGTCCAGGGCCTATTAGGAACAGCAGTATCAGTCTCTCTGTACAACAAGCCCCCTTTCCATAGGATACAATCCTTACCAGTCTCTTTGGTTGGCTGACCAGCCTTCTGCCTCAGGGCCTCCAGGTCAGGGTCAGAATGCTGTGCTTCCTGAAAAGCATGTCTCTGTCCTATATCAGTATCCATATCTGGAAGAGTCTCAGGGTCATCAGTCTGATCAACAGGTGTGCCATTTAAGTCAGACTTCCAAATTCATGGCTCCGAACACCTCTGGAACTTGTGCAGCTGGAAGCACTGGAGCGCCTCTTCCTGTCACTTGGTCAGCTGGTTCTACATGGACTGGCTCAGGATATGGAACTGGAGAAGTGATCTCTGCTATTTCTGCTTGTTGGGCCACCCTGGGTGAGTCTCCCACTCTAAAATTATCCCCAGTGATTAGTAAAAGGACCCCCCCCCTAATCCTTTTGAAACATTGACTTCTATGGTTATTAGACTCATTTAAGATATACATCATGCTCGTCATATGCAAGGTACAGTGCTGACACCAGCAATGGCTTCAGTAGGGTGAATGAAGCCCACACAGCATGTTCACAATGTGACATCAGCTCAAAGTAAGAGCTAAAATCACTCTCCTATCTTTTAATCACCACTTAGCATTATTTAAATATGATCCAAAATCATCCTTAGCTCCTTTCCCCAAGGAATTTATGGGAGGAAACACAACAGGGAGAACAAGAAGAATGTGTTCCATGAAAAATCAATTCTGATAGCTATAATAAACATCTAACAGAAGTTCTGCATGAGATTTTAATGGGCACATATCTTACAATGTTCCATTGTCCACAATTACAATTTGTGTCCATTTGTATGTTTTATTTTCTCCTCAGTGCCATAATATTGGCACTTGCATCATATCCGTTCCTGACTCACACATGAATAAAGACTATTATGATATCCTTATAAATTGGAGAAATAATTTTGGCCTCAGCTTTATTAACCAATCAAAAATTCATAATCACCACAAATAAAAAAATTTATTTCAATCTAACCTTCACTTTTCTTATTACCTCTTATAAAGGTAGTTGGTGCCGGCCTAGCTGCACATATTTATTCCATCAAATGTATTAATACTCCATGAACCACCTTGTAAAGTGAGACCTGTGGTGATGTCAAGGCCTCATTTCTGCTTCTGATGGTTTTGCCCATAAGCAGATTACACTGTAAAATCCATATATCCAGTAAATTCATTGTCTTCTACTACTACTATTTAGCATTTCTATAGCGCTACAAGGCGTACGCAGCACTGCACAAAAATAGAAGAAAGACTGTCCCTGCTCAAAGAGTTTACAATCTAACAGACAAAAAATAAAGTAAGCAAATCAAATCAATTAATGGGTACAGGAAGGATGAGAGGAGGGTAGGTGGAGGTGAGTGGTTACAAGTGGTTACGAGTCAAAAGCAATGTTAAAGAGGTGGGCTTTCAGTCTAGATTTAAAGGTGGCCAAGGATGGGGCAAGACGTAGGGGCTCAGGAAGTTTATTCCAGGCGTAGGGTGCAGCGAGACAGAAGGCGCGAAGCCTGGAGTTGGCAGTAGTGGAGAAGGGAACAGATAAGAAGGATTTATCCATGGAGCGGAGTGCACGGGAAGGGATGTAGGGAAGGACGAGTGTGGAGAGATACTGGGGAGCAGCAGAGTGAGTACATTTATAGGTTAGTAGAAGAAGTTTGAACAGGATGTGAAAACGGATAGGGAGCCAGTGAAACGACTTGAGGAGAGGGGTAGTATGAGTAAAGCGACCCTGGCGGAAGATGAGACGGGCAGCAGAGTTTTGAACCGACTGGAGAGGGGAGAGGTGACTAAGTGGGAGGCCAGCAAGAAGCAGATTGCAGTAGTCTAAACGAGAGGTGACAAGGGTGTGGATGAGGGTTTTGGTAGAGTGCTCGGAAAGAAAGGGGCGGATTTTACGGATGTTGTAAAGAAAGAAACGACAGGTCTTGGCAATCTGCTGGATATGAGCAGAGAAGGAGAGAGAAGAGTCAAAGATGACCCCAAGGTTTCGAGCTGAGGAGAAAGGGAAAATGATAGAGCCATCAACAGAAATAGAAAACGGGGGGGAGTGGGGAGGTGGGTTTGGGGGGAAAAATGAGAAGCTCGGTTTTGGTCATGTTTAAGTTCAGGTGGCGTTGAGACATCCAGACAGCAATGTCAGACAAGCACGCTGAAACTTTGGTTTGGATGCAAGGTGAGATATCAGGGGTAGAAAGGTAGATTTGGGAGTCATCAGCATAGAGATGGTAGGAAAAGCCATGGGATGAGATTAATGAACCAAGGGAAGAAGTGTAGATAGAAAAGAGGAGGGGGACCAAGAACAGAACCCTGAGGTACGCCAACAGGCAGAGGGATAGAAGTAGAAGAGGATCCACCAGAGTGAACACTGAAGGTGCGGAGAGAGAGGTAGGAAGAGAACCAGGAAAGGACAGAGCCCTGGAATCCAAGTGAGGACAGGGTATGGAGGAGTATGCTGTGATCGACAGTGTCAAAAGCAGCGGAAAGATCAAGAAGAATGAGGATGGAATAGAGACCTCTGGATTTAGCCAGTAATAGGTCATTGGAGACTTTAGTAAGCGCAGTTTCGGTTGAGTGGAGAGGGCGGAAACCAGATTGTAGTGGGTCAAGAATAGCATGTGAGGAGAGAAAATCAAGGCAGCAGTGGTGAACAGCACGCTCAAGTAATTTGGAGAGAAAAGGGAGGAGGGAGATGGGTCGGTAATTAAAGGGACAAGTAGGGTCGAGTGAAGGCTTCTTAAGGAGAGGTGTGACCACAGTATGTTTAAAAGCAGTAGGGACAGTTGCAGTGGAAAGTGAGAGGTTGAGAATGTGACAGATAAAAGGAATAAGAGCAGGTGAGATGGCATTAAGAAGGTGGGTGGGAATGGGATCAGAGGAACAGGTGGTACATTTTGAGGAAGAAAGGAGAAGTGTAGTTTCCTCTATAGTAACTTCAGGAAAGGAGGAAAAGGAATGAGGGGAAGGAGAGAGAGGGGAACGGACTAGTGGAGGGAGAGGTGGCGAGGTAGAGAATTCAAGGTTTATCTTTTGAACCTTGTCGTGAAAGAATTCAGCAAGGGTCTGAGGAGATAATGAAGGGGGAGTTGGGGGAGGGGCCACCTTGAGGAGAAAGTTCAATGTGGTGAAGAGAAGTTGAGGGTTAGAGCCAAGAGAGTTGGTCAGTTGGATATAATAATCCTGTTTGGTGCGTAAAAGAGCAGATTGGAAGGAGGTCAGCATGAACTTAAAGTGTAAGAAATCAGCAAGGGCCCGAGATTTCCACCAGAGGCGTTCGGCGGAGCGGGTACAGGAACGAAGGTAGCGGATATTAGAAGTCAGCCAAGGTTGGAGTTTTGTACGACTTATAGGGCAGGTCATCAAAGGTGCAAGAGTGTCTAAGGCAGAGGATAGAGTATTGTTGTAAGAAGAAACAGCCTTGTTGACAGACGTGGATGGTGCCACAGTAGAGAGGAGGTCTGAAACATGGGAGGATAGAGATGAAGGGTCAATATCGTGAAGATTCCTAGATCAATTAGATAAGATAGGACGGGACTGGGAGGGAGGAGATTTAAGTGTGAAAGTTATAAGATGGTGATCAGAGAAGGGAAGATCAGAGGTAAGGAAACTAGAGGGTGAACAGTTGGAGGAGAAGATGAGATCAAGACAGAGACCATTTTGATGAGTGGGGGAGGTGGAGCATATCACATATCGCAGTAATCGCTGCTGCTACTTAAACTACCCCTTTTAACATCCCTAAACATCGCTATCCCAACTACAAAATTATCCAAGATCCCAATCCCAACCCTCATGCTTCTAAATTTTGGGAAGGATTGGGTGGGATGAAATTTCTTGCTTTAGTTCCCTCAACTAGCTTTCCTCCTTGCCGCCCATCAATTCTCCTCAGCCCAGAGCCCGCCAATTTTCCTGACTTTCTGGTGCTCTTTTGCTCCACCCCCAACCTTAAAAAATAAACCAAAATTTACATACCCTTTTAAAGTCACCATTCTTTCTGTTCTAATTTGGATGCCTTACTAAACCTCAATATCTCTTCCCAGTAATCCTTTCTTGTTTTGTTTACCCCTTTTTGCTAATTAATTTTTAAATAAGTACATTAATTTCATTAATTTTAATTTTTAATTCCTAAGTCTTTATAAGACTCCTATTGCAAAATAATTAAATTATCTTCCTGTCAAGTATATGTCTTCCTCCCCCCCCACCCATTTTTCTTTTATCCCTTCACCATAACAAAATACATATAAGCACTACTACAGCAATGCCACTATTATCCACCCATAATTGATCTTATGGGTTTTCTTTATGTCTGCCCAGCATATCAAGGAACCTAAGACCAGAAGTAAAATACTGGGAAATGAATTAACCCTAATCACATGCTTTCCTGTGACTTGTGTTAACAACTGTTCTTTCCAGTCCCCGATTAAGTGTTTTCTATAATAATCACAGACAAAATACAGGTTCCAAAGACTGCCTGTCTACTCATCTTTTTTTGCTAAAGGTTTAGCTGCCCTTTAAAGAACAAAAAGGAAATAAATAAGTTTGTGATTAATAGTTGAGAGCTACAGCCAATTAATGTCTGAGTAATTGACTAATAATTGGGCGTCTTACTATCTTTGGCCTTAAATTAAATCCTACCACCCTAATCCATCAAGTCTGTTTACTAAAATGCCTGGTCAAATCAATTGAGATCCATAAGCTATCTTCCAGCAGGATAAGAGAAGCAGAAGGGTTGGTTGGCATTTGCCCTTCTGAGATGGTGCTGGCAATTAATCAATTGTTTGAATAGAATGCATTTTCATTACCTTCAATTAACATGAACTAAGATGGGATTCAGTGCTTCCTTACTTCAAATCAATATGATTTGCACATACATATAGCTCTCCTGCATGCTTAAGATTGGAAACACAGCTATTTTGGGACTTTGTACTGCATTAAAGGACAGAAAAAGCTAGCTGTGTGGAGCTGGGCACTTGACAGTAAAGAAGTCCCATTAATGTGGATGCTTCCTATAGGATACTGGGACAATAGGAAATGTTATCTATAACCAACAGGGTATAAATGAGGCTAATAAATCTTGTTATCTTCTCGAGTCTGAGAACAAATACATGAATAAATAAGAAAGAGGATTAATAATTCATTTACCAGAAAGAGAAAACAAGAAAACTAAAAGTAAACTTACAAAGTGTTTGATGGACCGCGGAGAACAGAGAGATGTACCAAGAAGCTTCTGAAATATCATACAAATATACTATATTTATTTATTTATTTATTATTGCATTTGTATCCCACATTTTCCCACCATATGGCAAGTTCAATGTGGCTTACATATTGCTAAAAAGGTGGTTACAAAATTTAGATATGTAGAAGTCTAGTACATAATACAGAAGTACAATAAACCTTTAGGTTGATATATTAGCATATTGTGAGAGAGGTTAATATTATTGTTTTCCATTTCTGAACTTTTTGTGATGTATGGTGATATGGGATTAGGCAGATCCAGGGAGGAAAGACTTCTTGAAAAGATGCATTTTTTAGTTTTTTTCTGAATTGTAGGTAGTTTTCTGTGAGTTTCAGGTCTTTGGGTAGTGAGTTCCAAAGTTGTGTGCCTATAAAGGAGAGGCTGGTGGCATGTGAAGATTTGTATTTTATACCTTTGCAATTGGGGTAGTGAAGGGTTAGGTAGTTTCTTGCTGTTCTCGTCATGTTTCTTAATGGTAGATCGATAAGTTCCATCATGTAATCTGGTGCAAGGCCGTAGATGATTCTGTGGACTATTGTGCATATTTTGAATATTATGCGAGCATTAATAGGAAGCCAATGTAAGCTTCTTAGGAGGGGGTTTTGCGCTTTCGAAGTGTGTTTTTCCGAAGATGAGTCTGGCAGCCATGTTTTGTGCTGCCTGTAGTTTTCTTATGATTTGATCTTTGCAGCCTACATAAATACTATTGCAGTAGTCTACATGGGTTAGCACCATGGTTTGGATCATATTGCGGAATGAATCCATGGGAAAGTAAGGTTTTATACGTTTGAGCTTCCACATAGCACGGAACATTTTCTTGGTCGTGTACTTAACTTGGCTTTCTAGCGTTAGGTTGAGGTCAATTGTTATGCCTAAGATTTTCAAGTGGTCTGAGATTTGGAGGGATGAACCTTGTGCATTAATTGCCAAGGGGGGGACATTATTGTATTGGGACGAGAGAATGAGACATTGGGTTTTATCTCTATTGAGTTTTAACTTGAATGCCGATGCCCAGGATTCCATGATGTTCATGCTGTTTATTATTTCTTTAGTGATTTCTGTGGGGTTCTATTTGAAGGGAATATAGATGGTGATGTCATCTGCATAGAGAAATGGATTGAGGCCTTGTTTGGATAGAGAGTTAGCCAGTGATGTCATCATTAGGTTGAATAATATAGGTGAGAGCTGTGATTCTTGTGGTACTCCACATTCTGCTTTCCAATGTGGGGATATATCTGAGTTTGATTTGACTTGGTATGTTCTGGATGTCAGAAATCCATTGATCCAGGAGAGTACTTTTCCTGTAATTCCTATCTTATCGACGATTCTCAGTAGTATGTGGTGGTCGACCATATCGAATGCGCTTGATAGGTCAAATTGGAGTAGGAGGATGTTTTTACCCCTTGCTATTTCCTGCTTGAATCTGGTCAGGAGTGTGGTTAGTATTGTTTCTGTACTGTGCTGAGGTCTGAAGCCAGATTGAGATCAGTGAGGTATTCTGCTAGTTGTTTGGCGACTATGCCTTCTGTCAATTTGGTTGTTAGGGGTATGGATTCTATCGGTCTATAATTCGAGGTGTCTTCTACTTTTTTTGGTGTTTTTTGGGATGGGAGTTACTAGGTTATTTCCTCTGTCCTGTGGGAATAGGCCTTTTTTGAATAGATAAATAAGGTGGTCTGTGAGTTCTGTAACATATTGATTGGGGGGGGGGGGTCATCATATAGTTGGGGCAGGTGTCTAGTTGGCAGTGAGCGGAGGAGAATTTTCTGAGTGAGTAAGCTATTATTTCGGTGCTTAGATGAGTGGTTATTCCAAATACGGTCTGCTGGGTATTCCCTTGGGTTTGGATCTTTTTCGTTTATGAAGGTTTCTAGATTAATATTTCCCTGATGCAGATTCTTGCGCAGATTGGTAATTTTTTCTTCAGAGTATTTGGCAAGATTATCTGCATGTGGGAGGTTTGCATTTGGTGTAGTTACCGTTTTTGTGTTAAGTAAGTTGTTTATTAGTTTGTATAATTTCTTTGTGTCTTTGAAATCTGTGCCTATTTGTTCTCTGTAGAAGTTTCTTTTGGATTGTCTTATTTTATATTTATATTTTGTTTGACTTTCTTTCCAGGCCTTTAGTGATTGTTCGTTTTTGTTTTTTTTCCAGCTTCATTCTAATTTTCTAGTTTATGTTTTTAGAATTTTTAGTTCTTCATTAAACCAGAGTATTTTATTGTGGGATAAACCGTGCAATTGGTTTGTTGTAAGGTGTCTCTCACTTTGTCAAGTTTTAGGAGGAAAAGAGTTTTTTAAATCATCCGATTTTCTCATGTACATGTGACTTTTTGCATATGATTCTTTTTTCTCTTTTTCTCCTTTTTGGGACCAATGATAATAGTTTACTCCTAATTTGATAGTGGTTTTGTTATACTACATGTATTTTCCTTATCTGGAGCTCTGAGGTTCCTTTTTGTGGTAATTGATATTACAGATTTCGCAATTGGAATCCTGTATATACAAAAGGGGAGACACCCACAAACTAATTTTTCAAACTTCCTTGAGTATTTGGATTATAATCTGAAAACAAAAATCTTTATTGACACCTTACACAGTAACATTCCGTTCAATGAGGTCATTCAACCCCATTGACTGTACAGAATTAAATTCAAAGATACAATATTGTTCACATAGAGCTAAGTATGCTTCCCAGTCTCCCTGAAAAAATTGAGAGACCTGCTCTATAATGAACCATCGCATGTCCATAAATTCATGATTGTAATCAACACAGTGCATCATCATTGAAGCAGCCAGTGTTCTAGTTTTTAATCTACTGCGATGTTCACTGAATGGGTCTGATAGTTCATCCAACATATACTTTGAAACACGGACAAATTATGACATACAGCACAAAAAAATGAAGAACAATTAGTGGTGTTTTTAATTTGTAAGTTTTGTTAGTTACAGGATGTTGCCACACTGAACACGTTAAGAACCTCAGACAAGCTTTGCAATGTCTTCAAGGTTTACGATCCACTGAGATTGTAGGCTCTTTTGTCAACTGAGATGTAAATATAGAAGAAACCAGCTCTGCATGAACAATATTGGATCTTTGAATTTAATTCTGTACAGCCAACGGGTTTAATGACCTCATTGAACAGAATGTTACTGTGTAAGGTGTCAATAAAGGTTTTCATTTTCAGATTACGTCACTACCATTATATTGCTTGATGATGTGTAAAAGCAGTTAGCATAACTGGGTTTAAAATAGATTCTGGATGGAAAAAGTCCAGAAACCATTATTAACAAAGGGTGCACATTTGTCAGCACGTATCCAGTCTATTTGGACACCTAAATTTTTTTTTATGCACACAAATAGCTTGTGCGTGCATACTATATACCTGTGAATTAATAGATGTATAATCAATCTGCATGCTCAAAAACTGTGGAAAATAACAAAAATGATTCAACAATTTTGTTTAACATGAAGACTAACCAAACTTTCCTTTGGCTGTGACCAACCTATTATTAATCAAGTATACCTGAGGTTATGCAACATGGAATCTATCTACTTTTTGGAACCCTGCCTTGTGACTTGAATTAGCCACTGTTGGACCTAGAGCAGTTTATTTATTTTTATTTATTTATTTGTAGCATTTGTATCCCACATTTTCCCACCAATTTGCAGGCTCAATGTGGCTTACATTTGCCATAATGGCTGTTGCCATTTCCGGGTAACAGAATTCCAAATGGTATTGCGTTAAGGTGCATACATACATGGTAAAGAAGTATACATTATGGTAAAGAATATATTATGGCAAAGAAGAATATATTATGGTTCATATGATCTTAAGTTCAGTTCTATCAGAAGCCCACCAACATGTCCATGAATCCACTATAGTGATAAACAATGAAAAATGGAGGAGATATGTCGTCAACTAAACTTATACCTGACATATATTAATTAATGAGAGTGTTGTTACCTCAACTATAGTGGACATGTTGGTGGGCTTCTGGTAGAATTACAAGAAGATGAAAGATGAGTATTAATTTAAATATATATCAAGCCTTTACCAAATGACTGTTGGATAGTGTTTTTCCCATGACTGGTCTCCTGCGTTTCTGTCTTTGTGATATATTTGGACTGGTTATCCTGCACGCCATACAGTGGACTTTTTTTCCCTATTATGGTTGGCCGGGCTCACGCCTTATAACTTCTGCTGGCTGGGTGGCCAAACTGAGGTTTTTTTCTCCACTGCTTTTTGAAGTGTGCTGGAGTGCTGTTTTGTCACAGAGTCCCTGCGCATGTGCTATAATATAATAGTTTGAACTGATTCTCTGGTCTTCAGCCTGTTGCTCTAATCAATCATATTCTAAGATACTAGCTTTTGACATGTCTCAGTACAGACACTCTTCCCTATATAATTGTGCCATACTTGACATGGGCCTTTCCTGTGAAAAGCAGAGATTTTGGCATCCTCAAACTTTACCAGGCATTGGCTATAGGCTGACACATTCTCTCACCATCTGCTTAGAAAATATTAGGTCTTCCTACCCAGGACAAATTATTTTATCAACTTGACTGTTTACTGTTTTGCTATATTTTGTTATTATTTTAATTCCATTTCTTGTAAATCTCTTAGAAGGAGATCATGAAAAACAACATCTCCAATGAATCTTTTTTTTTTTTTTGTTTTTGTTACATTTGTACCCTGCACTTTCCCACTCATGGCAGGCTCAATGTGGCTTACATGGGGCAATGGAGGGTTAAGTGATTTGCCCAGAGTCACAAGGAGCTGCCTGTGCCTGAAGTGGGAATTAAACTCAGTTCCTCAGTTCCCCAGGACCAAAGTCCATCACCCTAACCACTAGGCCACTCCTCCACTCAGGAGTCAGATACAGTCGCATCTGCCTAGAGAGAGTAGTAGACCTGGATAGGCAAAGCGTTCTCAAAACCAGCAATGCACCTACCATTATAGATGTCAAACTCCTGCAACTCAGAAATTCAGATGATTGTGTTACTGCTGGTAGTGATAGACAGTGGCATACCTTCATTGGGTGTCACCCAGGGCATTGCGCCCCCTCCTCCAAGCAAGAGGGTGCATGGAGCAATCGCGTGGCAGTCAGCTCTGCTGGTCCCCTGCCCAAGAACAGAAAGTTGATTTCAGAGGGGGAAGATGACTGGCAGAGCTGACTGCCACGCAATTGCTCCATGCACCCTCTTGCTGCCTGCACCTGGGGCGGACTGCCCCCACTACCCTTCCCTTGGTACGCTAGAGGTGATACAGAAAGTGCCATCATGAGCAAAGCATTTATGCCAGCACATTCAAGGGGGAAGTTATCAACCTGGGCTACCATTAGGATGGACTATTTTACCATAAGTTGTGCTATTTTAGCACAGGATCACATTTTATATAATGAGATCCCGTGCTAAAATAGTAAGTTACTGGTAAAATAACCCATCTTAACGGTAGCCCACACTGATAACTTTCCCGCTCAGTTACAGAAAGTTGATTATTTTTCAATAACAAAATGTCTCACTTCCTCTTCCTCCCAGCTGAGTCATTTTTTATATGGTGTAATGTTTTGTTGATGTTGATTCACAAACACTTATGGCTTTTTACATATAAGTGACTTTTTTAAATCTCTACTGAAGAGTAAACATAAGGAAAGCGAGCCAAGTTTGTCTGCTGTAGTGTAGAAAGAGTGATGAGAAGTAGAAAAACAGACCAAAAACAGTGAAGCGATATGCAGATTTATTAAATCAAATGTTTTTGGTCTGCTTTTCTACTGCTCATTTCTTCCGGTTGTGTGTCATTGCCTCTTTGCTGCTGTTGAGTGTAGAAAGTGTGTGCACTGTAACATTTGCATTTTATAGATGCATTTGCGTATGTGATTAACAGAATTAGGAAATTCACAGATCTACTCATCATCACTCTTTATTAGCAAGCGCCCTATCTCGACAACGTTCACAAGTGATCTATAGAACTGAATACCCAGTTCATACCAAATGTTGCCTTTTCTATCTGTTGTGTTTGCAAATACCATTACCATGGCTAAAATGTTTCTTAAAGAAATATTAATAAAATGAAACAACATGCAAGTTATAACCAGTTTAATAGACAAGGGTTCTAAATAGAATACAATTAAAACATCCACAATAAAAAGTTAAACAAAAAATTCATGTTAATACACATGCATGACAATTTTAAGAAATATACACTCACAGTTACATGCTGATTACCTGTATTTTTCATTAGAGTAGTGGCATATACTATATGCACATAATCTGCCGGATTCTATATATCATGACTAGAGATCCGTGCCGAAATTCAGGTGTATTCTATAACAATGCATGTAACTTAATTGGTTTAACAAGCTAATCAGCATTGATAATAGTACCTAACAAGCAATAATTGTAAATCATATTATTCACGGCGAGGCCCCGGCCTACATGTCAGACCTCATAGACTTACCACCCAGGAATACAAAAAGCTCATCACGCACATTCCTGAATCTCCATTACCCCAGCTGCAAAGGACTAAAATATAAATCAACATTTGCGTCCAGCTTCTCCTACATATGTACGCAACTATGGAATGTGCTACCATATGCCACAAAAACAATGCATGACTTAACTAACTTCCGAAAAGCACTAAAAAACAATCTGTTCAACAAGGCATACCACAAAGATCCATCCTAAATTCCAGTCAATGAAACTTATACCAGAACTAGACATAACCAAACTCCATATACCTGATTGCCTCATCAATTGTTACGAATGAACTTTAACGCTACAACACTATCCACCTTATAATCGAAAGAGAAAAACGCCTAGATTTCAACTCAAATCGGGAGATAGACGTTTATCTCACAAAAACGAATAAATCGGTATAATCGAAAGCCGATTTTGGACGTTTTCAACTGCACTCCGTCGCGGATGCGGACAAAGTTGATGGGGGCGTGTCAGAAGTGTGGCGAAGGTGGAACTGGGGCGTGGTTATCGGCCGAGGAGAGATGTACGTGTTAGGGCGATAATCGAAAAAATAAAGGCGTTTTTAGCGAACATTTAGGACACTTTTGTTGGACCCTTTTTTCACACGAACAGGTCCCAAAAAGTGCTCTAAATGACCAGATGACCATCGGAGGGAATCGGGGATGACCTCCCCTGACTCCCCCAGTGGTCACTAACCCCCTCCCACCACAAAAAAATGATGTTGCACAACTTTTTATTTTCACCATCAAATGTCATACCCACCTCCCTGGCAGCAGTATGCAGGTCCCTGGAGCAGTTGTTAGGGGGTGCAGTGGACTTCAGGCAGGTGGACCCAGGCCCATCCCCCCCTACCTGTTACAATTGTGCTGCTTAATGCTTATTAGTCGTCCAACCCCCCCAAACCCACTGTACCCACATGTAGGTGCCCCCCTTCACCCCTTAGGGCTATAATAATGATGTAGACTTGTGGGCAGTGGGTTTTGAGGGGGATTTGGGGGGCTCAACACACAAGGGAAGGGTGCTATGCACCTGGGAGCTCTTTTACCTTTTTTTTTGTTTTTGTAAAAGTGCCCCCTAGGGTGCCCGGTTGGTGTCCTGGCATGTGAGGGGGACCAGTGCACTACGAATCCTGGCCCCTCCCACGAACAAATGCCTTGGAGTTATTCGTTTTTGAGCTGGGCGCTTTCATTTTCCATTATCGCTGAAAAACAAAAACGCCCAGCTCACAAATTGTCGAATAAAACATGAACGTCTATTTTTTGTGAAAATACGGTTCGGTCCGCCCCTTCACAGACCCGTTCTTGGAGATAAACGCCCATGGAGATAGACGTTTTCGTTCGATTATGCTCCTCAATATCTCTGATCCTGATAATGAACTCTTTATAATCTGCTTGTCCTCTTATGATCATTTAATGCATTATCAACTTGTATTTCCTCATACCGGAAATGGCGATCGCCATTACAGAATAATGTAAGCCACATTGAGCCTGCAAATAGGTGGGAATATGTGGGATAAAAATGCAACAAATATTTGACAAATATATATATATAGTGAAGATGAAGCTCCCACCTCAGGATCCCACGTCCCTCTTTCACTCAGGGTGAGCTGGTTCTCAGTATGCAGATTTTATGCAAATTATTCTACTACCCCTTTCTGCTCAGGGTGACCTGCTTCTCAAAGGCAAACACAGTCAGGTCTCACCAACAGGATATTCTCTTACAAATCTTTTATTCCCCCTTCCTGGGGCACACTTCTTCCAGCTTAAAACACTTTTACAAGCTTAAACAGTCCTTCCAGCTTAAACATTTCTTCCTAGTCAGTTCAATCTTCCAGCTTAAGCACCTGGACACTCAGTCCTTCCTTGTAACATGAACACCCCAGTCCTTCCTTATATCCCGGACACCCAGTCCGTCCTTGTAACACACAGTTCTTATACCTGGCACTCTAGGGCCTTCTTACCCCAGCCAGCTTCCTTGCTTTGCAGACAGTTCACCACCAGTCCAAAGGGCTCAGCCAGTACTTCACATGGGGACCTCCTGCTTCAGCTACCAGCTCTCTTCTTCCGCTGCTAGCTGTCCTCTCCCCCTCACCACTCAGGTGGGGTATTAAGTGTTTAATGGCCAAACAGGACCCAGCCCATAACCTGCTGCACCTGTTTCCACCTCCAGGACTCTCCCCGGTCCTAGCGACCTCCAGCTATACCTCCCCTTACTGGCTCCCTTCAGCGACTCACCCAGCCCTTCTCCCTGGACATTTTAGGGGAACAGCGCCCTCTAGGGGCCTAACCAGGGTAGGACAGCCTCTCCCTTCTCACAATACATACATACATATATATATATATATATATATATATATATATATATATATATATATATATATATATATATATATATATATATATATCAAATATGCTCTCTCCATAGTGGATGACCTAAAGAATGATACAACCCAATTTCCTACTCAGGAACGTTCATGTATTACTATAATTTATTCTTCCAATTTCTTACTCAGGAACTTTCATGTATTACCATAATTTATTCTTCCTTAACATATATATGCACATGATATATATCTAAACCATGATCTGTTCACGTATGTTATGTTACATGTATGTTACCATGTATGTATGCAACTTAACACATTACCATTTGTAATTCTGTTACCCGGAAATGGCAACTGCCATTACGGCAAATGTAAGCCACATTGAGCCTGCAAATTGTTGGGAAAATGTGGGATACAAATGCTACAAATAAAATAAAAAGAAATAAAAATAATTATTATTTTAAATAAAAAACTGTAATAATAATTATAAATTATTGTAAATAATAATTGTAAATCATCACTATAACCAATGTAAACAGAAAATTGTAAACCAACACCATAAGTACCAATACAACATCTGAAATGTAACACAAAACCAGAACATAATTTGTAAGCTACTTTGAACCAAAAGTTGTGTTTGGATAACAGTGGGATACAAGAATGTAAAAATAAATGAATAAATAAATAAATAAATAATGAGCACTAATTGGCAATAGTTAGAATTTATACGCACATCTTGCTAAGCATATTCTGTAATGAATTGCACCTAAATGTGCACAGTTCAAGAAGGGCATGGCTATGGATGTGAAAATAGGTGTTCCCAAATTTATGTATGTAGATATAGAATATGGCCCAGTGTGTGCAAATCTACACACAGGGATTTATGCCACATTTTCATTGGTGTAAATGGAGGTGAGTAGTTTTAGGTGCTGGGATATCAACTAAGCATATTCCATATACTGAGTGGAGGAGTAACCCACTGGTTAGTGCAGCAGACCTTGATGCTGGGGAACTGGGTTCAAGTCCCACTACAGTTCCAGCTACTTGTGACTGTAGGCAATTCACTTACCCCTCCATCATCCCAGGTACAAATAAGTACCTGCATATACTACTAGGTAAATTGCATTGAATGTAGTTGCAAAGACCACATAAAGGCAGTATATCAAGTCCCATTCCCTTTCCCTATATATTGCACATAAATCTAGGCTTTCAAAAGCTGTCCTAACTTCACCCACTTAGCCTTGTGAACCCTGGCACTAAATATCAGTTGGGACCCACATAACATTGGGGTTTTTTTTTTTTTGCCCCAATCCCCTAAAAAAGCCGCTTCCTAGCTTCCCCCTTTTTATGGAAATTGAGCTGATACTACTTCAGGGTAACATTGTAACTATATTTCTAAAGCTTCAACCTTAATGGGAAACAGCACCTTGAAAGAGTGGTCCAGCCAGATCTGCTTGTCCTGGTCACAAATTCTGTGGTCTAGCACCACTTGCGGATGGAGAAATGTTCTGAAAGGCTGGATACAACCCACAACATCACTGTAACTGTTTATACCGGAATTAGCGAACACCATTACAGTACTATGTAAGCCACATTGAGCCTGCAAATAGGTGGGAAAATGTGGGATACAAATGCAATAAATAATAATAATAATAATAGTACAAGGAGCATCTACGTCAAAATCGACAAGTCGGGCACTCACAATGAACATAGCATAAGAACATAAGTGTTGTCATACTAGAACAGACCAAAGGTCTATCAAGCCTAGCATCCTGTTTCCAACAGTGGCCAATCCAGGTTTCAAGTACCTGGCAAGATCACAAAACAGTACAATACATTTTTTGCTGCTTATCATAGAAATAAGCAGTGGGTTTTCCCCAAGTCCATCTTAATAATGTCTTATGGACTTTTCTTTTAGGAAGTTATCCAAACTTTTTTAAAACAAATTACAGAGTTTAATTACACGTAGAGTGAAGAAAAGTTTTCTCCAATTGTTTTAAATTTACTAATTTGTAGCGTTATTGCTTGCCCCCTAGTCTTAGCATTGATCTCAAAGCACACATTTTAAGGTGTGCCACTGTGCACAACGCCCCCCCCCCCCCAAAAAAAAAAGCATTCTCATTCACCAAAGGCTGATACCAAACTACTGAAAAACATGGAATCCTAAATCCAGAATAACTGAAAATGCATTGTCCACTCTCAGCTAAGCCACCTTTGATTGCTCATGGCCTATCTAGTGTCATCTCAGCCAAACAAATGTTGACATCTCTAAACCCCCCACAATTGTCAGCTTTACCTTTGGTTAATGCCTTCTGAACTGTTCTTTATAGGTGAGACAAGCACAACCACCAAATGTTTTATAAGGCCTTAAGATCAAGTCAAAGTAGTGCAGCAGACTGGGGTATAAAGATGGCTTTGCTTCACCTAAAATACTATATATTAAAAGATAAAGTCCAATTAAAACTTGACATAGGGACCAGTATCTTCCTCTTCTTACTATCTGCCTTACTGTCTGAACCCTTCTTTTGATCCCCCAGATCCGCATCTTTACTCAGTAACAAAAACAAATCAACATATTTTCCCTGTAAAATCTTCCCCTTCAATTTATGAGGCCTTGCCTATCCAAAGTGGCAATTGCATACAATGTATATCCACGCCTTAAAATTTGTGTCTTAGCAGACCCATCCATGGTATCAGAATGTACCCTAGTTCCTCTAAACCAAATACCACCCTCTGTACCCTCATCCCAATCTGACTCTGAATAAATGTAAGAAGACTCCGAAGAATCAAAAGAATCAGATTAGCATACCCAAAAAGGACTCAAACCTTTATTCCTCCTCTGTCATTTCTCCTTATCCATCATTTTTACTGCCTGTCACAAATTCCTCAAACATGTCCCTCTATCTCTTATGGGGCTTCACTATTGCATCAGTGCTTACTCCAGTGCTCTATGGTTTGACACAATGGTCTTTTAAGACCAACTTTATGTTGCTATTTCAAGCCTTCTGTTTTTCAACCTAAATGTAAAATTAGATCATGAGTCTTTCCTTAAGACATAAGACTCCTGATGCAGGCCGCCAGACTGAAACACAACGCTGCGTGGAGTCATTTCTAAGGAAACATAAATAAACTGTGTTGATTTTATTATTAATTATTTGTTTGGTCCCAGTTCTTTGGACAAGCCTGGTTTACTTTTCCCACTTCTTTTACCTCTATCTCTTATGCCAATGTCTATTTCCACCTCATTCTGCCCCATCTGAATGACTCACCAGCCAACAAAACACTCTCGAATACTAGTCTTCCTCAGTCCTCCGGGTTACAGACACATATCTTCTGATACTCTAACTCATCTACCGTATTTTCCTGTTCACTTACCCTTGTCACACTTTGACTGCTCACCTGCTTGCTCACCCATTTAAATAAAGCACCCATTCCCCTGGACTCCCCACGCCCATCTCCAGGACCTGGTCCCTAAAATGAACAGGCTTCTTAGTAACCCTTTTACTTGCTTCCCCTGACTGTCTAACCCCCCTCCCATTACCTCCATTACCTTGCTGCCTTGGAACCATCAACACACAAAGTCACTTCCCACACACTGGAACCCACCACTTAAAATGACTTAAAAACAGTCTAACCCAGTCACCCCAACCTCACCCTCAACAACCCAGACTATGAATCCCACCTCAAAACTCCTACCATCCACAACCAACCCTTAACCCCCACCTCCTTTGCTATGACAAGAAAAACATATTTAAACTAGAAGGCACTAGGACCTTTGGGACTCCTTTAAACTTGCACAGAGAATCCAAGTCTGTGTAGAGAAACATAGACATTGGTGTTTATACTTGCTGTGAGGCACATGGAAGTGCTTGCTGCAGTGGCGTAGCCAGGGGTGGGTTCAGGCCCATCCAGTAGCAGCATACCTATGATGTGGCTGGCAGGGATCCCCAAGCCCCACCAGCCGAAAACTCCCAACAAGTGTCCCTACTGCATACCTTGTAAGCAGCAGATCTTCGCCTGCAGTGAGCTGTGACATACATACTGCTTACACCGGCCCCACAGCCTTCCTTCTGATGTATTTCTGCCTAGGCAGAAACAGGAAGTTGCATCAGAGGGAAGGGTATGGGGCCAACATGAGCAGTGTGTATTAGTTGCTGCTCACTGCTGGTGAAAATGTGCTATTTAAAAGGTATAAGGGAGAGGGGAGATGTTTGAGAGACCATATGGCATGCAGGCGAGAGAAGGAGAGACCAAATCACCTGTGGGATGGGGCGAGGTTCTTCTGCCCACCCACCTTGGGCCCAGGCCCACCCAAAATTGGGTGTCTGGCTACGCCCTGGCTTGCTGTAAGGGCAGCTGTTAACACCAATGTCCAGGTTCCCTGCAATGCCAGCTCTCCCCCCCAAACCCCACACCACCAACAACTGATCAAGTTAAGATTACTACTGGTAATATAAAATTTTGCCCATATATAGAAGCCTGAACCCTAGTGGCAATACTCCAATATTGTCACTAGTTATCTTGGCAACTATATTGCTGATGTGGAGACATGAGGTGGAAGTGAGTGGGTATTGGTCCCACTCCACTAGACACCAGTGACCCCCAGTAACCCAGGGACTGCATTGAGGAGATAGCAAGTGGGGGGCACAAAATTTAAAAAGCCTGGTCTGGGAGGGATGGAACTTGGGGAAGGCTGCCACATATTGGGTTCTTGCCCACGTGTGGGAAAAGGTGCCCCTACCAAAGGGTGCCACATGTGGGGGCCATTGTTGGGTGGAGGGTTCAGTTTTCATTGTTTTAAATGTCAGGCCTTAGGGGGACTAGGCTTCTGGGGATAGTCCCCCCCCCCCCCCCCCCCCCCAATTTATGCCTGAATCTGAGCTTGGTTGAGGAAATTTGAGGCTGCTTGCTAACTAGGACACATAGATCCTCTGAGGAACTCAGGATGACTTTTGATTTGGGCCACTATTATGCAAAATAAATATTAAACAAAAAAACCAACATTGCATGCTGTTGTTGTCAGAAATATGTAAAAGTCCAGGCCATGGCAATATGCAAAATAATTTCTTGAAAAATTTAACTCTGCTTACGACTCCCAGGGATCATTTGCATTACAAAAAGTTACAACAATGGATACAAACATACAAACATTTTTGAGGGTTAATACATGAAGCTTTTTATAAGAAAACCATACTGAAGATAATTAATACTCACCTCAAGGTTTTTTCAAGCAGTCAACATGGACTTTTTGGGAATGAGATAAAAATTAGTGAAATAAAGGTAAAGAAAAAGTGAAGAGAGTTTGTAAGTATCTGATAAGAGTGTGGTATATGTCTCTAACAAGGGAGGTAGTAGCGTTTTTAGGACCTCCAGCAAGGGAACTCACCATGTTTCTAGAATAAAAGATCTGCCATGTAACATTTGTCACCAAGGTCAGGTACTTGTAGCATGTTTTTAATTACAAAGGAGCCCTTTTACTAAGCCATCTAGGCACCTATGCACGCACGTATGTCAATTTAGAATTATCGCCTGGCTACCGCGTGGCCCGGGCGGTAATTCAATTTTTTACGTGTGTTCACTACGCATGCCGGAAAATCATTTTTATTTTCCAGCACACGGCGCTAACCAGGCGGTAAAAGGCATTCTATGCATGTAGACCATTACCACCCGATTAACACGTGAGACGACCTTACCGCTAAGTCAGTGGGTGGGGGTAAGATCTCAGACCCAAAATGGACGCGTGACAATTTTCACTTTGCTGCACGTCCATTTTCAACCCAAATTTTTTAAAAAGGCATTTTTTACAGGCATGCTGAAAAATGGATCTGCAAGCGTGCAAACACACGCCTACACTAACGCACGCCAGTTTTCAGCGCACCTCACTAATAGGACCCCAAAGTTCTTTAAAGGAATCCTTTCAAACCACTGTGTCTTTGAACAAGAAATCTCCTTTTTTTGTTGTTTTTGTTTTTTGTTTAACAGGACTGCAAAGGCACTCGGAAAAGAGACCTTATATATATAACTAATGCTAATGTACCTGTTATAACTCAAAATAAATTTAAAACAGGTAAACACACTAGTAATATGGTGCTCATGGGTTGCTTAGGTCATCAGTGCAACACCTGGGGATCTTAAAAATCATGGATTTTTAGCCAGATATTTTTGTTTCTTCCTTACTTTCTGATGTATCATTTGGGGCCAGTTGTGGAGATTTTCTCATTAAAAATGTGCTTTCCTCAGCCAGTTCTTATAACTAGCTGGGGAGCCTTTGAGGATCTACAGTAGATGCTTGGCAGTTTCTGTATTTTATTTGTTTCATTTTAGCTCAAGCCTGACATGCCAGCACAGAGTTCCCGCACAGGGCTCACAATATTTAGAAAAACTGCATAGAAAAGGCAAAGTATTAAACATTAATGGCAGAGATGTACAAGTGATGCCAAGCTTACAACTCTCTTTTGGCTACAGTACTGCCTTAATAAGGACAAATTTGATGGAAAATAGCATGATAAATGATATTTAAGGGGAGTAAGAGACACTTGGCAGATGCTGTTAGCTGTAAAAAAAACAAAAAACAAAAGCTAAGGGAGTATTTTACTGAAGTGTGCTATGTTTCTGAACTTAGGGGGTCCTTTTACAAAGACGTGCTAAAACGTGGCCTATGCTACTGTTAGCATGCGATTTTCCTGCATGTTCAGGCCACATTTTTATGCATCTGCCCCAGGGGCATAGCCAGACTTCGCCAGGAGGGGGGTCCAGAGCCCGAGGTGAAAGGGCACATTTTAGCCCCCACGGTGCCTCTGACCCCCCCATTTTTACCCCCCCCCCATTTTTGACCTCCCCGCCGCCGCCACCACCACCACCTTTGACCCCCCCAGCGCCAACCCTTTCGACCCCCTCTTCCCTCCACTGCCAACCCTCCCCTGCCGCCGGGTACCTTTGCTGGCGGGGGTCCCCAACCCCCAGCAGCCGAAGTCTTCTTCTCCAGTGTGGCCGGTTGCTGATCTGCAAAGGCAGGCTTCTGTGTCTGTGAGTCTGACATCCTGCATGTACGTGCAGGACGTCAGACTCACAGAAACAGAAGCTTGCCCTTACAAATCAGCAATGTGGCTGCGCCGGAGAAGAGGGCTTCGGCTGGCAAGGGTTGGGGACCCCTGCCAGCAAAGGTACCTGACAGCGGCGGCGGGACGGGGGGGGGGGGTCGAAGGGGTTGTCGGCGGGGCAGGGGGGGCAGGGCCAAATCTACGTAGCTACGCCCCTGATCTGCCCAAAAGCTAAATTTCTATTTATGGCAATAATGGCCAAGTGTTAAATCCAAAATTAGAACCTGGCCATTAACTGTCTGAGCCCTTACCGCCTCCTATGTACTTGGCAGTAAGGGCTCATGCGCTAACCCCACGGTAATTGGGCAGCACACGGCAATGTGGCTGTGCTGCCAATTACTGCCAGGAATGTCCCCATGATAGAAAATTATTTTCTACAGCGGGAAATTGTGTGTGACCATTTTGGAAGTACTCCTGGGCTTCTGAACTACCCTGGAGGTAGGGCCGATTTGGCGCTCGCTATCCATGCGGTAGCCCTACCACGCCTTTGTAAAAGGGCCCCTTGGTGTGAAAAAACAAAGAAGCATAGTCCTCCACAGGGAATACAAGCACGACAAAGACAGTGGGGTCGACAAAGAGCAAACAAAAGTCTTTTATTGAGAATGTTCACTTGACACGGGTCGAGTTTCGGCTACACTGGCGGCATCAGGACTCTGATAGTATGTTCATAAAAACATAAGGATGAAAACATATGGGGCTGATGTGCCTTATCAACCAAAATGCAAGTATCGAATGCCAAACAGCAGAACACTGAAAGTGGTTTCCACACTTTCTGATGTACTGTCACAGAACAAAATTCTAGATGCCACAATTTTATTGTGCGGCAGTTGATGAGGTGCATCTGTGCCATATGTTTTTCATCCTTAAAAGACTTGTTTTCCCTTTGTTGTCCCCACTGCCTTTGTTTTATTTGCACTTAGTCCCCCAGATTCAATAAACGGTGACTAAAGTTGCACGCGCAAATCTGCGCTTATAGCCGATTTGCGCATGCAACTTAATTGTTTAAGAAGCTAATCAGTACCAATAATTAACCAATAACAAGAAATTATTAGCACTAGTTAGGATTTACATGAGCAACTTTCTAAGCATATTCTGTAAAGTGGTCCACGTAAATTCTAATGCATGGATCACAAAAGGGGGTGTGGCCATGGGAGGGGCAGGGGCAGGTTGTGGGCACTTCTGAAAATTCTATTACAGAATATGCCCGATCCATGCCTAAATAACACATGGGCATTTACACCAGGTTTTAGTTGGCTTAAATGGCTGCACCTAAATTTTAGTCACGGGACGGCTGCTACACATATTCTATAAACCATGCCTAGCTGTAAGCAAGATTTGTAGAATATCAGTAAGCATGTTTTCTTCGTCGCCAATTTTTTTTTGATGCCATATATAGAATCCGGCCTAGTGTGCCTCAATAGCAAAAAAACATAACAGAGCCCTTTTTCTAAACTGCATTAAGTGCTAACATGCATTTAATGAAGGAAAAATGACTTACTGTGACACATGGAATGGAAAACAAAAATGAGGATGTTATAATGCCTTTGTATCGCTCCATGGTGCGACCGCACCTCGAATATTGTGTTCAATTCTGGTTGCCACATCTCAAAAAAGATATAGTGGAATTAGAAAAGGTGCAGAGAAGGGCGACAAAAATGATAAAGGGGATGGGACGACTTCCCTATGAGGAAAGGCTAAAGTGGCTAGGGCTCTTCAGCTTGGAAAAAAGGTGGCTGAGGGGAGAAATGATAGATTTCTATAAAATAATGAGTGGAGTTGAACGGGTAGATGTGAAGCATCTGTTTACGCTTTTCAAAAATACTAGGACTAGGGGGCATGCGATGAAGCTACAATGTAGTAAATTTAAAACGAACCAGAGAAAAGTTTTCTTCACTCAACGTGTAATTAAACTCTGGAATTCATTGCCAGAGAATGTGGTAAAGGCGGTTAGCTTAGCGGAGTTTAAAAAAGGTTTGGACAGCTTCCTAAAGGAAAAGTCCATAGACCGTTATTGAATGGTCTTGGGGAAAATGCACTATTTCTGCGATAAGCAGTACAAAATGTTTTATACTTTTTTGGGATCTTGCCAGGTATATTTTGACCTGGATTGGCCACTGTTGGAAACAGGATGCTGGGCTTGACGGACCTTTGGTCTTTCCCAGTGTGGCAATACTTATGTAATTATATGTATTTTGCAGTAATTTGCCTGTCAACGCATTAACATACTTTTTGGGAGAAGGTATGTCATGGGTAAGGAATGGGCATAGAAATTTTATCTAGCAAGCATGCTCACATTAGCACGCTCTAACGCTTAGCATCTCCTAAACAGGAGGTGGGAAGTGCTGCTGTATCAATATTTTTGAAGATCTTGCAAACTAATAGAAAAATTAGTGCTCTCGTTTTGGTCCTCTGTTATTTGGTTAACACACACTAATCAGAATGCGTTATCTGGATAATGTGGGAACATCCACTGTCTGCCCATGACACACCCTCTCTGTTATTAAAACTGGTTTGGGCCACAGAAATGCACATCAATTATTACCACTGATTGGTTTGGGGCGCAGCAAGGCCCACTGACTTAACAGTAAGTTCTCATGCATTAACTGGGTGGTGATGGTCTACGTGCATAGAATGCCTTTTATCGCATGGTTAGCGCAGTGCGCCGGAAAATAAAAAATATTTTCCGGAGTGTGTAGTGGATGTGAGTAAAAAATGAAATTACTGCATGTGACATGCGGTAGCCAGGAGTTAATTTCACTGTTCTGTAGAATAGCTTATAGTCAGAATATTGGCACTTGCATGCATTTGGGCTGGTATTCTGGTCATTTACACATGTTCTTGGCATCTAAATGTTGGTACCGTCTTTAAGAACATAAGAATAGCCATACTGGGTCAGACCAGTGGTCCATCTAGCCCAGTATCCTGCTTCTAACAGTGGCCAATCCAGGTCACAAGTACATAAACAGCAGCAACATTCCATGCTACCAATCCCAGGGCAAGAAGTGGCTTCCCTATGTCTGTCTCAATAGCAGACTATAGACTTTTCCTCCAGGAACTTGTCCAAACCTTTTTTAAACCCAGATACACTAACAGCTGTTACTATTTCCTCTGGCAACGAATTTCAGAGCTTAACTATTTGTTGAGTGAAAAAATATTTCCTCCTTTTTGTTTTAAACGTATTTCCACGTAACTTCCTCAAGCGTCCCCTAGTCTTTGTACTTTTTGATAGAGTACAAAATCGATTCACTTCTACTTATTCTACATCACTCAGAATTTTGTAGACCTCAATCATATCTCTCCTCTACTGTCTTTTTTCCAAGCTGAAGAGCTCTAATCTCTTTAGCCTTTCCTCACATGAGAGGAGTTTCATCCTCTTTATCATTTTGGCCTCTCTTCTTTGAACTTTTTCTAATTCTGCGATATCTTTGTTGAAATTAAATGCAATATTCAAGGTGAGGTTGCACCATGGAGCAATACAGAGGCATTATAATATTCTTGGTCTTGTTTACCCTCCCTTTCCTAATAATTCCTAGCATCTTGTTTGCATTTTTGGTCGCTGCTGCACACTGGACTGAAGATTTCAGCATATTGACTACGACACCTAGATCTTTTCTTGGGTGCTGACTCCCAAGGTGGACCCTAGCATCAGGTAACTGTGATTCAGGTTATTCTTCCCAATGTGCATCACTTTGCATTTGTCCACAGTAAATTTAATCTTCCATTTGGATGCCCAGTCTTCCAGTTTCCTAAGGTCTTCCTGCAATTTTTCACCATCCCCTTATGCTTTTAACAACTTTAAAGAGTTTTGTGTCATCTGCAAACGTAACCACCCCACTTGTCGTTCCGATTTCCAGATCATTTATAAATATGTCAAATAACACCAGTCCCAGTACAGATCCCTGTGGCACTCTACTACTCTTCCTCTTCCAGTGAGAAACATGGCCGTTTAACCCTCATAACTGCTTAGTGCGCTTCAGTAAAAAGGCCCCTTTGGTAGTGATGAAATGGTACAAATTTACAACTCCTGAAGCTGTTGTACATTGGGAGCCTGCTTTCAGCTGTGAGCCCTCTAAGGACAGAGAAAGTGCCTACATATAGGGGGGTCTTTTACTAAGGTGCAGCCATTTAAGCCAACTAAAACCTGGTGTAAATGCCCAGGCATTTTTGGCAGGCACTAAAATTATAGGTGCGCTAAACATTAGAGATGCCAATGCATTCCTATGGGCGTATCTAGCGTTTAACGCACCCACAATTTTAGCGCGTGCTAAAAACATGAGTTCACCTTAGTAAAAGACGCCCATAATGTGTACAATGCTGTGTACTCTAGTAGCGCTATAGAAATGATTAGTAGTAGTAGTAGTAGTAGTACTACTTAGAGTTATTCTTTTATTTTCTTTTAATTATCCTCCTTTGGTATCTACTACCTGTTCTTAAATAAGCCAATAAAAAAAGAAAACTATACTCTCAAGAGCAATCTTCCATAATTTGCTGGAACCCTATTATAGAATTGTTAGCTAACTAATAAAAATAGATTTATAACATGTGTTTCCCAACACTAATTCCCCAAAGAACATTGTTTCCCTTGGTATTCTCATCCCCTAATTATTACATAATAGTTCCGGGGTCTGATTATTTTCTCATTTACAGCATACGAGTAAATTGAAGGGTTTTTTCTTAATTTGCATTTAAATTTAATAAAAACATTATTAGTTCACATTCTCTTTTAATATTTTCTTCTGAAATTTGTTCACTGTCTCTGAGTCAAGAGAGTTTAAAAACCGAACTGAGAGATTATTACTCTACGTATTAAAATTCTGTGAAACTTCAGACAGCTTTTTTCAGTTGTTTTCCCCTCAGCTCAGTCTATTCAAATTTCCTTTCTACTTTTAGTGCATTCCGCATATAGATCAGGTAAAAAAACATTTAAAAAAATTCACTGTAAAAATCCACTGTATATTTAAGAATTACTGACATCTTTACCTTAATTCCACAAAATCTGTCAGAACTTTTAAACTAATTGGGCCCGATATTCAGACCGTGGGAGTTAGCGCTGAGTCTGAATATTTAATTCCGGGCCATTTCCGGTGACTGGCATTGAATATCTGGTTTATTTTGGGCCGGTTCAAACTTTATTCAGCACCGGCTGGTTACATTTGAACTGGCCAGGTATTGAGGTGGCCAAATATGGCTGCCAAACTCACACTGAAAATTGGCGGATAGCCGGTTATATCACATGATAGAACTAGCTACCTGCTAGCTGCTAACCACAAATTTTCAGTGGATCATGGCTGGCCATGTCCTGCTGAAAATTTGTGGATAGCTGGTTATGGAGTATTTAACCAACCATGTGACAATCCTGGCAGGCTAAATTCTTTTCAACATCGGGGGAGGGGGGATTGAGAATTTTGTCTTTCAGAATTATACTTTCAGCTCAAAACTGCCGTACAAATGAAAAGATAGATTTACTGACTTGTATTAATGCATTAACAGGTTTGAGGCTCATTTTCAATGCACATAGACTTACAAAGTTACATAGGTTACTATCCAGCTTATTTTCGAAAGAGAAAGACGCCCATATTTCGACCCAAATCGGGAGATGGGCGCCTTTCTCTCATGGGCGCCCAAATCAGTATAATTGAAAGCCGATTTTGGGTGCCCCTAACTGCAATCTGTCGCGGGAACGAACAAAGTTGACGGGGATGTGTCGGAGGTGTGGTGAAGGCGGGACTGGGGCGTGTTTATCGGCCGAGGAGAGATGGGCGCGCTTAGCCGATAATGGAAAAAAGAAGGGCGGCAGTAGCGAGAATTTGGGCCGCTTTTTTGGACCCTTTTTTTCCACTAACAAGTCCCCCCAAAGTGCCCCAACTGCCCAGATGACCACCGGAGGGAATCGGGGATGGCCTCCCCTGACTCTCCCAGTGGTCACTAACTCCCTCCTACCAGAAAAAAGAACTTTAAAAACTTTTTTTTTCCAGCCTGTATGCCAGCCTCAAATGTCATACCCAACTCCATCACAGCAGTATGCAGGTCCCTGAAGCAGTTGTTAGTGGGTGCAGTGGACTTCAGGCAGGTGGTCCCTGCCCCCCCCCCCCCACCCATTCGATTATGCCCCTCCATGCCTTCTCCAGAATACAATCAATAAAAAGTCAATCCCAACAAGGTGAAAATCTGGCGATACCAGGCAGACAGTAGTACAACACTCCCAGCTAATTAGCAGAAAAAGGCCAAATACATTTAAGCAATTAGTTCAATAAATTTTTATGAAGTGAAGTGAAGAGTTCAGTATAGGCCACTGTTCAAGTCTTTGCTTAAAGCCCACCTCTTCAATGCTGCGTTCGGCACCTAACCCTTACCATTCAGTGAATCCAGACTGCCCCAATTTGACTGCCCCTATCGGACCGACCGTTCACTTGTCTATTAGATTGTAAGCTCTTTGAGCAGGGACTGTCTCTCTTTGTTAAATTGTACAGTGCTGTGTAACCCTAGTAGCGCTCTAGAAATGTTAAGTAGTAGTAGTAGTATGACGAACCTTTCAGAGACCGAGTGCCCAAACAGCAGCCCAAAATCTAATTATTTATCGCAAAGTGCCAACAGGGCAATTTAACCTGAATAACAGGTGCCGGTCCTCATTAAGGGTGGGGTCACCACATATGACTCCACCCCTATGATAGCCACACCCCTTACACCAGCCATGGCACATATAAACAGACATCATTGAAAATATTGTACTAGTATAGGAGAAAAAAATAACATGATTTTTTTTCATTATAAATCATTTCTGTAACCTGTTACAGCTCCAGTATACCCAGTGCAAAATAAGACAGCAGATGTAAATTCTCAAATTGGACATATTCCAAACACTAAAATGAAAATAAAATGATTTTTTTCTACCTTTGTTGTCTGGTGATTTTGTTTTTCTATCCATATTGGTCCTAGTCTCTGATTCTGTTGCTCTCTATCTGTTCTCTTAACTCTGTTTCCAGGGCTTCCTTTCCATTTATTTCTTTACTTTCCTCCTTTCTTCTTCATTTCTTGCCCTCCATCCATTTCCAGCAACCCTCCTCTCCCCTCCAGCCACCCATGTCCAGCCATCCTCCTCTCCCCCTGCCCTCCCAGCACCAAGCAGGCCTCCCTCCCACCAAGCACCAGGCCTCCCTCCCTCCCTCCCACCAAGCACCAGGCCTTCCTCCCACCCAGCACCAGGCCTCCCTCCCACCCACCCAGCACCCAGCATCAGGCCTCCCTCCCACCCACCAACCCAGCACCAAGCATCAGGCCTCCCTCCCACCCACCCAGCACACAGCATCAGGCCTCCCTCCCTCCCACCAAGCACCAGGCCTTCCTCCCACCAAGCATCAGGCCTCCCTCCCTCCCACCCACACAGCAACAAGCATCAGGCCTCCCTCCCTCCCACCCAGCATCAGGCCTCCCTCCCACCCACCGACCCAGCACCAAGCATCAGGCCTCCCTCCCACCCACCACCCAGCATCAGGCATCCCTCCCACCCTAGCTCCCACCCTGCACCAGGCCACCCTCCCTCCCTCCGAGCACCAGGGCCCCCCCTCCTCCGAAATGAGCAGTCATGTATTTCAGTGCAGAACAGAGCGGTAGAGCAGCTAATTGGACAGGCAGAATTACGACTCTTGCCTAGCAGCTCTGCATGTTGAGGCATAGCTCCTTGTTAAATGGACAGATAACAGCAGTTGATGGTGGCCTCCCTGGTCAGTGCTTGTGTTGTGAGATTTTCCTTCATGCTGAGCTGGTCCCCTCTGATGACCATTGTAAACATGCTGCCCCCTCCCCTTCAGTGTCTCTCATAAATGAGCTGGAAAGAAAGCAAGCTTGGTAGTGTCCTGCAGGAAAGGGATGGGGGTGGGGAGTGGGTGATCCAGAGATTGATACTCCTTTAGATATGCAAAGCCAGAGATTAACTGGGAAAGCCTCCCAGGATAGGAAGCTGGAATGCAGCAGGGATGATCCAAAAAAACAAAGAACACCTACACTGATCTTATAGCTCCGTTGCCTTCTGGGACTTGTAGTTTCCCCATTTCTTAAAGCACTATTCCCATCTTCTAATTTCCACTGTTTTATAGTGAGCACTGATAGGATTTTGCTTGTTTCTTCACTTTTCTGTGACTTATCACACCCTGAACAGGTTATTTAACTGGCCAGGAGCCATTTCTGGCTGGCTTAATCAGTTTGAATATTGATTGTTCCCATAGTATTCTCTGTTCTAACTAATGAAACTTCCTTCAGCTCCAATAACTTCAATGAAAGATGGCATGTAACTAATGATCAGTCTCGTACATATCCATTGAGGAATTGATGTGTAGAGCCTGAGCTCTTTCATTAAAACTTGAGGACCATGGGTCAATTTTACCAGATAATAGAGCAGTTGAGTAGTCAGAGATATGAAAAAAAAATAAGAGAGAAGGAAGGGGTATTATCACATGAAGCTTGTGGCTGAAGTCAATAGTGCCAACAAACGATAGTGGGTTTGGAGTGGGAGGATCTTTGACAATGGGTCACTACTTGCTCCAACATCACTTGTGGTAGTAGAAATATAGTATATGTGATAATATGTCTCTGTAATTTGGTCTATGTAGGTAAGAGTAGTCGCCATATAAAAGTGAGATTGGCAGAACATAAATCTTGCGTGGAGGGGCATAATCGAACAGGGCACCCAATTTTTCCTGAGGATGTCCTCGCAGAACGTCCCCACGAAGGGTCATGGAAACCTGTATTATCGAAACTAGATGGGCGTCCATCTTTCGTTTCGATAATACTGTCGGGGATGCCCAAATCTCAACATTTAGGTCGACCTTAGAGATGGTCGTCCCCGATTTTCGGCGATAATGGAAACCAAGGACGCTCATCTCAGAAACAACCAAATCCAAGCCTTTTGGTCATGGGAGGAGCCAGAATTCATAGTGCACTGGTTCCCATCACATGCCAGGACACCAACCGGGCACCCTAGGGGGCACTGCAGTGGACTTCAGAAAAAGCTCCCAGGTGCATAGCTCCCTTACCTTGTGTGCTGAGCCCCCCACCCCCCCCCCACCCCCGAAAACCCACTCCCCACAAGTGTACTACACTACCATAGCCCTAAGGGGTGAAGGGGCGCACCTACATGTGGGTACAGTGGGTTTGTAGTAGGTTTTGAAGGGCTCGCATTTACCACCACAAGTGTAACAGGTAGGGGGGGATGGGCCTGGGTCCACCTGCCTGAAGTGCACTGCACCCATTAAAACTACTCCAGGGACCTGCATACTGCTGTCATGGAGTTGGTTATGACATTTGAGGCTGGCAAAAAATATTTAAAAAGTTTTTTAGGGTGGGAGAGGGTTAGTGACCACTGGGCGAGTAAGGGGAGGTCATCCCCGATTCCCTCTGGTGGTCATCTGGTCAGTTCGGACACCTTTTTGAGGCTTGGTCGTAAGAAAAAATGGACCAAGTAAAGTCGCACAAGTGCTCGTCAGGGACGCCCTTCTTTTTTCCATTATCGGTCGAGGAAGCTCATGTGTTAGGCACACCCCAGTCCCACCTTCGTTACGCTTCTGACATGCCCCCGTGAACTTTGGTCGTCCCTGCGACGGAAAGCAGTTGAGGACTCCCAAAATCGGCTTTTGATTATGCCGATTTGGACGACCCTGGGAGAAGGACGCCCCATCTCCCGATTTGTGTCGAAAGATGGGCGCCCTTCTCGTTCGAAAATAAGCCTGATAGTCACTCAAAATATGCAAACACCATTGGTCCAACATTGGGTAGTTAATTCTCATACAGTGTTAGATATTAATTGGAGAGTGATAGATCCAAGTTCTTGAGGGTAGGAGGGTGGCTCTACTGAAAACGTTTTGAATTATAGGGAACAATGTTGGATTTTTGTCAATTGCAATCAGTAGCTCCATTGCGGTTAGATGTAAAGGTAGAATGGATGACATTGGTTTGGCCTGGAAACTGTGGGTGGAGTTTTAGAATGACATAGGGGAGTTGACTGTTTAAAAGTGAAATTAAAAAATGCTTTCACCATCTTTCTGGTTAAGAAATGAGAGTACCAGTAAAGCTGGTGATTATATATGGAGGTAAATGGGTATTATACGTTTTGTAGTTAAGAATAAAATGTTAGGAATTGATTATAGAAGTTCGATATGATTCTTTTTTTTCAGGGGAAAGTCCTTGAAACAGCTTCGTGTGAAAAATAAATCGTGTTGGATAGCTAGTCCCTTACCTGATAGTGTTTATACATCTTTAGATGAGTACTAAATTTAAATTCATTAAAAAGAATTATTAAAATAGTAAAGGTCATTATAAGAACAATGTTAGTTATTGAAAAATATTGTAATCTGTGAGACCAATGATGATGCTTATGAGTTGTGTAGGCCAGTGAGTGACACAGTAGAAGTCTGTAGATTGAACTGGTGGATGTGGGGTCACATTGTATATGTGAATGTTTGGTTTGGTGGACCCACGGTAAAGAATATTGCCATTGATGGTTTGTTTTTCCATTAGTAGGTAATTTTGAAAAATTACCACATGTGCACTTACTGCTGCCCATTTTGTAGGCGGTAAGGGGCTCACACTGTATCCATGTGCTAACCAATTCTTGTGCTATGCACCAAAGATGACAGCAGCAACATAGATGTTACACTCAATGTGTAATTAAACTTTGGAATTCATTGCCAGAGAATGTGGTAATGACGATTAGCTTAGCAGGGTTTAAAAAAGGTTTGGATGGCTTTCTAAACAAACAGTCCATAGACCATTATTAAAATGACTTGGGGAAAATCCACTGCTTATTTCTGGGATAAACAGCATAAAATATATTGAACTTTTTTAGGATCTTGCCAGGTATTTGTGACCTAGATTGGTCACTGTTGGAAGCAAGATGCTGGGCTTGATGGACCTTTGGTCTGTCCCAGTGTGGCAGTACTTATGTACTGCTGTGTTCACTTTGCCTGCCTTTTTGAATGATGCAGGGAGAATGTCATTTCATCTGCTGAAGCACTGCCTCTTCTCTACTTTTTGGGAACACAAGTGCAGAAAGAAGTTTCAGACAGAAAGGGAAAGCTGCTCTGCACAACACATCTTATTAGGTGCTAGAACCAAAAGAACCTCTTGTAGGCAGCAGGGAGGGAGTGAAGGCAGAATCTTAAAGGATAAATGCTAGCGGCACTGGGGGAGGAGAATCTAGATGCTTCTGGGACTGGGGAGGAAGGAGAGAGCAAGGGGATATTCCTGGGTATAGGAGCAGGGAGAGAAAGAGGGGTAATGCTGGTGAGGGTAATAGGCAAATGAGAGAAAAAAATGTTGGAATGCTGTTAAGCTGTATATAAGGGGTAGGAGTGGGGCACACACACAGACACACACACACACACCTCCAAGCATGCCGCATCAAACACACACAGGCCCCTTCCGCTGAGTTTTAGTGGATCCACACTATTTCACTTCTTTCTCCACTATCCACACTCATCCACACTCATCCACACTCTCCTGCCACACATCTCATACAAGTCAGTGGCATAGCCAGACAGCCAATTTAGGGTGGGCCCGAGGCCAAAGTGGGTGGGCCAAAAATTTCATCTCCACCCCTCCTCCACTCCCTCCTGGCACCTCCCTCAAGGTAAACAAAAGACCTGTGCAGGGGGGGGGATCCCTAAGCCCCATCAGCCAAAGACCTTCTCCCCGCTGAAGAAACTTATATCTTGGGTGACTGACTGCAGTGTTCCTGAGCCCCTGGCAACTACTGGAAATCTACATGATAGCTAGTGGGGGAGGAGAGCTCCTTGGTTGTTCCTGCCCAATCAGTTCCTTGGTTAGATGCCTTCCATCAAGGTGGCTTGATGGCAACATCCTTGATCACTCTCTCCCACCACGGCTGCAACGGAAATTCTTGTCCTCCCTACCGGCGCTGCCTCGGTCTCTGACCCTGCATGCTACCCAGTAGTACCTTTGGTCCCTGCATTCTTTTCTTCGATCGTCGCCGGCAGCGCTGCCATTCATGCAGGCAGCTCCGCTCCCCTCTGCCACGCCCATCCGGCCCTCTGTAAACAGGAAGTGCATCAGAGAGGACCGGATGTGCACGGCAGAGAGGCCTGGAGCTGCCTGCGTGAATGGCAGCGCTGCCGGCGACAATCGAAGAAAAGAATGCAGGGACCGAAGGTACTACTGGGTAGCATGCAGGGTCAGAGACCGAGGCAGCGCCGGTAGGGAGGACAAGAATTTCCGTTGCAGCCGGAGAAAAGGCAGCCAGCGACCTGCGACTTGAGGGATGTGGTGGGCGGGCCTGGAGGGAAAGTGGGTGGGCCTGGGCCCATCCAGGCCCACCCGTGGCTACGCCCCTGATACAAATATCTCACTCTGCCCCCAAACATATCACATATCTACCTCCAAACAGAGGCAGAGTCGGAAAAATAACTGCTGCATCTGATGAAGGATGAAACCAAACTATGCTTTCCAAATCATCTCTCACCCCTGCTAGCCCCACACTTCTCAATTCACGCCGTCTCAATGTGCACAATTAAATCAGTGGCCATGTTAAATCTGAATGCAGCTGAAATGCCGTGCTTTAACACGGGTTTTGGCTGCATTAACACCTTGGCACATGTGGTGACCTTTAGTGTAAGCATGTTTATACTCATTAGTGTATTTTCTGAAGGTTAACTTGGCTTAATGCATTATCCAAAATGAGCTTCCTAATGACTTTCAATAACCTTCTTAGAATAATAACAAATTCACAAAGAGTACATGATGATAAAAAAAAATTGTATTTGAAATGTATTTAAAAAGTACTTTTTTAAACTACTTACAAGCATGCAGACACAAGAATATGTACCTAAGGGCTTTGACATAGTAGTGGGAAAAACATCTATTTTACATTGTAAAAAACTGAAAGCCAATCAGTAAATGAATGATCCTGTGAAAATAATATTGCATTTTTAGTGGGGTAGGGGGTGGGGTCTTTCTTCTAAACAAAAAAAGTGTTACAAATACTTGCTATTATCTCTGATTCTGGCCAGCTGGATCTTGCTTTTAGGACAAAAGGTGTCTAAAACACAATAGATAAATCATTAAGGGAAGTGAACAATTGCATTTTTTTTAAATTTAGCTCATGCTTTTTGTTTTTTTAATAGTAGCTCAAGAAAAAATACATAGTAGGTATTCTCTCTGTTCCATAAGACTAAGGGCTGATGCTCAAATCCTAGTACCGGCATTAGAGGAAGTTAGCGCTGGAACAGCGCACATGTTTTAATGGGCACAGAACGTTCGTACAGCTCTTCACCAATATCAATGTGCACGTCAAAGATGGCCACAGTTTGTATTTAAATAGATGTTAATGATGCGATTTGGTATTCCCTCCCAAAACTCAGAAGACAGTGCAGAAGCAAACGTTGGCCTTAACCCTGAAAACACTGAAAAGCTCGGGGATGGTGTTCCAGAGTTTGACGAGAGGATTTCTTCTGCATTTCTCACATTAATTGCTGGTTTTGTATTCTTTTCATAATAACATAGTAAATGATAGCAGATAAAGACCTGTTCAGTCCTTTCAATCTGTCCAACAAGATAAATTCATAGTTTCAAGTTTATTAGGCTTTTGATACACCGCCCTTGGGCACAAGCCTTCAGAGTGGTTTACATAACCAAACTACTATGTGATATTACATATTTGATCTTGATTGTTCTTGCCATTTTCAGGGCATGGACCTTAGAAGTCTGCCTGGCACTCGTCCTTCCCTACACCCCTTCCCGTGCATTCCGCTCCATGGATAAATCCTTCTTTTCTGTTCCCTTCTCCACTACTGCCAACTCTAGACTTCGCGCCTTTGGTCTCGCTGCACCCTACGCCTGGAATAAACTTCCTGAGCTCCTACGTCTTGCCCCATCCTTGGCCACCTTTAAATCTAGACTGAAAGCCCACCTCTTTAACATTGCTTTTGACTCGTAACCACTTGTAACCACTCGCCTCCACCTACCCTCATCTCTTCCTTCCCGTTCACATTAATTGATTTAATTTGATTACTTTATTTTTTTTTGTTTATTAGATTGTAAGCTCTTTGACCAGGGACTGTCTTTCTTCTATGTTTGTGCAGCGCTGCATATGCCTTGTAACACTATAGAAATGCTAAATAGTAGTAGTAATAATATCCAGCAGACTGAATCTGGACAAACTTCGTTCTACTTACTGATGAAACAGTCAACCAAGCGATCAACAGGTTCGCCAAATCCCACTGCAAACTGGACATATGCCACAACAACCTAATAAAATCCGCCCCTCAACGCTTTATAACAGACCTTACGACACACCTAAACTACATGTTACAACATACTACTCACCCCAATAACTAAAGATTCAAAGAAAAAAGAAAATGACATAACCAACTACCACCCGGTAGCATCTATCCCTCTGGCAGTCAAAATAATGGAAAGTATGGTAACCAAGCAGCTTACCAACTACTTAAACAAATTCTCAATATTACATGAATCACAATCAGGATTTCGATCCAACCACAGCACCGAAACAGTACTAATTACTCTCCTAACCAAATTCAAACAAGCTATTGCAACTGGCAATAGTGTACTAGTGGTTAGAGCATAGGTCTTGTAATCCAGAGGTGGCCGGTTCAAATCCCGCTGCTGCTCCTTGTGATCTTGGGCAAGTCATTTAACCCTCCATTGCCTCAGGTACAAACTTAGATTGTGAGCCCTCCTGGGACAGAGAAATACCCAGTGTACCTGAATGTAATTCACCTTGAGCTATTACTGAAGAAGGTGTGAGCAAAATCAAAATAAATAAAACAAATTAATTAATCAGCACCAATTTGGAATTGCATGCACATCTTGCTACATGCTATTCTATAACAATGTGTATTCAAGTCCCATAGCACACAACCTGCATGCACGCCATGTTATAAAATACCAAGGATGTGCACCTAAATTGGCATAAGTCCTGCTGCCCAAACTTGGGTGCCAAATTGGCACACAGTGCTATTCTGTAATGCAGGTCCCACGTTAAAATAACAATTAACAGTACTTGACCATAATTAATGTGGGAGCACTTAGCATCTCCTATTTAGGTAGTGCTAAGTGGTCCCACGTTAAATGAGTATTAGCCAGTTAGTGCAAGGTAAGTTAAAAGTTCCACCTGGCTAACACTTCTACACACATTCTCTGCCCATGCTATGCCCCCAACATTAAAAGCACTTAGCCCACACATTTAGGGCTAGATTCTATATATGGTGCTGAAAAAAATTGGTGCCAAAAAAAGCAGCCTAAGCGCTATTCTATAAGCTGCATCTAAAGTTCAACATGGTTTATAGAATAGAACTTAAGCATTATGGTCACACATAAATTTAGGCACTGCCATTTGCACCAATGAAAACACAGAGCAAATGCCACACCTAAATTTACAGGCGGAGGACTGTTATTCTGTAATTACATGGCTAACTCAAAACCATACTCCCATTCTGCCCCGAAATGCCCACAACCATCCCATTTCCGCATCCCCTTTTTTGGGGCCAAGCATAAATTTTAGGCGTGAATCCTGTACCTAACTTTACCTACCTAAGTTTTAATTAAATCCAATTAGTGCCAATAATTGCTTGTTATTCATATTGGCTCGTTATTCTACTAAAATGCATGCGCATATCAGGACCACGTCTAAATTTGCATACACAATTTTTGTTGACTTTTATAGATTCAGGAGGTTAACCTCCTAATTCTATAAAATTGGGTGTCCAGCTTAACAGCCAATTATAAATTAATTTGTGAGTGCAACTGACCTCTTTCTATAAACTGGGCATCCAAATTTGTACACTGAGGTCTTTTTCAAAGATGCGCTAGCGTTTTTAGCGGGCACTAAAAATTAGCATGCGTTAACCATGTAGATGCCCATAGGAATATTATGGGTGTCTACATGGTTAGCGTGTGCTAATTTGTAGCATGTGCTAAAAATTCTAGCACACCTTTGAAAAAGACCGCCTTAGTTGGATGCCCAGTTTATAGAAACAGGCCAGTTGCACTCAAAAATTAATTAATAATTGGATGTTAATTGGAGTTAACTGCCAATTATTGGTTTCAATTGGTGTTAATTGCTGTTAATTGTGCATACAACTGACCATAGTTGCTATTTTAGAAGCTGCTTGCACAATTTCTTGGGGGGGGGGGGTATGGCCGTGGGAGGGTGATGGGCAAGTCAGGGGTATACCTATGAGTTATGAGCATAGGTTATAGAATACTAGGGGTTATCCCCCTGATTTTAGAAAGGTCACCAAAAATTGTATGCACTAATTTAGGCGTGGTCCTGATTTGCATGCTCAATTTAATAGAATAGTGAGTCAATTAGTACCAGTACTTGGCTTTTTAATGAGCAATTATTGGCACTGATTAGATTTAATTGGGACTTATGCGTGTAAAGTTATGCATGAGATTTGTGCCTAAAATTTACACACAGCCCAAACAATGAGGGAGGGGGGAGAAATGGGATGGTCATAGGTGTTTTGGGATGGAATGGGGGGCATGGTTTTGAGTTACATGCATAATTATAGAATAATGCTGCTCCATGTGTAAATGTAGATATGGGCATTTGTACCATGTTTTCATTGGTGCAAATGGCAGCACCTAAATTTATGTGTAACCATAATTCTTAAGTGCTATTCTATAAATCGCGCTGAACTTTAGGTGTGGCTTATAGTGTGTGTATGTGTGTGTGTGTGTGTGTGGGGGGGGGGGGGGTTGTGCCGATTTTTAGGTGCCGTATATAGAATCTAGCCCTGTGCGCCTAACTGTCAAAGTTAGGCCGGAGCACTTACACCAGCCTTTGACATTGCGTAAGTGCTTGCAACTAAGGTTAGGCACACAACTGCGAACTTACACTTGTACTCTATAATGGCATCATTCTGTCATCTATATCTCAGTAGCAAAAGAGAGGGTCCAAAAGTACACAAATCAGAACAACAAAAAAGCACAAAAGGGCCTCCAAGGCTGGAACAATGGTACAATCTTTAATGAAATGAACCCAACACAGGCTGTGTTTCAGCGCAAAGGGGCGCCTGCCTCAGGGGTCAAACCAGTATTCTTCAGAGTGGAAAAAATGTGTCACAAATCATTCTTTAAAAAAATGTTTCAATCAGCAGCAGATTGTACCGAACGCTTCTGCATTTGGGAGCGTTCAGTACAATCTGCTGCTGATTAAAATGCTTTTTAAAAGAACGATTTGGGACACATTTTTTCCACTCTAAAGAATGCTGGTTTGACCTGAGACAGGTGCCTCTTTGCGCTGAAACACAGCCCGTGTTGGGTACATTTTGTTAAAGATTGTACCATTCTTCCAGCCTTGGAGGTTCTTTTCTCCTTTTTTGTTATCTATGACTCAGTGCCATTTATTGAATGTACCCCCAGAGGTTAATGCACTTTAGCAAAAGGGCCCCTCCGAGTGAGCACTAACTAGTGAATTAACATATGTGAAGCTGATTGGTGTGCATTAAATTGATGTAGTGTGTGTTAATTTTATTTTTATTACAACAAATGTGTGAAATACCAAAAAGTGCCTAGAAATTGGAGAAAAAAAGATGACCTAATTTATTTATTTAGATTTTGCTCACACCTTTTTCAGTAGTATCTAAATGTGAGTTACATTCAGGTACTCTGGATATTTCTCTGTCCCAGGAGGGCTCACAATCTAAGTTTGTACCTGAGGCAATGGAGGGTTAAGTGACTTGCCCAAGATCACAAGGAGCAGCAATGGGTTTCACACTGACCACCTCTGGATTGCAAGACCAGTGCTCTAACCACTAGGCCACTCCTCCACAATTAACAAGTTGCTTTCCATTTCAGGGTTAATATTCCTGTCTTAGAATGCATGAATTAGTGCATGGTAACTGCTACAACACAGTAACTGGTTCCGAGTGGTTTTTACCAGTTACCAGTTAGCATTTTATCTTAAAGGGTGGTAACAAGGTAGAGCATAGGCAGAGAATGGACATGAATGGTATACTCTAGGCAGCGCACGGCAGTAGCGTAGCTGCATGGCACATGCTCATTGCTAATTGTCACTTGTGCAGTTAGCACAGACCTAAAAGGTGCTAATTGCTTCTCTGCTAATTGCAACTTGAGTACCCAGCGCTAATGACTATGCTAACATGTGGCAAACTGCAGAGGATAGGCTAGCCACTGCTCCAATAGTTGCTGCATTAGATTTGCACCTAATAGATTTTTTTTTTTTTTGGATGATGATGTTGGTCTGAATGTAGAGTTTAGATGAGAATGTTTGTTATGCTCTTTTGGATTTTTCTTTACCTTTTAATGTTTAATACTCTTGATATTAGGGATGTATATTTGAAACAAAATGTGAAACGTAAATGATGTTATTTCTAACCCCGCAAACCCCCTGAAATATCACTTTTCTTTACAATGTCATTAAATTACTTCTTTTTTAAATTTCTAGTAGTATTAATAGTTGCCAGACATTAGCCAGCATCAAACCAGTGATCCTTAGGTAGGAAACCACCGGTTTTTCAAGAGGAGCTATTTTTCCTCTTCAGACTGGCTGTAGCCAACCTATTACTAGCTGTGTTTTGTGTTTCTGTTAATCTTAGTTCCTGTTTCCTGATTGGCCCAGCAGAGACCAATCCAGGACAGGATTGGGTATGTTACCATCACCTCCATCATAGGTGCCGACTCCATGGGTGCTGTGGGTGCTCGAGCACCCCCAATATTTTACAGACTGGAAGTTCCCTTCCAGCCCAGCCAGAATTTTAAAACTACTCTAGTACCCTCCGAGTTCCAAGGCCACCCTTCCCTCCGGGTTTGAGTTCCAAGGCCCCCCTCCCTCTGTCCGTCTGAATTTTAAAACCCTTCTTACCCCGCATCAGTGAAAAGCGTGCACTGCAGGCTCATCGGCACTTCAGCCTTCTCTTCTGTCTCTTGGCTCTGGTCCCGCCCTCATTTCCTGTATCCGCAAGGGCGGGACCAGACCAGAGCCGAGAGACAGAAGGGAAGGCTGAAGCGCCGATGAGCCTGCAGTGCACACTTTTCACTGATGTAAGAGGGGGTTTTAAAATTCGGACGGACGGATGGAGGGGGGCCTTGGAACTCGGAGGGAGGGGGGCCTTGGAACTCGGAGGGAGGGAGGCCTTGGACCTCGGAGGGAGGGAGGCCTTGGAACTCGGAGGGAGGGGGGCCTTGGAACTCAGAGGGAGGCCGGGAGGGGGGCCTTGGAACTCGGAGGGAGGCCTTGGAACTCGGAGGGAGGGAGGGGGGCCTTGGAACTCGGAGGGAGGGAAGAGGGGAGGGAAAGGAGAGAGAGAGGGAGGGCGGGCCCCTGGAACTGGAAGGGTGGGCGGGAGGGACTGGAACTTTGAGGGAGGGAGGGGGGGCTGGAACACGGAGGGAGGGGGAGGGGCGGGAGTAGAGGGAGGAGGGGGTGGGGAATGCACCACCTGTAAAAAAAAAAATTTCGGCATCCCCAATCATTTTGAAAAGTTGGCTCCTATGACCTCCATGGTTGTTCCCTAATACTTAGTCTTGTTTTTGTGTCCAGCTATGCAATGAGGGGTCCTTTTACCAGTTGTGGGAAAAAGGACCCTCCTGCGCTAGCGAGGGGAGGTGCCATTTTTCCCAAGTGCCAGGGCCCTTTTTACTGCAGTACGTAAAAAGACCCCAGACACACATGGCCATGTGGTAAGAAAACATTTACCCCATGGCCATGCGATGGGGACCCCTTACCTCCACCCACTGAGGTGGCAATAAGGGCCCCCGCACTAACCCAGCAGTAACCGGGCAGCATGTGGCGATACTCGATTACCGCTGGGTTACCACCATGCAAGACATTTTCAAGGGTAGTCCTGGAGGGTAGTCCTGGAAGAGTGAGCGGTAAGCCCGTGTTGGGCTTACTGCTGCTCTGTAAAAGGGCTCCTTAGATCCTATTGCTACAATGACATTAAAACTTACTTGAGCAATCCTAGTTGTTAAAAAGCCAATTGTTAACACTATTTGGTTCATTATTCAACACCATGGTTTAATGAAGAGCTGAAAAAATTAAAAACACAAGTCAGAAGATTAGAACGAGCATGGAATAAGAAAAAAGACAACTCCACATTCAAAGACTGGAAACAATTACAAAGAAAATACAAATATACCATCAGACAAACTAAAAGAATATATTATAAAACCAAAATCAGACCAAACTACAATGATACACATAAACTATTCCAGCTCGTAAACAAACTACTAAATACCAAACCGGTGACTTCTAATATCATAGACACCCCATCAGCAACCAATCTCACAAATTACTTCAACGAAAAAAATTATAAAGCCGACTCATGATACCCACCAACACAACTGAGTATGTACACCTCCTTGAGTGTCTAGACCCAATATCCTGGGAATACCCAGCAGACTGATCATGGACCAACTTTGATACACTCTCGGTCGACAATATCTCCCAATCACTAGGAAGATACGCCAAGTCGCAATGCAAATTAGACATCTGCCCTAATAGCCTTATAAGATCTGCTCCTCAACAACTCAAAACAGACCTCACAAGGCACCTAAACTACATGCTACAAAATGGCCTCTTCCCTACGGATAAAGGAAACATTCTACTTACTTCTTTACCTAAAGATGCTAAGAAAAGTACACAGGACCTAACCAATTATCGCCCAGTAGCATCTATCCCACTCATAACCAAACTAATGGAAGGCGTAGTGATGAAACAACTTACTGAATACCTAAATAAATACTCAATTCTGCACGAGTCTCAATCAGGATTTTGGTCGAACCACAGCACTGAAACTGTACTAGTGTCCTTAATGAACTACTTTATACAAGCAATTGCAACTGGCAACAACATACTCCTCCTACAATTCGACATGTCCAGTGCCTTCAACATGGTCAATCATGGAATACTACTACATATTCTAGAATACTTTGGAGTAGGAGGTAACGTTCTTAACTGGTTCAGAGGATTCTTGACCACAAGATCATACCAAGTAACAGCGAACGTGGATATATCAGTCCCATGGACACCAGAATGTGGAGTCCCCCAAGGATCCCCTCTCTCACCAACCCTCTTCAACCTAATGATGATACCCTTAGCCAAGTTACTAGCCAATCAAAACCTCAACCCCTACATATATGCAGATGATGTCACGATTTATATCCCGTTTAAACATGACCTAAATGAAATCATCAACGAGATCAACCAAAGCCTCCAAATCATGCACTCCTGGGCGGATGCATTCCAGCTAAAACTTAACGCAGAAAAAACACAATGTCTTATTCTCACCTCACAACATAACACAAGTAACTTCACCACCATAATCACAACAAACTTTTCTCTTCCCGTTTCAAATAATCTGAAAATTCTTGGAGTTACCATTGATCGAAATCTCACACTCGAAACCCACGTGAAGAATACAATGAAAAAAATGTTTCACTCCATGTGGAAACTCAAAAGAGTAAATCCTTTCTTCCCGAGATCCATTTTCCGTAACCTGGTACAATCAATGGTACTAACTAAGTCACCTAGATTATTGCAACGCACTGTACGCTGGCTGTAAAGAACAGCCTATCAAGAAACTCCAAACAGCCCAGAACACTGCCGCCAGACTCATATTTGGAAAAACATAATATGAAAGTGCAAAACCCCTAAGAGAGAAACTTCACTGGCTCCCACTTAAAGAACGCATCGTGTTCAAGATTTGCACAATTGTACACAAAATCATCCACGGCGACGCCCCAACTTGCATGCTAGACCTCGTGGACCTGCCTCCCAGAAATGCTAAGAGATCAGCCCGCAGATTTCTTAATCTACAGTTCCCCAGCTGTAAAGGATTAAAATACAAGCTAATACATGCAACTAGCTTCTCTTACATGAGCACGCAGCTGTGGAATGCACTACCAACTGACTTGAAAACAATTAATGATATAACTAACTTTCGTAAATCTCTGAAAACCTATCTCTTCAACAAGTCCTACAATGAGAATCCCATAGCTTAATTATAACACTTCACTAACCCACCCTATTCTGAAAGTCATCTTTCTATAACTATCTGCGTAGATCTTTTTCTCATTCTGGATATGTTTGTAACACCTATTGTATCTGATATCCTGGAATGGCGAAGCCATAACAGGTCTCTGTAAGCCACATTGAGCCTGCAAATAGGTGAGAAAATGTGGGATACAAATGCAATAAATTATAAAAATAAATAATAATAATAATAATTCAATTAAATTACATGTGCAAATTGGGTGCATGTGCTATTTTTGGCAATGTTTATAGAATTAGGGGGTAAGTGTGTTGTTCCTGAGATAAAACAAAAATAAATAAATAACATACATTTAATTGTGCGATTAATCATGAAATGCAGCCTGTCTATATATAGATATAGATATATAGAGAGAGATTGTTTTTTTTAAACTTTATCTTTATTAAGCTTTTTAACAAACATAATTTCACATTTATGAATGATAATACACAATTTGGAAATAAATTATATAGTGTAAAGTGGATCCTCTTTTCTCAGCGGTTGCAGCTTTTTATGGCCTAGAAAGGGGTTTCCCTCCTTCGCTCAGTTGTGGCACCAAAACACAAAACCAAAGCCCAGTTATCATTCACCTTTCTCAAGCCGGTTAGTTTGCCAGTCCCGGCTTCCACAGCTGCTGCCTCTCCCTCCCTCCTGGGGGAGAGCAGCAGCACACAAAAAAAAAAAGAAAACAAATATCTTGTTCAGTGTAGCGGGTTTTTCCACACCCCAGTTCACCTTTGGTTAAGCTTTACAAAAAAAAAACACAGCTCAGTCCAGCTAGGCTTTCAAAACACAGTTCAGTTCTAGCCAAGCTTTCAAAACACAGCTCAATTTAGCCAGGCTTTCAAAACACAGTTCAGTGCTAGCCAAGCTTTCCAAAAATACAGCTCAGTTTAGCCAGGCTTTCAAAACCACAGTTCAGGTCTAGCCAAGCTTTCAAAACACAGTTCAGTTCTAGCCAAGCTTTCAAAACACAGCTCAATTTAGCCAGGCTTTCAAAACACAGTTCAGTGCTAGCCAAGCTTTCCAAAAATACAGCTCAGTTTAGCCAGGCTTTCAAAAACACAGTTCAGTTCTAGCCAAGCTTGCAAACACTCAGCTCAGTTTAGGCAGGCTTTCAAAAATACTGTAATGGCTTTGCGAGGGCTCAAAGCCTAGGGTCCCACCCTCTTGGTCAGTCATACTCCTACCTGACCTCCTCCCGCTCGACCCGGCTTGGCCCCGCTACGTCCTTGGCTTTCGCTGAGCCAGAGCTGAAAAGTCCATCGGCTCTTCCAGGGTGTTCTCCGGTTCAGTCAACTCCATAGGGCAAGGCTCACTCTCTTCCTCCCTCTCCTCAGGAGCCCAATCCATATTCTCCTCGCCCCGCCCTTCTCCCAGCTGCTCACCCTTTCTCTCATTAAAGCTCTTTGGTGGCTCTTCTTTCTCCACCCACCTGTTCCACCACCTCTTCCACCAGGTTGGAGAATCAGCCTTATTCCTTCCCCTGCGGCCCTCCTCTGGAGACTCCTGGGAATGCAGATAGTTTCTCTTATCCCCGGTCTCCCTTGGGGCATGCTGGGAGTTGTAGTTCTTTATTTCTAGTTTTTTCCTGGGGGATGCCTGCCTATAACGGGGGTATTCTGGCCTATCCCAGGGTTCCTTTGGGCCCTGTCCTACATACTCTTTACAATAGACAAGCAAATATTTTTTTAAGTTTCAAATAGTTATCGACCACAAGAATAAGAAATCAATCCAAGATGTAAGATTAATAATATAATCTAAAGGAAATAAACATACATTGTAAATTATAATAATGAAGCGTCACGTCCCGAGTGATTCACTCCAAGGCTGTTAAACAGTGTACATATGGGATTAAACCACTACATTAACCTCTTCCCTACTGATTAGAAATTCCTCTAGCTGTTTGGGGTCAAAAAATTGAAACTGTTTAGATTGAAACACTATTCTACATACACAAGGAAATTTCAACAGGAAGGTAGCTCCTATTGCCACAGTTCTTGTGCGTAAAGCCAAAAAGACTTTACGCCTCTTCTGAGTCTCTCTTGATAAGTCTGGGTATATTCTTATTTTTGACCCCAAAAAACTGAATCCAAATGTCTTAAAGAAAGTCTCAGTACTGCATAGAGAGAGATTGTATGGTGCATTATAAGGAGAAATACCCTAGCTCCATTGTTAGGAAATATGAAATATTACAGAACTGAGAAATACAGGGTTTATTTTCAGATTTCACTCTTATGTAGAAGATTTCATTGAATGATGCTATGAAATAATTATCAATGTAGTTTTATTGTGTGGTTGAAAGAGTGAACCTTTTTTCTAACATGTTTATTTACATATAGGGGAAGGTAGGGCAAGGGCTCTGATATGGTAGGATTGATATATAGAAACGTCACTTTGCTTTGCCCCAATCTCTGGTTTGCCTTCCCTATCACTGCTCTCCACAAACAGTTCTGTCTAGAGATGCCACTGCAAAAAAGCAAAAGTACTTTCAAACGAGCCATTAATTTTTATGAAAAACGTAAAATATATATGCACTTGTAATGCACCTTTCTTATTATTAGTCCTTTTTTCTCAATAATTCCCATGCCAATCATGCAGTTTTGTTGCAATTTATGCTTGTCTCTTTCTGCTATCATCAAAATTGTTAATTTCATAAGTAAAAATTTAGATGCCATACATCCTGCCCTTAACTAATAACAAGATTAATTCATTGCAATGTAATTGGTGCTCAAAATAAATGATGAAAGGTAATCCGTGTATGAAATGCAAATGTTGTCCAGGAACACGTTGTGGTACTTATCTGTATCTAATTCTCAGATGGACTCTTGCAGCAAGCAAAGTGGAAAGAAAATAGTCTCTCCAAAGTATGAAATTTACAGGTGGGTTGAAGCTAGCCATGAAAATCAGTGGAGTAATTGAACTGGTACCGGTGCTGGAAGTGAATATTCTGAAACTGCAGTTTTGTAAAATGGGGGCATTTGCTAACAGTAATTTGCTATGAAAATTTTCAATAGGAAAAAAAACATTAACAAGTCTAAAAGACTTTTTCTGTAATCATTGCCATCATGTATTTAACTTCGGAATAGATAAACTGTTGTAATCTGACTTGAATTGCAGTTCATATTATGTGGCCCTGTCAGAGTTCGTTCAGTTTTCTGAGCCATGTTGGACTGGAAGAGAAATCTTCAGCCTGCATTTAGCTGCTTAGCCTCTGTTCAGATATTTTTGAATAGGTTGTCTATGATTTTAAATTTAGGACGTTTTTCTGGCTCAGTAAGTTAAGAACATAACAAAAATTGCCATATTGAGTCAAAGCAAAGGCCTATCAATCCGAGTATCCAGTTTCCAACTGTGGCCCATCTAGGTCACAAGTACCTGCAGGTAGATTCTATGCTATTCACCCTCAAGGATGAACAGTGACTTTCACTAAATCTACCGTAATAGTAGTCTATTCAGTTTTTCTCCAGGAAACTATCCAAACCTTTTTTTTTTAAACATAATTATACTAACTACATCCTCCAACAATGAGTTTCAAATATTAACTATGGATTAAGTTAGAAATATTTTCTCCCATTTGTTTTAAATGTACTGCTTTGTGATTATGTGGTATGGCCCCTACTCTTTGAATTTTTTGAAACAGTAAACAATCAATAAGCATTTATGCATTCCACTCAGCACCTTATAGACCTTGATCTCCCTTCAGCCATCTCTTCTCCAAGTTTCTTTAGCCTTTCCTCATTGGAGGGTTTTTTCAACCTCCTCCCCCCTTTATTATTTTTGTCCCCCTTCTCTGTGCCTTTTCTAATTCCATGATATATTTTTTAAACATCGCTGACATTGGCAAGTTTGCTGTATTTAAAACGGAAGTTTGTTCACTGTACACAATATTTTCACTAGAGTCTAAATCACCAAGTGCATTGTTATACATGCATTTCACACATTGTGTATATGAGATTTTGCATTTTGATACTTACATTCCTCTGACTAGATCTGCAGAATCCTGAGGCAGGTGCCTATGTTCAGAAATGCAGATCTGTGTCAAGTCTGACTAATAAAGTAACTCTTTTTACCCTTGGAATTTGATTGGTTTTCCCCTACTTTTTTCTCTAGTTTTTTTCAATTTCTAATAAGGTGGTAGGAGCCATTTTGTCAAAATTAAAATTAGTTGCTTAAGAGATTTTTTTTAACTGCTAAACATTTTAGGATGGTGGTTCAAACTATGGTTATAACACATTTTGAATATTTCAATAGACTATTGATTGGGTTACCAAAGAAATCTTTAGCATGGATCCAACTGCATAGATTTTATCAGGCGTGGATGCTGGTCAAAAATACCATCCTGGATGCCCAGGCCATTAATATTCCATGTAATAAAAAAGGAAGAAGGACGGCCAAACGACAGCTGGCATGGTTAAAAAGTGAGGTGAAGGAAGCTATTAGAGCTAAAAGAAAATCCTTCAGAAACGGATGAAGGATCCTACTGAAAATAATAAGAAACAGCTTAAGGAATGGCAAGTCAAATGCAAAGTGCTGATAAGGAAGGCAAAGAGGGACTTTGAAAAAAAGACTGCATTGGAGGCAAAAACACATAGTAAAAACTTTTTTAAGTATATTAAAAGCAAGAAGCTGGCAAAAGAATCAGTTGGGCCGCTAGACGACTGAGGAGTAAACGGAGCACTCAGGTAAGACAAAGCCATAGTGGAGAGATTAAATGAATTCTTTCCCTCATTCTTCACAGAGGAAAATTTGGGAGAGATGCTAATGCCTGAAATGGCATTCAAAGCTGAAGAGTCAGAGAAACTAAATGAAATCTCTATCAACTTGGAAGATGTAATAATGCAATTTGACAAATTGAAGAGTAGCAAATTGCCTGGACCGGATGGCATTCACCCCAGAGTACTGATAGAATTGAAAAATGAACTTGCAGAATTATTGTTAGTAATATGTCATTTATCTAGAAAATCAAGCATGGTACCGGAAGATTGGAGGGTGGCCAATGTAACGCCAATATTTAAAAAAGGTTCCAGAGGTGATCCAGGAAATTATAGACTGGTGAGCCTGACAGTGCTGGGCAAAATGGTAGAGACCATTATAAAGAACAAAATTACAGAGCGTATTCAAAAGCATGGATTAATGAGACGTGGAGGGGCATAACTGAACGGGATGCCCAAGTTTTCCTGAGCGTGTCCTCGCAGGACGTCACCGCAAAGTGGCGGGGAAACCCGTATTATCGAAACAAGATGGGCGGCCATCTTTCATTTCAATAATACGGTCGGGGACGCCCAAATCTCCACATTTAGGTTGACCTTAGAGATGGTCGTCCCTAGAGATGGTCATACCTGATTTTCGGCAATAATGGAAACCGAGGACGCCCATCTCAGAAATGACCAAATGCAAGACCTTTGGTCATGGAAGGAGCCAGCATTCGTAGTGCACTGGTCCCCCTGACATGCCAGGACACCAATGGGCATCCTAGGGGGCACTGCAGTGGACTTCAGAAATTGCTCCCAGGTGCATAGCTCCCTTACTTTCTATGCTGAGCCCCCCAAAACCCACTCCCCACAACTGTACACCACTACAATAGCCCTTAGGGATGAAGGAGGGGCACCTAGATGTGAGTACAGTGGGTTTGTGGTGGGTTTTGGAGGGCTCACATTTACCACCACAAGTGTAAGGTAGGTGGGGTGGGCCTGGGTCTGCCTGCCTGAAGTGCACTGCACCCACTAAAACTGCTCCAGGGACCTGCATACTGCTGTGATGTGCCTGTGTATGACATTTGAGGCTGGCATAGAGGCTGGCAAAAAAGACTTTTTAAAATGTTTTTTTGAAGGTGGGAGGGGGTTAGTGACCACTGAGGGAGTAAGGGGAGGTGATCCCCGATTCTCTTCGGTGGTCATCTGGTCAGTTCGGGCACCTTTTTGTGCCTTGATCGTAAGAAAAACAGGACCAGGTAAAGTCATCCAAGTGCTCAACAGGGACGCGCTTTTTTTTTTCCATTATAGGTCGAGGACGCCCATGTGTTAGGCACTACGTCTCCAACACGCTCCCATGAACTTTGGTCGTCCCCACGAAGGAAAGCAATTAGAGATGCCCCAAATCAGCTTTTGATTATGCTGATTTGGGCGACCCTGTGAGAAGGACGCCCTTCTTCCGATTTGTGTCAAAAGATGGGCGCCCTTCTCTTTCGAAAATGAGCCCAATTGTGTATCTGTGCTGGGACTGCTGCTTTTAAACATATTTATAAATGATCTAGAGATGGGAGTAACTAGTGAGGTAGTTAAATTTGCTGACGACGCAAAGTTATTCAAAGTTGTTAAATCGCAAGAGGATTGTGAAAAATTACAAGAGGACCTTTAATGTGAACAAGTGCAAAGTGATGTATGTTGGAAATAGGAACCTGGACTATAATTATGTGATGCAAGGTTCCACATTAGGAGTCACTGACCAGGAAAGGGAGTTTTGCCATGGCAAGACTAACTTGAGTCTAATTAACCTTAAACTGTGGAGTGGAGGAGTGGCCTAGTGGTTAGGGTGGTGGACTTTGGTTCTGAGGAACTGAGAAACTGAGTTCAATTCTCACCTCAGGCACAGGCAGCTCCTTGTGACTCTGGGCAAGTCACTTAACCCTCCATTGCCCAACGTAAGCCACATTGAGCCTGCCATGAGTGGGACAGTGCAGGGTAAAAATGTAACAAAAACAAAATAAACTGACTGTGGAGGTGCAGCCTAGAACAGAACAAAACTGGGCCTCTGGTGGTCAGTGTGGGCACCTTTTTGAGGCTTGGTCGTGAGAAAAAATGGACCAAGTAAAGTCAGGGACGTCCTTCTTTTTTCCATTATCGGCCAAGGATGCCCATCTCTTAAGTGCGCCCCAGTCCCACCTTCGCTACACTGCTGACACGCCCCTGGAAACTTTGGTCGTCCTCGCAACGGACTGCAGTTGGGGGACGCCCAAAATCGGCTTTCGATTATGCCGATTTGGGCGACCCTGAGAGAAGGACGCCCATCTCCCGATTTGTGTCGAAAGATGGGCGTCCTTCTCTTTCGAAATGCCCCTGAAAATGGGTTTAGAAGAAGTGGAATTAAGGTTAAGGGGTGATAAGAGTGGGCGCTCCCTTACTGTTGGTTCTGTTAAAATGGCTGGGAAAGGGGAAACCCTGTAAAGCTAAATAAAATTGTGAAATGTAGGTTTAAGAAGTGAAACCTTAAAGCTGTGAGGGGAGAACTGGTGTTATGAGAATTTTGTTTTCACATGAAGCCATGTTAAATAAAGCAGTTGTTGAGCGTCTGCATATGTTGGCTACAGTTTGTGAGGTCCTGCTGAAGCACCTAGCAGGGAATTTGCAGCAAGTAAGCTCAGGGCAGCCCTGTCTCCATGGCCACTTGGTGGTGCCAAGGCTATGGTGGCATTACAATGGCTATCCACTAATTTTCAGTGGCACTTAACCGTTTATTTATTTATTTATTTATTTATTTATTTGTTTGTTTGTTTGTTTGTTTGTTTGTTTGTTACATTTGTACCCATATTTTCCCACCTATTTGCAGGCTCAATGTGGCTTACATAGTACCATAAAGGCATTCGCCAGTCGGTTGATAACAAATGCAAGATTATATTGTGGGTGAATGAGGTTGGTGTGTATCACCCCTGAAAATTAGAGGTTAGTGCCTAAGTGAAAATGGGCTATTTTGGGGGTATTCCGTGGGTGGAGTCAGCACTTGGCCAGCTAAGTTCTGGTATTCAGAAATTAACCAGCCAGGTTTATCACATAAAAGTCAATCCTATCTTTGGGGTCCTTTTACAAAGGCACAGTAGGGCTACGGCACGGGTAGTGTTTGCCAAATCGGCCCTACCACGGGAATAGCACAGGAGTCTGGCGGTAGTTTCAAAGTTGGTGTGCACAGTTTCCCGCAATAGAAAATTATTTTCTATTTTCTACCATGTGGGGGGAGGGGTTCCTGGCAGTAATCAGCAATGAGGTCACATTGCCACATGCTGCCTGATTACCAAGGGGTTAGTGCGTGAGTCCTTACTGCCAAATAAATAGGAGGTGGTAAGGGCTCATGCGGTAAATGAATTAGAATTAGCCCCTGGCCATTATTGCCATAAAAAGAAATTCTGCTGAGTGCATGGAAAAATCACCTGCTAAAAGTAGCGCAGGCCACATTTTAGCGCGTCTTGGTAAAAAGACCCCTTTATATGGTAAACCATAGCCAGTTAAGCACTGAATATCAGATTTAACCACCTATGTGCTAGCCAGCTCTGCGAAAAATGGACATTCAGTGCCAGAGCTCGAATATCTGGGAATAATGCCTGTGATGGTCAACAATACTCTGAGTGCTGCTGGCTGAATATTGACCCCTCCCATAATGACCTGTACCGCTTCTTGGTAAGCCCACACCTTCAGTGTGTGTAATTCTGGTTGTTGCATCTCAAACATAAAATACAGTGGAACTGACAAAGGTACAGAGAAGGGTGACCAAACATGTTAAGTGGATAGAATGGTGTTCTGCCCCCATGTTCATGGGGATAGGTTGTTTATTTTTTATATGTATATGTTAGCGATAGTACTTGATATACTGCCTTTCTGTGGTTACAATGAAAGTGGTTTACATATTATGTATAGGTACTTATTTTGTACTTGGTGCAATGGAGGGTTAAGATACTTGCCCAGAGTCACAAGGAGCTGCTGTAGGAATCAAACTCAGTACCCCAAGGTCAAAGTCCGCTACACTAATCATTAGGCTACTCCTCCACTGGAGTTGATATATCAGATTGCATTGTCTTTAACAGGTTATATTGCTTGTGCCTTTAAGAAAGGTAGGAAGTGCTTTTGGACTACAAATGTTAAGTTTTCCTGCTCTGTAATAGGCTTTTCCTGAAAACATGTCCCAGTTCCTTATGCCTTGTGGGAATTTTCCTTTTGGCTTGCTTCTTGTCCGTGCATGAAGGGATGTAGCCTGCACGTTCTCTCTCTATTGAGTAATAGGAATCTGTCTGCAACATACTTGTTATGGACTGAATCAACACTGTGCTTAGCTGCTTTTAAGCCTTTCAATATCTTTGAAACATAATCGAATTTTCACCATTTAAAGTATTGGCAGCATTACTCATCAGCCAGTGTTGCAATTTTCTGGCTTCCTTGGTTACAGGGTGAGCTAATAGAGGACAGACTCCCAGTTCTGCAGGGCAGAGACTCTTGTGCATCACTACAAACTGTAAGTCTTCATTTTCTTTGTTAGATTTGCATTAAAGAAGTTTTGATTCAAGAGTTCTGAGTCTTCACATTGATGTTCTATACTATGGTTTAGCTGACAGTCTAGCTAAGCATGAGACAGAACTTCGGCAAGGATTGTGCAAATGGCTTTCATATGAGTGATCTTTACTTTGGAAATACGATGACTGAGAGGAGATATGATAAAGGTCTATAAAATCCTGAGTAGAGTGGAATGGGTAAACACAAATCAAGTGCTTAGTCTTTCAAAATGTAAACACACTAGGGGACACTCCATGAAGTTACATAGAGGCATATTTAAAACAAATTGCACCCGGCATATAGTTAAGCTCCAAGCAATTGCAGTGAAAAACAGTCACAGTGATCACGGACCCTGAAGCAGGACCCGAAACTCTGGCCACAGTTGGCCGTGGATAGCAACCAGACTGTACAGGAAACACTTGAGGTTTTTATGCCAATGATGCAAGTGAGTACTCCGTAAGTGTACAACAGTGTGACTGCAAAGTTCAGAGCTCCTTCACGATACGTGAGGCTTTTCCTCCAGTATTTAAAAAATAAAAAAAACAAAAAAAGATTTGGAAAAAAGATCATAACACACTATTGTTATATAAGCCACATTGAACCTGAGCACATCTTGGGATAATGTGGGGTAAAAAATGTCAACAAATAAATAAATAAATACATACATACATACTGTACATATTCAGCACTGACTGGTTAAGTTTGAACCGGCCAAAGATAGGCCTGGTATTCACGTAGCCAAATATGGTTGCCAAACATGCGCTTAAAATCGGCAGATAGACGGTTATATTGCACGATATAACTGACTAGCCACTAACTGTGAATTTTCAGCAGTTCATGACCAACCTTGTCCCACTGAAAATTTGTGGATAGCCAGTTATGGTGGATTTAACTGGCCAGGTTCATTTAACTGACCAGGTGCTGATCTTGACCAGTTAAATGCTTTTGAATATCAGGGGGTTTGTACCCCACAAACATTTTCTCTGTTTCAGTAGATTAGTCTGTGTTTCATTATTGTCTGTAGTCTATTTTCAGTGCCTGAGATATAACGTGAATTGTAGTCTTCAGTAAAAGGAGAAATATCCAAGCCAACACAACGTAGATCACATCTGGCATGAAAATGTTTTGTTTAGATTCTCACATGTCATTCACTGGTAATGTAATTCCACTTGACATCCAAATCTAGCAGATGTATCATTGAGTAATATGCCAAAATCTTTGTAGGAAAGGGCTCATTCTCCACCGGGAGAAGATTTGTAAGTGTTGAGAAAACTGTAAGTGTTGAGATCATTCCAACATGAACAAATATATTGAATCACATCCATTCTGTACCCTTTATCTCTATGTACTCCAGGGGTAAAGCCGAGAATTTAAAGGTCTCAAAGCACCTGTTTCTTTTTCTTTTGTCTACACTTCTATAATAGCATTAAAAGCAGAAGTGCTTCCAGAAAGACAGGGCTTATACAGGGTGTCTGGAACAAATAAGACTCTCAACGTTTTTCCAAATAACCCAAAAAAAAGGCCTACTGCAGCAGAAACTTCTGCCTGAAATTTGAGACATTTCTGAGTACTTTAACAGGATGGAACTCCAGTGCATCGAACTGGAAAAAAAAGTTGAACTTTTAATTAATGAAACCCCAGAATTCATTGGGCCAACAGCTCAGTGGCATCGAAGACTTTGTGAATGTATCAAGGTTGAAAGAGGACATTTTGAGAATAAGTTATGAATTAAGTAAGAAAGAGCTCATTTTACTAACCCCCTGATGTTCACCTGGCAGCAGTCAGCGTTTTTTTAAACATTAATCATCGCTGGTTAAATTATCTCCTGACATTCAGTGCTGGGCCATGTCCAGGCACTGGCATTGAATATTGGGGGATAATTTTGGGCAGGTTGGGTGCTGGAACTTATGAGGGCCCAGCCGATATTCAACTAGGCCTTCATAAGAGTTATGTGGCCTGGCTGAATATTGGGCCAGGACCCACATATTTTTTTAAAGTTCCCTAGAGTTCCCTCCTGCTCCCCTGACAAATTTCCTCTTCTTCCCTCGCCCTCTCCCAGCCCTTGCCAATAAGAAGACCCCCTGGAACCTCCCAACCTTCCAAGTAGACCTCCTTGGCCAACCTGTATCCCTGGTGATCCAGCAGTGCTCATTGGGGCCAGGAGAGTAGCCCCCTTACTCTTGGCCCTTGTGGCACCAATTCAAAATGGCTGCCATGACCTCTTGAGGACAACTCACTGTACAAATTACATGAGCTGCTGCAAGAGGTCACAGCAACCATTTTGGAACAATGCCACAAGGGGCAGGAGTGAGGGGGCTGCACTCATGCTCCCAACGACCACCACTGGACCGCCAGGGATACAGGTAGGTGCGAGAGGGTGCCACCTGGATGGCTGAGGGGCAGGGAATGTTCTGGAGGTGGCTTCTTATTGGCAAGGGCTGGGAGAGGGGGAGGGAAGGAGGGGGCATTGTCATAGGTGAGAGGGGGATCCATTTTTTTAAAGTTATGTGGGCACTGGCAATATTCAGTGCTGGCACCTGCATAACCTCGGGCTCCTCCCCAGTGCTGCCTCCAACACTGCCCCTGACCTAGTGATTTAAGCTGTCAGGAGAGGCTCCTGCTTGCTTAAATTGCTCTGAATATTGACCCATAAATGTTTAAACAATAGCAAAGTGTTTTGAAACTATGTAAGGGATCCCATTTTTTCTGCACACCGTACATGTGCTTTAGGACACAGGCAACTTAGTTGCTGAGTAAATATGTTTTAGAAATATATCATATACTATGCATGTTGTCCTGCATCTTAAAAGCAATAGGTCAATGTTCGATGTGGTAGAAATGGACAGGAGAGAATCTTGTCTGCTTAAACTATGCTGACTAGGCCTTGAAGCAGATATTCAGCAGCACTTAACTGGAGAGTGTCACTGAGTATCTGCTCTGACCACCACGGCGTTCTCTGGTTAGTTCTGGGACGGTGTTAGGGATGCATAAGAGTGGAGCTCTAAGTTATCCAGTCATTGCCAGTATTCAAAAGCAGTAACCAGATAGATACCAGGTTAACTGAAGGCAGAATTGGCATGCTGAGAGAGAGGGAATTCTTTATTATTCCTCTCGTCCCTTTGTCTCATATCCAAATTAGAGATGTGCATTACAATACCATACCAGTTTATATCCCGCCAATACTTTTCAGCAAGACAAACCAGAATAATCTCTGGGATACTAATATATATATTTATTTATTTATAGGCCCTGTTTACTAAGCTGCACTATAGGTGTGTTAACATTTTAGCGTGTGCTGCTAGAGACACCCCTATATTCGTATGGGTGTCTGTAGCATTAACAAAAAAAGGGGTGGGGAAAATAGGCTCTAGCATTAGCAAGTGTTAATTTTTAGCACGCGCTAAAAAGTTAGCACGCCTACAACGCAGCTTAGTAAACAGGGCCCTATATCTATATATCTAATACAAGAAGGTCTTGATCTTTTTCCTAAACACCATATATGTATAGGAGGAAAAAATATCTCTGCAAATTATTTCCAATGTCGAGTGGCTTGAAACGCTAAGGTAAATTCTTTTATCTTTTTTTTTCCTTTAGGAGAAGGAAAAGAGAATAAATAATTACATGCAGTCTTCCTAGAGCTAACAGAAACTGCAAACTGAAAATGCAAATATAGGTAGTTGGCAGATAGACCATGTAATACTTGATAAAGAAAGAAGGCCGATTTAAAGGCAACTAATGAATTTCAACACAGTAAGAGGAAACATGATCATATTTAGATAGAGTAAATACCAAACGTACAGCAGTATTATGAATGGTTTGAATTTTTTTTAGTTGGGATATACTGAATTGCAGTAGTCTAGTTGTGACAAAAGTAAAGCCTGTATCAGTAGACGAAATGAAATTGTCTCAAAATAACTATGAACACAGTGTAGTTTTCTCATAAGAAAAAAAGATCTTTTCACTAGAGACACTGAGACAGCACTATTTACTAATATACCCACAATCTTTATAACAGTAGATAATGTATGTTCAGTTTGACCAATATGAATGGAATCAGGAATAGACTCTAAATTATTGTTAATTCGTAGAAACTTAGCTTTATCAGCGTTGAGCTTTAGTCTATGCTGAAACATCCAATTACCTATTAAATCCATACAATGTTATACCCTTAAAATGTCAATCTCGAAAATAGAATTAAAGGGAATAACTGAGATATCACCAGCAAAACTATACACCAGAAAACCATTATTCTCCAGCATAAATCCCAATGAGCCGTGTTATTGAAAAATCAAGCTATTACTTTGCGCTTTTCCTGCAGATTTGATCAGTCGGACACCACGGTACCCTGAGGAAGGATTCGAAACTGAGGTCAAAGTTGGGCCGTGGGAGGTGTCTAATCGACTGTAGATTAAAAAGATAAGTGCAACTATCCCGTACTATTTTTAATAGACGGTTATTGTTATTTTGAAATGTTAAAGTAAAGGCACAAAAGCCAATATATATTTTGTAAAATAACAAAAATATAGAAGGAGGTTTTTTACCCCTGATGATTTAAAGGTCCCCCCTAATGTTGGTGCTATCAACAAAGGAGTGTTCCTTTATAATTTGAGGTTTTTCCTCCTAATAATTAAAAACCTTATCAGATATAACAGAGGATATCATTTTTGCATTATGTGTCCCATTGATTAGTGTTGATATCCAAGTAAGCTCTTCTTTAAAATTATATTGTTACATTTACCCAGTCAATATCGGGGTAATTGAAATCACCCTTTATTATTGTGTTGCCCAGTTTGTTAGCGTCCCTAATTTTCTTTAGAATTTCTACATCCGTCTGTTCATTCTGGCCAGGCAGATGGTAATAGACTCCTATCAGTTTCCTTTTCCCCTTTACACATGGAATTTCAACCCATAGGGATTCCAAGATGTGTTTTGTTTCCTGCAGAATTTTCAATCTATTTGATTCAAGGCCTTCTTTAACATAAAATTCTACCTCTCCACCAATTTGATCCACCCTATCACTACAATATAATTTGTACCCCGGTATGACAGTGTCCCACTGGTTATCCTCCTTCCAGCAGGTCTCAGAGATGCTTATTATATCTAATTTTTCATTTAGTGTAATATATTCTAACTCTCCCATCTTATTTCTTAGGCTTCTGGCATTCGCATATAGACATTTCAAACTATGTTTGTTGTTCTTATTTACATCTTTCTCAGTACTTAACAGTATTAATTTGCAATCTTTTGTCTGATTTTTATTTAAGGATGCCTGATCTACTGTGGTCGCTTTTGCAACCTCTCTATCAGGATACCCTATCTTCCCTGTTTTGGTGATATCTTTGAAAGATACCTTATTCCGAACCATGAACTTTTGAGTGCCTTCCCCCAGTTTCTAGTTTAAAAGCTGCTCTATCTCCTTTTTAAATGCCAGTGCCAGCAGCCTGGTCCCACCCTGGTTAAGGTGGAGCCCATCCTTACAAAATAGGCTCCCCCTTCCCCAGAATGTTGCCCACTTTTTTAACAAATCTAAAACCCTCCTCCCTGCACCATCGTCTCATCCATGCATTGAGTGTCCGGAGCTCTGCACTTCAGAAAATGCTACCCTAGAGGTTCTGGATTTGAGCTTTCTACCTAAGAGCCTAAATTTGGCTTCTAGAACATCTCTCCCACATTTTCCTATGCAATTGGTACCCACATGTACCAAGACAGCCGACTCCTCCCTATCTAGGTGACGCATGAGGTCCACCACCTTCGCACCAGACAGGCAAGTCACCAGGTGATCCTCATGTCCACCAGCCACCCAGTTCCTGGGCAGAACTTGGAGACATATCCTCAGTGTTAGAGGGTAGTACATCCCCTGGTGGGCAGGTCCTGGCTACAGGAGTACTTCCTACATCACCAGGGTGATGCTCTCAGCTTGTAGATCCTAGGGGGAAAAAACTGAATTTAAAGTGCCTGTATACAAATGCTAGAAGACTAAAAAATAAGATGGGAGAGTTAGAGTCTACAGCACTAAATGATGAGGTAGATATAATAGGCATCTCAGAGACCTGATGGAAAGAGGACGATCAATGGGACACTATGTTAGGGTACAAACTGTATTGCAATGATAGAGAGGATCAAATTGGAAGGGGGGGGGGGTTGCGCTATATGTTATAGAGAGAACTGAGTCAAATAAAATAAACATTCCACAAGGAACAGATAACAGTGTAGAATCATTATGGAAACAAATTCCATGTGTGAATGGAAGAAGTATTCTTGTAGGGCTGTACTACCGTCTGCTGGGTCAGAATGAAAAGATGGATGAAGATATGTTTACAGAGATTAGGAAATCTGGCAAATACCCTAGCATCCGCCCCATCTCCTGCAATAGCATTAGCCATTCCTTTATTCCAATAGCAGAAATCAACCCCTCCCAGCCCAAGCTCCAGCATCAGGCCCCTTCTCCAAGTGCCATCTCCAACATCAGCAGTAAAAATATTCAAACAACAATACAAAGTACGGCATAGTATGCTACATTACAATGCCAACACAATACACAATTAAACATTTTAATGGACAGTGTAGGGTGCAAGCAAAGATGTAACATATAGATAGATAAGATAGAGTAACAGGAGTAAGAAAATAAGGGACCAATTAAAGAGAGTTGCAAACGACGTCAGAAAGGTGCTTGAACGTTATCTTGGCTAGGGTAGCAGTGACAGGGCTTTTTTTGAGGGGGTACTTGGGGGTACTGAGTACCGGCACCTTTTCCATTGTGTGCTGAAATTGGCCCATGGTCCCCAAGTTTTAATGAAAGAGCTCAGGCTCTACACACCAATTCTGCCTTGTCATAGATTCTGTGACTGGTTGCAGGGGTCCTGGCTATTGTAGGGTGAGTCCTTCAGTGATCACCTCATCCCTGAAGGATGGCCTGACATTTGAGTACCGGCACCTTTTTTGCTAGAAGAAACACACTGGCAGTGGATAAACATGTCCTGCTATAATATGTGTGGCTGGTGTCATTTACTTATTCCATTAAAGGCCTGGTTGAAGAGCCAAGCTTTCACCTGCTTCCTGAAGTAGAGATAGTCTTGTGTTAAGCAAAGCATTTCAGGGAGTGCATTCCAGAGTGTGGGGGCTACTCTGCAGAAGGCTTGCTTGCGGGTATCACAGCATGTGATGTCCTTTGGAGAGGGTGTGGTTAGGGAAACTCCTTGGGAGGACCTTAGTGACCTTGAAGGTGTATAGAGGGAGAGCCTGATCTTCAAGTATTCTGGGCCATTTCCTTTAATGGCCTTGAAGGTCAAACAGAGAGTTTTAAATTTGACTCTGTATTGTACTGGTAGCCAGTGAAGTTTATGAAAAAATGGCGTGATGTGGACATGTCACTTACAACCTTCTATTATTCAGACCAGTATAGAGTGCATTACAATAATCCAGTTGTGATGTTATCATGGCATGCACAACTGAGACAAGACTTGTCTTCTCAATGTAAGAAGACAGGCAGCATAGTTGCTGCAAGTGATAGAAGCTATTCTTGAAGGTTGCTTAGATTGGGGGATCAGAGTAACTGTTGAATCAAGCTGTATTCCAAGGTTCCAGAATTATGATTTGAGGGGATTTCCCACAAGAGATTTTGATGTCAGGTATGTCCCCACTTGTGTTAGGGACCCGTGGAGGGGCATAATCGAACGCGATCGACCATCTCCATGGGCCTCTATGTCCGAAAATGGGTACGTGAAGAGGTGGGACAGACCGTATTTTCGAAAAAGATGGACATCCATCTTTCGTTTCGAAAATATGGTTTGGACGGACCAAATGCCATGGATTTTGTCCTTTCTGAGATAGGTGTTTTTTTTTTTTTTTTTAGCGATAATGGAAACTAAAAATGCCCAGCTCAGAAACGTCCTAATCCAAGCCATTTGGTTGTGGGAAATGTACAACACTACCATAGCTCTTAGGGGTGAAGGGGGCAACTATATGTGGGTACAGTGGGTTTTAGAGGCCTCCCATTTACCACCACAAGTGTTACGGGTGTGGGGGGGGGGGGGGGGATGGGCCTGGGTCTGCCTGCCTGAAGTGCATTGCAGTACCCACTAAAAGTGCTCCAGGGACAGGACTTGTTGCTGGTGTATATCCTTGGCACAGCAGTTTGCACCTGAAGACTAATATCGCTGAAAACGTCCTTTATTTGAATAAGCACCTTTACTCACAGTTAACTGCAGATCAGAGGTTGTGCCCCACTGGCAACGAGTCTCGCTGGTACTGAGATTAGCAGTAGTTCCGAGCTGGCAGAATGGTGTACAATGCCCTCTTTCAGCAACATTCAAGGTAAGAACTAAGTGCTGTAACTTGGCTAACACATGAAAGGGATCTAAAAGTGTCTTACACAAATGGCCACTACCTCATGGACTACCGGAAACAAAACAAGGCACACTCTGACCCAGTAAGCAGAGGGGAAAAGCACCATGGGAGTAGAGCCTACCAACTACCAACATTGTGAGCATTTAACACAAGCTAGTGGAATCACGGAGCCCAATACCCAATACTTTACAAACTTTTTTTCCCAGCCTGTATGCCAGCCTCAAATGCCGTACCCACCTCCATGACAGCAGAATGTGTTCTATCCTCTGACAGCCTTTCCCTGGTTCTGATGTGGGTCTCGGGTGAGTGTGACACCTTTTCTGTTAAGGGCACTGCAGAGTCACATCAGCAATGCATTGTGGTGGGCATAGGGTAACATAGTAACATAGTAGATGACGGCAGAAAAAGACCTGCATGGTCCATCCAGTCTGCCCAAGACAAACTCATATGTGTATACCTTACCTTGAATTTGTACCTGTCCTTTTCAGGGCACAGACCATATAAGTCTGCCCAGCAGTATTTCCCGCCTCCCAACCACCACCCCCTCTTCCCCCCAACTGCTCCGCCACCCAATTTCAGCTAAGCTACTGAGGATCCTGAAATTGGGTGGCGGAGCAGTTGGGGGGAAGAGGGGGTGGTGGTTGGGAGGCGAGGATAGGGGAGGGCAGACTTATACGGTCTGTATCAGAGCCAGTGATGGGAGGCGGGACTGGTGGTTGGGAGGCGGGAAATACTGCTGGGCAGACTTATATGGTCTGTGCCCTGAAAAGGACAGGTACAAATTCAAGGTAAGGTATACACATATGAGTTTGTCTTGGGCAGACTGGATGAACCATGCAGGTCTTTTTCTGCCGTCATCTACTATGTTACCATGTTACCCTATGCCCACCACAATGCATTGCTGATGTGACTCTGCAGTGCCCTTAACAGAAAAGGTGTCACACTCACCCGAGACCCACATCAGAACCAGGGAAAGGCTGTCAGAGGATAGAACACATTCTGCTGTCATGGAGGTGGGTACGGCATTTGAGGCTGGCATACAGGCTGGGAAAAAAAGTTTGTAAAGTGTTTTTTTTTTTGGTGGGAGGGGGTTAGTGACCACTGGGGGAGTCAGGGGAGGTGATCCCCAATTCCCTCCAGTGGTCATCTGGTCAGTTGGAGCACTTTTTTGGGACTTGGACCTGAAAAAAAGGGTCCAAATAAAACGGACCAAATTCTCGTCAAAAGCGCCCTTCTTGTTTTGATTATCAGCTAAAGACGCCCATCTCTCCTCGGCCGATAACCACGCCCCAGTCTCGCCTTCGCCACGCCTCTGACATGCCCCCGTCATCTTTGTTTGTCTCCTTGATGGACTGCAGTTGAGGATGCCAAAAATCGGGTTTCGATTATACCGATTTGGGCGCCCACAGGAAACGGACGCCCATCTCCCGATTTGGGTCAAAATATGGGCGTTTTTCTCTTTCGAAAATAAGCTGGATAGAAGCTCAATTTTACTTGGGTTCAGGCAAAGTTTGTTGTTTTTAGCCCATTCTTCAATTGATTTTAGATAGGTAGTCAGTTTATTCAGGGCTGTAGGTAAGTCAGGTTCAGTGGGTATGAGTAGCTGCACACCATCCATATAGATGTAGAACTGAGTGTCCATTGACTGAATCAGCTTGGCTAGTGGCTTAAGGTAGATATCGAATAGAATAGGTGACAATATCGATCCTTGTGGTACCCCACAGGTCAGTGCCCATAGTGGTAAAGAGGTGCTGCAAAACACTACGGACTGTTGCCTGTCTGATAGACAGGATCTGAACCAGGGAAGCACTGTTCCACTGATACCTGTATCTGCCAGTCGTGCTAGCATAATATTGTGATCCACAGTGTCAATAGCTGCAGAGAAATCTAGCAGTACTAACACCAAGGGAAATCCCCTGTCTCAGTTTCTGTGAAGATCATCTAGTAGGGATACAAGGACTATTTCTGTTCCATAACCGGGTCTGAATCCAGACTGAAATGGATCTAACGGGTTTCTCTTTACTAGCCAATCATTGTGTTGATCACAGACTGTTTGTTCTATAAGTTTTCCTAAAAATGGGATGTTGGATATTGGCCAGTAATTTTCAAGTTTGTCTTGGTCAAGCTTGTTCTTCTTAAGAAATCCAAACCCCAGCCCCAACACTAGTGTCGTTCCCATTATTCAAATCCCATTGTGAACCGCTGCCCTTCTCTATTCCCTTTCCTCCAGTCTCAGCATCAGCCTTCCCTTGTTCTAGCTCCAGCCCCTTACCTAAGCACAGAGCAGCAGAAATTTGTGGATTTGTTCCAAACTGCTTTGTGTTTCTTTCTCGACTCTGCAAGATGGTTTAAAAGGTGAGAACAGAATTTTTTTTCCATTATGTCATATACATTCCCTTTGTAATACTTTAAACATGTTCACACTCCACAGCCTGGTCCATGCATTCGTTATATCATGGATTGACTACTGCAAACTGATATATGCTGGGAAAATTCGATACTGACTCAAATGCCTTTAGACTTTGTACAATACAGCTGCCTGGCTATTATGTGGTGCCCATGCCTCTCCTTTGTTGGTTCAATTACATTGGCTTCTGGTTCGTATTAGGTCTCAGTTCAAAATTCTGCGTCTGACACCCAAAGCTTATTACTTAGGAACCCCCCTCCTATCTCTCTGCTTGCACTATCCCTTATACACGTACACATTTATTGTGATCCCTGGATTCACATCAGTTGGTGCTACCTCCACTCCATTATGCCCATTGGGAATCTACCAGGAAGTCAGCTTTTTTTTTTCTAGCACCACAACTTTGGAATGAATTGCCCTCTTTATTGTGTGCCGAACAGTCTTTCTCAAAATGTAAGGCTTCCTTGGAAACTCACTTTTTTAAAGCTGTTTTTAGTCATACGCTCTAATGGTGCCTGTACACATATGAAGCTTTTTTCTTTGTCCTGTCTTATTAAATGAATGCTACTTTTAATAATAGGCATGATTAGTTGTGTCTATCTCACGGGTTCTCAACCTAATCCTCAGGCCACACCTAACTATTATTTATTTTATTTAGATTTTGCTCACTCCTTCCACAACTTGTCAGGTTTTCAGAATATCCACAATGAATATTCATGAGATACATTAGCATGAACTACCTCCATTGTGTGCAAACTTATCTCATGCATATTCATTGTGGGTATCCTGAAAACCTGACTGGCTATGTGTGTTCTGAGGACTGGGTTGAGAGCCCTTGGTCTATCCTATCCTGTTGATTTTAGAGTTCCTTTCCTTTTCTATGATTTGTTTTTACCTGTTAAGTGCCTTGGCCTGCTAATCAGATTAGGTAGTATATCAAGTGTGCATAATAAGCATAAACATGGTAATCTCTCTTACAGAGTCAGAGATGCAGCAGAGAGTGCTAGGAGCAAAGTTACAAGCTCCTACTGTCTTAAGTAGACACTGCTTTGGCAGGGACTCAATTCAGTGATGTAATCCGGCTGGAGGAACATAATTTTCAGAGTTTATTGGTAACCTGAAAACCCAATTTCACCATAAAGGGCGTTCCATTGGATTTTATTGGTTATAACCAAAAATCAGAAGCCACACACATAATGTCTTCAATTGAAATATATTTAGATGTACCCAGTGCTTTTTTTGTGCCGGTATGCACTGGTACGGCGTACCGGCACCTTTTTTGTGAGGTCCGTCCGGTGGTTTGCTGGAGCCAGCTCGCAAAAGCCGGTTGTTCTTCACAGCGAGCTGGCTCTCCCCCCCCCCTCCCTCCCTCCCCTATACCTGAAGGCGGCAATTCTTCGGGGCAGGCAGGAAAGATCCCCAGTCTTGCCTGCCCGCTGCCTGCGCTGACCCTCCCCTGGTGCTGGATCGCTCTTTAAAAATGGCCACCGAGACTTCCAGCGGCGGCCTCGCGAGACTTCTGCTGAAGTCTTGGAGGCCGCCCATGTAAGTCTCGGTGGCCATTTTGAAGAGCGATCCGGCAGCGAAGGAGGGTCAGCGCCGGCAGCGGGCAGGAAAGACTGAGGATCTTTCCTGGTTGCCCCGAAGGATCCACTGAACAACCTGGGTAGCTAGAGGGGGGCAGGGGAGTGAGGAGAATCGCTGGGCCTGGGTGGATGGAGGGGAGGATGGAGAGAGGAGTGTTGCTGGACATGGGTGGCTGCAGGGGGGCAGGGGAGAGAGGAGAATCACTGGGTATGGGTGGCTGAAGGGGGGGCAGGGGGAGAGGAGGGTTGCTGGACATGGGTGGATGGAGAGGAGGGGAGGGCAGGGAGAGAGAAGAAATGCTGGACATGGGTGGAGGGGAAGGAAGAGTGAGGAAGGAGATGAGATAAGGGGAAAGGAAGAGAGGAGAAAAACTGCACATGGATGAAGAAAATAGGCAGAAGCTGGATTCACTGGACAGTCAAGTCTGCGGAGGACCCAGCTTTTACTTACGGATGTAGGGCAAGAAATGAAGAAGAAAGGCGGAAAGTAAAGAAATAAATGGAAAGGAAGCCCTGGAAACAAAGTTAATAGGACAGATAGCAACAGAATTGGATACTGGGCCAGCATGATCAGAAAAACAAAGTCACCAGATAACAAAGGTAGAAAAAATAATTTTATTTTCATTTTAGTGTCTGGAATATGTCCAATTTGAGAATTTACATCTGCTGTCTTATTTTGCACTGGGTATACTGGAGCTGTAACAACTTACAGAAATTATTTATAATGAAAAAAAAATCACATTATTTTTTTCTCCTATACTAGTATAATATTTTCAATGAAGTCTGTTTATATGTGCCATGGCTGGAATAAGGGGTGTGGCTAATGTAGGTGTGGCTATAATAGGGGTGTAGTCATATGTGGTGACCCCGCCCACAATGAGTACCAGTCCCTTTTTTTTCTACAAGAAAAGCACTGGATGTACCACAGAGAAGTTTGCTGTTGGGGCTACATTTCTATGGCTGAATGAGGTGTATAGATGGCTATATTTTGAAATTCTCCAATATACTCCTCAGTTTCATATTCAAACTAAGCATTTTAGCTTCATCAATATCTTTGTTTTATTATAATTTATTTCTCTTTACAGCAATGATATATTTAAGATAACCATTTGGTCATATTATTTCCCTAGATATTTTCCACGTTTTCTTTTCTTTCCTTTCTACATTTGTTGTAAAAATAGTCTAACAAATTACCCCAATCCTCATTACTGTCCACTTCAAAACAAAACAAACAAAACAGAATTTATAATGTATCTTAGGCAGGAGGAATGACTTATGTGTATTCAAAGCCATGCCCTCATCATATTCTCATTAGCAAGAGTGCCATGTACATGATCAATACTATCAGCCTCAGCATCACAGCAATCTTTATAATCAAGTTATTATTATTACAACTGCTATCACTGTCCTCATTTTCTATAACATCTAGAAATTAATCACCACTTCAATCACAATAAGCTTCTAGAACTGCTTCAGAGTATCCATAGAAGTTAGGATAGTTATCTTTGTTGAATATAATCTTTTTATTTTATTTTTAGGAATTTGGGAAGCAAGTGTCTTTGAGGAACATTGGCCATATTGATGACGGTCAAAGGCCTGTTTATAGGATGCAGAGTGAATTTGGATTTAGTTCCTGTATTAGTGCTAAGATGTAATGCTACGAAAATACAAGGTCATGCATTTGGGCTGCAAAATCCAAAGGGGTACTACAGTACACAAGGTGAAGTACTTTTGTGCTTGAAAAAAAAGAGCAGGACTTGAGGGTGATAATATCTGATGAACTCGAGGTGACCAAATATATTGAAAAGATGCTGGAAAAAGCCTTAAGGATGCTTGGGTGGAAATGGAGAGGTGCTACTGTTTCTGCATAAAAGTCTCTGTTGAGCACTCATTTGGAGTGCTGTGTACAGTCCAGAGGATGGCTACTAAAATGGCCAGTGGTCTTTATCATAAAGCAGATGGAGACAGACTAAAGGATCTTAGGGGTTCTTTTACCAAACTGTGGTAAAAAGTGGCCTTAACGCATCCTTACAGGGGTCATTCCTATGGGCTAAAGCCATTTTTTACCACTGGAGTAAAATAGCTAATTTTTTAATATTTTAATCCTACTGCCACCCATTATGCAAGTAGTAAGGGCTCATACGCTAAGCACATGCTAATTATTTAACATGCAGGCAATGTAGCTGCACTAACCGATTAGTGAAGAACAGGGCCACTCTCCACCCTCACACCTGCACTCAGCACACACCAAAATTTACCATGGGATGCCTCGGCACGCTCCGCGGTAAACCAGTTTTTGTTGCGGTAAGTAAGTGTTAGTGCTTACTGCAGCTTAGTAAAAGGACCCCTTAATATCGAATAACAGGAGAGGGGAGACATGATATATGCATTTAAATATCTCAGTGGCATAAATGCACAGGCAATAGGCCTCTTTTAATTGAAAAGATGCACTAGTTTGAAGCAGTGGCCTGCCCCCCCCCTGGTTTTGCTGGCGGGGGTCCCCAACCCCTGCCTGCTGAAGCCTTGTCCAGTGCCAGTCTCCAGCACCGCCGAATTGCCTGCACTGCTCTCTCTCTTCCCTCTTACGTCCTGCATGCTCCTTTTCATGACGATTACTGCCTGGTTCTCGCGTAAGACATTATCACTAAGTGAATGAGTGGCTGTAAGGTATCGGGCCAAAAATGGACATGCGCCAATTTTCATTTCACTGCACGTCCATTTTCGGCTAAAAAAAAGGCCTTTTTTGCAGGTGCGCTGAAAAATGGACCTGAATAACTGCTTTAGCTGTGATACCCACATATACAGTATCAGACAGCAGCAGCATAGAACAAATTGCTTAGCAGGGGTCAGCTTCCACTGTACTTTGAGACAAAGTCAACAGATGCCTTTTATTCATTTGTATCTTTAGGTACCTGGGGACATTTGCACCTACTTCTTGAATGGCTAAATTGTTTACAGAAAATAATACATGTAAATATGAAGTATAAACTACGCATGTCATTTTCTTATATCACCCAAACATGATAGAATTTAATAAAATTTATATTTGAAGTTTATAATATCATGAGGTTGAATTGTTAAATAGGGAATGGCTGTTTAACAACACAAAAACAAGATCCCGCTCCATAAAATTAAGCACCAGCAGATTGAAAACAAATCATAGTCTTTTTTTTTTGTTTATGCAATGCATAATTAAGCTGTTGAATCTATTGCCAGGGGATTTGGTTAAGACAACTAACACAGCAGGATTAAAAAAAGGTTTGGACAAGATTCTGGAAGAAAGATACATAAAATAAAAAAATAATAATTGTCACAGACTTGGAAGAAGCATTGCTTATCCCTGGATATGAGAAATAGATCTACATTTTGAGGATCTGTTGGGTATTTGCAACCTAGTCTGACCATGTTTAGAGACAAGATTCTGAACTTGATAGACCTTGATCTGACTTTGCATACATGTTCTTATGCCCCTAAAAGTGCCTCCTCTAAAGGGTGCAGGCTACTGTTATGTGTTAGTTTATTACTACTAAATTGTCCCATTTTGTGCAAAAAAAACTATGCACTGTTAGTATTAGCATATGGCCATTAAACAAACATTGCAGTGTGAGCACTGATCACCTATTTAGGTGGCATTAAAGGTTCCGGAATTATAGACATGCTAACCAGATAACATGGTGGTAATATGCACACGCTAGCTGATACGCGCATCCCCCCCATAAAAAATACGAAACAATAATTACGCCATGGTTAGAACATTCAGATGACAAAACTAACATGGAATGCTTTAGCACATCCCATGCTAAGCCATTTTTACTGCTTTAGCCCCCTGACCCTACAAGTTTTTAGTCTTTGCCCCTTGCCTTATGATCCCATGACATTCAACATCATTTACTCTCCTGCCAGTTATTCTGTATGATCCACTCTAGTATACTATGGAGATCTTCGAAACCTTTCAGCTGAATCTTTTGCCTTAGAGTTGACTCAGTCTTGATACTTTTCGGACTGAAATGCTTGAATGTCAAACCCACTTTTGGAATACTGAGATCTCTAGTATATTTAACCATTTGCCTCCATTAAGGATTCACTCACCCACTCCACGTAGGTTCTGTAGCTCAGACACAAAGAAAATCTTTGACATAAGCACAGTATCCCCTTTCACCTAAACAGGTATAGATCCCGAGCCACACTCTACAAGACCACCATTCAGAATGCCAGGAGGAGATTCCACTCAAATAGAGCAGTTCCCACATAGAGATATGATGCATCACATCCTGAAATCTTTGACTTCCAACAGGTCCCTTCTTCTATTGACCTAGTGAATACTTTTGCACACAAAGTATTTTCCCTCCAACCATCTTTTCCAGGACCATATGGCCACTGATGGCTCCTTTCCCTCAGGCACTCCTAGTCCCTCCCTCAGCAGTCATATCGGAACATTCAATCTCCCTACAAAACCTCATTTCTCTCAGGAACTACAGACAGTAAAAGCCACTGCTGCCCTAAATGACTCTGTGCCCTCTTCTTTTTATAGGAAGGTTCCAAGCAATTCTTCTCTCCTTTCTGCATATTATGGTAACCTCGAGTCTTGTCTATGGCACAGTTCCTTCACTTTGGAAAGTTGCCTATACCTACCCTGAAGTGAAGGATCCCAAACCTGCACTCACAGACATCTATCGCCTGATAGCCCAAGTTCCCCCTTACATTTCCAGTCACTGAAAGTCTTGTATTGAACCAAATAGAAGACTTCCTAGATAAAACTAGCAGCCTCCACCCTAATCAGACTGGATTTAGGCAATCTCATAGTACTGAAACAGTTTTATTAGGCGTCACCACACATCAGGTATTAGATCAAGACAGAACCCCACTTCTTATATCCATGGAGTTATCCTCGGCATTTGATTTAGTTGATCATGGACTTCGTTTGGACAGGTGGCACGATAATGGTATCAGAGACATAGTATTTGATTAGTTTCGCTCCTACTTTACTAAAAAATCTAATATTGTTAGTTGGATAAATTCCACATCTCCCCCCTATTCTCTTCCCTGTGGAGTCCCCCAGGGTTCCATCCTGGCATCCACATTTTTTAACGTCTTTATGATACTGCTGCTGAATCTCATCTAATTTCTAGAGCTCACTTCTTTCGTATATGTAGATGACATTCAGATCTTAGCAAGCTCGAACTGTAATGATAGAGAGAAAATTGATAATCTAAACCATGATCAAGGGGCTCCTGATAGAAGGCCACGGAAGCCCCACTCCAATAATACCAATCATTTTGGTAGGAACACCAGTATTCTTCAGTCCCTCAATAAAACTGTTCTGGTTTTTCCTTGATAGCAAAATAAGCTTTCTACCTCAAATCTCTAATATCATCCAAAATTGTTCCTACCATGTACAAAATAGGTGACAGTAGGGGCTCACATGATAATGGCCAAGTACAAATGGGAAAATTAGTGCATGACTATTAGGGCCCTGTTTCCTAAGCCACATTATAGGTGCGTTAGCGTTTTTAAAGCGTGTTAACTATGTACATGCATTAACCATGTATGCACCTACATTATCCCTATAGGTGCCTACATGGTTAGCATGCGCGCTAATTGTAGGTGCGTTAAAAATGCTAACACACCTTAGTAAACAGGGCCCTTAATAAGAAAAATAGGAAAACTGACCATTTTACCCCAGTGATAAAAATGGACTTAGCATGTGGGAATGACCCACGTAAGGGCACACCAGGCCACATTTTACTGCTGTTTGGTAAAAGGGCCCCTAGGTTTGTATCTTTTTGCTTCAATGTATTCTGTCGAATTTCATCAAATTAATTTCTCTTTCTGTTTGGACTAAATTATTGCTCTTTCCCATGTCAGTCTTTGGTGTTCGTTTTTCCCTTAGGTTTTGAGAGCGAAGAGTGGTAGATCATGATTAGAATGTGTAGTGGAGAGGGTGAGCCTAGAACAGTGGATGAGTGGGGAGATGCAGGAGAATAGGATTATGCTGTATGTAAAAAAGTAGATATGAAAGATAGATGGTGAGGAAGGAGGGGCTTGAGCTGGCAGTGGAAGATGAGAAGGTAGGAAGAGGGGCGTAATGGAAAAAGGGAGGTACACAGAATTGAGGAGAAGCAGGTGAGTCACCAGCTGCAGGAACAGAAGCAACTCACTTCTTTGTGCAAGCCTATGGATAAGAATTATGATGACATCAGCTATTAGTTTTATTATGTCTTTATGTTTTTTAAATATATCATTTTGATTTAAAGTTTGTAAGTTTTATATTGTGTATGTAAAATTGTAAACCACCAAGAACTTTGGATTGGAGGGGGTCAGGGAGCTGGGGACAAGAAGAGAAAACAGGCAGGTAAAGATCTAATCCATTTATAACTTTGTATCTCTTTGTAAAACAAACTTGAAATTGACTTTTAGAGCATTTATATATTTTACAGCATGCGAGGGTTTCACTTTGATGTGGGGGTGGCAAGCGATTAAGGGGTAATTTTACTAAGGTGTGCTAACAAATAGCATGTTCTAAATGCTAACAAGCCCATAGGAATAAAATGGGCTTCTTAGCATTTAGTGTATGCTCATTGATAGTGCACCTTAGTAAAAGGAGCTCTAGGACATTGAAGAAGGCCTGGACCTGTAATAGGAATTCCTATAAGAAGTCCGATAACCTGCATACAATATTTCTGATGTCCCACTGCCAAATCACTAAGGGATCCTTTTACTAAGGTCTTATCATTTAGCACATGCTAATCATGCCATTTAAATATTAAAAAAAATTAGAAATAAGAATCATCAATATTTAAATAGCAATAATTAAAACGAGAAATTTAGGGGCCCTTTTACTAAGGTGTACCTAAATGTGGCATGTGCTGGTGTAGGTGCATGTTTTGGATGTGCGCAAGTCGATTTGCTCAGCGCACCTGGAAAAAAAGGCTTTTTTTTTTGTGCCGGAAAATGGACGTGCCGCAAAATTAAAACTAGTGTGCATCCATTTTCAGGCTGAGACCTCATGCGTTAATCGGTCGGTAAGTGGCCAGCACACGTAAACTGCTGATTACCATCGGGTAAGCGCCACACGGTAGAAAATAGAAAATATTTTCTACAGCATATTTTGGTCACATGTCAAAAATGGAATTAGCACCCGGAGCATGGGTAGAAGGGCGGTAGAACAAATTTGATGCATGTTGGACGCATGTAGGCACCTATGCGCCTTTCTAAAAGGGCCCCTTATACCTTTGTCGACACATTGTTCTACCTAAGGGGTAGAAGGACCTTACGAGACTGGGAGACTGGGCGGCTAAATGGCAGATGACGTTTAATGTGAGCAAGTGCAAGGTGATGCATGTGGGAAAAAAGAACCTGAATTATAGCTACGTCATGCAAGGTTCCACGTTAGGAGTTATGGACCAAGAAAGGGATCTGGGTGTCGCCATCGATAATACACTGAAACCTTCTGCTCAGTGTGCTGCTGCGGCTAGGAAAGCGAATAGAATGTTGGGTATTATTAGGAAAGGTATGGAAAACAGGTGTGAGGATGTTATAATGCCGTTGCATCGCTCTATGGTGCGACCGCACCTTGAGTATTGTGTTCAATTCCTGTCGCCGCATCTCAAGAAAGATATAGTAGAATTGGAAAAGGTGCAGCGAAGGGCGACTAAAATGATAGCGGGGATGGGACGACTTCCCTATGAAGAAAGACTAAAGAGGCTAGGGCTTTTCAGCTTGGAGAAGAGACGGCTGAGGGGAGACATGATAGAGGTATAGAAAATAACGAGTGGAGTGGAACAGGTGGATGTGAAGCTTCTATTCACGCTTTCCAAAAATACTAGAACTAGGGGCATGCAATGAAACTACAGTGTAGTAAATTTAAAACAAATCGGAGAAAATATTTCTTCACCCAACGCATAATTAAACTCTGGAATTCGTTGCCGGAGAACGTGGTGAAGGCGGTTAGCTTGGCAGAGTTTAAAAAGGGGTTAGACAGTTTCCTAAAGGACAAGTCCATAAACCACTACTAAATGGACTTGGTAAAATCCACAATTCCAGGAATAACATGTATAGAATGTTTGTACATTTGGGAAGCTCGCCAGGTGCCCTTGGCCTAGATTGGCCGCTGTCATGGACAGGATGCTGGGCTCGATGGACCCTTGGTCTTTTCCCAGTGTGGCATTACTTATGTACTTATGTTTTACAAAGGCATGCTGAAAAATGGCTTGCAGTAGTGTAGGCATGGGTTTTGGGCGAGCGCTGATCCATTTTTTAGCGTGCCTGCAAAAAGCCCTTTTTAACATTTTTGCTGAAAATGGACGTGCGGCAAAATGAAAATTGCCACACATCCATTTTGGGTCTGAAACCTTACTGGCAGCCATTGACCTAGTGGTAAAGACTCATGCGGTAACCAAGTGGTAATGACCTGTGCGCACCAAATGCCACTTGGCACTCATCCTTTACGCGCACCCGAAAATAAGAAATATTTTTCGGATGCGCCAAAAATGAAATTACCGCAACAGCTACATGGTAGTCAGGCAGTAACTCCATTTTGGCGCGCATTGGGTGTGTATAGACGCTTACGCGGCTTAGTAAAAGGGCCCCTAATTTTTTGTATTTCATTGTTTGATTGATTAGGGGTCTTATGTTATTCGTTTTTTTTTTAAGTTGCCTCTACTAATACCATCTACTGTAAAGTCAGTGATTTATTCCATCTCCATCCTCCCCATCAGGGTTTGTTTAGCCTAATCAGTGTAATCAGTAGCCTACACTGTCTGCTTTGAAAAGCGGCTTTGCAGGCTCACATCATTTATTAACTTCACCACAGAGTTTTGTGCTGTGCAGTGTCAAAATGTGACAGATGGAGCTTGTCTGTGTTTCTTTCATCATCCAACCCCCCTTGATTTCTCTCCTGCAGATATCAAAACTAAATATACCAATGTTAGTCTAGTTATTTATGAAATCGACCAATAATCACACCAAAACAAAATGAGATTTGCACAGTTGAGTAATAAAAAATGAATCAGATCAGATTCTTTATTAAGGATAATGATTTTTCTGATGCACAAGGTGAAAGCCCAGCTGAGATGCTTTGTTAAAGGAAACAGAAAGCTTAAATCATGGTATTAATAAGGATTAAGGGGTCAAACATATTCATTTTGCTATATGCTATATATAACAAATGTGACATCATGCTGTTTGCCCCCCAGTGCAACACTGAGTTACCGGAGGAATAAGCTGGCGATTCAGGTGGAGGAAAGGGAGCACCAGAAGCAGAGGGACAGTGTGAATAAAGCAGGGGAAAGAGAAGACAAGCTGTCAATCAGTGCTGTCATCATTAGCTGCGTTGTGGAAGCTATATATTCCTTCCCCCCACCTTTTTGCAGCAACCCCTTTTGGGTTAGAGGAAAGCACATACTTTTTTTTGTCTTTTTTAAGTTTAAATTTGCTTTAATTTGTTGTGTGTTCTGTTTACTTTATTTAAAGGAATGGAATCCTCAGAAGCTTAGCGGAGATTGGGTGGCAGAGCCGGTGGTGGGAGGCGGGGCTAGTGTTTGGGAGGCGGGGCTAGTGCTGGGCAGACTTCTACAGTCTGTGCCCTGAAATGGCAGATACAAATCAAGGTCAGGTATACACATAAAGTAGCACATATGAGTTTATCTTGTTGGGCAGACAGGATGGACCGTGCAGGTCTTTCTGTGCCGTCATCTGCTATGTTACTCACGTTAAAAGGAAAAAAAAAGATGGGCCAAATATTTGATGGATTTATGTTCCTAACTATGGGGCCCTTTTACTAAGCTGCGGTAAAAGGGGCCCTGTGCTAGCGGCAGCAGCTGTTTTTGCCGCACACTACTACTACTACTTATCATTTCTATAGTGCTACAAGGCATACACAGCGCTGTACACCATACACAAAAAAGACAGTCCCTGCTCAAAGAGCTACAATCTAGATAAGACAGATAAACAGACAGAACAATCAGGTAAGGGAATAAAGAGATGAGGATAAAAGGACAGGGCAAGTGAGTATTGGCTAGAAGTCAAAAGCAGTGGTAAAGAGGTGGGCTTTAAGATTGGACTTGAAAACGGCCAAAGTAGGGGCTAGACGTACAGGCTCAGGAAGTCTGGAATTAGCAGTAGAGGAGAAGGGGACAGATGAGAGAGATTTATCTGCAGAACGGAGTACCTGAGGGGGGGCGTAGGGAGAGACAAGAGTGGAGAGGTACTGGGGAGCAGCAGAGTGAATGCACTTATAGGTCAATAAGAGAAGTTTGAATTGAATGCGGAAATGGATGGGGAGCCAGTGAAGTGACTTAAGGAGAGGGCTAATGTGAGCATAGCGACTTTGGCGGAAAATGAGTCGCGCAGCAGAGTTTTGGACAAATTGAAGAGGAGAGAGAGGGCTAAGAGGGAGGCCGGTGAGAAGCAGATTACAATAATCAAGACGAGAGGTGATAAGAGTGTGGATAAGGGTTCTGGTAGAGTGCTCAGAGATGAAGGGACAGATTTTGCTGATGTTATAGAGAAAGAAATGACAGGTTTTGGCAATCTGCTGAATGTAAGCAGAGAAGGACAGAGAGGAATCAAAGATGACCCCAAGGTTACGAGCTGATGAGATAGGGAGAATTATAGTGCTATCTACAGAAATAGAGAAAGGGGGGGAGAGGAGAGATAGGTTTATGGGGAAAGATGAGGCCCTTTTTACCGTAGCGGGTAAAGAGGCTGGAAAAAAGAATTGGCGATGTGGTAAGATTGCACTTACCACGTGGCCATGTGGGGGGTGCAATTACTTGGTAGTAACCGGTGCCCGATTACTGCTGGGTAACTGCTGCGGTAAAAAATAGGGACTTATTTTCCCTTCAGCTGGAAATGGCACATGCTGGGGATGGAACTACTGCTGGTGCCCATGTTGGGCCGGCGGTAGTCCCGAATTGCCATGCAATAAGCCCATGGTGGGCTTACTGCTACTTAATAAAAGGGCCCCTTTAACAGATATAAGGACAATTCTATAATGGGCACCTAAATTTAGGCATCAATTCTGCGTACTAATTTATGGAAGATGTACACTTACATGCATGAATGATGTTGCAAATTGTTATTTACGCGTGTGTGTGTCCCAGGTGATATTCTATAAAACTGGTACACTAGTCACATGGGAAGGAATTCAAGAAACGGTGCCGATTCTATATATGACGCCTAAAATTAGTATGCGTTAGGAAATCATGCCTAAGCGTATCCTAAATACTGTGTGTAAATCTACGAATGGTATTTAGAATACGCTTAGGTGTAGTTCATGCAACTAAATCTAAGCGCATCCATTTACGCCAATAAAAAGCTGGTGTAAATCCCTCTGCGTAGATTTTCACACACTGGCCCATATTTTATAACAATGCATGTAGATTTTGGAATGCTCATGAATTGCCCATGTCTATATCACTAAGCACACCCCATTTTGCCTGCGTGAGCTAGAATTTAGGCGCAGTACATTACAGAATACTCTTAGCCATTTAATTTCTAATTTTTTGCCAATTAGTGCTCATTATTGCTTGTTAAGATCTGTTAACAACACTTAACAGCTTGCTTAAATAATTAATCTATGCATGTAGTTCATCCAACTCCTAAATCTAATGGTTTAAAAGTGGGTGAAAACAGGGTCAGACAGGGAGAAAGTTAGGGACCTAGCACCAATATTCAGTATTAGGCTCATAAATCTAGGCAAAGGAATGACAGTTTTAAATTTATAAGAATAACTTCAAATCTCCTAAGTAAAAATACATTTTCACCTTAAAAATTGACCCCCCCCCCCCCCCCCCCCCCCATTATAGGGAAGGATAGCTTGTTCTTCAATACAACCTCCATTTTCAAGGGCAGCCTTTAACTCACTGGGGAATACACTGCTGGCAGCTTTATCTGTTGAACGCTTTCCCCAGAAATCAACACTTCTGAAATGTCATGGCATTTCTTGAACCTATTTATGTACCCTCTACTAGCAGAAAATTCATACTTAATCAAATGTCCAAATTTTTCTGCCTGTGCTTGGAGTATTGAGCCAATAAGTGGTGTTCCTTCATCTCACTCTTGTGCAACGCACATGTGCAGTGCTTTATCAAGCTTGGGTTTGGCCACATAGGGCTAGATTCTATATTAACATTAACAATAAATTTATATTCTGCCATATACCTTTCGGTTCAATGCGGATCACACATTAAAGAAGACTGGACATTTCCAGGAATAACAAGATATAACTTAACAGAGACAGAATATCCCTAAACTACACATTCTATTCAGCATGATTTAACACAAACTTTTTAAAATAAATAAGTTTTGACCGGCTTACGGAACAAATTATAGAAGATTTTAGATGTCAAGAGATTTTTAATAGCCCTATCCAAGTGAACCACCTGATATGAAAGGAGAGTGTCTATTAATCTAGTTCTTCTATTTTTTGAGAAGGAAAAGTAAAAAGTTCAAATATTCTAGTAACTAGTTTTGTTTATAAAAACAAGATGGTTCAATAAATAAAATGGAGATAGACCATATATAATTTTGTACACAAGGCAAGAAAATTTAAACAGGACCTTGGCTTGCACAGGGAGTCAATGGAGCTTTAAATAATAGCATGATACACAATCATTTTTTTTTAAGAAAAAAAAATCAAACGGAATGCTACATTCTATATAGTGTGACGTTTCTTCAGTATCTGTTTGGAAGCTCCCAAATAGACAACATTACAATAATCAAGCAAACTCAAAGACTGTGATCTTGATCAAAATATTCCTGAATTTGATGCAGATTGCGCAACAGAAAGAAACATTTTTGAGCAAGAGTGTTAATTTGCATCTCTAAAGGTAATTTATTATGCAACCCATACCCCCAAAACCTTAATGGATGAAGAAAACAGATACCGAGTGCTTGTTTCATCCATATCACACCTAAAACAGCACCAAAAAGAATACGCCTCGCGCCCGTCCGCGTGACCAAATTTAGTCATGGACAGTTACTAGTACACTAGAGGGCTGAAAAATGACAACAAAACTGCTAAATGTTGACAGTGTCTGTAGCACAAAAGGCATTTAGCGGTTTTCTCATTTATTATTGTTTTGATTCTCAGTCTAATAATTATAATTTGAGCCATTTTGCATTATCCTGTCTTTGTGGGCTTGGCTCCTTCCATTTTTTTTTGTCTTCTTCTTCATGATTCTGTGGGTGGCAAAAGGTCACTGGCAGCAGGCAGGCATTTTACATTTCTTTCCTCCTATCTAACTGCTTCTTGGCTGCATAGGCTATGTAGTTAGAAGGAGGATTAGTGTTTAATGTGCTCATTTTCAAAGCATATGGGGATCTTTTACTGAAGCTTAACTCGAGTTATCTGCAGCAGGGCCCATAGGAATAAAATGAGCCTTGTGCAGATAACTCAAGCTAAGCTTTAGTAAAAGACCCCCTTAGACTTACAAAGTTACATAGAGGCATATTTTCAAAGCACTTAGACTTACAAAGTTAATGGTAACCTATGGAACCTTATAAGTCTACGTGCTTTGAAAATGAGCCCCATAATATCCTATGGAACCTTATAAGTCCATATGCTTTGAAAATGAGCCTCTACGTGTATCAATTTTTTCTGCTACATTGGACCAGTCTTTCAGAATGAGCTGTGAGATCCTATAATCTAACAAAACTAGCCTTGTGTGACAGAGGAAATTGATGTGCTCTCAAGCACCCTTCCTGCAGCTGGCCTTGGAGATGAATTGCCAAGAAGCATTGAGGCAGAGTTGTGTGGTATTGGGATGAGAAGGAGAAAAATAGTAAGATCTGGGGACAGAAGAGGGAAAGGGACATCTAAATGAGGAGGAACACATAAGGGGCATGAATGGGGTGTGAGGAGATCAATAGTGATACCATACATGGGGCGAGGAACAGAGAGCAGACTTAGGTGGAGGTGTATGTTGAGGAGACCTACACAAGATTTTAAATGACAGCAGGTATGAGTATTCATACAGTAGGGACAGACAGGAGGGATAGACTTACATGAGATGGTGAAGGGAAGCAGGAGCGTAGAGGCTTCAGTCAGGTGAGAAGGAGAGGAAAGAGGTTTTGGCTTCCAAAAAGCTAGTCAATAATGTATTCAATTAGTCCAATAAAAAGGTATCACTGTATTTTCCATATATTGTTTCTATTTTTATTTATTAATTTTTAAAGTAGACTAATACAGCTACCACACCAATTTATGCAATATTTTTGGTGTTTCTGGGGCCCTTTCACTAATTGGCATAGGCGCCTATATGCGCCTAACACACATCAATTTGGAGTTACCACCCGGCTACCACGTGGCCCTTCCAGTAGTTTCATTTTTGACATGCATCCGCTATGCGCGCCGGAAACTTTTATTTTCTGGCATGTGGAAGAATCCGGGCAGTAATCGTCATTCTACACACGTAGACGATTACAGCATGGTTACCACGTGAGATCTTACCGCTAAGTCAATGGGTGGCAGTAAGGTCTCAGATCCAAAATGGATGCGCAACAATTTTTATTTTGTCGCACGTCCATTTTCAGCAAAAATTTAAAAAAGGCTTTTTTTATAGGCGCGCTGAAAAACGGATCTGCACGCGCCCAAAATACGCACCTACACTACCACAGCCCATTTTTTCGGCGCACCTTAGTAAAAGGGCCTCTCAGTCCTGGAAGTTAGTGTTGTTTTGCAATGGGTTTAGAATATATATTTTTTGTTAGGTTTTGTGTTACCTCCAAAATGCTGCTGCTGAAACTTTGTTATATTATTAAGCTAAATCCAGACTTGGTATGTTATGTTCACTGAACATCACCTAAAAAGGAATAATTATGCCAGAACTGCAACAGGTAGGTAAGGGGGCTGGGGATTATTAGATGCCCTAGGTGAACCTTCATATATGCATTAGTCCTGGTAAGATGTTGGGGGGGGGGGGGGGGGGACCTTGAGGTTAAGGAAAGAAGACCTAAGAGAGATTATTTTGTTCTCCTCAAGAGAAGGAGAAATTTAAATGAAAAATGAAGACAATTGTATTCATTTGTTTCATTTTCAAAATGGATGAAAACAAAACTGGACATTTGTGAAAATGTTACATTGTATTTACGCTAAAATCACGTTCTACTGTCTGCTAGTTGTGTACAGGATTTAAAATTTTATTAATGTTTGATTTTATTGTATTTTTTGTTTCAAGGAGAAAATTGACAATAGTGTGCATTATTGCTCAGATAGTGAGTCTTATTGAACTGTGAATCACACTAATCTTCACTAGTGTTTCTCTTGATTAACAGTATGCATCATTGATTAATATGATGCGCTATTAAGCCATAGTACACAATATTGTACAATGGCGAGCATTATTGATGAGAGGGGGAAAAAGAGGGTTCTTTTATTAAGCTGTGGCAAAAAATGACCTTAGCTCGCCCTTGCATGGGTTTTCTCCACATGCTAAGGCCAATTTTACCACAGCCATACAATGGCCGATTTTCTATTTTTTTGTATTAATGTCCATGTGCTAATATTGGCACTTGCCGCCATCCATTTTGTAGGCAGTAAGGACTCATGTGGTAATCTTGAACTAACCAGTTAGCGTATGGTAATGTGGCTAACTGATAGCACAGGAATACCCACTCTCACCCCCCTAGCACGTCCCCTCAAAAAAAATATTTTTTAGCATGCGATTATCATATGCTGATTTGGCTCTTAGATCTGGATGCCCGAGTGCATCCCATTTTAAGCTGTGTTAGGCAGGTGTTAGAACCTAATGCAGCTTAGAAAAAGGGCCCCAAATTTTCTCTGTCATTTCAAATGAATGCACATCCTTATTGTCTGCTACCAAATACTTAAAGAAAAACCTACATGGAGACAAGATAAATGTAAAAGCTGCAATGATGGATGGAGAAGAAGAGAGCTGAAGGAAAAAGCAAAGCAAAGGCTGCCTTACAAAGAAATAAAAATACATAAATAAACAAAGAAACAAATAAGTAAAAGAAACAGAAGCAAACAGAACTCAGCAAGTCAGAAGAAAGGAACGAACTTGGAAGTGTTGGGAAGATTAAGAAACTTCAACCTGTCTTGCGAGTTTAAGAATATCTAGTCTGTTGGATCCCTTTGAGAAGCAAATGAATGTGAAGTAACTATATTATTATGAGCTGAAAATGAGCTCAGTTGTTTTCACATTGATACCCTGAAAGTAACCTTACATTGAAACACAGACCTCCATGGGGTTTAGATCTCAGATTCATAGAAAATCTGACGATTAAGATAACTAGTCACTGTACGGTACTGTCTCGTTTATTCGGCCTTCGCTAATCCAACCATCCGGCATATCTGACAGACCTCCATCATCGGGTCGCCATCGGTTTTCCTGCATAGCACAGAGGGACATTTTGCACCTGAGACAATCAGTTTTGAACCCAGGACCATACATGTACCACAAAACAGCACCATTGTGAGCCAGGACCCTGCTTTTGCTGCAAAACATCACCGTTGTAACCTGGGAACCCTGCTTTTACCTCACAGTGAGATTGGCTCTCTTTTTCTGCAACATTTTTAATAGGTACGTAATATACTGTACTTTCAGCGTCGTATAGGAACCAGAGAAAGCTGGAAGTACAGCAGGAGCCATGTTGTTAAAGTCTCTAGGATTTTGTTGACTTTCCAATGAAAGTCAGTGGTAAATTATATTTACCAGGTGCATTGTTACAGGCCAGAATAATCACTCTTCCTTTACTCCATTTATAACCTGGAACAGAGGCTTCAAGTCATGATGCACGAGTTCTTGATGGCAACATTTTAAACTTTAACCCGGTTTCATCACAGTTGTGTGTCTGGTCCTTTGATACACCTTCCTTGTTCCATCAGTAGAAAATGTCTTGAAAATGATAAACCTGCCTAGGAAAGCAAACTTTTTTTTTTTTTTTAATAATGCACCATCTCATGTTGACAAGGATGAACTAAGAAGTGCTGATATTAGAGTGATTTTTCTGCCTCCCAATGTCACATCATTATGTCAGCCAATGGACCAGGGCATACTAGAGGCCTTAAAGAAAAAATGTTGCCATAAGCTTCGTACAACACTTATTTGTGTACTGGATGAAGGGAAAGTTATGATTGAAGTTTTAAAGAAAGTGAACATAAAAGATGTTATCTACTGGATCAGTCAGTCATGAGATGAAATCAAACCTCCAAACCTTGAAAAATCATGGAGAAAGTTCATTCCTAAAAATGAACAAGGACACGAAGCAACTGAGGAAGATCTCCTTTCTATGTTACAGGAAATACCGGGCTCTGGGAATTCTTGTGAGGATGACATACGAGAATGGATGCAGGCAGATGAGAAAGAAGAGGTAACTGACAATGATGCGATTGCTCTGGTGAAAGAGAATGGGAATGGAGATGATGTCGATGAAGACACCTTGAGTGAGGCTGAACATTCAATTGTAAAAGTCAGTCATAGTGAAGGCATCAAGGCAATTGAGGTTGCATTAGCATATGTAGAACAACAAGAGGAAGTGACAGCTACTGATATAATGTTATGAGATGCTGGAAGAAGAACTGGAGCAGCAGGGCTTTTTTTGAGGGGGTACTTGGGGGTACTGAGTACCGTCACCTTTTCCATTGTCTGCTAAAATTGACCCATGGACCCCGAGTTTTAATGAAAGAGCTCTGGCCCTACACACCAATTCTGCCTTGTCATAGATTCTGTGACTGGTTGAAGGGGGTCTGGCTATTGTGGGATGGGTCCCTCATTTATCACCCCACCACTGAAGGGTGGCCTGCCATTTGAGTACCGGCACCTTTTCCGCTAGAAAAAATGCACTGTGGAGCAGACACTATCAGATCCAAAGATTCTTTATTTGAACAGACCCAACATGGCCACATTTCACCAATTAGGCTGCATCAGGGGTACAGTACTAAAACAACTAACCAGAGACACACTATGCTTTTCTCTGGTAGTAAAACTGAGCATCCAAGATGACTTCAGCACTTTCTCAATGGCAGACAGCACATAAACTGCTCCTTCCTGTCATGACCTTGCAGCGAGGAAGAGAAGTAAAATGGGAAAACAAACATTAATCACAAAATTTTGCAAAACAATTTTATAATTTGTTTACCAGTTGCATTGCTACTACATATACAGTACAACACTCCTTATGATTGTGTTTTTACAGTTTTGTATTGCTCTTATTTTACCAGTAATTACAGTATGTTTTAGTACTCCAATCATGCTGCAGAATGTGCTATAGTGTTGTTAATAGAGTTTTTGAAAATCAGGAACTCTATGCTTTTGTTTATACATTGTTTGAGGGATCACCATTGTTTTCCGCATTATCCGACTTTTCACTTATCCGACAATGGGTCGGTACCGCTTACGTTGGATAATCAAGACTGTACTGTAGTTACTTAAAAAAAAACCTGCTATGAATCAGATAAAAGAAAAAAAAAGAACTAGTTATAGAAACTTGATAAGAGGACTTTCTGGGCCCCTTTTACCAAGCTGTGGTAAATGGGGTCGAGTGGTAGAATCAGCACATGGATTTTCCGCGTGCTGCGGTCCCCTTTTACTACAGTGGGTAAAAGGTTGGGGTTTTTTTAAAGGACATGGCCATGCGGTAAGTGAAATCTCTAACCAATCCTAATTTACTTGAACTAAACACTAAATACCTAAGTATTCTTTTTTGCTTTTTTTGCTTTTTTCGGAGGAAAAAGCCTCAACAGACTCCTTAATCTAGCTCTCAGGCTTTTAATTATATGGAGTTCTCACTGTCATCATAGGCAAACCCCCCTCCCCCCTTACTTATACGGCATAGAAAACCAGCACTTATCTTAATGCCGCGTTCAATCCGTTTGTCGTTCAATCAGTTAGTCGCTTAATCTTTTCCACTCTACGGTATTTAGTGTTTAGTTCAAGTAAATTAGGATTGGTTAGAGATTGTACTTTACGTAATTTGATCCTAAGGAACGCGTGCAAATTGAGTAGGTGTCATGCGGTAAGTGAACCACATGCCACGTGGCCATTTCCTGGGGAAGCACATACTGTCACCCATTAAGGAGACAGTAAGGGTTCTCATGCTAAAATTTTTTTTTAATGTTTTCAGCACTGGAAATGGTGGGTGTTGGGGGCAGGCACTACCGCCGAGCTCCTGGTGTAGCTTGGCGGTACTGCTGGATTGATGCACAGTAAAACAGTGATACAGGTACTGCCATTTTGTAAAAGGGGTCCTTTGAGACCTATGAGTGGGATTTAGAGACATAAAAATCTGAGCTGATTGTGGCGTAATTGGACAGAGTCAGTATGGGTTCAGCCAAGGGAAGCCTTGCCTCACCAGTTTGCTTCATTTCTTTGAAGGTGTGAATAAACTTGGATAAAGGTGAACCGGTTGATGTAGTGTATCTAGATTTTCAGAAAGCTTTTGATAAAGTTCCTCATGAGAGACTCCTGAGGAAATGAAAGAATCATGGGATAGGAGGCAAGGTTCTAGTATGGATTAGGAATTGGTTATTGGACAGAAAACAGAAGGTAGTGTTAAATGGTAATTTCAACGGAGGAGGGTGAACAGTGGAGTGCCGCAGGGATCTGTACTGGGACCGGTGCTATTTAACATATTTATAAATGATATGGAAGTGGAACAATGAGTGAGGTGATTAAATTTGCAGATGATACAAAACTGGCCCTCATGCTGTCTTTCTGCTTGGTGTGCAACATTGGCAAGATCTCCAAACAACCAGAGAAGGAAAGAAAAAAGGAAACAAGCTGTACTCAGCCTCTCCGGGACCAGTGTTCAGTCCTCCATCTTGGCATGGCTCCTCTATACTTTAGTAAATCTAACCCTGAACGGAAATTACAAACACAAATTCTTCAGAATTTAACAAAAATGAATACAACAAAGAAAGTTTTAGAAGTGTCAAAGCTACTCCCACCAATAGTAATGAGAGCTGTGCAACTGCAACACTGCAATGATTTGGACTTGTTCCAGCTTTGAACAAAAGTAAATATATTCCCAGGCTGGGCAAGGTGCCACATACTAGTTAAAATAATAATACTAAGACATTATTATTTCTATAATTATTGTGGGTCTTAAGACATTATTATTTCAATAATTATAATCATTTTGATTCTAAGGCCTCCTGAATAAAACGAAAGCCTGCAATATAGAAAAGGTTGCCTTTCTAGCACATCATATATTCAGGGACAGCATGATATCATGTAGGCATTGAGCTGGCTGTCAGTCAAATGCAGTGTTGCATCATTTGTGTCTTGCCAAACCTGCTATGTTTATTCAGAATTCAGTGCTATCTTGTCTCCTAAACATTAAGACCCTCTGCCTACAGATGTCATTAATAATAATGATGGGGTAACTGTAGTTGTGTCCAAGATTACTGCATTGAGGAATGGTGAAATCAAATCTGGTTTTACATATATCTTTTGATATTCTTTTTATATACAACTCTTCTTTTTTTTTTTGGTAGCAAAGTAGATATGCATATCAATACATATATTTGTTTTGTCAAAAAGAAGTTTATATAGAAAGCCTACACCTGTTGTTAAACGAAAACAAAAAAAATCAATTAAAACAATTTGAGGACAATTTATAGTAAAAACAACAAAACTGCTTCAAGTACAACGAATAAAAGGTTCCTTGTACTCTCCCGCTTTCCTTCTAGGGTATATTTATTGAGGTCTACAAGTCTGTCCCCATTTGTTTTATGACAGAGACCACTGGGCAATTTTGTAGACACTCTCTGGACCAACATCATTCTGTTTATCTTTTTTTGAAGGTGCAGTATCCAGAATCATACACAGTATTTTAAATAGGGTCTCACCAGAGACTTATACAAGGGCACTATCATTTCTTTTTTCCTGCTGGCCATTCCTCTCCCTATGATCTCAAACATCCTTCTGGCTTTAGCCATCACTTTTTCTATTTATCTGTTTGGCTATCTTAAGATCATGAGATATGATCATGAAGAAGTCCAACTCTTCTTTCATACACACCCCCTATACTATACCGCTCCCTTTGATTTTTGCAGCCCATGTTTTATGCGTGGTAGTAATGGCAGTTGGGGAGATGGAGAAAGAGGGCCGTGAGGGAGAAAATTGGGGGTCCCCTCAATTTCTGCCCTGGACCGCAGCATGTCTTAAGATTGGCCCTGAACATAGTAGCAAGGACACTATTGGGCTCATTTTCAAAAGAGAAGGATGCCCATCTTTTGACATAAATTGGAAGATGGACGTCCTTCTCCCAGGGATGTCAAAATCGATATAATCGAAACCCAATTTTGGACATCTCCAACTGCAGTACGTCACAAGGATGGCCAAAGTTCAAGGGGGCGTGTTGGAGGCGTAGTGAAGGCGAGACTTGGGCATGCCTAACACTTGGACGTCTTTGACCCATAATCGAAAAAAAACAAGGCCGTCCCTGACAAACACTTGGACATTTTCACCCAGACGTGTTTTTATAACGAATAAGGCACAAAAAGGTGCCTGAAATTACCACATGACCACCGGAGAGACTCGTGGATGATCTCCTGTTACTCCCCCAGTGGTCACTAACCCCCTCCCACCCAAAAAAAACATTTAAAAATATGTTGTGCCAGCCTCTATGTAAGCCTCATATGTCATACTCAGTTCCATGACAGCGCATGGAGGTCCCTGGAGCAGTGTTAGTGGCTACTGCAGTGCACTTCAGACAGACAAACCAAGGCCCATACCCCCCCTACCTGTTACATTTGTGGAGGAAACAGCGAGCTCTCCAAAACCCACCACAAACCCACTGTACCCATATATAGGTGCCCCCCTTCACCTGTAAGGGCTATGGTAGTAGTGTACAGTTGTGGATTTTGGGGGGGTTTGGGTAAGGTAGCTATGTTCCTTGGACCATTTTATGAAGTCCACTGCAGTGCCCACTAGGGTGCCCAGTTGGTGTCCTGGCATGTCAGGGGGACCAGTGCACTACAAATGCTGGCTCCTCCCATACCCAAATGGCTTGCATTTGGACATTTTTGACATGGACGTCTTTGGTTTCGAAAATCGCCGAAAGTCAGAAACGTTCATCTCTAGGGACGTCCAAATTGAAGGATTTGGACGTTTCTGATGGTATTTTCAAAATGAAAGATGGTCGTCCATCTTGTTTCGAAAATATGGGTTTCCCCGCCCCTGGATTTCGCCATTTTGCAAGGACGTCCAAATCACAACTTGGACGTTTCTTTCGAAAATGCCCCTCTTTGTGGTACATGCTGAAAAAGGTATATTCTTTATGATAATATAGTTATTTTTGAACAGATTAATTCTCTAGCCCAAGGTATAGGGATTCCTACCTAGCTCTTTGTGACTTATTGATCATTTGAAGAAGAATGATAACGATAAAGATAAACTGCTAATACCTCATCCATTCAAAGCAGGTAACAAAATCATAAGAGAACAAAAACAATCTTCTGAGAATAAGGAATAAATGATATCACTTCAAAATCAGGAAACAGAATGTAGGACATATTTTTAGAAGAATAAGGTTTTAACATTTTTTCTAAACTCGCAATAAGAAGAGACAGAATTAAAAATATCCCCTAACACTTTCCAATGTCTAACTGCCTGGAACACCAAAGTCAAATGAGAAAATTACATCTCCTTTACATCTAGCCCTCTGAACAACAGGAAATTGAAAGTGACCATACAAACAATTTGGAGCGAGACCATGTAAAATTTTAAAAAGAAAACAAGCTAACTTAAAAATGACTCTGGCCTCAACTAGGAGCCATTGCAATCTGACAAAACTAGGAGAAATGGAATCAAACTTAGGGCCCCTTTTACCAAGCTGCAGCAAAAGTGGGCTTGCACTGGCATTGGTGCATGTTTTTCATGAGCCCCAAGGCCCCCTTTTACAGCAGCAGGTAAAAGGGAAGTCTCTGTTTCCTGTAGGAAATGGCCATGTGGCAAGTAAAGCACTTGCTATGTAGCCATTTCGGGGGGAATCCTTACTGCCACCTATTGAGTTAGGGGTAAGGGCTCCCGCTCTAGCCTGGCAGTAACCGGGCAGCACGCGGCACTGCCTGATTAAAGCCGGGTACACTCCGGCGCTACAAAAATAAATATATTTCTGTAGTGCTGGATAAGATGGCGCACTAGGGGTGGAAAGTACCATTGGGCTGCTACGGTAGCCTGGCAGTACTTCCTGTTTAGCAAGTGGCTTACCGCCACTTAGTAAAAGGTGCACTTAGTAAATCTGAAATTTAACCAGACTGCAGTATTCTGAATAGTCTGAATTTTTCTGTGAAACCTCTTATTACATCTTAAATATGTAAGATTACAGTAGTCTAATTATGAAATCTGAAGGCTGTAATTAGCTTTGTCAAGGTCAAGAAGTTTCTTTACTTTTCTTTACTTCCATAATCCCCATACATTTCAGTTCATGCCTAGCTATCTTAAACTCTGATAACTCTCTTGGCACCTCAGCCTATGAACCCAGCTAAAATATGTCTGATGCTCTGTAAAGTGATGATGCCTTTCTATATGTCTAAGGTATATTCAAGTGTTCACTAGCCATGCTAGATGATCTGCCAACAAAATCAAAACATAATTAGTATATAGAGAGGGATCTGGTGCTAAATCCTTTGATTGCTGCAGAGAACCTGATTTTCTGTCAGGGGTTCAATATCTAAACCAAAGAAAACTGGAGAGAGCAGACACCCTGTCAGAGCACCACATCTAATTACAATAAAATGTTATCTTCCCATTGGTGAGATTCCTGACCCTTAATAATACATAGAAGGTTTTATCCAAGCTATAACTTCCATGAGCAATTCTATATTTTGCAAAACTGAAACTAAATGAGCCACTTCATTCTATGAAAGGTTTGGTCTACATTCAGTGACAGTATTAAGCCTAGATTTATCCTCCTGCTTGCTGGATGTGCAATGTTAAATAACCTCTTGGTATTATGCACAGATATATGTTCCTTAACAAACTCCATTTGATCAGGGTACAGTGAATCCAGAAGGACTTTCTCCAGTCTCAAATGTAATACCTTTACTAAGACCTTTGCATAAATTTTGAGCCAGCATGGTGACTGTACTAAGTTAAACTCTAGCAAAGAAAACCACCTCAAAGGGGTGGAGGTACACTGGTTCCTACATAAAAGGTTGCAAAAGCAAGAAGTAGGAAATGTAGGCTGTTCTAAAAACTGGAGGAGACGTCTATAAAGAAACAATTCTTTATTACAAGCGAAGTGACAACAACTCAACACAGCTGTGTTTTGGCGCTAGCTCGCGCCTTCTTCAGGAGTCTAAAACATAAGATTTATAAAAATACAAAAACAAATAATCAAAGTATGCCTAATACCATAGATAGAAAAACATATCTTTGTAATAAAACACATATCAAATCATCAACAAAAATAATAATTGTTTATATATAAACAAACAAATCAATATTTTGTCCACAAAATAAATGTATAAAATGATGGAGCTGGGTATGATATTTGAGGTTGGCATAGAGGCTGGCAAAAAAATGTTTTTAAAATTTTTTTTTGTGTGTGTGTGTGGGAGGGGGTTCGTGACCACTGGGGGAGTAAGGGGAGATCATCCCCGATTCCCTCCGGTGGCCATCTGGTCATTTCCGGCAACTTTTCGAGGCTTGGTTGTGAAAAAAAGGGACCAAGTAAAGTCGGCCAAATGCTCGTCAGAGACGCCGAGGATGCCCATCTCTTAACCACGCCCCCGTCCCACCTTCGCTACGCTGCCGACATGCCCCTGTGAACTTTGGTCATCCCCGCGATGGAAAGCAGTTGAAGACGCCCAAAATTGGCTTTCGATTATGCCGATTTGTGCGACCCTGAGAGAAGGACGCCTATCTCCCGATTTGTGTTGAAAGATGGGCGCCCTTCTCTTTTGATTATGCCCCTGCATGTGTACCAAGTTGGGCAAGAGACAATGATAAAATACAACCAAAGGGGACATAACTGAAACAAGTGTTTATTTACTTGAATCCTGAGACCTGTTAAGAGCACAGGGCCAGGAACACACCTCTTGCAATTCAATAAGCAGTCTTTCTCAATTTTTCTCCAACCACTAGGGTCTGGTTCTAGCCAGACATCAGGGCAAGGCTTGTCATGGTGTGGCACAAATGGTCATTGATCCACTAATTTTGTTTGGATACTTTCTGTATATTTAAACTTCATCCTCAAAAACCATACGTAAAGTTATAATATATGCATATTGCATCACTTAACTGGCAGTAGTTTTTCAGTAGAGGAGAACCTCCGCCAACGTGGCCGGGTTTCGATTTCTTCTTCAGGGAAGAGGTTCAAGATACATGTCACACAATGCTTCTGCATAGGGAAGAAAATGGCCGATTTGTGCCACACCATTATTATAAAGGAACAAAGTTTTTGAATGATGTATGCTGCAGAATATTCTGATGATCCCCTTCAAAAATATTTTTACATACTTAAATTGATGTTGAAAAGTAGCTCTGATATGACAAATATTGATTGTGGTTTTGTAACCATTTAAGAAGTGCATTCTATTACTAAGCTTTAGATAAGTGTTTGGGACATTAGGTTTGAATTCATATGATACTGAGTGCCCACACAAGAAATTGATGGTCTTTAAAATTGGATAACTTAATATAATAGCATCTATCTGTCATTAATAAACAATTATTGGCTAATTTTATGTGCAAAACTGCTCTTAGTCAGGATTCTACAAATTGTGTGTGCAAAATTACAAGCCAAAAGAAACAAGCAACACTGGGCCTTCAAGACTAGGACAACAGGAGTACTTTATTAGCCAAAGACCCAACACGAGCCGTGTTTCGGCGCCAGCAAGGCGCCTGCCTCAGGGGTCAAATTGTAGATATAATAGCATACAGATGTCAAAGCGCAAATGCTCAGCGCAATACACAGGGTAAGTCCGGTCGCATTTCTCAGCTGCTGGGATACATTACATCAACCGGCTCACCTTTATCCAAATGTTTACTCACACTTTTCAACAAATGAAGAGAGATATGGTAGCCATGTTAGTCTACATTTAGAGGTAATCAATAGAAATAAAACAAAATAAAACATGGAAAAGAAAATATGATACCTTTTTATTGGACATAACAATACATTTTTTATTAGCTTTTGAAGGTAGCCCATCTTCATCAGATCGGAAATGAGCAAATGTTGGTAGATGACGGTATATATAAGTGAAATATCAAAGCATTTCAATGACAGTCTAACAGGATGAGGGTGGATAGGTGAGAGACAGGAAGAGTTGGGTGGATGAGGGACAGGGAGATATGCATGGAAATAGGAGGGTGACAAAGCAGTACAATTTTATGGTTTATAATTGGATTACACTTTCCAATCCATCTGAGGTATGTGAAAATCGGAGCTTAAACAAACCAAGAGATCAGGGAAGTCTGCAGAAGCCCTGCAGACAAACTACTGATCACACTATTGGAGATACAGATCAAATGGGGATAGTTATCCTCTCAAACTATCAATTATCACAGCATGAAGTCTCTGTACTTTCCAAAGGACTTTCATGCTACCCATCCCGCAAGCTGGATGAAATTCAATTATACTCAGACCTGGAAGAATTCTTTAGGAAGCTGCGCCTGAAGGCACATTTCCACAACAAAGGAGCTCCCAACAGACCGTAATACAGCTTTAAACCAAAAAACACATATTTCACCCCCCAGGATGGACAAAACAACAAGAGTGACCTAGTGGTTAGGGTGGTGGACTTTGGTCCTGGGGAACTGAGGAACTGAGTTCAATTCCCACTTCAGGCACAGGCAGCTCCTTGTGACTGTGGGCAAGTCACTTAACTCTCCATTGCCCCATGTAAGCCGCATTGAGCCTGCCATGAGTGGGAAAGCGCGGGGTACAAATGTAACAAAAAAAAAAAAGCTGGACAACTACATTGAAAGTTTCAAACATAGGGTAAAATCACAACTTTCCAGCAAACAAAAGAAAATTCTGTACAATCTTACTCCATCAGAAAAAGCGGCCATAAGAACTCTACAAAATAACCAACACATCATCAAACCTGCAGACAAAGGAAGCTCAGTGGTGATTATGGACACACAAAAATACATTGAAGAAGGGCACAGACAGCTCTCAGACAATACATACTACAGGAAACTAACTGAGGATCTCAAACAGGGTTATACACAACAGCTGAAAAACCTGAGTACAGCCACATCTAAAGAAACTCATACCAAACCAGCCTTCTGTGGGCACATTCTACATGCTACCCAAAATCCACAAACCTAGAAACCCTGGCACACTTACGGAGGAAATATCTGGAATTATAAAGGGGATTCTGAAACCTCTCGTGCACAAGATAAACAGCTTCATACAAGACACCACAGACTTTCTAAATAAATTGAAAAATATCAAGCAATTACCATGGGCACCCTTCTGGTCACGATGGATGTAGAATCACTATACAGCAAGATTCCCCATGTGGATGGCATAGATGCATGTGAGAAGCTCCTAAAAACATCCACACTGGACCATCAATACTCACCAGAAACCATTACAAAATTAATCAAATTTATTCTAACTCACAACTATTTCTGCTTTAACAATGATAGCTATCTACAAATCATGGGCACTGTGATGGGCACCAGGACAGCACCCCAATATGCCAACCTCTTTATGGCTGAGCTGGAAGAGATATTTCTGAATACATACCAGACCAAACCCCTAAAGTACTACCGGTACATCAATGACATTTTTTATGATTTGGACTGAGGGGGAAGAAACACAAACAATTTTACAGTTCCTTCAATACATACCATCCTACAATCAGATTCAAAATTGACTACTCCCCAGAAAAAGTCAATTTTTTGGATACCACAGTCTCAATCAGCGATGGCTATATACAAACATCCATATACAAGAAACCCACAGACAAATGTAGCTACCTCCACAACTCCAACTTCCACCCTTCACATACAAAAAGATCCATTATTTACAGCCAAGCCAGAAGGTACCACCATATCTGCTCTGACCCAGGGGACAGAGACAGATATCTAGGAATCCTGATTGCATCATTTGAACAGAAAGGTTACAACCCCCAAATAATCTCCAAGAATACTGCCTCCTCCCTCAAAACACCCAGAGAAAATCTGCTACAGTACAAGGAAAAGAAAGCCACAGACAGAATCCCCCTTATAGTGACATACAACCCAGAGCTGGAAAAATTAAGAAAAATCATAAAATATCTGCAGCCTCTATTCTAGGAGGATGAATTACTGAAAGAGATATTCCCATCCCCACCAGTTCTGGCCTTCCGACAGCCACCCAACTTAAAACACAAGCTAATTAGAAGTAAGCTCCCAAAACAGACTCAAAAAGAAGAAAATGGCACACATCCTTGCAATATATCCAGCTGCAAACTATGCCAAAACATTTCACAGGACCCCATGGTCATTCAGAAAGGAAAGATATTCAACATTAAGGAATCTTTCACATGCTCATCTTCCAATGTGGTTTATATCATTCAGTGTAAAAAATGCAGTGAAGGGTGCTACATTGGAGAAACTAGTCAGATGCTAAAGAAAAGATTTAATTTACATAGACACCATATGAAAAATGCCAGTACTAATAGGGATGTCACACCTGTGGGGCAGCACTTTACAAAACTAGAACACTGTACCTGTGACTTCATGGTAAGAGTCTTAAAAGGGAACTTTAAAACAATATAGGAACGTAAGACCTTTGAAGTCAAAATGATTAAATATTTTGACACCCACCAGACAGGACTTAACAAAGATCTGGGTTTTCTAGCCTGTTATAAACTATAAAAATGTACTGCTTTAAAAATTGTACTGCTTTGTCCCCCTCCTGTCTCCATGCATATCTCACCTGACCCTCTTCCTGTCTCTCACTTATCCATCCTCATCCTGTTAGACTGTCACTGAAATGCTTTGATATTTCACTTATATATACTGTCACCTACCAACATTTGCTTATTTCCGATCTGACGAAGAAGGGCTACCTTCGAAAGCTAATCAACAAATGTATTAAGTTATGTCCAATAAAAAAGTTATCATCTTATTTTCTTTTCCATGTTTTATTTTGTTTTATTTCTGTTGAACAAATGAAGCAAATTGGTGAGGCAAGAATATCCTTGGCTGAAGCTATGCTGACTCTGTCCCATTAAACCATGTTTGTCTATGTGTTCCCACTATCAGGCTTATTTTCAAAAGCGAAGGACACCCATCTTTTGAAACAAATTGGAAGATGGGCGTCCTTCTCACAGGGTCATCCAAATCGGCATAATCGAAAGCCGATTTCGGGCGCCCCCAACTGCTTTCCGTTGCGGGGACAACCAAAGTTCCCAGGGGCGTATCGGAGGAGTAACAAAGGCGGGACTTGAGCGTGCCTAACACATGGGCATCCTCGACCCATAATGGAAAAAAAGTGCGTCCCTGACGAGCATTTGGACGACTTGACCTGGTCCAGTTTTTCTTATGACCAAGGCACAAAATGGTGCCCGAACTGACCAGATGACCACAGGAGGGAATCGGGGATGACCTCCCCTTACTCCCCCAGTGGTCACTAACCCCCTCCCACCCTCAAAACAAATTTTAAAAATATTTTTCCAGCCTCTATGCCAGCTTCAAATATCATGCCCAGCTCCATGACAGCAGTATGCAGGTCCCTGGAGCAGTTTTAGTGGGTGCAGTGCACTTCAGGCAGGCAGACCCAGGCCCATCCCCCCTACCTGTTACACTTGTGGTGGTAAATGTGAGCCCTTCAAAACCCACCTGAAACTCACTGTACCCACATGTAGGTGCCCCCTTCATCCATAAGGGCTATTGTAGTGGTGTACAGTTGTGGGTAGTGGTTTATTTTTTTTTGGGGGGGGGGTTGGGGGGCTCAGCACACAAGGTAAGGGAGCTATGTACCTGGGAGCTTTTTCAGAAGTCCACTGTAGTGCCCACTAGAGTGCCCGGTTGGTGTCCTGGCATGTCAGGGGGACCAGTGCACTATGAATGCTGGCTCCTCCCACGACCAAAGGGCTTGCATTTGGTCGTTTCTGAGATGGGTGTCCTTAGTTTCCATTATCGCTGAAAATCAGAAAAGACCAAGTCTAAGGATGACCATCTCTAAGGTCGACCTAAATGTTGAGATTTGGGCTTCCCCCACCGTATTATCGAAATGAAAGATGGATGCCCATCTTGTTTCGATAATACGGGTTTCCCCATCCCTTCGCTGGAACGTCCTGCGAGGACGTCCTTAGGAAAACTTGGGCGCCCCTTTCGATTATGCCCCTCTATCTGTTCCATAAGTGTTTCCACTATTCTGCCCGGCATGAAGTCAGGCTTACCAGTCTGCAATTTCCAGAATCACCCCTGGAACCCATGTTTGTCTATGTGTTCCGTAATTTTATTCTTTATAAAGTTTCCACTATTTTGCCCAGCACTGAAATCAGGCATACCTCTTTAATGTCCCAGATTACCTCTAGTACCCTTTTTTTTTAAAAACAGCATTACATTGGCCACCCTCCAATCTTCAGGTGTTACAGATGATTTTAATGACAGGTTACAGATCACTAACAGCAGATCAGCAATTTCGAGTTCTTTCAGTACCCTAGGTGTATGCCATCCAGTCCAGATGATTTATCACTCTTTAACTTGTTGAATTGGCTCAATACATCTTCTAGGCTCACTGAGATTTCTTTCAGTTCCTCTACATCTTCACCCTTGAAAATAGATACAGGTAGATCTCTTATACAGCACACAACTGTAAGGGGGCATAGATCTGGGAGAGACATGAGCTTTGGGGGGGGGGGGGGGTATGCATAGCACTTATGCACACAGGTTATAAAATACTATGTTATATGACTAACTGACAGCAGTTAGCTCAAGCATTTAAACCAGCCTTTGAGCTAGAATAGCGTTTTAGACTTACACGGGTATTCTAGAGAAGCAATTCCCATACTGGGACAGACCAAAGGTCCATCAAGATCAGTATCCTGTTTCCAACTGTGGCCCATCCATGTCACAAGTACCTGGCAAGATTTTAAGAGGGTATTTTTTTAAATAGTTGTATTCATGTATTAATATTAATTGTCTTGTAATGCTTCTTCTTAATTTGTTATGTAAGCCACATTGAACCTGAGCTTTCTTGGGAAAATGCAGTGTAGAAATGTCATAATTAATTACATAAATACAATTTTATGCTGCTTATCCCAGGAATAAGTAGTAAAACTTTCCTATATCCATCTTAGTAATAGTTTATGGACTTTTATTAACTTATCCAAACCTTCTTTAAACCTAATTAAGCTAACTGATTTTACCACATTCTCTGACAATGAATTCCAGAGTTTAATTACATATTCAGTGAAGACATTTGTTTCTCTGATTTGTTTTAAATTTACTGCTTATTGTGTGCCTCCTATTTCTTGTATTTTTGGAAAGAGTAAACAAGTGATTCATGTCAATTTTGATCACACATCCATTGAGAACTGTTGAAATCTATGTGACCAAAAATTGCACTGGGTCCCTTCATTTTTGCTCTCTGTGGGAACCCAACATTACACAAATTATTTCTCTATGATTGATTTTCAAAACTGTCATGCTTCTCAAGAGCAATTTTCTACTGGCACTCAAATTTATGCATGTTCTCTTCCATGGTAGTTGACTCATCCTTAATTTTCACCAATCCTAGTCTCTCCATTTTTGAGATCTGAGGTATATTTTTCCATTGTTCCTATTAACTGTGCTAGCGTATTTGCAACTGCTCCCAGCCTGGAGTCCAACTTTTCTGTGATTTTACTTTAAAATGGTTCCGTATTATTTTAAATGGCCTCAATTTCCAATTGAGACATGGTTGAGTCTGAGCAGGCTCCGTTGACTTGCAGCTTATCTACAGAGTGTGTTTTAAAGAAATTCTTTTGCTTAACCATTTTGCTCTACCAATACCACAGTGATCAATCATTTAGGGGCCCTTTTACTAAGCCATGTAGGCATCTACGCATGCCCAACATGCGCCAAATTGGAGTTATCACTAGGTTATCACGTGGCCCTTGCAGTAATTTCAATTTTGGCATTTCCGCTACATGCGTTCACAAAATATTTTTTAATTTTCTGATGCGCGGCAGCTACGCGACTCAATTGGCATTTGATGCGCGTAGACCATTACCACCTGCTTACCACGTGAGACCTTACCACTAGGTCAATGGCTTGCGGTAAGGTCTCAGACCCAAAATGTACGCGCGGCAATTTTCATTTTGCCGCATGTCCATTTTCAGCAAAAAATTTAAAAAGGCATTTTTTTGTAGGTGTGCTGGAAAATTATTCTGCAAGTACCCAAAACCCGCGTCTACACTACCGCTGGCCATTTTTCAGCACACCTTAGTAAAAGGACCCCTCTGCTGTTCTTGGAACATTTTAGAGCAATAAGGAGCAGCAGAACTTGCTAAATGCTAAATATGTTCAGGAACATGTCAGGAGCTCTGCAACACTAATCCTATCCTTAAATCACCCCTCCCCCTCCCCTGAAAAACTAACTTTGAAGAGAACATTCCACCAAAACTTGATTCTTTTGTGATTAAAAATCTCTTTGATCTCCCTGAAAAACTTTGGTTGTATTAATGCCAAAGGGGGAATCACTGCACATTCAATTAGCCTAGCTCTCAAATAGTTGGGAGCTGCTTTTCTAATTGTACCAATCATCACTTCTTTAATTGCTTACCCTGATAAGCACGTCTCTTGGCGTAGCATTGAGTAAATTTCCCCAGAGCAGTGTCTGCTCTTGATTTTAATAGGTGAATGCAATATTTTCCTCCTTTTTGAAATTTACAAGTATTAGCGATATATTTTATACTGTTCATGTTGTATCTGCATATTCAGTCAACTTGGAGACTCCTCTCTGATCCAAATGTTCTCCCTTCACAATCTGTTCTTAATATTGCCAATTTTCAATATTAGCTGTTGTAATGCAGCTTCCAACTGAGCCAACTTAGTTTATAAACCTCCAGTAGATTTATAATTATCTTTCAATGTCTGCTCTGCTTTTTCAATGCAGTTGCCGATTTAACTGATATCTTCCCAGGCATCTGTCATAATATTGCAGATTTCCAATTTCTACTTTTACGTTCATCTCTAAACTCGCCCAACCAGAATTTCAGCTTGTTTCTATTTGTAATTTATGCAGTTAGTTTACTATCCTTATTGTTCTCATTGGCCTACTGGGGGAGGGGGGAGGGAGTGAGCCTTCACTTTAAATGAGTTAACTTTTAGATGGTTTAAAGAATTCCTTCAGCATTAAAAAAAAAAAACAACAACAGAATCTGTAAGAGACACAACTAGATTTCTATCATCAATGATTATCTGGTACTATGGGGCTCATTTTCCAAAAGAGAAAAACGTCCAAAAAGTTGCATAAATCTGCATTTGGATGTTTACCTCACAAAAGTTTCCAAATTGGCATTTTCAAAACCAATTATTAGATTTTATTAAATCACAAGGGGGCATGTCAGGGACATGTTAAGGGTGGCATCTGGGTGATCCTAACACTTAGGATCACCCAGATACCACCCTTAACACTGGGACGTTTTATTGCCATAATGGAACAAAACAAAGACATCCAGGGCTATATAAGTTAGATATTTTGGTCTAGACCTGTTTTATTAGAACTCTGCTGCACGTCTCATATTCCGCCAGAACCGATATACTCATATCACCCCTCTCCTCAGGTCACTTCACTGGCTTCCGATCAGTTACCACATTCAATTCAAGCTTCTCCTTCTTACCTACAAATGCACTCAGTCTGCTGCCCCTCACTATCTTTCTACCCTCATCTCCTCTTACGTTCCCGCCTGTAACCTCCGTTCACAGGATAAATCCCTCCTCTCAGTACCCTTCTCCACCACCGCCAACTCCAGGCTCCGCTCATTCTGCCTCGCCTCACCCTATGCTTGGAACAACCTTCCTGAGCCCTTACGCCAAGCCCCCTCCCTGCCCGTCTTCAAGTCTTTGCTTAAAGCCCACCTCTTCAATGCTGCGTTCGGCACCTAACCCTTACCGTTCAGTGAATCCAGACTGCCCCAATTTGACTGCCCCTATCGGACCGACCGTTCACTTGTCTATTAGATTGTAAGCTCTTTGAGCAGGGACTGTCTCTCTTTGTTAAATTGTACAGCGCTGCGTAACCCTAGTAGCGCTCTAGAAATGTTAAGTAGTAGTATTAATGAATAAGCCACAAAAAGTGCCCCAAATAACCACTGGAGGGAATCAGAGATGATCTCCCCTTACTCATCCAGTGGTCACTAACCCTCCCCCCCCCCAAAAAAAAAAAAATGTAATTAAAATTATTACTTGCCAGCCTCAAATGTTATTCCATTAGAACAGCATGCAGGTCTCTGGAGTAGTCTAGTGGTGGGTTCAGTGCACTGCAGACAGGTGGACCCAGATCCATACCTCTCCCTACCTGTTACAACTGGGAGCCATCCAAAACTCACCAGAAACCCACTGTACCCACATAGAGGGGCCCCATCACCTATAAGAGTTGTTATAGTGGTATACAGTTGGGGGTAGTGGGATTTGGGGGGGGGGGAGCTAAGCAGAGAAGGTAAGGGAGCAACGGTGAGATGTGTACCTGGGAGCATTTATTTGAAGTCCGCTGCAGTGCCCCTAGGGTGCCCCATTGTTCTCCTGGGATGTCTGTGTGGCCAGTCTACCAAGAATGCTGGCTCCTCCTACATCCCAATATTTTGATTTTGTGCATTTTTCACTTGAACTTTTTTTTTTCAAAAATGGACCAAGAAGATAAACACACAGAACACAAAAACATCTAGCAATAGCCATTAAAAAAAAAAAAGATACATTTTTTTCTGTTTTGAAAATGGCTATATTCTCCACTTGAATTCTGGGCATTTTTAGCAAAACAACCAAAGTTGGGCTTAGACGTCATATCGAAAATGCCCCTCCACATATCAAAATCCATACGGGAGATTGCTTCTGAAAGAGTCATTTTAATTGATTATACTGGTATCCTGTAAATCATAATTTAAACAGTCAATTCATTTTTTGATATATAATCTTTGAACATCCCAGCATTGCATGATTTCAAATTTTAAAAAAATCATGATAGGGGGCAACGTCAAAATGCCACTTTGAGCAGACTGAGTTCTGTGGGAAATGATGTTTGATGCCAAAGATGGACAAAAAGAAAGGTCTAGTAAAGTCCAAAGCCCCTATTCTACCCTTGCATGGGACTTGGCCTTTCCAGCAAAGTATCCAATTCTACCTTCACTACCAGGAGTGAGTCTGGAAAGATTTGGCCCTGTAGAAGCGCTGCTTCAAGGAAGAGGTATGGCAATGTTGCAGAGTCAGGAGCCAGCTCTCCTGTACATGCTGTAGCAAAAGCAGTGGCCTTGTTTGAGTCCAAAGAGAAATTGAAGCAGAGTTTGCCTAGAATTCATGTAACTGATAGAGAAGAGCAAGTGAAGAACAACCCTCACCAGTTGAAAAGGTACTTAATTTAACATCCTATCAAAGCTTGTTTTAGATAAACCTGAAATGATGACTCTGGAATCTATTTGATCTGCTATAATGAAGTTGGAAACAGGGTTGTTCAGTGTAATAGGGTGTATTTGAACATGTGACTGAAAGAAAGTACATAAGTAATGCCATACTGGGAAAAGACCAAAGGTCCATCGAGCCCAGCATCTTGTCCCCGACAGAGGCCAATCCAGGTCAAGGGCAACAAGAGCAAGTGGAAGGACTTGAGTATTCTTGTAAACATTTTGAGGGAAATTGGAACAACTAAATAAACAAAAGATTTGAAGAAATGTAGTCAGGCGTGATAAAAGATTTGACTGTAATACATTGAAAATTGGAAAACTTTAAAAATTGTGCTAAAAGGCTAAATTTGTGTAATTTTAAATTTTCCCAAATTTCCATTAGTACCACCATTAGATATGGTGAGACAGTATCTGAAACTTCCTGAAACCATACATCCTATTACAAGAGCTGTGTAGGTTCCAATGAAGCCTATATTAAGATCTTCTGAGCAGGAGGTGAAGGAAATTGAAGTATCCAGAGACAGTTTAGATGTTTATGGTTTGCTGGAGGAATCACAAGAGGATGTGGTGGTAAGAAAAATGTTTGTCACTTGTGCTCTAGAACCAGATTACCTCTGGACACTTAGAGGTCCTTTCAGGGCCGGCTCTAGGGTTTCTAGCGCCCTCCTGCAGTCTATTAGTCGGTGCCCCTACCCATCCAGAGGCGGGATCACTATGGCCCCGCCCCCACAGTAGACACACCCCTTTTACCAGCCATGGCATCATTGAAAATATTACACCAGTATAGAAGAAAAATAACTTAGCACACAGACCAGGAATCTGGAGAACAGACAGTCTTGCCAACTCTGAAAAACAATGTGTTATCAAAATTTCAGAATCTAACAAACAGATGCCTATTCAGACATTTGGCCTTGCAGTCACACATGTAGAACAGAGATAGCCCCTCTTCAAATTCTTCAAAAATTAACCTGAAATCCTAAGAAGTTAGACTCTGCATGCAGCACAATAGCTTTCCCATCGAGCACAGCTTAGGATCTAGCTAGGACAGACTTTAATCAGCATAAACTAACATATTCTACAATCTGAGTTGGACAGACTAACATGAGTTACTGAAGTGGGAATAAGAGATAGGTGATGGTTAGGAATTGAAAGCAGGCATCTAGCCCTCCTGTCCTGTGAGTTGCTGTGTTGGGGTGGGGGGTGGGGGTGGAAAATGGTGGGTCAGGTGCAGCACTAAACAGCAATCTCTGACAAAACAAGGGTCCAGGCTCTGCTGTGCTGTCTCTGTCTGACAGAGGTTAGCTGAGCTCCCACAAGTTATTTCAGAGCCAGATTTAGTTGGAGCAGTGACGTCCTCTGACAAACACAAGGAGGATATTTCTCTGCTTGGGAGGGGGGAGGGGACGAGACAGAGAGCTGACAGCTTTGGAGTCAGACTGAGATGAGCAGCAGAGATTAGATACTCAGCAGAGCTTGATTGTTTGCAAAGTGACGCCCTTGAAGGCAGGCACCCTCCTGCAGTGCTTACCCTGCTTACTGGGTTTGACCGGCCTTGGGTCCTTTTACTAAGCCGTGTTAAAAAGTAGCCAGTGCTGCTTCCAGCGCATAGGTTTCCTGTACACTTCAACCACTTTTTAGCACGGCAGTAGAATGGCTGCATTCATTTGTTTTAATGGCCACGATTAGCACGTGGCCATTACTGCCAGAAGCCCTTACTGCCACCTATTTAGGAGACAGTAAGGGCTCCCACGCTAGCGTATAGTAATGTGACCATGCTACCCAATTTGTGCAGAGACACACCTACTTTCTGTCCCCAGACATGCCTCCTGCAACAAAAAAATATATATTTTTTATCACAGGTGTAGCACACGCTGTTGACCACACTACTGGGGGATGCTTCAGTACATCCTGCAGAAGTTCCCTTTTATCACACGGGAGACCCACATTAGGCCTATAGCACCTTAGTAAAAGGACACCTTAAACTATATTTCAATAATAAGAATGTTACTTTTTGGGGAAGAATATTATGGTTTTGATACGTCTAAGTCATCAAAAGAAAGGTGTAAACCCGTTCTTCTGAATCATCAAAATGTTATTGCCTTTTTTCTTAGTTTGGCTCAGTTTCAAAATGTGATTTTTTTTTTAAATGATCCTCAGCACCTATAACATATCCTGGATCACAGAACAGTGATGTAATTATTCTTTATTTTCAGTTTGTAAGATCAGTCTGATTCTTGTGTTAATTAGATAGTTGTCCAGCTTATTTTCGAAAGAGAAGGGCGCCCATCTTCCGACACAAATCGGGAGATGGGTGGCCTTCTCTGAGGTCCGGCCAAATTGGCATAATCGAAAGCCGATTTTGGCCGGCCTCAACTGCTTTCCACCGCAGGTGTCACGCTTCACACAAAACACTGGATAGTGAGCCCTTGGGCCACTGCCGAGGGACGGCAGCGGCAGGAGGAACACTCACCCCACACCAGCACAGGCAGAGCTGACGTACCTGGATTTGGCAAGGTCTCTTAGGCAGGCAGCAAGACGAAGCAGAAGTCAGGTCCAGGCAAAAGTTCAAAAGGCAGGCGGCAAACAAAAGCAAAGTCAGGTCCAGGCAGAAGTCTCTATGCAGGCGGCAAGCAAAAGCAAAGTCAGGTCCAAGCAGAAGTCTCTATGCAGGCGGCAAGCAAAAGCAGTAGTCAGGTCCAGACAAAAGTTCAAAAGGCAGGCAGCGAGCAAAAGCAAAGTCAGATCCAGGCAAAAGTTCCAAAGGCAGGCGGCAAGCAAAGTCTAAGTCCAAGTCCAGGCAAAGTTCCAAAAGCAGAATACTGAGGGTAGCAAAGGGAGCGCAGCAACAAACACTCGCAGAAGAAACACCTCTGAAGACCTCTGTTGCAAGGCAAACTAGGGAAGCTTCCAGGAGGTTAATAAAGGCCAACAGCCAGGGAGTACACCAGGTACGGAAACAGCTCAGTTCCAAAAAGTCTGAAGACCAACTGGCAGGCTAGAAAATCCGGACCAGACCAGCATGACTTCTGAAACCGGGAAAGCCACAGACAGTCCATTGCACCCACCAGGTCTGACCACTAGAGGGCGAGCTGAATGAGAGCATGCCACCGAGGCAGAGGCATAACAGTATCTCCCTCTCAAGGCCCCCCCCCCCCGGACCTCTCGGGTGATCTAGGTCTCCGTGGATATGTCTGATGGAATCTGTTGGTGCGTTTAAGCGAGTGATCCATAATCCCCGTACTAGGCATGGGTCGTGAGGCAGTCGCTTGTGGACTGGGCTGGAGCTTGTACCCCAAGTTGGGCCGAGTGCCCAGCGCCGAAGCAGGGCTACCCACCATGATTTGCTGTGGACTCCTCAGAGAGCCCTGAGACCTCTGAACATCATGGCGGTCCGGAGCCTTACGACCTGGATCCAGTCTTCGAGGGGAAATGCAGGATAACCCGCCTCGAGGGATATTCTTAGAGCCCCTGATGGCGGAACTCTGGGGTTTGGACGCCGAGCCGACTTCAGTTTGGAACTGACTGATCGGGGGTGCCAGACAGACACAGTTCAGATTCATTGCAGCAACCTCCAAGTCCTGGGACTGTGAGTCACTAATGTCAGTCCAGGCATCTGATTCTTGGTCTTGCTGTTCGCTGCCTTTCTCGCCATGGTCCGACATGAGGCAATCCTTCCTGCAAGACTCACCCCAGTCCAAAATCTCTCCCTTTTTCCAGTCTAGGATCGGGTTGTGTCTTTGTAACCACGGTAGACCCAACATAATGGGTTGCACAGCTGACTGGAGGACGTAAAAGGAAATGTCTTCTCTGTGATCTCCAATACATAAACTCACCGGACCCGTCTGGGTATTAACTTAACCTTGAATGCGTTCATAAACTGAAAAAAGTGGCATGGTCTTAGGGAGTTCTTGTATAGGAATGTTTAATTGATGGACCATGGCCTCGGCGATAAAGTTTCCACCGGCCCCGGAGTCCAGAAAAACTTCAGTCTGTTCCCTCTTGTGACCAAGATCGAGCATAGCTGGCACCAAGAATTGAGTTCGAAGAATGCCAGTAGATAGAATTACTATAGTGCCTGCCGTCAAACCCTGATCCAGAGGTGCCGGTTTAAGAGGGCACCTGGCTGCATAATGTCCAGTATCACCACAATACAGACAAAGGTTGAGACTCCGACGTCTCTGTTTCTCCTGCATGGTGAGGCACGTGTGTCCTAGTAGCATGGGTTCCGCGGGTGGTAGCGGAGAAGCCTCCTGGCCCCTAGACCTCGGGGGCACAGCCTGAAGACTTGGCGTTTTGGTTTCCACCCTTTCTGTGGAGCGCCGTTCTCGGCTACGCTCCTGGAACCGAATATCAATTGTAGTGCAGAGTCTAATCAGGTCATCCAGTTCCGAAGGAAGTCACGTCCAGCTAGCGCATCCTTAATTTGGGGCACCAACCTCTGCCAGAAGGATGTAACCAGACTCTCATTATTCTAGGCTAACTCAGAAGCCAGAATGCGGAACCGGATGGCATAGTCGCCCAAGGTTCGCGTTCCCTGCTTTAATCTCAACAGTGCTGACGTTGCGGAGGTGACTTTCCCAGGCTCCTCAAACACTCATCTAAACTGGCCCAGGAAACTGCGGAGGTCATGCGTCACTGGGTCATTCTTCTCCCACAAAGGGGACGCCCAGGCTAAAGCTTGTCCAGACAATAGCGACATAATATAGGCTATCTGAGTTCTTTCAGTAGGGAAGTTTCGAGCTTGAAGTTCAAAGATTATGGCACACTGGTTAAGAAAGCCCCTACAATCCTTAGGATTACCATCATATCTCGGGGGAGACTTAAGACGGATCCCTGACGTATCAGCAGCTCTGGCCAGTCTGGAATCTGGACTTGGGGCTTGAGCAGCGGCTGATCTCATAGACGCCGTCATAAGGTTCTCCAACTGTTGTATCCGAGCCCCCAGGGACTGGATGGCCGTGCCTATGTTTGAAAGCTGCCGGCTATGATCCTGGAGCGTCATCAGGATGGGTGGTTCCTCCGAGCTCATGGCCTTGCAATCTGTCACGCTTCACACAAAACACTGGATAGTGAGCCCTTGGGCCACTGCCGAGGGACGGCAGCGGCAAGAGGAACACTCACCCCACACCAGCACAGGCAGAGCTGACGTACCTGGATTTGGCAAGGTCTCTTAGGCAGGCAGCAAGACGAAGCAGAAGTCAGGTCCAGGCAAAAGTTCAAAAGGCAGGCGGCAAACAAAAGCAAAGTCAGGTCCAGGCAGAAGTCTCTATGCAGGCGGCAAGCAAAAGCAAAGTCAGGTCCAAGCAGAAGTCTCTATGCAGGCGACAAGCAAAAGCAGTAGTCAGGTCCAGACAAAAGTTCAAAAGGCAGGCAGCAAGCAAAAGCAAAGTCAGATCCAGGCAAAAGTTCCAAAGGCAGGCGGCAAGCAAAGTCTAAGTCCAAGTCCAGGCAAAGTTCCAAAAGCAGAATACTGAGGGTAGCAAAGGGAGCGCAGCAACAAACACTCGCAGAAGAAACACCTCTGAAGACTTCTGTTGCAAGGCAAACTAGGGAAGCTTCCAGGAGGTTAATAAAGGCCAACAGCCAGGGAGTACACCAGGTACGGAAACAGCTCAGTTCCAAAAAGTCTGAAGACCAACTGGCAGGCTAGAAAATCCGGACCGGACCGGCAGGCCTTCTGAAACCGGGAAAGCCACAAACAGACAGTCCATTGCACCCACCAGGTCTGACCACTAGAGGGCGAGCTGAATGAGAGCATGCCACCGAGGCAGAGACATAACAGCAGGGATGGGCAAAGTTCAAGGGAGCGTGTCGGTAGTGTACCGAAGGCGCAACGGGGGTGTGGTTAACAGATGGCTGTCCTCGGCCGATAATGGAAAAAAGAAGGGCGGCCCTGACGAGCATTTGGCCGACTTTACTTGGTCCCTTTTTGTTCACAACCAAACCTTGAAAAGGTGCCCGAACTGACCAGATGACCACTGGAGGGAATCGAGGATCACCTCCCCTTACTCCCCCAGTGGTCGCCAACCCCCTCCCAAGTCCCACCCAAAAAATAAAATGTAAAAACCTTTTTGCCAGCCTCTATGCCAGCCTCAAATGTCATACCCAGTTCCATGACAGCACTATGCAGGTCCCTGGAGCAGTTTTTAGTGGGTACTGCAGTGAACTTCAGGCAAGCGGACCCAAAGCCCATCCCCCCTACCTGTTACACTTGTGGTGGTAAATGGGAGCCCTCCAAAACCCACTGTACCCACATCTAGGTGCCCCCATTACCTTTTAAGGGCTATGGTAGTGTTGTACAGTTGTGGGTAGTGGGTTTTGGGGGGCTCAGCACACAAGGTAAGGGAGCTATGCACCTGGGAGCAATTTGTGAAGTCCACTGCAGTGCCCCCTAGGGTGCCCGGTTGGTGTTCTGGCATGTCAGGGAGACCAGTGCACCACAAATGCTGGCTCCTCCCATGACCAAATGGCTTGGATTTGGCTTGTTTTGAGATGGCCGTCCTTAGTTTCCATTATCAGCGAAAGCCAATGGCGGCCATCTCTAAGGTCGACTCAAATGTTGAGATTTAGCTGTCCCCGACCGTATTATTGAAATGAAAGATGGCTGCCCATCTTGTTTCGATAATATGGTCGGGGACGCCGCTTTACGGGCCCGTCCTTAGAGATGGGCGCCCTTATAGATGGGTGCCCCCGTTCGATTATGCCCCTCCACGTCTTGATCTGAAAAATATGCTAGAACTGGAATCTGCTCTTTTCTGAATATACTCATTTCCATTTTATAAATGTGTCATTATTAGCTCTGGATTATGGTTGACTCTGCCCCCTACTTATGGGCTCCAAGTTCTTTAGAAGATAGATGTTTCTTTAAGTTTGTTTCTTTTTAATTCTTGAGTTTTTGCCCTATGATTTTTTTTTTAATCATGATAATGGAATTTCTTTAGAAACTGATGGGTCAATACTCAGCCCACAGCAGTCAGTGTTTTGTAAAATGCTGACCACCACAGGCTTTTTATATGCAGATATTCAGTGTCAGATCATACCCAGTTATTAGTGTTGAATATCAATGAAATCCAACTGTCAGTACTGGAACATTACCCTTATGACGTTAGGACAACTTTCTGCTGTCCAAACTTTATCCAGATAGATAGCAGACTGAAATTGCCCCTATCCAGGTAGCTTCTAGCTCCACCAAGACTCTGTCTCCAGTCTGCCCCAGCATGGACAGTGTCTAGGTGGTCTGCCTAGATATGTAGGGACACTAAGGGCCTCTTATCAAACTGCACTAGCAGTCACCAGTGAAACAATGCCGACAAAGCCCATTCACTTTAAATGGGTTTCGTTGGCATTGCCACACAGGAACTGCTAGCACAGTTTGATAAAAGAGACCCTAAGATGCCCTTTTACAACACCACAGCCAATCTATGTTTGTGCAGCGCTGCGTATGCCTTGTAGCGCTATAGAAATGCTAAATAGTAGTAGTAGTAGTAGTAGTAGTAGTAATCTGTATTTCCACCAGATATGTAGTTCACAAGGTTAGCACACCACAGTCTCTTGCTCTCACCAAGACTTCTAACCTTGATGGGTTTCTCTGGTCTCCTTTCTTCCTCTTGCCAGTCCCAACTGTTCTTTCTCTCCTGTTCCCACTTTTTTAGTACCTCTCGGTCAAATGATACCACGGAACCAATCAGCATCCTGTCCAGCTAACTCCATGAGCATGAAGCGTCCTTAATTCGTGACTCTGAAGTTGATACCTTAGGTCTGCATATCTGTCTCCAACCAGGCTTACTGGAGCCATGGGTCTCACTCCCCTTTCAGCTTCTCAGGGTGATAACAGGGTGGTTGTAACACATGATGTCCTTGGATGCGGCATGCCTGCCAGTGATTTTCCAGAAGTTGAAAAGCTGGATCTTGCTGACACAGATATGTTCAGGTCAGAGGTTGTAGAATCCATCTTGTTGTAACAGGATGTGTCAGGCTTGTATGGACCAAGACCAGGTCAAGTGAGATCTCAGGTACATACCCCTACAGAAACTCAAGGAAGTTACATGGAAATACTTTTAAAACAAGTAGGAGGACATATTTTTTCACTCAATGAATAGTTAAGCTTTGGAACTCTTTGCTGGAGAATGCAATAACAGCGGTTAGCATATTTGGGTTTAATAAGTTTGGACCAGTTCCTGGAGGAAATGTCCATGGTCTGCTATTGAGACAGACATGGGAAGCTACTGTTTGTGCTGGTATTGGTAGCATGGAATGTTGCCACTATTCAGGGTTTCTGCCAGGTACATGTGACCTGGATTGTCCACTCTTGGATACTGGGCTAGATGAACCATTGGTCTGACCCAGTATGGCTATTTTTTTGTTCTTATTGAAACATGTTCGACCTGGGGGTGCAGGAGAAGGAGATGGAAACATGTTGGATCTGGAAGCGGAGGGGAAAGGGTAAGGGAAGGACAGGAGATAAAGAGAGGGAGAGATAGTGAACCTGGTAATGGGTGGGGACAGTGGTGGAGCGGAAGGGATATCAGACTACAAGGCTGCAGGGGAGGTGCAATACTTGGAATGTTGGAACCATATGGCAGAGACCATTGGGGGTTGTCAAGGTGATGAGTAGGAGGTTGATAGTGAATACAAAGAATAGAAACATAGTATTGGGGAGTAGATGAAAGACAGAATGGAATAGGAGACTGGATAAGGGGAGATACCAAAAATGGGAGAGCTATGGGGTGAGAGAAGGAGATGGAAATTTGATAGGTAGGTGAAAGGAAACCAGAGATGGAGAACTGGAAGGTAAGAAGGAGGGTGAAGTTTCAGTGTACAGAGGCAGAAAAGAAAAAAGAGGAAATAACTAAAAGAGAAAGATCATTATGTCAAACAGGTATAGTGAAGGAATGTAACAAGACAGGAGGCAAAGGAATAAATGATGAATAGACAACTGATGGAAAGAGCAGAAGGCAGAAAAACAGAAAAGAGAACTAGGACCAGCATGATGGTAAAATAAAATGTCCAGACAACAAATGTAGAAAATACATTTTATTTTGAATGTATTAACTGGAATATGTTAGCTTTTGGAAATGTGCATTGCAAATGGCTTTGTATTCTGTTCATGCATTTATTTTTATTTCTTCAGTATTGCTATGCATCCTGAATTTGACGTCTTAGGGGTTTCCTGCTCAATTTTTGTCTTCATATTTCTATTATTAATTTATGATCTCTTGTTTTGTATTTGATAAGGGCCTGTCTGTGTTTTGGAAATGACTGATGTGTGTGGTATTCTGTTGGTAGTTTCTATGTAGAACTTGACAGCTGTTCTACTTATTCTCCTGTAGTTGGTGTGTACAGCGCTGCGTATGTCTAGTAGCACTATAGAAATGATAAATAGTAGTAGTAGTAGTAGTATCGGTGTTTTAGGTCCCAGTATAATAGTTGTAGTGCTGCCTATTCATAGGTAGGGTGCTTGCTGTTTGAATCATAGGATTAGTGCTAATGTCATATGACATTTTTGGTACATTTATGTTAAGTTAGGATTTTTTTCAGGTTTTGTATTTTACAATGTTCCTGGATGTGGAGAGATTTATGTTGCTACTCCTCAGATGAATGAGAATCAGAATATTTTTTTTTGTATGATGACTTACATCGGGAAATTTCTATTTCTGAATTGCATCTGTTGTTGGGGAGTGGTTGGATTTTTGTGGATGCAGAGCATATGTTCATTTAACTCATAACAACTGCTATACTGTATCAGACCAAAGGTCTGTGAGAGTCATGTACGCAGTGTGTCATATATGTGAGCATCATCCTTCAGGTGTGTCCAAATTAAAAAAAGGTTGAGCCTTAGCAGCATTTAGAAAGCAAAACAACATCAGATCATTCCAATTGTATACCCTGGATGCACCATTAGCAGGATTTAATGATTTTTGTATATTTCTACATCAGGTTTTTTTTTCTAAAGTTTATTTTAGAAATATTATTTATTTGTTACATTTGTATCCCACATTTTCCCACCTATTTGCAGGCTCAATGTGGCTTACATAGTACCGTAAAGGCGTTCGCCAAGGCCGGTAGAGAAACAAATACATGGTGATGTTGTGGTCGATTAAGGTTCAGGCACAATGGGGATCGAAGAGAGGAGAGGTTATGTGGTGTCCATTACGAGCTTTGGTTTTGCTGTGATGCAGAGTGTAGGCATTTATGTTGGGTCAGCAAGGTATGCCTTTTTGAACAGGTTGGTTTTTAGTGATTTCCTGAAGTTTAGATGGTCGTAGATTGTTTTCACAGTTTTTGGCAGTGAGTTCCATAGTTGTGTGCTTATATAGGAGAAGCTGGATGCATAGGTTGCTTTGTATTTGAGTCCTTTGGAGTTTGGGTAGTGGAGGTTTAGGTATGTTCGTGATGATCTGGTTGTGTTTCTGGTTGGTAGATCTATGAGGTCTGTCATGTATGTCATGTAGCCTGGGAATTTGCCTTAGATACTTTTGTGGACCAGGGTGCAGATTTTGAAGGTAATACGTTCTTTGATTGGGAGTCAATGCAGTTTTTCTCAGAGGGGTTTGGCACTTTCGAATCGTGTTTTACCAAATATCAGCCTGGCTGCTGTGTTTTGAGCAGTCTGGAGTTTCTTTGTGAGTTGTTCTTTACATCCCGCATGCAGAGCTAGTAATCTGTCAGATGGGAGGTTGGGGGTGGGGGGGGGGGTGGGGTATGACCCTTTTGCCTAGGGGCCCATATCCCTGTCAGTCTGACCCTGATGCCAATTGATGAGGTTCATGCCAGTGCTTGAATTCTGTCTTCTTCATTTAACCATCTTGACCAACACTGAGAAAATAAAGCTAAAGGAACAATTGTCTGAACTTCACAGATTGACAGTGACAACCGATATGTGGCCCCATAAATCAACCCACAACAGCTTTATTACTGTAACTGTACATTATATTAATTTGAACTAGGAACTTTCAGCAAATGTCTTGACTATGAAATACATGAAGGAAGCGAAGATGGCTGATAACATTAGGTCAGTCATACATAAAATTCTGATTTTGATGCGGACTGTCAAAACAATTTACATTATAGATAATGGAGCAAATGTAACGACTGCATTTCTCAACTAGGTCTGACTCCCATGTACTGGGCACAATATTAATTTGGTTGTGTCTCATGTCATAGATCCTAAGCCCATTGCAGACAGCTCACCTTTTCAACCAGTTATTGAGCTGATTACAACTTGCAAAGAAACTGTCACAAGGGTTAAGTGCATCTGTTTACAACACAATATGGAAATAACATTAAAGCAGGTTGTTTCTACTAAATGCAACAATACACTGGCAATGTTAAAATCTGTCTTTAAAAATCTGGAACACTTGAAGTTACTCACCGACAGTGTGAAAGACTGCATACTTACCAAGCATCTCTTGAATGTTAATGAGGACCTTATAATTAAGGCACTTGCACCATTTGATGATGCAACAGCATAGGAGCGAGCTCTGTGGGTGTGGTGGGTGCTTGAGCACCTCCAATATTGGGGAAACTTCCTTGTATGTGTCCGGGGAGGGGTTATTTCCACTGAGCTTACCACCCCCACTAATTTTGAAAAGTTGGCTCCTATGTACAACAGGACTTGTTTCATCTGATAAGACAGCAACGCTGAATCTAGTAGTCACTGTTCGTGTGAAGCTGGCAAAAAGTTTCTCAATCCTTGGTGATGACATTGGTATCTCCAAACTGAAACTGTATCATTTTCTTGACAGCCATTTCCCTTTGGATGAACTCCACTATATGGCTGCCCTTATGGATCCCCACCTAAAGTGTAGTACCATTGTCATAGAATCTGAGAAACAACAGGCTGACACTGAGGACATCCGTAAGATCCATAGGGCATCAGACATTCCTGATTGACTTGTGGCTGATTTGATGGACAACTCTTCAACTGTTGATGAAGAAGTCAAGCCACCACCTTCCAAAAAAACTGAAGCTAAATGCTGATAATTTTCTTGTTGACTTGTTTGTTGTTACTTCTGTCGAGCCAGAATCTGATGAGTTGGATTTTTATTTGGCTTCTACAGATTCGTCAGATGACTTTTTAAATTTTTGGCATCTGAAATCTGATGTCTGGCCAAAGCTTTCATCTGTTGCCAAAATTATCTTGCCTATTCCAGTCACAGAAACATCTTCTGAATGTGTGGTTCTCATTATCTGGTCGTACAATTGAGGATCGGCGGAGACAGTGGATGATTTACTGTTTCTTCATGGATTGAAAAAATGAACTATTTTCTTATGATTATTATTATTAGTGTTTCATTACCAGTATTAAATATTGTTTCACTTTCAATGTTAAATATTGTTATTTGTCTTATAAACTATAGGCCTAAGTTATTTACAATGCCTGTTAGTCCCATAAAATTGCATAAAATCTTCATTTCAACTTTGAGCGGGGGAATAAGGGGAAGAAAATTAAGACTATGGGGATCGTGAGGAGACAGGAATGGTGAAGGGATGGGGTTACAAGTCTGCTTGACTGTGGGGATGGGAAAAATCTTTGGTTGCGGGGGGGGGGGGGGGGGAAATGGAGAAGAATCTTAGTTCCCACTTCACTCTCTATTGACCACCCCTTTTCTCTTTGTATGAGACATAGCAACGAAGATTTCAGCAAAGGTAATGGTACAGCAGTGATATCTTCCTCACTGACAGCATTGGATTCATGTCACCATTTTGGCCACTCCCCCTCTGTCATTCTATCTTATCTGTCTATATGTTCCAACTTTGCTTATACCCTATGGTGTCAATTAAGATGTTGTACAAGGCAATTCTATAACAAGGTGCTCATGGTTATGAATGCCTTTTGGGTGTAATGGCAAGAAAATTAGTCCAGATGTCAATGTAGAATAGGCACTCACCACACTGCAGTATTAGCATATACTTCAGGCACATCCTCTGTTTGAAGAGCTGCCTGTCTTTTAACACAGGAGGGGGTGCAATATGTTCATATATTCATATGTATCTGATATTACACAATTGCTACCTAAATGTGTATTGTATTAACACTGAAAGTAGCATGTATTTGATATTTGAATATGCTTACTGCTATAATTGTCTACTGCCTATATTTGGCTTATTCTTGCTGTACAAAACCTTTGGACATATTTCTTCAAAAAGGAAGCAAATTTTAATAAATAAATAAATAAACAAATAAACATCTTGCATTGCACCTATAAAAAACTTTCTTCCTCAGATACTGAAGCTGAATTCTGCAGATTCACTCAAATAGGTGTAGATTCTCTTACATTTTCACATACTCTTATGTTACTCAGCAGAATATATAATATTCATATTATTCCCTTAAAACATGTAACATAAATGCTTTATATCTAACAACTCTTTTCCTTTTCAAGTCTTGCTACTTTAGAGTACCTTTTGTCACACAAATGCAATTAAATCTCAATTTTCCTTTACTTGCTTTAAAATTACTGTATTTCTTGTGTGTTTTTGAAAGAAATCATTCTTTCTAATTGTCTTTTTTTAGGTCTCCTAGAACAAGAAATCTCACCAACACTTCATGTAAGTTTTAAGATGTATAAAGTAATAAGAATATGATGTTACAACTTATAGTTAAAAAAAAATGTTCCTCTGTTTATGACTTTTCCCTTTACAATTTCCTAATTCTTCACCTGAGTAGATGCCCGGGCAATTATTGTATAGATCTCTTCAGGGTTTTAGGAAGCTTTTCAGTCCAGATAAACCAGTTTCTCCCCAGGATCCAGGATTCCACCTACTGTCCTCATAGGCCCAAAATAGAAACTATCAAACATATAAACGGCGAGTGACCGACTCACTCGCAAATGCGCAGTAGAGACTTCCCTCTCTGTCCCGCCCCCGCATCAATACGTGATGACGAGGGCGGGACAGAGAGGGAAACTGCGCCGCCGAGGTTGATACCGCTCCCCCCCACCACCCGTCCACCCGAGGTCGCCGCTACCGTTACCCCCCCCCCCGGCCCGGGCCCTCTCTCCGCTACTAAACTTACACATTCATTCGCCGGAACGCAGCACGCACATCAGCTGAGCTGCCGTCGGCCTTCCTTCCCTGCCTGTGTCCCGCCCTCGCTGACGTTACGTCACAGGAGGGCGGGACACAGGCAGGGAAGGAAGGCCGACGGCAGCTCAGCTGATGTGCGTGCTGCGTTCCAGCGAATGGATGTGTAAGTTTAGTAGCGGAGAGAGAGAGGGCCCAGGCCGGGTAGAGAGATGGCGGCGACTCTGGGGGGGGGGGGGGAAACGGTAGCGGTGGCGACCTCGCGGGGGGGGAAGGAAAACCCCAATACCAGCCCGTTTTTACGGGCTCAACTGCTAGTCTATTATAATTAAGCCTTTGTCTAACAAATATCTGCTTTAAGGAGTCCTTTTACCAAGCAGTGGTAAAAAGAGCCCTGTGCTAGCGGTGGGGGCCGTTTTTGCCGCAGTGGGTAAAAAGGCCAAAAAAAGATATGGCCATGCGGTAAGATGTTGCTTGCCACATCACCATGGTGGAAGCACTTAACGCTATCCACTGAGGTGGCGGTAAGGGATCCTGCGCCAATTCAGCGGTAACTGGGTAGCATGCAGCACTGTTCAATTACAGCAGGGTAACTACCTTGCTAAAAAATAGGGCCCTATTTTCCACAGAGTAGGAAATGACACACACTAGGGCTGGAACGACCACCCATATTGGGCCTGTGAAAGCTCTGTATTGGCGTGCGGTAAGCCCACTTTAGGCTTTAGGCTTACCGCTGTGTTGGAAAAGGACCTCTAAGCTTTGGTTGTACCTGAGTGAATATCCTATATTCTCACCCTTATAAAAAAAAAATATAATCACCCTATCTCGGAGGTTCTCAACCCAGTCATCAGGACACACCTAAGCCAGTCAGGTTTTTAGGGTTCCCACAATGAGTATGCATGAGATAGATTTGCATACAATGGAGGCAGTGCATGCAAATTTATTTTATGTATATTCATTGTGGATATTCTAAAAATCTGTTTGGCTGGGTGCGTCCGGAGGGCTGGGTTGAGAACCCCTGCCCTATCTAATGAAAAACACTCAAACCAGAGCACAGCATTCATTAATTACTTCTGTCGGAATTTACACAGATTTCCCAAGCTGCACAGAAGTTAACATTTTTGTGCAGAATCTACACTCTGCCTCTGAGGGGAACTTGCTGGTTTCCCCTCCACTCCTCCAAGCCCATGGTGCTGGCAGGCTGGTTTCCCTGCTGCCCCCTAGCCTACCTGAGCACTCTCTGGTGGTCTAGTGGCCTCTTCGGGGGCAGGAAAGAACCTCACCCTTTCCTGCCCGCTGCCGCCCCTTTTTCAAAATGGCCACCAAGACTTCAAGCGGTAATCTCATGAGACTAGCGCAGGAAGTCTTGGCAGCCATTTGGAAAAAGCGGCAGCAGGTAGGAAAGAATGGGGTTCTTTCCAGCCCCAAAGAGGTACCCCCAATGCAGCTCCTCCTCCTCCAGTCCTCCTACCTCACGGGTGAGTGTAGGGATAGCTTAAAAAAAATACAGATAGCATATGGGTGCAGGGAGCTATAAAAAAGGATATGTGTTGTAGATGGGTGGAGGGAGGGAGGGCTGTGAGAAATGGGGGCTAGGAGTGGGCTGGGAAAAATATTGATGGTATCTGTGTACATGGAGGAGGGCTGTAATATTGGTTAAATTATGACAAACTTGCAGAATTTGCTAATTTTGTGCACAAAATATTACAGAATGTGCAAATTTTCATCCTGTTTATAAAGCAGCATTAGCGGCTGCTACATGGCAATGTCAACACAGCCCATTCAAAGTGATAGGCTGTCGGCATTACCGCACTGACAGCCACTAGCATAATGGGGGTTTGTATGCAGAATTTGCAAATTTTGTGCACAGAATTTTGATTTTCTTTGCTCAGAATTCTGGCAGGAATAATATTAATCTTAGCTCTTATTACATTATTCTCTAAAACAAGTCCTAAACAATACTTTCTTAGCAATTATTTAATGTCCTTTATATGAAAAATGTTTCCTTAAATAGACTCCCCCCCCCCCCCTCCCCTGAATAGGCAGGTATGGCTCCAAATGTACCTTTTTCAAGAATTTTCTTTAAGCAGGAATATTCAATTTCTTTCTACTTTCCATCCCTAGTTTTAAAATGGTCCCAACTATTAATTTTTTCGTCAGTTTCTAAAGGCTTTCAAGTTAACCCTTGGAAAAGGAAATCTGCTCATAGGTTCTCAGTGACTTTGCATCATCAGGATTTTCAAAGAATAGTTTCACAAGTGGGCAGCACAAACGTTTTTGTTGCGTTTCATTTCCCATATTGTTCATGGAATTCTTCATTAAGGGGACCTTTTATTAAGCAGTGATAAAAGTGGCCTGAGTTTGTCCATCACGGGTCTTTACCCTGCGCTAAGGCCACTTATAGCACTGCCGGGAAATGACCAGTTTTTCTATTTTGCTAATAATGGGCACATGATAATTTTCCCATTAGTGTGTGGCCAATAGTGTGTGAATCTTTAACTACACCTATTTTTTAGGCAATAAGGGCTCACACACTAATCAGTTAGGGGTCCTTTTACTAAGATGCATGGAGGGGCATAATCGAACGCGAACGCCTATCTCCATGGGCGTCTATGTCTGAAAACGGGTACGTGAAGAAGCGGGACAGACCGTATTTTCGAAAAAATGAACATTTTTCAGCTGGGCGTTTGTTTTTTTTAGCAATAATGGAAACTAAAAATGCCCAGTTCAAAAACGTCCTAATCTCAGCCAGTTGGTCGTGGGAGGGGCCACGATTCATAGTACACTCGTCCCCCTGACATGCCAGGACACCAACTGGGCACCCTAGAGGTCAGTGCGGTGGACTTCAGACAACGCTCCGACATGCATAGCTCCCTTACCACGGGTGCTGAGTACCCAACCCCTCCCCCCAAACCCACTACCCACAAATGTACAACACTACCATAGCTCTTAGGGGTGAAGGGGCACCTAGATGTGGGTACAGTGGGTTTTGGAGGCCTCCCATTTACCAGCACAAGTGTTTCAGGTAGGGGGGGATGGGCCTGGGTCCACCTGGCTGAAGTGCACTGCGGTACCCACTAAAAGTGCTCCAGGGACCTGCATACATGCAGGCCTCTAGGACTTGTTGCTGCTATATAACATTGGCACACCAGTTGACACCTGAAGACTAATCTCTCCGAAAACGTCCTTTATTGGAATAAGCACACTTACTCACAGTTAACTGCAGATCAGAGGTTGTGCCCCACTGGCAACGAGTCTCCCTGGTACTGAGATGAGCAGTAGGTCCGAGCTGGCAGAATGCTGTACAATGCCCTCTTTCAGCCACATTCAAGGTAAGAACTAAGTTCTGTAATGTGGCTAACACGTGAATGGGATCTAAAACTGGCTTACAAAAATGGCCACTACCTCATGGACTACCGGAAACAGAACAGGGCACACTCTGACCCAGTAAGCAGGGGGAAAAGCACCATGGGAGTAAAGCCTACCAACTACCAACATCGTGAGCATTTGCCACAAGCTAGTGGAATTACGGAGCCCAATACCCTACACCCACCACAATGCATTGCTGATGTGACTCTGCAGTGCCCTTAACAGAAAAGGTGTCACACTCACTCGAGACCCACATCAGAACCAGGGAAAGGCTGTCACAAGATAGAACACATTCTGCTGTCATGGAGGTGGTACAGCATTTGAGGCTGGCATACAGGCTGGAAAAAAAGTTATTAAATTGGGGTCTTTTTGGTGGGAGGGGGTTAGTGACCACTGGGGGAGTCCGGGGAGGTCATCCCCGATTCCCTCCAGTGGTCATCTGGTCAGTTGGGGCACTTTTTTGGGACCTGTTCGTGAAAAAAGGGTCCAAAAAAAGTGACCCAAAATCGCGGTAAAAACGCCTTTTTTTCGATTATCAGCTAAAGACGCCCATCTCTCCTCGGCCGATAACCACGCCCCAGTTCCGCCTTCACCATGCCTCCAACACGTCCCCTTCAACTTTACCCGTTTCCGCGACAGATTGCATTTGGAAATGCCCAAAATCGGCTTTCGATTACACCGATTTGGGCGCCCACGGGAGAAAGACGTCCATCTCCCGATTTGGGTCGCAATATAGGCATTTTTCTCTTTCGATTATAAGCAGGATAGGTGCCTACACGTGTCCGTGTGTCAATTTGGAATTATCGCCTGGCTACTGCGTGCCCGGGCGGTTAACACGTGAGACCTTACCGCTAAGTCACTGGGTGGCGGTAAGGTCTGAGGCCCAAAATGGATCCACACCAATTTTTATTTTGCCGCACGTCCATTTTTGACCCCAAAGAAAGGCCTTTTTTTGCAGACACACTGAAAAATGGACCTGTGCGCACCCAATACACGTGCCTACAACAGCACAGGCCATTTTTCAGCGCACCTCAATAAAAGGACCCCTTAGCGTGTGGCAATGTAGCTGTGTTAACCAATTAGCGCAGAACATGCCTACTCTCTGTCCCCAGACCCGCCCAAGCGCTAAACCTCCCCTATTTCTTAGTGAATGGGTAGTGCATGCACACGTTAAAACTACTGCAGGATACCTGAGCCCACCCTGCGGTAGTGCTTTTTAACCTTTGGTAAGCACAGATTAGTGCTTAGCACAGTTTAGTAGAAGGGCCCCTTAATGTTTTTCAGGTTTCATTTTCATCGTTGGGTCAATGTCATTAAGAGTTCAAACTTGACAGCAGAGTACGTACTCCATGAAAGAGTGCATTCCTTGAAAGTGTAAGCACTTGACACATATGTGAACTATGCATGCAGCAGTAATGTGCATTCATGATAGGTTTGTGGTACACTGCTACTGCTGGAGTGCCCTGCCTGCTGCTACTAGTTCCCATATCCCAATCTGCTGCCACTGGTGCCCAACCAGTGCCCTGCATGTCACTAGTCTACTAAATGTTCTCCTGATGGGCGCTTTGTAATTTGGAGCTAACAGATGCAGCAGCCAGTTAAACCCCACATTCTTCATGACCTGCAGAGGCTGGTCATCCAAAGCAATAATTTCAACTATGTACTATGTCATCACATTGAGTGCAGCCTGTCTCTTGGTATGGGATACGGCAGTCGGACGCCATCCCATTTACTCCATTTTACCTTATCTCGATGTCTGAGGATAGGCCTGCATTATGGCAGCTGGCGGGGGCTGGGGAAGCGGGTTAACAACAGTCACTACTATTACACCCTCCTTTTTTGCGCTGCTCCTTTCCTGTTACTACTGCTTCATTCCTCTGACTCGAAGGACTTCCAGCCTCACTTGATAGCAATACCGCCTTATGTTGCATTTGTAAGTATTACTTTATAGAAGTGTTGGATAGATGGCCAATGATTTTTCCCTGGCTCACATGCTTTTTACAGTGCAGATCTTCCAATCCAGGGCATAACAGTACCTCCAAACATATGATGTTTTCCTTGAATCCCTCATCCCTGTATACTTGGCCACTCTATGAAATCATTTGGTGTCACTGGGACACTGGTTGTTAGTGTGTCAGAAGATCAGTGCATTTTTTTCTAGCGAAAAAGTGCTGGTACTCAAATGTCAGGCTACCCTTCAGGGGTGGAGTGATCAGTGAGAGACCCACCCCACAATATCCAAGCCCCCTGCCACCACTCACAGAATCTATGACAAAGCAGAATTGGTGTGTAGAGCCTGAGCTCTTTCATTAAAACTTGGGGTCCATGCAGTGGCGTTCCTAAGGGGGCTGACACCCGGGGCGGATCGCCGATGCGCCCCACCCCCCGGGTGCAGCGTCCCCCCGGAACAGCGCGACGCCTCCCCAGGCGAAAGAACCCCCGATCCCCCAGCGAAAGAACCCCCGGGTGCACACCGCTGGTGGAGGGGGTGCCGCGCGCCTGCCGGCTCTTCGTTTTCATGCTCCCTCTGCCCCGGAACAGGAAGTAACCTGTTCCGGGGCAGAGGGAGCATGAAAACGAAGAGCCGACAAGTGCGCGGCACCCCCCCCAGCGGCATGCACCCGGGGAGGACCGCCCTCACCGCCCTCCCCCCCCTTGGTATGCCACTGGGTCCATGGGTCGATTTTAGCAGACAATGGAAAAGGTGCTGGTACTCAGTACCCCTAGGTACCCCCTCAAAAAAAGCCCTGTAGAAGATGCTTGTGCACTAGTAGTAGCTGGAACAATACTGTGGCTACTATTTGCATCTGCATTAGTAGGAGTCTCCTCCTCATCAGATACCTGACTGCTAATCTCCTCAGATATTACGGATGAGATTTCACCTGAACTTTCCATATATAATTCTACATCATCTAAGAAAAGCAAGCATTGCACTGGCTTTGGCTTCTGCTGTTCTTTAACTCCTCTGCTTCCAGGCTGCACATCCAACTCTCTTCCAACTTCAATATCGGAAAACACATGCTTAATTCTGCTTGGAAGAGCTAGTTGTACTAGTGCCACCTAGTACAGCACTAATTTTCCTTCCCTCAGTCTCTTGCCTTCTGTCATTTCCATGTTTCCTTCCTCTTAACAAGGGCATGATTGATGTGCTTGCACCTGTTAGTAGTTGTGCTGTTCCCTCAAACCAGGGTTGCCAGGTGGAAAATTTTTTTCCCACCCAAACCAGCCTAAATCCAGCCCAAAACCCGCCCAAACTCAAACCCCGCCCCTGACACCCCCACCCCCGCGTCATCACCCCCGCCCCCGCCGTCATCAACCCCGCCCCCGCCGTCATCAACCCCGCCCCCACCGTCATCGGCCCCACCTCCCTCGTCACCGGCCCTGCCTCCCCCGTCATCGGCCCTGTCTCCCCCGTCATCGGCCTCGCCCAGAACGTCACTAACCCCGCCCCCTGTGGCCGAAAAAAACGCCTAAAAACCGCCCAAAAGACAAAAAAGAAGCCCAAAAAACCGCAACCCGCCGCGGGCAAAAATTTCCCGCGGCGGGTCGCGGAAAACCGCCCAATTGGGCGGTAAAACCGCCCACCTGGCAACACTGCCTCAAACTGACATCAATACCAGCCCCTCTGCACATGCTCAGTTTTCACATATGTGCAAGCACTGAGTATGCATGGCCTGTTGGCGGCAGCATCAGCACAAGGCAAGTGCTGCTGGCTGCCATTTGGAAGAGCGCTGGCTGCCTGAGGAGGAGGCAGTCTTCAGCTGGTGGGGTTTGGGGGATTCCTACAGCTTAGGTATTTAGTATTTTCTGCTTGCATGGGGGGAGGGGGAACAAATTCCATGCCCACCCATCCTTTCCTCCCAAAATTAGCTGTCTGGCTACAACCTTGCTGCTCAGACCCACAGACCCACACAGCCCTGCTCTGTCTCACGGTCCCTTCCACAGGCACAAAAATCAGTTGTACTACCAGTGCAACTCTGAAGCTCGGTGCCTTTGTCTGGCTATGTAGCTCAATGTCTGCCTTTATGTGTGACTATAGCACTGTGCTACTGAGACACACACACAGCACTGTGCACAGTCTGGGCACTGACATGTGACTGCCCTTGTTTCTGAAACACACTTGGAATGCACTGCAAAGCCCCATGCAATTTTTATTTTTTTTTTAAAGAAAATTTCTGTCTCTCTCCTTTCCTGTGCTTTTCCCCAGAATAAATTCCCAACCAGAGGTGGGAGAGCTGCCTGCTTTTATGCAGAATTCCTTAAAAAAAAAAAGGAAATAAAGAATCTGCACACTGGCTGATTCACTTTGCAAGTTAGTAATATACATGAACGCACTGTAAACCATTACCTTACAAAGGACACCTCAGGAAACAGGATTTCCATCTGCATGCATAGTTTGCATGGCCAAAACATCTGCACTCATATTGAGCAAGTTCCTTCATTGTGTCTAGGAAGAGTTACAATTTGTATTCTGTTTGACACTCCCAATCACTTGGAAATATTTGTGCCTTTATACCTAAACTTACAAAAAAAAAAATCCACACAGCACAGGATTCAGCTAATGTTCTTCCCCACACAGCTAATTTTTTTTTTTATATATCTATCTACCTATTGGTTGTTTCCTTTCTGCATACAACTAATCAGCATTCAGGAAGAGCAGGCTGAAGGAGAAATGACCTGACAGATGTTAAATTGTCAGGTAGACAAACTTTATGAGTGGGAATAGGAAAAAGCAAAGGGCCATGACTCCAGGGTTCAGTATGTAGACATTATTTGATAAGTGTGCATAAGCACATAGGGGCCTTTTTATAAAGTCATGGTAGGGCTTCCATGCAGTTAGTGTATGGCAAAACCATGGTGCCCTGCGGTAGTTCTGTGTTTGCCATGTGGCATTTCCCATGCCAGAAAATATTTTTTTCTATTTGCTAGCATGGGAGTGGGGAGTAGGCATGCCTGGCAGTAATCAGCTATGGTGCACGCTGTCCAATTACTGCCAGGTTAGCATGTGCGCACTTACTGCCTGCTAAATAGGAGGTGGCAAGGGCTCAGGCAGTAAATCAGTGTCTGTCAATATTTTTATTAGTGTATGACCATTTACAATTTCCATTTAAAATAATATAAATTCCTGCTGCAGTAAAAGTGGCCTTGGTGCAGGGGAATTTTCACATGCCCACACTACTGCAGACCACTTTTTACCACAACTTTAAAAAAGGGGCCCATAGTGAGCACGTTTTAAACAGCTGGCACTTACGAAGGGCTGGGGCACCCGCACACGTCCTGCTTGAACTCGGAGGCCAGAGAGAGAGAGAGGGAGGGAGGTGCTGGGCGGCAGAAATTGGAGGATGGGGGGGCGGAAATCGGAGGAGAGGGGGTGTGGAACTCGGACGGGAGTGGTGCCATCGGACTGGAGTGGGCCTGTGGAGCTCGGACGGACAGGAGTGGAAGGAGGGTTTGAAGGAAGTAGGGGGTCATGGAACTCAGGGGGCGATTGTTTACTCACCTCCGGTGGCTGCTGCTGGGTTCCCTTCCCTCTCACTTCCCATTGGTCCACCCTGTGACGTCATCCCCAGGGCGGACCAATGGGAACTGTGCTACGAACCCAGGCATCCAGACAGAGGTGCAAATTATTATATAGGATATTATACTTCTTTTTTTATGTGGAATATCTGTTTCTCTCTCAATCACATCTAAAACCAGCCTATTTCTTGCGGTCTACTGCAAGTTAATTCTAACATAAACATACATGTACTGTTCATTTAACCTGTGTTCCTAACCCTTTTCCCTTAAAAAAATAAAGTCAGTTTTAGGTGTTTTATTACTTTGCACACACACAAAAGGCAATTCCATAAAGGCACACTGATTTTTAGGTACCAAGTAGGTGCCTATTTGGAACCTTTTCTATGAAGAAAAGTAGGCATCTACTTTTCTTTATAAAATGAAAGCATAGTAGTGCAAACATACACTAGCCATTGAGCTGGTGTAAATGTTCATGCCTAGATTTCTAAAATATATACATGTGATAGTATTCTATAATTTACATATGCAACTGCATCCCATCCCTGCTCTGCCTGAACTCCACCCATGTGCCCATCTTCAAACTACATGCTGTCACGTTTAGATGCCATTTAAAAAAATAATATAAAGCTTGAATGTTGGCATTTATTCATATATGTGCACACATATGCGTATATGCTAGTATATAGGTCATTTATTTGAATTCTTGATGACTAAATGTAGGCACCTTCTTTTTAAAATTACCTCCATAGATCTCAAACAGACCCATTTGCTCTTAAGCATCACCTTAGAACTTCTCACTGTAACCGGTTAGTTACCTTGAATATGAGCTTATTCATACCTTCCATCTGGCGGTTTCTATGGGGATTTCATATACAATAGTGCTTAGTTTGGGTTAGCAAAGGTGTACTATAGTTTTCTCAGCAGCTCTGAATGGATTTAAAATTATAGTAGTCTTTTCCCTTTCACATTTTTACATCATTCATGAAGTCCACTGTCAACTAGGGTTGCCAACTTTTTGACAAAGAAAAACCAAGTACCTCCCTTGCCTTGCTCATACATGTGCTCTAAACCACCCCATACAAACAATTGTTCATACTAGGGATGCCATCTCAGAGGAAAAAACTGCCACATATACGTATGTACCGTGATTATTTCACAAACTTCACATAATATGGAAACAGGTTAATTGTTTATGAATGTATAATTCAGAGAAACCAAGTACTATATGGCAAGGGCCTCCTGGACAGCATAGACCAGTCAGTCCATCAGTCACACACTGCACACAGGTACAACAGTACATGGGCAGCACTTGTCATGCTAACTGAGGCAAAGGGTCAGTGTTGATTTGATGGCTAACAGGCTTATTTTCGAAAGAGAAGGGCGCCCATCTTCCGACACAAATCGGGAGATGGGCGTCCTTCTCTCAGGGTTGCCCAAATCAGCATACTCGAAAGACAATTTTGGGTGCCCTCAACTGCTTTCCGTTGCGGGGACGACCAAAGTTCATGGGGGCGGGACTGGGGCATGTTTTTTTTTTTTTTAATTTCTTTATTTATACATTTCACATATACAGTACCAAGAACACCTCTTGTACAATTTAGGAGAACTGTAAGTACATCTTTACACAGGAAATCTCTACCCCCAACACACTCTCCCGCCTCCCCTGTTAGTCCACAACTGAAGCCAGTGACCAAGCCACTATTCTGGGAAAAATTGAAACTAGAACAATCCAACTCAAAAAAGAGACACTGAAGGGAGACGTGGAAGGCAATTATAACTGAGGTGGAGATGCATTCGCCGCCCCAGGTGCCAGAGAAGGAGCCCCCCTGTCCCCCCGGGAATCCAGGAATGCTTTCAACTGCACAGGTTCAAAAAACACATACTTTACAGCATTCAACTTCACCACACATTTGCAGGGATAATTGAGCCAGAAAAGGCCCCCCAACTGAAACACAGTGGGGCGCAACTTAAGAAAAGCTTGTCGCCTCCTCTGCGTTACCTTGGTCACATCAGGATACATCCGTACTTGTACATTCAAAAATTTTTCTTTCCGAAATTTAAAGAATAACTTCAAAATCCTATCTCTATCTAACTGTGAAACAATTGTCACTATAAGAGTAGCTCGCTCCCGCCGCTCCTCTTCACCCTCCAACTCCCGAATAAAGTCCAAAGTGTCAAACCGCCCAGCAGACTCCTCACTAGCAGCCTGCTCGCCCTGAGCTGCTCGCTTAAAAGGTTGCAAATAATAAATCTGCGAGATAGGCGGGCACGCCTGCTCAGACACCTTTAACACTTCAAAGAGATATTTTTTAAAAGTCAATATCGGTGCAGTCAGCTGTTGTTTAGGAAAATTTATCACTCGCAGAGTATTAGCCCTCTGCCGATTTTCAAGCGCCTCAATCTTCCTATGCAACCATTTATTTTCAGTAATCATGGTTGTTTGTACCGCCTGAACCGATTTAATGGCCAAATCATGGGCCTCAGCTCTTTCTCCCACTGTCTTTATTTGCAGTCCCAATTGGGTAACAGTCTCAGTTGGAAGCTGAGAGGCCTGCGACAGTAATAACATTTTCTTGGACAATGAAGTTTCCAAAGTAAGCAAAGCATCCCAGATAGTTTCCAAGGTAAAGTTTGGAGGTTTAGGCAAAAGTGAAGACTTACTCAAAACTTCAGCACTCCTCTTGGATCCCAAAGAGAAACCGGCCCCCTCCTCCAGATGGTGTCCCCCTGGAGCACCGCCGCCCTGCACACTGAAAATCCCCCCTTCCGGGGTATGCTGCGCGCTCCTGCCCGAAGCAGGTCCTGGCACAGGGCCGCCCGCCCCTCCTCGGAAGCCAGGAAGCCCTGTCCGCTCTCAGCTCGCACCGACGCAGGCATGGGAGGCGGTTCCCTCACCTCCTGGCTGAGCTCCGTCTCAGGCAGCAGGGACGCTTCACCTCTCTCCGCCCCTCCCGACAGCAAGACTCCCGAACTCAGCTGGCTGCCTCCCACCACAACAAAGCAGTCCATCGTGCCCGAAGCGGGTCCCGCGAGTGCCCCAGGACCAGGCACCCGCTTACCCTTCCGCTTCGGCATTCTGCAGGTAAACGGGACTCAGGAAAACAAACACCACCGAGCAACCTCGCCGCACTCCCTTCAGGCCGCCATCTTGGTCCTGAAATGACGGGATTGGGGCATGTTTAAGAGATGGGCGTCCTCGGCCGATAATGGAAAAAAGAAGGGCGTCCCTGATGAGCCCTTGGGCGACTTTACTTGGTCCATTTTTTCTTGCGACCAAGCCTCAAAAAGGTGCCTGAACTGACCAGATGACCACCAGAGGGAATTGGGGATGACCTCCCCTTACTCCCCCAGTGGTCACCAAACCCCTCCCACCCTAAAAAAAATATTTTTTTTTTTGCCAGCCTTTATGCCAGCTTCAAATGTCATACCCAGCTCCATGACAGCAATATGCAGGTCCCTGAAGCAGTTTTATTGGGTGCAGTGCATTTCAGGCAGGCGGACCCAGGACCACCCCCCCCCCTACCTGTTATACTTGTGGTGGTAAATGTGAGCCCTTCAAAACCCACCAGAAACCCACTTTACCCACATGTAGGTGCCCCTCTTCACCCCTTAGGGCTATGATAGTGGTGTACAGTTGTGGGGAGTGGGGTTTGGGGGGCTCAGCACACAAGGTAAGGGAGCTATGCACCTGGGAGCAATTTCTGAAGTCCACTGCAGTACCCCCTAGAGTGCCCGGTTGCTGTCCTGGCATGTCAGGGGGACCAGTGAACTACGAATGCTGGCTCCTCTCACGACCAAATGGCTTGGATTTTGTCATTTCTGAGATGGGCATCCTCGGTTTCCATTATGGCCGAAAACCGGGGACGACCATCTCTAAGGACGACCATCTCTAAGGTCGACCTAAATGTTGAGATTTGGGTGTCCCCGACTGTATTATCGAAATGAAAGATGGACACCCATCTTGTTTCGATAATATGGGTTTCCCCGCCCCTTCACGGAGCCGTCCTGTGAGGACGGCCCCAGGAAAACCTGGGCACCCTGTTCGATTATGCCCCTCCACATGGCCAAATTGTACCGCCACCTGTTCTTCTGCTCTGTAAAGCTGATCAGCTGCTGTATGCTGCTTTGCTTACTGTCTGTACATGCAAAGGAAGCCCCCACTGCACACAAAGACACCAAACATGGACTATCCCAAAGCTGTAGCTTTACCACCACTATGTTTGAGATTTGAAGGCTGAAGAGTGAGAATTTTCTCACAGGCCCCAGCCATGTCTAAAAGCAGTTTTGTCAAATGTATATTCCAAAACTGATATATTCTAATCAATAAATAGAAAATAAAAATCCTTTTTCTACCTTTGTTGTCTGGTCATTTTTTTTTCTAATTGTGTTGGTCCCAGTTTCTGTTGCTGCTTTCCTTTTCTTTTTTTAACTCTCTTGCCAAGGTCTCCGTCTGCATTTGGAATTTCTTCTCACTCCATGTTCATCATTCATCTTCCCTATGCACTTCTATTCACTTTGTCCAACATCTCTCCCCTGTGTCCCTGCCTCTAACCTCCTACACTGTTGGGCCTCTCCCCGCTCTGTCTTCTTATTTTGCTCTGCTCAGCATCTCCTGTATGCATCCATATCCCTCCCTCTCTTTCCAGCATTACTCCTCTGTGTCCCTATCCCCCCACATGTCTAGCACCACCCCTCTGTGTCTATATCTCCCTGCCACATGCTCAGCATTGCCCCTCTGTGTCCTCTCTGTGTCCAGTTTCTCCCCTAACTTTCCTTTCCTCCTGCACAGACCACCCCCTGGAGCCAACATTTCTCCATCTATCTTCCCTCCTATTTCATTCCCACCCCTGGACCAGCATTTTTCTTCTCTCCTTCCCCTCCCCCTGAGCCAGAATCTCTTTTCCTTCCCTCTTGCCCATCCACAGGGCTAAAATGTCTCTCTCTTCTCTCCCTTCTGGCCCCTTCCTTGAGGTCCAGTGAGTGTCCCTCTCTCTTTCTCCAATGGGTCCAACATTGCTCCCTCTGCTTCCTTCCTCAACAATTCCCAGCATCTCTTCCTCTTTTCTCCCTCCCCCACCCCATGTGTCCAATATCTCTCCATTTTCTCCCCCCTCCATTGGCATGCTATCTCTCACTATCATTCTATTGGCTCAGCATCTCTTACACCCCCTTCCCCCGCAGCCTTCTAATCTTCTTGAGTACATAATTACACAAGTACATAAGTGTTGACATACTGGGACAGACTGAAGGTCCATCAAGCCCAGTATCCTGTTTCAAACAGTGGCTAATCCAGATCACAAGAACCTGACAAGATCACAAAACAGTACAATACATTTTATGCTGCTTATCCCAGAAATAATGCTCAATACTAGTAGAGTAATACAGGAGAGACACCTGGGTGGAGGTTAAAGGCAAAGTCTCATATTCAGATCGCAGTTAATTCAAATTGTTAAACTGCTCACATTTTAATCATAGTGTACTACAAATGTAACAAGAAAAACTGTAAAACATGCGATATTACCATAGAAACACAATTCTTTGTACATGAAGGCAAGCAATATGATTTGAGGTACCACACAACATGCAGGACACAAGGTGTGATTTACTATATAGTATGTCCCTGCAATAAGGTCTATATAGGTAAGACAAGCAGATCTTTGCATGAACGAGTAACTGAGCACCGTTCGCGAATTTTAGCACAGACGCAAGGTCCTCCCCTAGTACAACATTGTACGAAATTGAATCATCAAATTGATGCCTTGAAAGTTATGGTCATTGATCATATCGATCCTACACCTAGAGGAGGGGATTATAACAAAAAACTATTGCAAAGGGAGGCCCGCTGGATATATTGTCTTAATGTATTAGAACCAAGTGGTCTAAATACGCGTATCCAGTGGAACTGATTTTTATGAGACACAGGAGGGAATATCAGCTGTTTCCGGTTTGAAAGAGTGAAAAAGACGCCGCCGCCATATTTGAATATTGATGGATAGGAAATACACGAGTGCCTGATAACCTGGTGAGTCCGGATATATTTCTATGACATATGGAGGCATATTTTCAAAGCACTTTGGGAGGCTAAGTTCCATAGGTTTCTATGGAACTTTGGGAGGCTAAGGGGCTCATTTTCAAAGCACTTAGCCTTCCAAAGTTCCATAGAAACCTATGAAACTTTGGAAGGCTAAGTGCTTTGAAAATATGCCTCTATGTGCTTTGAAAATGAGCCTGATATTGTATATGGGAGTAGAAGTGAAATATGATTGAGTTGATTCATCTGTTTGCATTTTTTATAGAGACTGCACGTTGAATTCCCCTTGAAAAAGCCAGGAGGGCGAAACAGGCTCCTGTCGGGGTGTGCTTGTCTTGAAGGCATTCAGATAAGTCATTTAAATTCTAGCAAATCGCTTTTCGTCAGCTAGCAACACGGTTGAATGATAAAGAGGGGCATAATCGACCAGAAACGCCTATCTCCATGGGCGTTAATCTCCGAGAACGGGTCCGTGAAGGGGCGGAGTGAACCGTATTTTTAAAAAAAATAGACGCCCATGCTTTATTCGCCAAGGTGTGAGCTGGGCGTTTTTGCTTTTCACCGATAATGGAAAATGAAATCGCCCAGCTCAAAAACGAATAAATGCAAGGCATTTGTTCGTGGGAGGGGCCAGGATTCATAGTGCACTGGTCCCCCTCACATGCCAGGACACCAACCGGGCACCCTAGGGGGCACTTTTACAAAAACAAAAAAAAAGGTAAAAGAGCTCCCAGGTGCATAGCACCCTTCCCTTGGGTGTTGAGCCCCCCAAATCCCCCTCAAAACCCACTGCCCACAAGTCTACACCAGTACTATAGCCCTAAGCGGTGAAGGGGGGCACCTACATGTGGGTACAGGGGGTTTGGGGGGGTTGGACGACTAGTAGCATTAAGCAGCACAATTGTAACAGGTAGGGGGGGGATGGGCCTGGGTCCACCTGCCTGACGTCCACTGCACCCCCTAACAACTGTTCCAGGGACCTGCATACTGCTGCTTGGGAGGAGGGTATGACATTTGAGGGTGAAAGTAAAAAGTTGTGAAACATCATTTGTTGTGGTGGGAGGGGGTTAGTGACCACTGGGGGAGTCAGGGGAGGTCATCCCCGACTCCCTCTGGGGGTCATCTGGTCATTTAGGGCACTTTTTGGGGCCTTATTCGTCAAAAAACGGGGTCCAGGAAAAGTGCCCTAAATTCTAGCTACAAACGCATCCATTATCGGCGAAGGGCGCCCATCTCTGTTCGGGTGATAACCACGCCCCAGTTCCGCCTTCACCACGCCTCCGACACTCCCCCGTCAACTTTGTCCGCATCCGCGACGGAGTGCAGTTGAAAGCGTCCAAAGTTCGGCTTTCGATTATGCCGCTTTATTTGTTTTTGTGAGAAGAACGCCCATCTCCCGATTTAGGTCGGAACTTGGGCGTTATTCTCGTTCGATTATAAGCTGGAAAATGAAAGATAATAACTAAAAAAAGATAAAATTAAAGTGAAGATATCAAGAGTGATGCTAGTCGACATTAAGGGTAGGAAGGCAGGCATAAGTCTATGATTAAAATGTGAGCAGTTTAACAATTTGAATTAACTGCAATCTGAATATGAGACTTTGCCTTTAACCTCCACCCAGGTGTCTCTCCTGTATTACTCTACTAGTATTGAGCATTGTTATCAGTGATAAAAAGTAGAGTTAGAGCTGCATTCTTTGGCAGTATCCCAGAAATAAGCAGTGGATTTTCCCAAGTCCATTTTAATAATGGCTTATGGACTTTTCTTTTAGGAAGCCATCCAAACCTTTTTTAAACTCCGTTAAGATAACCGCTTTTACCACATTTTCTGGCAATGAATTCCAGAGTTTAATTACACATTGAGTGAAGAAATATTTTGTCTGATTCATTTTAAATTTACTACTTTGTAGCTTCATTGCGTACCCCCTAGTCTTAGTATTTTTGGAAAGAGTAAACAAGCGATTCACATCTATCCGTTCCACTCCACTCAGTACATCTTCTCTCAGCCATATTTTCTCCAAGCTGAAGAGCCCAAGCCATTTAAACCTTTCCTCATAGGGAAGTCGTCCCATCCCTTTTATCATTTTTGTCGCCTTTCTCTGTACCTTTTCTAATTCCACTATATCTTTTTTTTAGATGCCGTGACCAGAATTGCACACAGTATTCAGTATGTGATACAAAGGCATTATAACATCCTCATTTTTATATTCCATTCCTTTCCTAATAATACCTAACATTGTCATGAATACTCAGTGTGACCAATTATTAACTGAACAAGCCTCACCAGCTTATCAAACTATTAATATTTTTGTTTCATTTGTACCCCGCGCGATCTATTAACTTATTTTAATATTTTGATCTATTAACTTATTTTAATATTAAATCTGCAGCATCATCATACAGCTTTCAGCCACAACTCTATAAGCCTTAAAGACGCGGGAGGCTTTTAAAAATTGATTAATTCAAGTCACACTCTTAACATGCAAACAGTTCTTAAAATTCACTTAATCAGTTTATAAACAGATTTTCTCCTAACAGCTGATCAGAGACCATCACCACAGGTCTGTTCAGCATCAAACCTACCTCCCAACTGCCTAACACACAGTTTAGAACCTTTACTATGTCATAACATGACACTAGCCCAGCACGAGCCCCTGCACTAACATACAATCCACTAAACAACTTCAAAACACAAATTGTACAATAAATCATAACATTCTAACATTACACAGCATTTAAATAAAATTTAAACATATTTTTCATTCTAATATTTAACAGGAGAAAAACAAACTCTATTGGAATATTCTAACTCTCTAAAAGGAGTTTGCAAAATTTATATTTAGTTAGTTTGTGAGTGTCCCTTTAATTGTGGAAAAACCTCCACTTTAAATATATTACAAAACAATTGAAACCTCAAACCTCCAAACAGGAAAAATACAAAAGTATTTATTATATCCTTGTCTTATCAGGAGTAGGTTAATATCATTGGTTCCCTAAGAAGGAAAAAGAGAAAAAAAACCCAGACGCAAAAAACTCACATTTAGTGAGAAAAAGCAAATGAGATGAAAAACTCTCTTACCTTCTTTTATTATAACTAATAAAGGGACACTCACCCAAAATTAAACTATCACAGACTAATCCCAGCCCAAAACGTGCAAAAAAAGGCTACCTACGGAAAACAACCCCTACCGGAGGGCACAGCAATCCTTTTGTATTTTTCCTGTTTGGAGGTTTGAGGTTTCAATTGTTTTGTAATATATTTAAAGTGGAGGTTTTTCCACAATTAAAGGGACACTCACAAACTAACTAAATATAAATTTTGCAAACTCCTTTTAGAGAGTTAGAACATATTTTTCATACCTTTTTAAGTCCTGGAGTGCTTTATTTTCAGTTTTCTTTCCAGCACGTGCCCGCTGCACAGCTTTGCCATGAGCCAGCATCTGGCTCATGCTGTCAGCTGTCTCTCCCTCCTTGAGGCACCCCTGCAGTGCGTGCCAGCCAACCGCACGCCCAGCTGCAGCCCACTTGCTTTCCGGGTCACCGCCCCAGCAGCCTCAGGTAGTTTTATTTTAACCCCTAGGGGTTACAATTGTATTTGCTTTCTTTGCCGCCGCAGCACACTGAGCAGAGGGTTTCAAAGTATCATCAATGGTGACTCCTAGATCCTTTTCCTGGTCGGTAACTCCTAACATGGAACCTTGCATCACACAGCAATAGTTCCTCTTTCCCACATGCATCACTTGCACTTGTTGGTGGAGTGCTGAAACATGCTCCCTTTTAATTTTGTTACTTTCAAAATTGACTTTGAGTTTTATTTAAATATCATTTGGATTTTAATGTTTAGATTTAATTAACGTTTTTTGTGCATTGTTTTTATCTTGTGCCTTTGAATTTATAAGTGTTGAGAGTTTGTGCTTTTTAATATTATGAATATTAATTATATATGTATTAACATTTTTTGAATTATATCAATTATTAGTGTGTCTCTATTGAAAATTGATAATCTTGTCTTGTCTTTACTGTGTATGTTAATTTTGAGACAGTATTTTATTTTATAGTTTATTATTCATTTTTAATGTATGTTTTTTTAATGTTTCTCCACACAGTTTATAATCCCTGACACAGCTTCTAGAGAGGTGAAACGTGGCCACATCAGGTTGTGTTTCAAAGTGGCAAGAATAAAAGCCTTTTTAACTACTACTACTACTACTTAACATTTCTAGAGCGCTACTAGGGTTACGCAGCACTGTACAAAATAAACAAAGAAGGACGGTCCCTGCTCAAATGAGCTTACAATCTAAAGAACGAAATGTCAAGTTGGGCAGTCTAGATTTCCTGGGTAGAGGTGTAGAGGTTAGGTGCCGAAGGCGACATTGAAGAGGTGGACTTTAAGCAGAGATTTGAAGATGGGGAGGGAGGGGGCCTGACGTATGGGCTCGGGGAGTTTGTTCCACGCGTTGGGTGAGGCGAGGCAGAAAGGGCGGAGCCTGGAGTTGGCGGTGGTGGAGAAGGGTACTGAAAGGAGGGATTTGTCTTGAGAGCGGAGGTTACGGGTAGAAACGTAAGGGGAGATGAGGGTTGAGAGGTAAGGAGGGGCTGCAGATCGAGTACATTTGTAGGTTAGTAGCAGAAGCTTGAATTGAATGCGGTACCTGATCGGAAGCCAATGAAGTGACTTGAGGAGAGGGGTGATGTGAGTGTATCGGTTCAGGCGGAAGATAAGACGTGCAGCAGAGTTCTGAACGGACTGAAGGGGGGATAGGTGGCTAAGTGGGAGACCAGTGAGGAGTAGGTTGCAGTAGTCAAGGCAAGAGGTAACGAGAGAGTGGATGAGAGTTCGGGTGGTGTGCTCAGAGAGGAAAGGGCGGATTTTGCTAATGTTATAGAGGAAGAAGCGACAGGTCTTGGCTACCTGCTGGATGTGCGCAGAGAAGGAGAGGGAGGAGTCGTAGATGACACCGAGGTTGCGAGCAGATGAGCCTTTTTAACTATTAGAAAAGTATTTAATAAACCTGAAAACCTGGGTGAAAGAGGTCAAGCCAGCAGTAATCTAAGGGGTCCTTTCACCAGTGGCGTTCCTGGCCTGGATGCGCCCCCCCCCCCCCGCTAGATGACACCTCCCCCCCTCTGGCGAAATGACACCCCACCCCGGGTGCACGCCACTGGAGGGGGTGCCGCGGCGCACGCCTGCTCCTCCGAGTTCGCTAAATTTCCTTTGTTCGCTGCAGCGCCCTCTGCCCTGGAACAGGAAGTAACCTGTTCCGGGGCAGAAGGAGCTGCAGCGAACGAGCGAAGTTTAGCAAACTCGGAGGAGCAGGCGCGCGCCGTGGCACCCCCCCAGCGGCGTGCACCCAGGGTGGACCACCCCCATTGCCCCCCCCCCTTGGTACGCCACTGCCTTTCACAAAGCTGTGGTAAAAAATGTCCTGCGGTAGTGTGGGCACGTCTGAGCCCTTACCGTCAGTCATTGACTTAGCACTAAGAGCTCATGCACTGCCCGTTCAGTAGTGCCAATTTGGCTGTGATGCCCCCTGCGCTAGAAAATGGGAAAATATTTTCTAGTGCGGGATTAGGCATGCACCAAATTCAGAATTACCAGCAGGCGCACGCGCTACCCCAGCGGTAGGGCCGATTTGGCATTTGCTACCCACACGTTAGCCCTCCCGCGGCTTTTTAAAAGAGCCCCTAAGGAAAGAGCTACTGGATATGTGGAGGTGGTGGAGATGAGAACAATATTTATTTATTTATTTGTTTGTTTGTTTGTTACATTTGTATCCCACATTTTCCCACCTATTTGCAGGCTCAGTGTAGCTTACATAGTACCGTAATGGTGTTCGCCAGTTCCAGTATGAACAAATACAAGGTGGTATTGTGGTAGAATAAGGTTCATGTATGGTAGATACATTGGGGGAACATTAGAGAGGAAGAGGGAGAGTTGGGATGTGTCCATTACGATCTTTGGTTTTGTTGTGTTGCAGGTACTTAGGTTCTTATGTTGGGTTGATGGGATATGTCTTTCTGAACAGGTTTGTTTTTAGTTCTGTCCGGAAATTTAGGTGGTCGTACGTTGTTTTTACTATTTTTGGCAGAATATCAGAATTCAAGAAAGGATGGGACAAGCAAAGAGGATCTTGGCGGAAAAAGAATGGATTATAGCTTGTAGTCAGTGTGGATAGATAGGCTGGTTAGGCTGTATTTGTTTTTTTCTATTTTTTTCTAGGTGTTTTTTTTTTTCGAGTTAATAGGCTTGTTCTTGCATTGAGCAAGAAAGTTTGAGTAATCTTTTACATTTGGGATTAGAAAGTTTTATTCCTGGCAGAACAATTATTTTTGATCAAAACTGCCAATTATCAGAATCCCAAAGGAAAATAAGAGAACATCTGTATTGCAGTAGTGCGAAAAATGGAGGCAGAACTTACACTCAGATAATAAAGTCTGCTCAATTACATATACTACACACATGACATATTGAAAAAATGCCATATGGTCACCATATCACCTCTTCCCTACCCCCCCCCCCCACCAAAAAAACCCCCACCAGATATGTCATGGGAATATATACAGATAATGATTTTGTTAAGACAATCACATATTTCCATACTAATAATTTTCTAATAAATTATATATTACTTAGTAATCAGAAAATCCTGGAATTGGTGTCCAACAGTAAGGGGCCCTTTAACAAAGCAGCAGTTAGCCCACTGCAGGCTTACCACACGGCAATCCGGAACTACCGCTGGCCCAACGCGGGTGCCACCAGTAGGTACCACCACCAGCACATGACAATTAGAAAAATATTTCTACAGGGGTTACCCAACAGTGATCAAGCAGCACCGCACTCTGCCCAGTTACCACCGAGTTAACGCAGGAGCCCTTACCGCCACCTCAAAGGGTGGTGATAAGTGCTCTTCTCCCCCCCCCCCCCCCTGCATGGCCATGCAGTAAGTGCAACATTGGTAAAAATGGACACACACAGATTTAGTCGCATGAACTATGCCTAAGTGTAATTACGCTTAGACATAATTGCCTAATGCATGTTAATTTTAGGAACCATATATAGAATCAGGACCTAAGGGGCACTTTTACTAAGCTGCAGCAAAAAGTGGCCGGCGGTAGTTGAGATGTGAAATTGGCACTCGCTGGGCCATTTTTTACTGTGGCTGGGAAAATGGGCTTTTTAATACCGGGGCAGTAAATGTCCATGCGCTAGCGATAACAGCTCATGCACTACTCGTGCAGTAGGCATTCAGTGTGCGCCAATGTGACCACGCTGCCGATTACCGCCAGTAATGCCCCCCATAATAAAAAAATAGAAAAAACATTTCCTACCGCAGGAAGCAGCACATACCAAATTTAAAATTACCACTGGGCACCTGTGCTAGCCCAGTGTTATTATTGACTAGTAAAAAAGGCCCGTTTCTGTGAGAAATGAAACGGGTGCTAGCAAGAGTGTGTGTGAGAGTGAGTGTGTGAGACAGAGTAAATGTGTGTGGCTGCGAGTGTGTCTGTTAGAGTGTGTGTGTGTGTGAGATTGAGAGTGTGTGAAAGTGCGTATGTGAGCCACAGTGAGTGTGAGAGTGTTTCACACAGATACAGTGTATGTGAGAGAGTGTGTATGTGAGACAGAGTTTGAGAGAGTATGTGTGCGATACACAGACTCTCTATGAGATCGAGAGTGTATGAGATTGAGAGAGTGTGGAGGGTTGTACAGTTTGTGTATGATGTGGGGCGGGGAGAGGGTAGAGGCGTCTGCACGAGAATGTTTGGGGGAGAGGACAATTGCATTTGTTCCCCTGTACTTCCCTTTCTTTTGCCCCGTTTTGGAAGTTGGGGGGAGGGGGGTTGCCTTGGGTTTTTTTTTGGGATTGTTTGATTTGCATGACTAATCTGCGTACCTATTCTTGGGGGGGAGGGAGCGTAGTGTTGTCCTGCATCGGTGTATGTGCTTTTTTTGGTGGGGGGGCTGTGTGTGTGTGTGTGTGTGTGTGTGTGTGTGTGTGTGAGTGAGATAGATAGATGTTGAATGTCCTTGTTAGAGTTTGTGTATGAAGGGGGGGGGGGGTGGGATTGTGTGTGTGTGTGTGTGTGTGTGTGTGTGTGAGTGTGAGAGAGAGAGATGCTGTCTCTCCTTGGCAGAGTGTGTGTATGTTGTTGTGTGGGTTGGGGGGTGGAGTTTGGTTGTGTTTGTGGGTGTGAGTGAGAGATGCTGATTTTCCAGGGTAGAGCTTGTGTATGTATTTTTTTTTGGGGGGGGGGAGGGTGTGGGTGTAAGTGAGAGACAACGTGGCAGAGTTTGTGTCTGCTGTTGTGGGGGTGGTTGGGGGTAGTGTGTGTGTGTGTCTGAGTGAGTGTGATTCTCCATGGCACAGTGTTTGTATGATGCTTGTGGGAAGGGTTGGGGGGGGTTGAAGGAATGTATGTCTGTGTGTGTGTCATACAGAAACATGCTGATTTTCCTTTGGATATTTCTTGTATGATGTCGGTGTGTGGGGAGGTTGTCAGAGTTTGTGTATGATTGTGGGGGGGGGGGGGGGGGGAGAGTGTAGCAGCATCTGTGTGGGAAAGTCTGGGCACTCACCAGGATCAACTTTTCGTGTTTTGAAATAATCTCGTCCGTTTTGCAGCAGCACTGTGGTAAAATGACAGCTGGTGCTGTGCGCGAGCGGATTGACACATTGATCGTAGCCGGTGCGCAGGCGCGCTTGTTGTGGGCACGGGACTCGATTGGCGCTTTGTTTTGCAGCGAGACACAGGCGCGCTTGGTGTTGTCATGCAAGTGGAGTTGAAGGCGCACGCCTGTGTGCACGCGAGTTGGGCGAGCGCGATTCTTTAATGCCGGTATAACTCTTTACCCGCCCTTGATATCATAACGTTTTGACGTGAGGGCGGAGCAGACAGAGATGGTCGTTTGTTGTGGGCACAGGAGTGGCTTGGTGGGTTTTTGTGCAGCGAGACGCAGGCGCGCTTGGTGTTTGCATGCGAGTCTAGTTGAAGGCACGTGCGTGTGTGCACGCGAGTGGCGTGAGCGCGATTCTTTAATTCTGGTATAACTCATTACCCGCCCTCGACATCATCAAGTTTTGACGCGAGAGTGGAGCAGGCAGAGATGGAGCCTGAGCTTCGGATGTTATAAACCCTTCACTGAAGCCACGGAGTCAGCTTCAGAACGTTTAGGGTGCTTTTTATTATATAGGATTTGGTGTATGTTACCTGTGCATTAGCCCTACCGCAGTTTAGTAAAAGGGCCTCTAAACTTTGGGCACCATTTATAGGATTTGGGGAATATGAGAGCATGCAGTAAAAACATCATGCAGTCATTTTCTAGAGTAACCAACAACCAGGAAGAGGAATGCTACAGGAATGATATGTCAAGAATACAGAAAGTGTATCTTAGGATATGAAAACATCTCAAATATATGATGACCACACCCCTTATAACTTTTTTGTTCCTGAAGACATGGGGGGTATTGAGGGAAAGGAGGAGAGTGGATATAGTCCCATTACATAAAAGTAGGTAGAAAAAGGAACCAGGACACTACGAACCCAGTTTATTCTAACTTCAGTAGTGGGAAAATATGTGTAGCAGAAATTTTAAAAAGTGGGTATTATATCTGGTGAAGGATTCTGCTAGAATTATTATTTATTTATTCTTATTTATATGAATTGCTTTTAAATGCCATGGAAAGCTAACTTTCAACCTGGCACATAGTGGGTAATTCTTTAAGAAATGCCTGTCTGGAGCCTAATCTACAGTATAAAGGAAAGTAGGTGCCTATTTTCCTTACTAGAATGCCAATGTTCCAGGGCATAAGTATATAAGTTTTGGGAAAGGCCAAAGGCCCATCGAGCCCAGCATCCTGTTTCCAATAGTGGCCAATCCAGGTCACAAATACCCGGCAAGATCCCAAAAATGTACAAAACATTTTATACTGCTTATCCCAGAAATAGTGGATTTTCCCCAAGTCCATTTAATAACGGTCTCTGGACTTTTCCTTTAGGAAGCCGTCCAAACCTTTTTAAAACTCTGCTAAGCTAACTGCCTTTACCACATTCTCTGGCAACGAATTTCAGAGTTTAATTACACATTGAGTGAAGAAACATTTTCTCTGATTCGTTTTAAATTTACTACATTGTAGCTTCATCGCATGCCCCCTAGTCCTAGTATTTTTGGAAAGCGTGAACAGACGCTTCACATCTACTCGTTCAACTCCACTCATTATTTTATAGACCTCTATCATATCCCCCCTCAGCTGCCTTTTCTCCAAGCTGAAGAGCCCTAGCCGCTTTAGCCTTTCCTCATAGGGAAGTCATCCCATCCCCTTTATCATTTTCGTCGCCCTTCTCTGCACCTTTTCTAATTCCACTATATCTTTTTGAGATGCGACGACCAGAATTGAACACACTATTCGAGGTGCGGTCGCACCATGGAATGATACAAAGGCATTATAACATGTTTATATTTTGGGTCCTGTTTATAAAGGTGTGCTAGTGTTTTTAGCGTGCCCTAAAATTAGCGCACGATATCCGTGTAGATACCCATAATATTTGTATGGGCGTCTACACAGCATAAACTAACTTTTAGCATGTGCTAAAAACGCTAGTGCGCCTTTGTAAATAGGGCCCTTTAAGTGCAACCACTTACACCAGCCATAGAGCTGCTTGCACCTAGATTGTTACCAAAAATATGCATACGTTTAGCATTCTATAATTGATGTATATAGCTGTGCATCCCACTTATCCTCTTTCAGTCTCCACCCATGTGCATATCCACCTTCAAATATGTGCCATCTCATTTAGGTGCCGCTTTATAGAATAATGCTTAGCTAACATATTGGCATTTATACACACATGTGCAGACATTGATCTCACTATGCCAGTATTCAGGTCATTTATGTGCATTCTAGCACCTAAATATCAGCACCCTACTTAAAGAATTATTCCCAAAATTGCCAGGAGTGCAAAATTCTTCCTCTGGAGTTAGGCTAGTGCTGCTGTCTTTTTACTGTGGATAATCAAACATTCTCTCTGTCTGATCAGTTTCTATTTCATACTATGGAAGAGTGAAAGAAAAGAAGCAAGAGTGCTATTTGTCATACTTGTTTAAGGACATTTCCTCAGTTCTGTCTTTCACTTTCACTTACCCTATTCATTGCATTGTATTTTTTGACCAAGATCTTAAGGACCCTTCTACTAAGCTGTGGCAAAAAGTGTGCCCTTGTGCGGGTTTTTCCTGTGCACTAAAACACCATTTTTACCACAGTCATTTTCTATTTTTTTGTATTAATGGCCATGTGCTAATGTTGTCATTAGATTTCATTACCTTACATTTTAAGAAATGTTTGTACCGCTCTTTACCAAATGGTTCTAAGCAGTTTACAATAAGAGAAAAACCAAGGCAGACCCTTGGGAAATTACAAACATATGAAACTACATAAACAAGAATGCAGTCTCAACTAATTTTCATCATAATTCCTATCTGAGGATACAATAGACCAGTGGTTCTTAAACCTGGTTCTGAGAGAGATTTGCATGCACTGCCTCCTCCATTCATTGTGGGTATCCTGAAAACCTGACTGGCTCGGGTGCCTCCAGGACCAGGTTTGGGAACTGCAATAGACCCTTTTATTAAGCTGCGGTAAAAAGTGGCCTGTGCTAGTTTTGGCGTGTGAAATTGGCATGCGCTGAGCCACTTTTACTGTGGCAGGAAAAAAGATCTTTTTAAAAATGGGGCAGCAAATGGCCATGTACTAATATAAAAATTGGTGCACAGCTATTTACTTCCTGAGCCCTTACTATTACCTATTTAGTAGGCAGTAAGTGCTCATGCACTACTCGTGCAGTAATCGGGCATTATGCAGCAATATTTATTTATTTATTTATTTATTTATTTACAGCATTTATATCCCACAATTTCCCACCCATGGGCAGGCCCAATGTGGCTTACAACAATCTACATAAAAATACAGCATGTCAGGGGTCACTCGGAATGCCCCATGCTAGAAAATAGACAATTATTTTTTACAAGGGGAAATTGCGCATGCCAACTTTAGAACTACCACTGGGCTCCCACCCTTCCCTGGCGCTAGGGCTGATTTGATGGGCGCTACCAACTCGTTAGCACTACTGCGGCTTAGTAAGTGGACCCCTTAAAGAGTGGCGTTTTTAGGTTTTTTCTAAACAGAACATAATTAGATAGCTGATTAAAAGAAGAAGATACCAGCTTCCAAATCTTAGTAGTTTGTACAGCAAATAAGTAGCATATATGGAGAATCTCTTTTCACTCTTGATAGAAGGTAGAGTAAAGCTAGAGAAATTACAAATTCTCCACAGCTTATTCGATGTACTAAATTCAATATGAGAAGCTAAATATTCTGGACAAAATAATACACAGCATAGTTTGAAATTAATTCTAACTTGTATTGGCAGCCAGTATAACTTCAGATAGTAAACCGAGGTCCTATTAAATTTCTGTAAGGAGAATATCAGTCTAATCACAGTGCTCTAGATAGTTTGTAATTTTTGAAGTAACTGTTTTGTGAAGCCTAAACAGATAAAGTTACAATAATCTAATTTACAGAGTAGTAAAGCCTGCACCAGCAATCTAAATTGATCCACTTCAACATTTTTTCTAATTCTCCTTACTCTCCTCATCAGCAGAAAAGAACTTTTGACTAGAGCATTAACATGATAGTCGAATGAAAGTGTCTGGTCACAAACAGATTTCCAAAATTTTGACTGTAGAGCAAAAAGAATATATAGGGCCCCTTTTACCAAGCTGCAGTTGGGCTACCGTGGGCTTGGCATGCAAAGAAGGCCCTACTACCGGGTAACTGCGGGAGCACGGTGGTAATACCGACTTCCTCCATGTGGCAGTTCCAGCACAAAAATGTTTTACAATTTTTTTGTGCCAGTTACCACTGGGTTAGTGCAGTAGGAGGCAGAAAGGGCTTCCTCGAGAAATGGCCATGTGGCAAGTGTTACAGCAAGTGTCATCAGCATAACCATCATCAGTAAGGGCAACGTCCAAATTATAAAGATAGATGTTAAATAAAACTGGAGACAATGCAGAAATCATGCGGAACACCACAAGGATTACGCCATTCACCTGAAAGTTCTCCATCCTGTTGTACTCAATATGATCTTTTTGATAGAAATCCTCTAAACCGTTTCAAAACATTACCATCAATTCCAGTCTCAGGGGCCCTTTTACTAAGCCGCATAAGCATCTACGCACACCCAATATACGCCAAAATGGAGTTACCACCCAGCTACCATGTGGCTCTTGCAGGAATTTCATTTTTGGCATGTGTCCAATATGGGCACCTGAAAAATAATTTTTATTTTCTGGTGCATATCCGCTATGCGTGCCAAGTGGCATTTGACGTGTGTAGGTCATTATTGGCCAGTTACCGCGTGAGACTTTACTGCTAGGTCAATGGCTGGCAGTAAGGTCTCAGACCCAAAATGGATGTGCGCCAATTTTGATTTTGCCGCACGTTCATTTTCAGCAAAAATTTTAAAAAGGCATTTTTTGAAGGTGCACTGCAAAATGGATCTATTCACGCCCAAAACGCATGCTTACACTACCGCAGGTCATTTTTCAGCGCACCTTAGTAAAAGGACCCCTTATTGAGTTCTACGATAAAAAGATCATGATCCACTAAATCGAAAGCTGATTATAAATCAAATTGTAATGAAAGTACTTTATGGTTCTTATACAGAAAAGGTCTTATTCTATCATTCAAATATATTAATATGGTTTATGTGCTATAATTGGGTCTGAATCCAGACTGAGAAAAAATGCAAAATATCATGTTTCAACAGATAATCATTAAGTTGAAAACAAACCAAGTCTTTTATGATTTTTGTGAACAATGGGATTGATGCTATCGAGCGATAATAACCAAGGTAGAAGGCTGTTTAGAGTCTTTTTAAAAAAAAAATATGTTTATTGAATTTTATTGGATGAGAAATTAGAAACAGAAGAAAATAACAATATTGTAAATTTGGACTACAAATGCAAGTTCACATGGGCGTGTACAGACAAATTAGCTATAAGGAACTCAATCAACCCCCTGTTGATAAAGATGTGCAGCAATGTTGGCACGGCCCATTAAAGGTGAATAGGCTGTGCTGACATTAGTGCACTGACAGCCGCTAGTGCGACTTTGTAAATAGGGAGGTTAGAGTACATAAAAGCCCGAGGAGAGGAAAAGGCCTAGAATGTGAGAAACTTGGGAGGATAGGAAGGAATCCAGTTTTTCTCAGATACAGAAGTGGGTTTTATGGTTAAGAGTGTTAAAAGCAAGAATCTTCTCATAATTCCTGAACAGCAAGATCCAATTCCACCATTCAAGAATGGATAAGTGAGTATTGTTTTTTCAATGTGTAGCCACAAATTTTTGAGTGACAGAAATTAAAAAGTTGACGAGGCATTGGTCTTCATCTGATAAAGAGTAAGACAAAGCAGATGATTTCCAAATAATGTTTTGGAGAAATAGGTTCGGAGAAATAGGTTCATTAAATTGTAGAATAAGAAGAGTTTTCCCATACATCTGACCAAAATTGGTGAAGATTACAACAGTCAAATATCATGTATAGTAGAGTGTCAGGTGAATGATGACATGACCAGCATGTCTGATTTAGAAAGGCCAGATCATTTAGATTTTCTCAGTGTCCATAACGCACAATGTTGCAAAAAATATAGGGATCGAGTGTTTGATGCAGATGTTGTTGCTCTAGGACCTGAGGACCAGAAGGTATTCCAGGAGTCAGAGGATAATGAGTCCTTAAGATCTGATTCCCATGCTCCTTGAGTGCCAGAACTGTATTTTTTTAAACTGAATTGGAAATATTTATACAAAAATTTAGAGATGTTCTGTGTGATGAAGAAATAATTTTTGTAACACGTGTTACAATTTCCTGAAGCCAATGTTTAGTTTTTTTAACTGCTGACTGGACCATTGAGAGAACAGAGAATTAGGTACATTGAAATCACATTGTAAATTGGCAAAAGATTTGAGAGTGTTTTCACTTATTAGTTGGTCAAAGTGCTGTTATCAGCGCTCATTAGCATGTTAAGCCAATTAAGTTACGTGCGGTGTTATAGAATCCACGCTGATTTCAGCACCTAAATCTAAGCGCACTATATAGAATCCAGGATTAATGCATCCCACCAGGCTGACAGAGAAGTATCATTGGGATTGTTATAAGAAGCATAGTCAGAAATAGATGTTTTGACTATAGGCTGGAAATCAATGTCAGGGAGAAATTTTGAATTAAATCTTCATTGAGGTTTAGGAGAAGTTTTATCTTGTAACATGATTAATTGTATAGGACCATGGTTGGAGATAGTAGTGGCGAGAATGTTAGTATGAGATGCCTTGGCAATTAATTTGTTAGAAATTAAAAGTAAATCAATTCTCAAATGAGAATTGTGAGGAGGGAAAAAGAATGTGTAATCAGACCCATATTTCCCTCAAGATTCCATAAAATGGGTCTACATTTGGAGGAGGTATGGGCACCTGATGAAGAAATAATTTTGTAACACATGTGTCCAATAAACAATTTTTTATTACGATTAGTTGAAATCGCCTCTCAGAATGATTGGAATGGTAGAGATATCGGATAAGGTGTCAACCAAATTCTGAAAAATTGAGGGGAAACAGAGTTAGGGGCATAAGTAGAACACAGTAATAAAGTGTGAATATAAATTGAAATCTTGGCATAGACCCATCTGCCTTCCAAGTCAGCTGCTTCTGAAATGATGGTTAATGATAATGGCTTTTTATATAAAATTGCAGTCCCATTTTTCTTATTTAAAGCTGGTGATGCATTTGCTAGAATGTAATTTTTAGATTTTAGCAGATATGGAGGGGCATTTTCGATAAGTCCAAAATCTGAAGAGGAAAGAAGGTCATTTTCAAAAAAGAAAAACATCTATTTTTTTTTAAATACTGTTTTGAACAAGGTTTTGTGAAATGGACATTTTGTTTTTTGGTCCATTTTCGGAAAAAAAAGTCCAAGTACAAAACACACAAAATCAAGTATTTTTGTAGACTGGTCCCCCAGGGGCATTGCAGTGGACTTCATAAAATTCTCTCAGGTACACATCTCACCACTGCTCCCTTATCTTGTCTGTTGAGCCCAACCAAGCCCCCCCCCCCAAAAAAAAAAAAATCCACTACCCCCAACTGTACACCACTACCATAGCCCTTATGGGTACAGTGGCTTCTGGTGAGTTTTGGAGGGCTCACAGTTTCCCCCCACAAATGTAACAGGTAGGGGTAGGTATGGGCCTGGGTCCACCTGTCTACTGTGCACTGCACCCACCACTAGACTATTCCAGGGACCTGCAAGCTGATCTAATGGACCTGAGTATAACATCTGAGGCTGGTATAGAGGCTGACAAGTAATGTTTTAAATCACATTTTTGGGGAGTGTGAGGGGGTTAGTGGCCACTGAGGGAGTAAGGAGAGGTCATCCCTGGTTCCCTCCAGTGGTCATCTGGTCAATTAAGGCACCTTTTTGTGTCTTATTCATTATAAAAATAGGTCCAGCTCAAAACATCTTAGTTTTAGTCCTGGACGGTTTTGTTTTGTTCCATTATGGCTGAAAAACGTCCAAGTGTTAGGAACATCCAGATCCCGCCCATAACACACCCCTGACATGGCCCCTTCTGATTTGAACACACTTCTCATGAACTTCATAGAAAAACATCTGAAAATTGGTTTTGAAAATACCAATGTAGATGTTTTTGTGAGAAAAACGTCCAAATGCAGACTTATGCAACTTTTTGGACATTTTTCTCTTTTGAAAATGAGCTCCGTAGTGACTTGGAATTCAGGTGTGTCTCTTGTAACTAAATGACATCAGGTGAAAGATGTTTGAGATAATTCCATAATTTTTGCCTCTTGAGTGGTTTATTAAGGCCTTTAATGCTAAGTGAGATTACATTTAATAAGCAAGTGGACATTGGGCAAAAAGAAAAGTAATGATACAGAACTGGTGTATGAAGAAAGAATCATGAGGAATGTGTAATGAAGAAAGATCCAAAAAAAGGTCGTGTGATGAATCTACTATTCATAATTCAAGAAAGTAACTTAAGCAACAGCTTTTTAAAGTAAAACGGTCAACTTTTTTAACATTTCATTTTAACACTTCTGTTTTATTCACAGTTCTTCACATACAAATGGTAGATGTATGAATTTATTCTCATCAGTGTTAGTTTTATGAATAATCTCTCTCTCTTTTTATAGAAGAAGTGATACTGTGATTACTTACATTGCCTACATAATAGCAGATTTTTCCTCTATAACACCACATATAGGAGTTTTGTCATTCAGAGGTGGGTTACTTTCTTGAATTATGCATAGCAGATTCATCACACAACCTTTTGTGATAGCTAGGTTATTTTTTTGATACACACAGATGACATAAAGTTGGTTTTTTTTTACATTGTATTTTGCCTTTCTAGCATAAGTACATAAGTATTGCCATACTGGGAAAGACCAAAGATCCATCAAGCCCGGCATCCTGTTTCCAACAGTGGCCAATCCAGGTGACAAATACCTGGCAAGATCCCAAAAAAGTACAAAACATTTTATACTGCTTATCCCAGAAATAGTGGATTTTCCCCAAGTTCATTTAATAATGGTCTATGGACTTTTCCTTTAGGAAGCTGTCCAAACCTTTTTAAAACCCCGCTAAGCTAACCGCCTTTACCACATTCTCTGGCAACAAATTCCAGAGTTTAATTACATGTTGAGTGAAGAAACATTTTCTCCGATTCGTTTTAAATTTACTACAGAATCTCCCTTCAAGTGCAATGCACTGATTCAGGGGCCCTTTTACTAAGCTGCGGTAAAAGGTAGTCTGCGCTAGTGTAGGCATTTGAAATTGGCACGCGCTGGGATATTTTTTTTTACTGCAGCAGGTAGAAAGACCTTCTTTAAATGGGGCAATAAATGCCCGTGCGCTAATAATAAAAGTAACCCTCAGCTATTTACTGCCTGAGCCCTTACCGCCATGGCAGTAAGGGCTCACGTGCTACTCGAATAGCAATGTGGCCGCACTGCCAATTACTGCCGGGAACACCCCCTTCTCAGTAGAAAATTAAAAAAATGATTTTCTACCACGGGAAAAAGCACCTACCAACTTTGGAATTACTGCTGGGCGTCTATGCTACTCCAGCAGTAGTGTCGATTTGGCGCACTATACCAGCAGGTTAGCTGTACTGCAGCTTAGTAAAAGGGCTCCTCACTGATATATAGACAGCAACCTTTCTCTGAATTTATTTTTTAAACATTATCTTTTAAATTCTGTCTGTAATCTTTTATACAAGTGATTGCTAAATAATATCCATTGCAGCTTGTTTCTGTTTCACTTTGAAGCAATCTGGGATTGTCTGGTTCAAAACCTGCTTGCAAGACATTGGTTCTGCTTCCTTCCCCATTGCCTACTGGCTACCTGGGCTGTAAAGTAAACATGCAGTGCTTTTATTTCCCTATAGATGTTACTGGCCCACAACATTTCATTACAAATAAAATTAAAGTGAAATAAAATGAATATCTCATTGATATCTCGCATAACTTGTACAATATAACCCATAACCAAGTTGTAACAAATGTAGTTTCATCATTCTTCTCTTATTGTAAGCCACACTGAGCCCGCAAAGAGGTGGGAAAATGTGGGATACAAATGCAAACAATAAATAAAATAAATAAAATATTTTATTTTTTAAAATTTCCTCAAACAAAATCTAATTTGCGATGCCTTTTTTATTTGCTTTTCAAAGGATGTGCATCTTCCACCAGCACACATGCTTGTCTTACACATAGGAATAAGGACATCATTAAAATATTCCCAAGTGGGATCTCTGAGTGCTGCAATGATACATTTTTCATTCAAGAATATCCTGAGTAAATCTCAAATATCAATGAATGGTACATTTAAAATCAGAAAACTAGCCTTCAGGACTGCAAGAATATGTTTTGCTGCTTACTTTTCATTTTCTTTTTATACCTTTTCCCTGACCTTTGCATTTAAATCCAGACTTTTTGCTCTTGCACAGATGTACCCCATCCCTCAAATTAGTTGTGCATTTTAGATGTGCTCAGTCTTTACTCTCATCTCCATATGCTACCATTAACAAGCACATTCATCAGGTTTAATTAATTGAAAGTTATGCTTAATTTTCCTGATATTTTAAAATATTTAAATTTAAACGTGAATAAAAATAATAATCGTATTCTTTTGACTTAAAAAGTCACCATATTTTGTCCACCTTGGTGTTTGTCAACGGTGAGATCATAAATAATCAGGGTCTTGCTGTCTATCAAATGAGCATTAAAAAGTAGGAGAAAAATGACTTGGCTTTCCTGTGGGTAGTGCCTACTCTAGATTCCTGCCCTTTACCAAGATCAAAACCCCTGGTCATAGACTCAGCCAGAGATAATTGATCTTTTTGCACTATATTACATTCCATTATTACATTTATAATGAATAAGAACTAAGAATACCAAGGAACTGGAAAATTTGTTTCACAATTCATACACCTCTGTCCTTATGCAAAACAATTTCTAAAATAAAAATGTTTTTAGAAGTCTACCAAACAATTTATAATGTAATTTTTCTCTGTAGGTTGTAAATTCCTCTAAATATATACAAAATGTTTAGGGTGTGGAAATACTGCTATGCACAGGCACGAGAAGACAGTATTATAATATTAAAGACCGATTCCAAAGCAGTTCCGCCATCAAGACCCTGAGGCAGCAAGACAAAACGCTGGCCACCATTGGCTTGGGGCGAGGGAAAGAAAGAACGGCTCAATATCGTGGAACTCCCTAGTGCTGGCAGTTTGAAAGATAAGTGCTCTTTCAAACCTTATACGTTCGCAGTTTATCATGTACAGTGTTTTTTCTACAGAGTGATTGTTTGAGTGTAACTTGAAATTGAATATTACGATTGACATGTCTAAAATGGCATAAACGATACTCCAGACACCACACACTATAGAAGGTTTTTGGCCAATGATGAATAGAGGATCTGTATAGACCCATTGATAGACCCGTTTAAGCTCTGATAGATGGCTTTAAACTAGGAGCTCTGTTAGGCCTTTTTTCCTTCAAAACCTATATAAACTCATATAATGGTAACACTGTTGGATACCTTAACATTTTCATTCAGTGGAAATTTATTACGGTTGTAAATTCCACCATTTAGGGGCCCTTTTACTAAGGAATGCCGAAAAATTGCCTGCGCTGGTGTAGGCACATGTTTTGGACCCACACAGGTCCATTTTTCAGCACACCTGCAAAAAAGGCCTTTTTGGGGGGGCCGAAAATGGACGTGCGGCAAAATAAAAATTGGTGCGCATACATTTTGGGCCTTGCATGTCAAAATTAAAATTACTGCCCAGGGCACAAGGTAGTTCTAATTTGATGTGCATTATACACACGTAGGCGCTTACGCTCCTTAGTAAAAGGGACCCTTAGCTGCCTATGTAAAAGAGTATACATGGATTTGTAAAGTAATTTCTTTGGATTTGGTAAATGAAGATCTAAGTAACCTCTAGAGGTGCTTACTTGATTTCTGTCTTCCATCTCTGAAATATTACAGATGGATCTCTGAGGGCTCCTTTTACAAAGGCACGCTGAAAAATGGCCTGCGGTAGTGTAGTCATGTGTTTTGGATACGCGCAAAATCATTTTTCAGCGCACCTGTAGAAATGCCTATTTAAAATTTTTGCCGAAAATGGACGTGCGTCAAAATGAAAATTGTCACGTATCCACTTTGGGTCTGAGACCTTACCACCAGCCATTGACCTAGTGGTAAAGTCTCATGTGGTAACCGGGCAGTAATGACCTACGTGCGTCAAATGCCACTTGATGCGTGTCCGATACGTGCATCCAAGAATAAAAATTATTTTTTGGATGCACATATCAGACGCATGCCAAAAATCTGCAAGAGCCACATGGTAGCCAGGCGGTAACTCTATTTTGCCGTGCGTTGGGCGCTTACACAGCTTAGTAAAAGGGCCCCTCAGATTTTTTTTTACAACACATGATCCAGAAGACATAAATAAATACAGAAATACCCACAATTCTCCTAAAGGGCTGTCTAAGGAGTACTCTCACCTTTGGCTTGCATCTTCAATGAGTTAAAGACGGCAAGCTGGCTGGTGACAACTAAGTGCAGTTTAAAAGGCCCTTGGATGATGCTAAAGGGAAGAACTGCTTACATTACTTCGAGGAGTGGAGCTTTGAAAATAGCAAGACTCACCTCAAGCAGATGCTGTCAGGACCTGGAAAGACTGCCAAAAAGAAAGCAAGGGTTTGTTCTCGCTCTGTCTTTCTTCATGCATAGGGATGTGGTCAACAACTTCTTGCATCTCAGTACAGAGTAAAAACTCATGGGTGACAGAGGTTGTGACTTCCAGTGTTACTAATCTTGTTTCCAGAATAACAAGAATTGCCACCAGTACCAAAGGTTCACTCTCACTCCTTCCTTCCTCATAATAGATGTAGACAAGCTCTGCTGCAGGTTAAAAAGCTTGTGGGCCATGTCAGAGGCTGAGATTTCAAGTATCATAATGTGAGACTTGCAGTTGAGCATCAAGACCTATCTGAACCAATGAGGTCAAGACCCAGGAAGATTGCTGTTGGTAAAAAGCAGAAAGGCTCACTAGTTAGATCTTTCATCACATGCTTTTCTATTATTTTTTTAGAACCCATAGATATTTTGAACACAAAAGGTATGATTAAGTATTCCACACTGACCAGTTTTACAACACTGTGATAATATGTTGTGTTTTATACAAAAGGCATGCCTGTGCTCACCTGGTTGGTTCCCAAACACTTTGTATGTATATCTATCTTTGTATTCTCTTAGGGGCCCTTTTACTAAAGGGTGATAGGGCTACCGCCGCATTGGCATGAGGCAAATCAGGCCTACCGCCAGACTACTGCAGGACCCTGGTGGTAGTCCTGGCCTCTGCCATATGCCAACTCTGGTGCTAGAAAATGCATTTTTATTTTCTAGCACTGTGGGCTTACCCAGCTGTAATCGCCCGGTTACTGCCAGGTGAGCGTGGGAGCCCTTACTGCCTCCTCAATGGGTGGCGATAAGGGATCCCTGGGAAATGGCTGCCTGGCAAGTGATTCACTTACTACAGAGCCATTTCCCTTAAAAAAAAAAGCCTTTTACCCGCTGCAGTGAACCCACACACTTATGTGTGAACCGCAACTTGGTAAACGGGGCTCTTAATATAGTTTTTATTGTAATATTTTTATGGTTTTCATAGATAAAGAAGACATGTTTGTGCACATTCTGGTAGCTGGCTCCTATACACTATGCATGTTTGACTTATTTTTAAATCATATTTATAATTTTTGTAAATGCGTTATGTTTTTATTTCATTAATTACTAATAACAGTATACTGTATTGCAATTGACCCCTGACAAAGTCCTGAAGTGAGCAAAACGTGGCCACGTTGGGTATATTTTATAATAAAAGGAGTTTGTTTAGACTTCAACTGTTCCTGTATGGTCCACTGTCATTTGTGGATCATATTAACCTCGACTGTATTGTTCAAAATTACATTTTCATATACTATAAGGTAAACTATACAAACCAAATGTTTTTAAGCAGCACATCCCTACTTCTTACATTTCATAACAGGCTCTTTGTCATTCATTGCAGCAGTTCTAGCTTTTATTGATGAATCCTAGGAGTAGGTTATACTTTGAGTATCATGTCACTTTTTATTGGAACTAATGCTCTTAAAACAAAAGTCATTGGCACTGTCTAGTGAACACATGCAGCCATACTCAAATGATAGACTTCCCCGTTCATTACTGTCGTGTTTTTGCATACATATGCTATTACTGTTTTCTATCAGTTTACAGACGGCACACATTTGCCACTCAAATGTCATAAAAAAATCATTGGATTAAAATGATTAAATCCAACTAATGAAACTTTAATATAAAAATTTGTACAGCACACAAGCTAATTTTACTTTTCTTATTCTGCTTGTAAAAAAGAAAGGATCATTTGTATTTTAACATAAGTATATATCTTATGACTTAATTCTATTTTTATACCTCTTAGAAAATACAAGCAGAGGTAGAAGATCACCCAAGATGATTGACTTGCTGCATATTTTTGACATCTATTTCATACAAAACATATTGCCATCTGTTCTGCTTTGGTGCAATTTCACCCCTGAGGCAGATCTTTAATCTCTCACATACACGATCGCACAGAAAGAGAATGGCAGACTTATATAAACATTATTGCAAGGAAAGAGTCGTTTGCACTAATCAGACAATTAATTTCTCTGTTTCCCAGAGAAATTGATTTTCTTTCTATCTTAACACCAGTAATTATTTTTTTCTACTTTAACCTTAGTGATTAATTTATCTAGAAATACCACACTGATGAGTATTTTGTGTCATCTAATCCCCTTATTCATGTAATACATTTAATTCCTTTAACCATTTCCTTCAGTAATTAATGTATCACTGAATGTCCCCACCCTAATGATTACTTCCTTTCCGCCTCCCTTCTTCCCAGTCACAAGGAGTTGCCTGCCTGTTTTGCATTCTCATTTCCAGACTTCTTCCAGATTCAAGCTCCATAGGTTTAAGATGCTTTGTCTACAAATTCAGTATAGAAGTCTCTTAGGGCAAGAATTACTGAGGTATGCTAATGGAATAATACATGTAATTTTCCAAATAATACACATTAGTTAGCAATTAACATGTATTAATTGCCCTTATTACAGGTTTCTTTACCACAACACAGGACAGACTCCTGTCCACTTAAATTGCACTTAGTGGGCCAGCTGCCAATATTTAATAGCATTTAATCAAGCATCACCACTGATTATTGGCTCTGACCAGCCATTTTTGAAGTGGACTGGAGAGGGGCATTCTGAGGGTGATGTCAGGATGGAGCTGATCCCCACCTAAGGAGTCCTTTTACTAAGGTGCACTGAAAAATGGCCTGTGGTAGTATAGGCATATGTTTTGGGGCACACGCAGATCCATTTTTCAGCGTGCCTGAAAAAAATGCCTTTCTAAAATTTTTGCTGAAAATGGACGTGCAGCAAAATCAAAATTGGCGAGTGTCCATTTTGGGTCTGAGACCTTACCGCCAATCATTGACCTAGCGGTCTCATGCAGTATCCAGGTGGTAATGACCTACGCACGTCAAATGCCACTTTGCGTGCGTCCGATATGTGCATCCAAAAATAAATTTATCAGACATACGCCCAAAATGAAATTGCCACAAGAGCCACGTGGTAGCCGGGCAGTAACTCAGAGTAGGCACCCCATCTGATCCCTTCCACAAAGCAGACATACCAAAACCAGACCTCCTCAATAATCAGATCTCCCAACCTTCCAAGCCCCAGGACTTACTTGTGGGTTGCCTGGTAGTCTATGGTCAGAGATTAACCCATGACTCTTAGTTTATTTGACAGATTGAGCCATAGCAGTACTACTGTGAGAATACGGTTAGGGCAGTGGTTCCCAAACCTGATCCTGGAGGTACCCCAGACAGTCAGGTTTTCAAGATATCCACAGTGAATATTCATGAGATAGATTTGCAATCAGTGGAGACAGTGCATGCAGATCTCCCTCATGAATATTCATTGTGGATATCTTGAAAAACCTGACTGAGATGCCTCCAGGATCAGGTTTGGGAACCACTGGGATACGGATTTGTGGGTGGAATTTTGAATCCTGGGCTACACCAGTAGGAGAATTGCTCCCATCTCAGATCACTAGACTACCAGGGCAACCCCTGGGCAAGTCCTGGGGTAGTCAGGGAGTGAACGAGTGTCAGGATTTTGGGGCGATCGATCTTGGAGGGATTAGATGCTGGATGTCTCTCTGGGAGAGCTCTATCTGGAAGACCTACTTTTTTTTTGGGGGGGGGGGGGAGAAGGCATTGGATTGGGGCAAGACACAGATTGTGGACATGTTACTGGGCTTCTGATAGTGTGGCTGCTCTTTATGCCACTGATCCATACTCTAGCTTCTACTCTTCTGCTCCACCCATGCTATACCTATGACCTGCCCTAATCCACAATAAGTCTGATAGTGTGGATGTTTTGCCATGTTGGATGCTTTCAACCCACAGTACTCATTAGCAGGAGTGTGCACTAGTGGCTATTATGCGGTAAAATCTGTGTTGACTGCTTAACACAGCTTTCATTTAATTTATTACCATTTATATACCGCCCTTGTCCAGAGCAGTGTACAGCTTAGTAAAAAGGTCCTTAAATGTGTATTGGGTTGGAGTGAATGGGGCTAGTATTCTAGAACAGAAAGTTGGTACCTTCTTTCCTTTATAGAATAGGCTCCATATAGGCATCCATAGGCTCTTTTTTATAGATTTACCTTCAAGCTATGGAATTACTTTTTCTGGTGAGAGTGGTATTGAGATCTGATCTGCAGCATGGCAATCCTGGGGCTGTGAGTAGAACAGACATTAGCCATCCAGGTTTTAGATCAGCAAAGGAAAACTACTGGAAATGCAGTGACTTTTATTTTTCTTAAAATTTGTATAAACTGCTTATAGTAACAAAAAGTTTGTCCAAAGCAGTTTACAAAATCACTTTCATAACTCAAAGCTGAGGGCAGACTAGCTTGATTCCATTTAGTTGAAAACTGATGCCCGGGAGAAAAAGGTTACCAAGGGTTTTGATGAGATGATGGTATTATCCAAGGGCTTTCTGTCAATGACTTTCGCTTATGATGATACCTTTTCTAGATCATGCTGGCAAGCTAGAGATGCTGGATCAGCAGATTTCTACAATCTGAAAAGTGAACTAAGCTCTTGTTAAAGAAAATGTGATCATTAGGGCTACAAATGAAGGCTTAGACCACTTCAAAGGAAATACCATCTCAAAATATGAAATTTTTCACGAGATTCTATTATCTCTGCTCAAGAAATGTTTAGAAAGTATTTCTCAGATACACTGACTCTTGTGTTTCACCTGTAGCACACAAAGTATTAGAAATTATTTCTTACTCTCATGTTGGAGCATACTTTTTCTTCCATTTTCTCTGTATATCCTTTAATATCAGTGGGACAGATATATTTTCTGGGCAAATGATTGCTTTATAATATTTCTTGCAGTAAAGTACCTGTGAAGAAGTGAGTGGTATAGCGGCAAATGTCCCTAGGAACATTCCCTCACTGAAAGTGCAGGTTAGCTACCTTACAGCAGGTGACACAAAGACTATTACTATTACTAATCATTTCTATATATTTCTTTGTCCCTAGGGGGCTCACAATCTAAGATGTTTGTACCTGGGACAATGGAGGGTTAAGTGACTTGCCCAAGGTCACAAGAAGCTGTAGTGGGAATTGAACACAGGTTGCAGGGATCAAAGCCTGCTCAAGATGAGTTACATTTAGGTATCTTCTAAATCTTGCCTTTAACACAAAATTCTTGCAGCAAAACACCAAAATCGATATACACTCAGCAGTGTAAGATCTCGTAATTTTATGGCACTTAGCTTTGAGAGTGCTCCGTCTCAGACCCGATGCCCTCTCAAAGCTAAGTGCCATAAAATTACGAGATCTTACACTGCTGAGTGTGTATCGATTTTGGTGTTTTGCTGCAAGAATTCTGTGTTAAAGGCAAGATTTAGAAGATATTTGAACACATTTTGATTTTGGAAGACATTTAGGAACATTTTGATACACGTGTTGAAATGGTTAGTGGCAAAAGAAAAAGAGGCCACCCAAGAATTTGCTGGATAGATACTATCAAGGAAGATACTGCAATTAACATAGCAGAACTGAAAGAAGCTGTGAAAGATCAGAAGGCATGGCAAACACTGATCCATAGAGTGACCGAGACATACTCAACTGATCGGATAAGGAAGGAAGGAAGGAAGATTCTGATCTGAATGAGAGAGGAAGATTATTCTACAAGATGGGGGCCAGAAAGTAGAAGGTGTTTTTCCTAGTAGATTCCCAATGCCCTTGAAATGAGTTGGGGAGAATGAGTCTATGATCATTTATGGAACAAAGTGATTGAGCAGGAGAATAAGGAATAGTCATGTTGGTCTTTCAGATTAGTTAGCTAGATTGAAATGCTTTAAAGATCAGAGTCAAAATTTTAAATTGAATCCTCTGTTCTATTGGAAGCCAATGGGGTTTTCTAAAAAGGAGGGAGGGGTGATATGGTCTTTCCATTTTGCATTACAAAGAATACACGTTACAATAGTCTGAAGAGTTTGAAGTCTTTTATGTTCATATTTAGAAATTCCTACATAGATCACATTACAGTAGTTGAAGCGGGAACTAATGAATGCATGAAATAATATATACAATAAAAGGAAGTCTAGGTAGATCTACACAACTGTAATCTTGCGGAGCACACAAAAGCCAGATCTCAAAACTGATAAGATTTGAGATGAAAAATCTAGAATCAAGAATAACTGCAAGATACTTACATTGGTCCCCATACAAGCAATCTAAATGGCCAGGAAACTATCTTGGGACCTGTGCTAAAATAAAAAGAGTTACTCTTAATTGTAGTTCACTTTCCAGCTTATTTTTGAAGGAGATCGCCGGCCATCTTAAGAGACAAATCGGGAGATGGCCGGCGATCTCCTGAACCTGGCCAAATCGGTATAATCGAAAGCTGATTTTGGCCGGCGCCAACTGCTTTCCGTCGCGGAGCTGGGCAAACTTCAAAAGGGCGTGTCGGTAGGGTAGCGAAGGCGGGACGGGGTGTGGTTACGAGATGGCCGGCTTCGCCTGATAATGGAAAAAAGATGGCCGGCTCTGACGAGCATTTCGCCAGCTTCACTTGGTCCATTTATTTTTAGGACCAAGTGTCAAAAAAGTGCCCCAATTGACCAGATGACCACCGGAGGGAATCGGGGATAACCTCCCCTTACTCCCTCCCTCCAAAAAAAAACAAAAAAACAACTTTTTTCCCAACCTCTATGCCAGCCTGAAATGTCATATCCAGCTCCCTGACAGCAGTATGCAAGTCCCTGGAGCAGTTTTTAGTGGGTGCAGTGCACTTCAGACAGGTGGACCCTACCTGTTACACTTGTGGTGGTAAATGGGAGCCATCCAACCCCCCAAAACCCACTGTACCCACATCTAGGTGCCCCCCTTCACCCGTAAGGGTTATGGTAAAGGTGTAAAGTTGTGGGGAGTGGGTTTTGAGGGGGATTTGAGGGGCTCAGCACCCAAGGTAAGGGAGCTATGCACCTGGGAGATATTTTTATTTTTAATTTTTAGAAGTGCCCCCTAGGGTGCCCGGTTGGTGTCCTGGCATGTCAGGGGGACCAGTGCACTACAAATGCTGGCTCCTCCCATGACCAAATGCCTTGGATTTGGCCAGGTTTGAGATCGCCGGCATTAGTTTCCATTATGGGCGAAAACCGATGCTAGCCATCTTAAACCCGGCCATCTTTGACATTTGGCCGGCCCCAATCGTATTATCGAAATGAAAGAAGGTCGGCCATCTTTTTCAATAATACGGTTCGGGACTGCTTTTCGCGGCGCTGGCCAAATAGATGGCCGGCGCCATTTGATTCTGCCCCTCTTTGATAACTATACCCCAGAGGCTTCTAATAGAGGTGCTGCCAGTAAGGGCACAGTCAGAATTCAAGAGAGTATAGATAACAAATTATAGGGTCCTTTTACTAAGGTGCGCTGAAAAATGGCCTGTGGTAGTGTAGACGTGTGTTTTGTCCGTGTGCATAATCATTTTTCAGCATACCTTTAAAAAATGCCTTTTGGGGGGGGGGGCTGAAAATGGACGTGCGGCAAAATGAAAAATGTCATGTGTCCACTTTGGGTATGAGACCTTACCACCAGCCATTGAATTAGCGGTAAGGTCTCACGCATTAACTGGGCGGTAATGGTCAATGCGCGTTCAAATGCGGATTACGTCCTGCACGCCAGAAAATAGCAATATTTTCTGGCGTGCATAGTAGACCCTCGTAAGAAATGAAATTACCGCCTGGGTCATGCGGTAGCTGGGCGGTAACTCGGAACTGACGTGCATTGGGCGCGCATAGGTGATTACGCAGCTTAGTAAAAGGGCCCTGTTTTCTAAGGCACATTAGCATTTTTAATTTGCCTACAATTAGTCCAAGCACTAACTATATAGATGCCTATAGAGATATTGTAGGCATGTACACAGTTAAAGCGTGTACATGGTTAATGCGTTTTATAAAAACTAACACACCTATAACGAGGCTTAGTAAACAGGGCCCTATGGATCTTTACGAGTACTGGATAATATTAAAGCTGAAGATCATATAGATTCTAGGCTAATGCAGACAAATAGGCAGACAAGATAGCTCTTACAGTTACTTATTAAGCAACATTATATTCTGTATTTCTGTTCTGTGCATGCATGAATTGATCTAAATTACCTCATAAATGTGATCTGTAATTATGGTGTTTAAACTCTACCTTAAAACATAGTTTATACTTGAAATGCTAACACAATTTAGATTTAATTTTACTCTTAATTCCATGAAAAAGGTCAAACACAATTGAATGAAAACACCATATTTCCTGTGTTATTTAAAAAGCAAAATCCTGACATTTGGATGATAAGCCCTTTGCAAAGTAGCAGTGAAAAAATCGCATGAAAAATAGCCTTGGCTCTGGCATGAACAATCCGTTCAGAAGGTAACTGTTTCCAAAGAGTCAGTGTTAAGGAGTTATTTCATTGTTATCATATCACAGTGGTTTTTTACATGTGGCAAACGGATTAAAAAAGGCATTAAATAGCTATTGTAAATATGATTCTTGAATTTATGCCACAATTAATTCAATTCAGATCTATTTCAACATGCCAAGGGACCTTTTAAATAGATGAGTCAGAAAGTATGCATGTAAAACAAGGAGCCATAGTACATTTTTATAAAGGTACAGTAGGGTTACAGCGTGGGTAGCGCACGCCAAAACAGCACTACTGCTGGCGCAAGTGCCAGGTGGTACTTCTGATTTTGGCATGTGCTATTTCCCACAGTAGAAAATCATTTTCTACCGCAGGTGGGATTCCCGGCAGTAATCGGCAGTGTTGCCACATTTATTTATTTATTTATGAACATTTATACCCCACTTTTTTCCACTTGAAGCAGGCTCAAAGTGGCTTACAGTGCACAGAAGAATCAGTCACAATTACATTAGATAGGGGAGAAAGAACAGGATAAGAAGGAAAAGGAAAAGGGAAGAGAGACAAGATGGACGGTGGAAATCCAGGCGCTGAGGTGAACCAGAGTGGCTCGAGCAGTTCACGACAAGGCGAAGTTGCAACGGAGACCCAGCTGATCGTGTCGGCGAACTGGCTGCTGCTGGTTTAGCTACGAAGGATCGTGGGCAAGACAGGAGCCGCTGGACATTGGTGCATGCTGCCTCATTACCGTCGGGTTAGGGGCCCTTTTACTAAGTCATGCTGAAAAATGGCCTGCACTGGTGCAAGTGTGTGTATTGGGTGCATGCAGGTCCATTTAACAGCGTGCCTGCAAAAAAAGGTCTTTATTTTTAGCAAAAAATGGATGTGTGGCAAAATTAAAACTAGCACACGTTCATTTTGGGCCTAAGAACTTACTGCCACCCATTGACTTAGCGGTAAGGTCTCACACGTTAACCGGGCGGTAATCGTCAGCGCGCGTACACTGCCAATTACTGTCCAGTTATGCCAAATCCGTGAGTGCTAACCACATGCTAGAAAATGTTTTTGAGAGGTAATGTCAGAAGGTGGAGAGTGAGCATTCTTGCGCTAACCAGTTACGGAACCTATATTACCATATATTATATGCTAACTCTGGGGGTATTTTACAAAGGTGTGTCAGCGTTTTTAGCATGGATTAATGAGACAAAGCCAACATGGATGTTGTGAAGGGAAATCTTGCCTCATCAACCTACTACATTTCTTTGTAGGGGTGAACAAACATGAGGATAAAGGTGAACTGGTCAATATTGTGTATCTGGATTTTCAAAAGGCGTTTGACAAAGTACCTCATGAAAGACTTCACAGGGAATTGGAAAGTCATGGGATAGGAGGTAGTGTTCTATTGTGGATTTAAAACTGGTTAAAGAATAGAAAACAGAGAGTGGGATTAAATGTTCAGTATTCTCAATGGAGAAAGGTACATAGTGGGGTTCCATGGGGGTCTGTGTTGGGACCGCTGTTTTTTAGCATATTTATAAATGATCTACATATGGGAATAACTAGTGAGGTAATTAAATTTGCTGACGACAAAAAGCTATTCAAAGTTGTTAAATCGCAAGAGGATTGTGAAAGATTGCAAGACAACCTTACGAGACTGGGAAACTGGGCATCGAAATGGCAAATGATGTTTAATATGAGCAAGTGCAAAGTGATGCATGTGGGAAAGAGGAACCTGAACTATAGCTACGCAGTGGCGTTCCTAGGGGGGGGGGCGGTGGGGGCGGTCTGCCCCAGGTGCATGCTGCTAGGGGGTGCCGCGCGCGCCAGTTCGTCGTTCGTTCCATGCTCCCTCTGTCCTGGAACAGGTTACTTCCTGTTCCGGGGCAGAGGGAGCATGGAACGAACGATGAACAGGCGCGTGCGGCATCCCCCCAGCAGCGTGCACCCGGGCGGGGGGTTCTTTCGTGAGGGGGTGTCCTTTCGCTGGGGGGGGGTCGCGCTGCATCCGGGGGGGGGGCGCTGCACCCGGGGGGTGGGGTGCATCGGCAATCCGCCCCAGGTGTCAGCCCCCCTAGGAACGCCACTGTAGCTACGTGATGCAGGGTCCCACGTTAGGAGTCACCGACCAGGAAAAGGAACTAGGAGTCATTGTTGATGATACTTTGAAACCCTTTGCTCAGTTTGTGGCCGCAGCAAAGAAAGCAAATAGAATGTTGAGTAGTAGTAGTAGTAGTAGTAGTAATGTTAGGTATTATTAGTGTAACCCAAGGGGTTAAATAATCTCAACTGGGCTGAATAAGGGTTCTATTCAGTGACATCACTCTCAGACATCACTCAGCTGAGCAATTGGTTGTCTGGGAAACGGCTTGCTGGGCAGTTGGGAGGTAAGGTTGAAGCTGGTAGTATGTGTGTTAACTGAGTACAGCTGTGTGTTACAGAAAGTTTATTTTTAAAGAGAAGATGTTCTGTGGTTAAGGTGACTGATTTAGGAAAGAGGTGATTGCTGGTAGCTACAGTGTTTCAGCAGTCTGTCACATTTGTAATATGATGAAAGTGTGGTGACTGATGATACTGAGAGCTGTGTGTGACCAGGCTGGGCAGTAAGTAGCACAGCTCCTGACTAATTCTGCCATGGGGAAAATCTGGATTTAGAATAAATCTGAAACTGCTGTAAAAGCTGTTATTTAGAGTCCTGGCAGATAAGAGGGAAAACACTTCTTTTAAGTGTTTGATTAAGGATCACCTAGTTGGGCTGAGTATGCAGTGAGCCCTGTTGATTGTAAGAACTGAGTACCTTATTAATTCTGGTGACGGAATATGTTAATACTGGAAGAGGATAGGGGTTATTGAATTGATTTCTGATGGGATAACTGTGGGAGGGAATAGAATAGGGAAAAAATAATTATCTGTTTTTTTAATTGGGCTAGCTAGTTAGGGAAAACATTTAAGTGTGCCTACAGAAAACGTGTTAAGTGGTTTAGTTAAGTTTAGGGTTTTTATTTGTTGATTTTTAGAAGCTTAGGTTAGTAGGTGCGTCAGTTCCTGAAACCTGCGCTCTGGCCAGAGATCATCACTGCAGTGAGTCATATGGTACCCAACGTGTAAAAGAGGAAAGGAAAGAAGAAGAAGGCGGGAATTGAAGTATCCTTTCACATCTGTGATCCGCTGGACTGGAATCATCAAAAAAACAGTAAAGTCAAGAGAGTAAAATAATAAACTTTTATACTTATCTTGTGTAGTTTGGAGAACCTGCAGGAGAGAAGAGAGAGAGAAAAAACAAAGGATCAGGTCTTAATATTTGACATATGCAGTTTAGAGTTATTTTATGTGTTTAGAATCGCAAGTCAAATAGATACTTAACTGACACTGTTTATTTGCTGGAGGTGGTGTCTGGGAGAGAAGCTGGGGAAAGAAACATAGAATTAAACATAGAATTAGATGATAAAGGTAAAGGTTATCCAAATTTGTAAAAGTCCATGATGTTAAGTTGTAACTATATGCTGAATGTTACTAAGTTGATGTGAATAGCAACCGAGTGATTGCAGTAGGAGTTGCAAAACTTGTGTTCACTGAAGTTAAAAATTTTATACAATAAATTTGTTTTTTCTGAAAAATTCATTCTATCTGAATTAATATTTTTTTTTGTATTCCTCATCTTGCTCCTGAGGAATGTCAGAGTGTCTGGCCAGGCTACATCTCAGAGGCACTCTGAGTTCTTGATTGGAAAGTTTAATTCTCAGGAGAGACGGGGGTTACATTAGGAAAGGAATGGAAAAAAAAATGAGGATGTTTATAATGCCTTTGTATTGCTCCATGTTGCGACCGCACCTTGAAAACTGTGTTCAATTCTGGTCACCGCATCTAAAAAAAGATACAGTTGAATTAGAAAAGGTACAGAAAAGGGTGACAAAAATTATAAAGGGAATGGGACTTTCCTATGAGGAAAGGCTGAAAGGGCTTGGGCTCTTTAGCTTGGAGAAAAGACGGCTGATGGGAGATATGATAGAGCTGTATAAAATAATGAGTGGAGTGGAACAGGTAGGCGTGAATTTCTTGTTTACTCTTTCTAAAAATATTAGGACTAGGGAGGACACAAAGAAGCTACAAAGTAGGAGGAAAGTTTTTGAAATCTTAAAAATTGTGAAAATGGTATATTGGATTTACAATGGATAGGGTGCATGCTCGAATAATGGAATAATGTGATCAGTAGGTTTTACAAACACAGATATTCCAAAAACAGCCTTATCCAGAGTCACCCAAATGTCCAAAAATAAAATACCAGAGACACTATTATGCATATCAAATTTGATAGTATCATGACAACCATTTAAATACTGCACAAACTATTGTAATTCACACTGTGTCCCTTTCCATAACAAAAGATATTATCTATATAATGCCATTATTTCCCAAATTCTATATAGCGTGCCAGGGGAGAATTATTTCTTCAAGGATCTAATAGATATATTGCTGGCAGTAGGGCAGGTAAATTGCTTGCATCCTATTTGAAAGGAAGGAAGCAGAGATCTATGATTCCCTCCATTAAAGACCATAAGGGTTCTCTACTTACCTCTCAAGAACTTATAATTAATTATTTTTTTAATGAATTTGATACCTCTTTGTATGCTTCAAAGGTGCAGGGGTGTATTGGTGTAATTGATTACTTATTTTCTAGTATACAGAAACTAGCTCTTTCTGGTACAGATAAAGCCAAATTAGAATCTACAATTATTAGTAAAGAAATACAAGAGGCCTTGAAAACTTTCAAAAATAACAAAACACCTGGTATGGATGGTATTGTTCTTTCAACAGTGCCGCATGTTGTCAGCTGTTTTGTGCGACCCCTGACACAGGCGCTGGGCGCCGAAACACAGACCGTGTCGGGTCTTTTTTTGCATTGTTTCATAAACGTATATGATTAAAGACTTAATCCCCTTTTTTTTGAAGGCCCTTGGTGCTTTTGTTTTGTTTCTTGGCTTTTTTGTGCTTCGCTTCCCCTCTCTCTGTTATACTATCGATTCTCCAAAGGCAGGAAAATTGCTTCTAACTGGTATAAAATTATACAGGACTGGATTTTTCATGCACCATTCACTTTGGAAAGCATATGGAATAAAAAACTTAATACATCATTAACATCAGATCAATGGGAAAAGGTTTGGTCCTCATTATACAAGTCATCTAAATCAGCAGCATATACACATTCTTCTTTCTTTGTGTTACATAGAGCTTTATGGACTCCTAACAAACTATCTAAAATATCTAAAAGCTCATCAAATTCCTGCTGGTCTTGTAACACCAACATAGGCACACTGGACCACCTTATATATCATTGCCCTCTATTAGAAAAATATTGGACTCAAATTTGGAAAACTATATCAAAGATTTTGGACATATCTGATACATTGAGGGGCATAATCAAACATGAACGCTCATCTCCATGGGCGTCTATGTCCGAGAACAGGTACGTGAAGGGGTGGGACAGACTATTTTCGAAAAAAATGGCCGCCCATCTTTTTTTTCGATAATACGGTTTGTGCCCGGCAAATGCATCGGATTTGTGCGGATTTGAGCTGGGCGGTTTCATTTCTCAGCGATAATGGAAACCGAAGGCGCCCAGCTCAAAAACGAACAAATCCAAGGCATTTGGTTGTGGGAGGGGCCAGGATTCGTAGTGCACTGGTCCCCCTCACATGCCAGGACACCAACCGGGCACCCTAGAGGGCACTTGTAACAATTTTTAAAAAAAGTCAAATACCTCCCTTGTCCATAGCTCCCTTCCTTTGGGTGCTGAGCCCCTCAAATCCCCCCAAAACCCACTGCCCACAACTCTACACCATTACCATAGCCCTTATGGCTGAAGGGGGGCACCTACATGTGGGTACAGTGGGTTTTGGGGGTGGTTTGGAGGGCTCCCATTTACCACCACAAGTGTAATAGGTAGGGGGGATGGGCCTGGGTCCACCTGCCTGAAGTCCACTGCACCCACTAACAACTGCTCCAGGGACCTGCATACTGCTGTGATGGAGCTGGGTATGGCATTTGATGGTGGCATACAGGCTGGAAAAAAAAGTTTGTTAAAGTTGTTTTTTTTTTGGTGGGAGGGGGTTAGTGACCACTGGGGGAGTCAGGGGTGGTCATCCCCGATTCCCTCCGGTGGTCATCTGGTCATTTAAGGCACTTTTTTGGGACTTGTTCGTGAAAAAAAAGGTCCAAAAAAGTGACCTAAATTCGCGCTAAAAACGCCTTTGTTTTTCGATTATCGGCTGAAGGCACCCATCTCTCCTCAGCCGATAAACACACCCCAATCCCGCCCTCACCACGCCCCCGTCAACTTTGTTCATTCCCGCGATGGAGTGCAGTTGAAGACGCCCAAAATCAGCTTTCGATTATACCGATTTGGACGCCTTTGTGAGATGGGCGTCTATCTCCCGATTTGGGTCAAAATCTGGGCGCCCATCACTTTCGAAAATAAGGCTGATTATCATACAATATTATCATCATGGGTGAGCTTGGACTATCCACTCATGTGAGACCACATACAGCTAAGCTACTATGCATACTATTGCATATAGAGATCAAGATGATATGCCATTGCTTGAAAGACTTCACCAAATTATCATACGACATGTGGTGGAATAATGTCTGTTTAACTTTCAAATATGAATATGCAGTTGCTGATAGGTGTGGATCCTCATTATCTTTCAAGAAAGTATGGTCACCAATACAAACTTATATCTCTAAAACTTAACAGCGTTTTACAACTGCATGATCAAGCTATTTAATCATGCATACACTCCCTTACCTGATCACTATTAAGCTAGATGGTGAATAACAAAATCATTATTTCCTCACTTTGTTGTATCATATTTGCATACATTTAAGCTAAATTCTCCATTCTTATTTTTATTTTTGTTTATCTGAGTTAATGACTTGTTATATTTGTCATAATTGGCTATTTATATTACCACACACTATTGTATATGTTGTCATTTTGTTATAAAAATAAATAAAACTTATTGATCTGCTCTTCCATCTTAACCCATTAGTTAACTCAAAATCAAACAATACATTGTCCTAATGAGTACCAGCACAGAAATCACTCTTCCATTTCATAGACCCTTACATACAGACAAGGTTTTAACAACTTCTTAAAAGAAATAGTATCTTGAATCTGTTGTGGACACTCATTTCACAGCCACATGTCTTGACTATTCAGCTCATTTTCAAAACTGATCGCCGGCCATCTTCCGACACAAATCGGGAGATGGCCGGCAATCTCCTTAAACCAGCCAAATCGGTATAATCGAAAGCCGATTTCAGTCGGTGCCAACTGCTTTCCGTCACGGAGCCGGCAAAACATCAAGGGGGTGTGTCGGTAGGGTAGTGAAGGCAGGACAGGGGCGGGATGGGAGTGTGCTCAAGAGATGGCCGACTTCGCCCGATAATGGGGAAAAAAAGCCAGGCTTGACGAGCATTTTGCCGGCTTTACTTGGTCCTTTTTTTTCCACGACCAAGCTTCAAAATGGAGCCCCAACTGACCAAATGACCACCGAAGAGAATCAGGGATGACCTCCCATTACTCCCCCAGTAGTCACAAACCTCCTCTCACCCCAAAAAAACACTTTTTTGCCAGCCTCTATGCCAGCCTCAAATGTCATACCCAGCTCCCTGATAGCAGTATGCATGTCCCTGGAGCAGTTTTTAGTGGGTGCAGTGCACATCAGACAGGTGGGCCCAGGCCCATCCCCCCCCCCCCCCCCACTTGTTACACTTGTAGTGGTAATTGTGAGCCCTCCAAAATCCACCCAAAACCCACTGTACCCACATGTAGGTGCCCCCCTTCACCCCTTAGGGCTATGGTAATGGTGTAGAGTTGTGGGGAGTGGGGGTTGGGGGGCTCAGCACACAAGGTAAGGGAGCTATGCACCTGGGAGCTATTTTTATTTTTTATTTTTAGAAGTGCCCCCTAGGGTGCCCATTTGTTGTCCTGGCATGTGAGGGGGGCCAGTGCACTACAAATGCTGGCTCCTCCCACAACCAAATGCCTTGGATTTGGCCGGGTTTGAGATCGCCGGCATTATTTTCCATTATGGCCGAAAACCGATGCCGGCGATCTCAAACATTTGGCCGGGCCCAACCGTATTAGAGAAGAAAAAGATGGCCGGCCATCTTTTTCGAAAATACAGTTGGCTCCGCCCACTTACGGCACCGGCCCCGGAGATGGCCGCCCATAGGGATGGCTGGCGTCATTCAATTATGCCCCTCTATGTCCCCTCACTTGCAGCTTTACCAGTTATACATGTAGTATTCACTTGAATCACAGAAAAGGCACTCTGCCTTGTTCTCTCCAACTGTACTGAGGTCATAGCTGGTAGATTTAACAGGCTAGTGTCCCTAGATCTTAACACACTCTCTAGGCTGTATTTCCCTGAGGTACCTGCATACTTTCATTTTGAAAAATTCATTAATGCATTGGCAAGGGAAATTATGCACATACTATTTACATGTGTGCTCGATTACTAATTCACATCACAATTCTCTATTCATTTTGTAACAGGTAAAGTTTGCATACATATTTAACTGCGTAGCAACACATTGTTCACACTTAATTTATATGCATATCTTGCCTTTGAAAAATAGATTATTTTGTACGTATTTGAAACTATCTGCTGAAAATTTACCCCCAAACTATAGAAGATGCATTGCCACTGTTGATATTTGGAAAACCTAATTATTTTTAAAACTGAGTTCATCTTACTACATTCATGTGCATGCCAATTTATCTTCAAAACATTTTTTTTCAGGTATGTTCTGAAAAGTAAATTAGTTGATGCATGTGTTTGCATAAATTTATTGATGTTTATATAAGTAAATGATTTGTGACTACGTCCCCTCACTTGCAGCTGTAGCAATTATACATGTAATATTCATTTGAATCTTCTTAAGTTATGGGGGCCGATTTACTAATTAAGCCAGAAAAAAAGAAAAAACTGCTTAGATGTTGCTCTTACAAAATTTAGTGATGGGATGGAAATAATTTCTGGGCAACAAATGTATGTCTGCCATTTTGCAAATGTGTGTGTACACCTGCTGCTAATTAACAGAGGTGTAAATCCTTATTTATTTTTAAACTGGGGAGGGGGGGGGATAAACAAGGGGAGGGGAAGACTCCCTTAATCGCTGTTTTTCATTTGAGAAATTATATACTGCTTAGACCTAAGCAGTTTACAGCTTCACTTTACAGGTACTGGGTCTGTCCCTACTGGGCTCACAGTCTAGGTAGTACATTGTACTACTATTGTACCTGGGGAAACTGAGGGTTAAGTTACTTACCCAGGTTACACAGAGCTGCAGAGGGAATTGAACCTGGTTCCCCGGATCTGCAACCTGCTACACTAAGCATTAGGTCACTCCTCCACTCCAAACATCCAAAATGAATTCATTATATCAGAACAGGAAGGAAAAACCTCAAAGAGCTCCAGTTCTAACGACTTATAGAGTTACATCAGTCAATAAGATCTACTCTTCATCATTGGCAAAAACCTTCTGTTAGTGTCCTAAAGAAATAACACCCATAAACTGTTCAGTTCAAACAGTGCAAAAGCTTCAGGTTCTTGAAAAACCTGCACTTAATCTTCAGTGGCGTACCAAGGGGGGGGGGCGGTCCGCCCTGGGTGCACGCCGCTGGGGGGGTGTCGCACGCCTGTCCGCTACGTTCGTCCTGTGCTCCCTCTGCCCCGGAACAGGTTACTTCCTGTTCCGGGGCAGAGGGAGCATGGAAACGAACTAAGCGGACAGGCGCGCGGCACCCCCCCCCCCCCAGCGGCGTGCACCCGGGGGGGGGGGTCTTTCGCGGGGTGTCCTTTCGCCAGGGGGGGGGGTCACGCTGCACCCGAGGGTTGGGTCGCTGCATCGGCGATCCGCCCCGGGTGTCAACCCCCCCTAGGAACGCCACTGTTTATCTTAGAGGATTTCTTGCAAGCCAGCTTCTTATTAACAGATGAGATCCCCAGGATCAATGATGGCCAGTGTTTTCCACTGCTGCTTCAGGGTCCACAATATTGGGGTTTTCTTAACAGTGCTAAGCTATAGCATCTGATAGCAGCTGAACTGCAAGCACAATTAAGAGAACCGTGCATGTGCCAACTACCGAGTACCACCAGGAACACCCTCCATAGTAGAAAACATACACCAAATTCAGAATTACCACTTGGTGCACACACTAGCCCAGCGGTAGTGCCAATCTGGCACATGTAATCCATGCATTAGCCCTCCCACACATTTGTAAAAGGACCCCTAAGGGCCCTGTTTATTAAGCTGTGCTATAAGTGGGCTAGCTTTTTTAGCCCTTGCTAAAAATTAGCGCGCTGCTAGAGTCACCCATAGGAATATATGGGTGTCTCTAGCGTTAGCACATACCAAATTTTAGCATGTGCTAAAAACACTGGCGTACCTCCAGCCTGGCTTAGTAAACAAGGCCCTTAGGTATTTAGGCCCTCTTTTATAAATCTATGCTACCAATTCTCACAGGGCTGGTGGTCTTGAACATGTTCCCTCACCTCTGGACGACAACGCTGAAGAAACTGCTCCAGGACCATCAGGTTTTGGCAGTCCTCCAGACATGGGCATAGCCAGACCTCATGGTGGGAGGGGGCCAGAGCCTGAGGTGGGGGGCACAATTTAGTCTGCCACCCCGACGCTTCACCCCCCCACCACCACCACCTTGCCACACCCCACAGCAGCAAATACCTTTGCTGGCAGGGGTCCCCATCCTCCGCCAGCTGAAGCCTTCTTCAGCGCCGGCCTCCTTGCCTCCCCCCATTGCCTCGTCACTCCCCTTGCCGCACCCCACAGCACCAAATACCTTAGCTGGTTGGGGTCCCCAACCCCCACCAGCCGAAGCCTTCTTCAGCGCTGGTCTCCATTGTGCCGTGTTTGCTGCCCTGTGCTTTCTTCCTCCTGATGTCCTGCATGCTCAGTTTCAATTAAAGGATCATGCACAGGACCATCCATGTTCAGAGATTCTCTTTTGCCCCTATTCTTCCCTCCCATCCATGTCCAGTGATTCTCCTCTCTCCCCTACCCTCCTCTCCCATCCATGTCCAGCGATTCTCCTTTGCCCCCTATCCTCCCCTCCCATCCATGTCATGACTCACCCCAGCCTCCACTTGCCCCGCTTTTCAGCCCCGTCGAGTTCAAGTTCCAACCTCAGCCCCACCTGCCCCCCTTGCCCCCCTTAGCTCCACGACAGCCCTGCTTTCTCTTCCTGCTGCCCCGCATTTAAATCTTGTATTTTTTTTACCTGAAGTCACAGTGCCAGCGGCGGCATTAGTGAAAGCAGCAGGCTCACCTCCTCCAGCCTTCCCTTTTTACTCAGTGTCCCACCTTCCTCTGACGTAGTTTCCTGTTTCCGTGAGGGTAAGTTAGCAGTTAAACTGGACCTATAAAAGCCAGTCTTTATGTGATGATGCTTATGAGGTTAAGGGCTCCTTTTACTAAGTGGCAGTAAGCCCAACGCGGGCTTACCGCTCGTTATAACAGAAGTACCGCCAGGCTACCGCAGCAGCCCTGTGGTACTTCCCACCCTTACCATGCCATCATTTCCAGCACTACAAAAATGAATTTATGTTTGTAGCATTGGACTGTACCCGGTGGTAATCAGGTAGTGCCACACGATGCTCGGTTACCGCCGGGCTAGTGCGGGAGCAGTTACCGCCACCTCAATGGGTGGCAGTAAGGGATCCCCCCTCCCCCCCAAAAAATGGCCGCACAGCAAGTGCTTTACTTGCTGCCTGGCCATTTCCTGCAGGAAAGCGAGATGTTCCCTTTTACCAGTTGCAGTAAAAGGGGGCCTCAGCGCATTTGTTAAACATGTACCGACACCAGTGCCGGCCTTTTGCTGCAGCTTGGTAAAAGGGCCACTAAGTGTTGAATATTGTTCTTAAGAGCATAAAAGGTATCTAGCCATATAAACCTGGATATTCAATGTGAGTGGCAGACATGGCCTGGCATTGAATATCCAGGAATAACATACTGGCTGTGGCTAAAATACACTCACCGCTGCCAGTTGAAAATCTGTAAAACATTTTATAGCGCTCATTCTCCTCATCCCTTCCCACATTTCCCAAACTGTACATTTTAATTCTTTTACAAAGGTGCGCTGAAAAATGGCTTGCGGTACTATAGGCGTGGGTTTTGGTCACGCACCGATCCATTTTTTAGCACCCCTGTAAAAAGGGCCTTTTTTTGCCAAAAATGGACATGCGGCAAAATCAAAATTGCCACGCGTCCGCTTTGGGTCTGAGACCTTACCATTAGCCATTGACCTAGTGGTAAAGAATCCGGGCAGTAATGACCTACGCACGTGAAATGCCACTTGGCACACGTCCATTACGCAAGGCCGAAAATAAAAAAATATTTATCAGACGCGCATATGGGACGCGCACCAAAAATTAAAATTACAGCAAGAGCCACGTGCTAGTCAGGCGGTAACTCCATTTTGGCACACATTGGGCGCACGTAGACACTTATGCGGATTAATAAAAGTGCCCCTCATTTTGTTATTACAATGATGCGGCTTCTATTATGATTGAAAACCTGTTTTGGAGTAGGGCACTTGCTTTCAACAGATCTGTGTTCATATAAAATATGAGTAATTTCAGAACAAGCTAGAGCTTCAAGAACTGCTGTTGCTTTTCATAATTATATATTATGCCAGGAACATGATAAGTCCCTGCTCATGTTCTTCCAAATGTGAGTGCTAAATTACAAAACTGCTATGCACATGACAAAGTACCTTAGTTCTTCTGCCACAGGAAGATATATTCATCTGCTTTATCTTGCAGTACAAAGGCTCAGCTCCATTTACCTTGCTCTGGCAAGAAGAAGATTTTCCAGTAATTATCATTTCAGTATTTTATCTCTAGATGGTTTAAAAACATAGCATAGGAAACTTGCTCTATGGCTTTTTTTCTTCTACCTCAGACAAAGACTTTACTGATATTTTGACAGATCAAGCTGGACTGAGATCTCAAACAATGGCGATTAGGGTTGGATAGTCCAGCAGTGATTAGATTCAAGCCTGTTCCATAGAAATGGGACTGGATTTTAGCCAGCTTCCTGTATTTCAAAATTTTATCTTGCGTAACAGTAGTAAGGCAGCAGATTCCGGTAGCTCATTCTGAATTCCTGTGCTCATGACAGTTCCATTCATATGGACTTTTTTCCAGATGACTTTGCATATCACTATACTATTTTTTAAAGAGTTCAAACAGCTCTACAAAGTTTCCTTTATTTAGAGATTCATCACTTTGTCTTGTTTTTGCCTGTTTGGTAGTACATAAAAAATTGTTAGACAACACCTATAGAGTTGATATTCACCAGATTTTGACACTGTGGAACCCAGAAATCCGTATATAGCAACGTTATTTTTGCTGTGCAACTAAAGCTAAGTGTAGCAAAGTACAAACAAAAGTCCAAAAAGCAAAACAAAAAGTACCAGGGGTCTTCAAGAAGAGGGGAAAATTAAACCTTTAATCATGTGTTTAGATAAGACAATCCTTGAATGGACCTGACACGGTTCGTGTTTCAGCGCCCAACGCCTGTGTCAGGGGTCATGAAGTCTAGCACTTTGCTTGATCTTACGCGAAGGGACAGCGAGGCGGTGCAGTATATTGCTTCCAGCAAACACTCTGTATTATAAAATACAGCTGTACTTACTCTACTAGACTTCGTGACCCCTGATGCAGGCGCTGGGTGCCGAAACACGGACCATGTCAGGTCCATTCAAGGATTGTCTTATCTAAACACATGATTAAAGGTTCAATTTTCCTCTCTTCATGAAGGCCCCTGGTACTTTTTGTTTTGCTTTTTCAACTAAAGCTAAGTACCATTTTTCATTTTGTTGGTAGAAATTTAGATTGTTGATTAAAGTTCAGAGAAATTTTGATCTACCTGACAACTTTTTTGGGGAGGTTTTTCTAGACCGATGAAGACTGTTTTGACCAATCACATTGAAAGGTGGCAGTAACAAATTAGAGCCCTGATATTGTTGATTAAGGGGTCCTTTTACTAAGGTGTGCTGAAAAATGGCCTGCGGTAGTGTAGGCGTGGGTTTTGGGTGCGCGCAGAATCATTTCTCAGCGCACCTGCAAAAAAATGTCTTTTTAAAAATTTTGCCGAAAATGGACGTGCGGCATAATGAAAATTATGGGCACATGTAGATGCTTATCCTGCTTATTTTTGAAGGAGAAGGGCGGCCATCTTCCAACACAAATCGGGAGATGGCCGGCCTTCTCCTAAGGCCGGCCACATCGGTATAATCGAAAGCCAATTTTGGACGGCTTCAACTGCTTTTCATTGCAGGGCCGGCCAAAGTTCAAGGGGGCGTGTCGGCAGTGTACCGAAGGTGGGGCAGGGGCGTAGTTAAAAGATGGCCGGCCTCGGCCGCTAATGGAAAAAAGAAGGCCTGCTCTGACGAGCATTTGGCCGACTTTACTTGGTCCTTTTTTGTTCACGACCAAGCCTTGAAAAGGTGCCCGAACTGATCACATGACCACCAGAGGGAATCAGGGATCAACTCCCCTTACGCCCCCAGTGGTCACTAACCCCCTCCCACCCAAAAAATAAAAATTAAAAACATTTTTTGCCAGTCTCTATGCCAGCCTCAAATGTCATACCCAGCTCCATCACAGCACTATGCAGGTCCCTGGAGCAGTTTTTAGTAGATTGTAAGTTCTTTGAGCAGGGACTGTCTTTCTTCTATATTTGTATAGCGCTGCGTACGCCTTGTAGCGCTATAGAAATGCTAAATAGTAGTAGTAGTAGTAGTAGGGTACTGCAGTGCACTTCAGGCAGGCGGACCCATGCCCACCCCCCCCCCACACCTGTGGGAGCCCTCCAAAACTCACCACACACCCACTGTACCCACATCTAGGTGCCCCCCTTCACCTGTAAGGGCTATGATAGTGGTGTACAGTTGTGGGTAGTGGGTTTTGGGGGGCTCAGCACACAAGGTAAGGGAGCTATGCACCTGGGAGCAATTTGTGAAGTCCACTGCAGTGCCCCCTAGGGTGCCCGGTTGGTGTCCTTGCATGTGAGGGGGACCAGTGCACTACAAATGCTGGCTCTTCCCACGACCAAATGCCTTGGATTTGGCCAGTTTTGAGATGGCCGCCATTAGTTTCCATTATCGGCAAAAACCAATGGCGGCCATCTCTAAGGACGGGCCAAATGTTGAGATTTGGCTGGCCCCAACCGCATTATCGAAACGAAAGATAGCCGATAATACAGTCGGGTACGCTGCTTAACGGGGCCATCATTAGAGATGGCTGCCCTTATAGATGGCCGCCCCCGTTCGATTATGCCCCTCCACACGGCTTAGTAAAAGGGCCCCTAAGGTCTTAATGATGTCTTTTCCTCATTATTTTTGAAAACCAGAGATTGTGATTCCTGTATTTCCTGTATGTTTACCATAGTTTGCATTTAGAATTGTTCTACAATTTTTATATATGGTACTCAGATCCCTTTTTTCTTTTGTTGGAGCAATTTACAGAGACACAGGAAAAGGAACAGATTTTTTTATTATCCCTAATGCGAGAATTAAATTTGGCTTAAATTGTCATTGTAAATTTAAATAAGGCTTCTGAGTAGAGCATACTATTTTATATTCTTATGTTTACAGAGACACTCTCAGATATGTAGTGCAGATGGCTGTGTCTATAACAAGTGTGCCTTCAGATCATCTGTATTCTTACATTTTATTGCAGTTTTAAACTCACCACTGTGTCCTGCTTGCGATAAGAAGCATGGTGCAGATTTGAAGCTTTGGCAACTGTTACACAGTCATTGCCGCCTCACCAATAACTCATTTTGATATTTTGAAATTTGTTAAAAATTGCTCCTCTGTGATCCCACAGGCTCTTAACTACTTTGTAATGAGCACATATGAACAGATGGAAAATGTTTTCAATTTCGGAGCTAACTACTAATGGGTGTCACTAGCTATTAGAAAAACTCAGGTGGCTCCATTTTCTGGAAAAAAAAAGTACTTTCATAAACCTCTTCATTTTTAATGACATGTTTGCTCATTTATTCCTTTATAGTAAGTTTAATACTATCTGCATGAGTCAAAACAGATGAGAACCACTGTTGGAAATTATTCAGTGTTAAATAGTCCAGAACCTCCCTACAGCATTATACCTGAAAACAAAAAAGCTTGTATAGATCTCCACACTGGGGCAAGACTGAGTCTATTTGCTAAGATCAAGTTCCAGCAAGAGTGTTGACATTTTATTTCACAGCATATGAGATGGTGCTTTTCTTTCCCAAATTGATGGGCATTCTTTATTTTAGAAAGAAGAATTACCCACATGATAAATACCTGTTGCTTGGGTTGGCACTCTGTATTGGTGAAAAGTTTTGCTGCTTGCAGAAGGGTTAAAGACCAATGGTTTTGCTCTATGGAACATATAAGTACATAAGTAATGCCACACTGGGAAAAGACCAAGGGTCCACGACAGCAGCCAATCCAGGCCAAGGGCATAGGAACATAGGAAAATAAGAATTGCAAAACCCAGTCAGACCAAAGGTCCATCAAGCTCAGGATGCTCTTTCAACAGTGAGCAATCCAAATTGCAAGTATCTGGCAGGATCCCAAAAAGTGTGAAAACTGCATACTACTCACCCCAGCTAAGCAATAGCTTTTCCCAAGTCTACTTTAATAGCTGTTTATCGACTTTTCCTCCATGTACTTGTCCAAACCTTTTTAAAACCCACCTATGCTAACTGCTTGTACTCTAGGCCACCAAGAGACACTGCCAGGCTCAAGGCAGAGCCGGACCACCGTGCGCCACCCCCTCCCACTTGCACTGCCTGCGCTCCCTTAACTATCTGTCACTGCCTCGGGGGTGGGGGGGGGGGGTTGGTGTCAGCAAGCTTCTTCCTGACTGCCTGCTCCCATGGTCTGCCCTCTCCTGCTCCTGTCCATGCTGGGAGTCAGGACCCGGATGATTGCATCAAGATGATATCGTGCTAGTGCAATCATTCAGGTCCAAGCCGGAACGCAGGAGCAGGACGGGAAAGACCCGGAAGCAGGCAGGGAGGAAAAAGCTTGCTGGCACCGGGTATGAGCCTCCCCTTGGAGGCTGGGCCCAGGGAATTTTGCCCCCACCCCGGCGGCCTTGCTTGTACTACATACTCTGGCAGATTAACTATGCATTGAGTGAAATATATGGGGTATTCAGCTGGCAGCAGTTAGCATTTTATTTTTGTAGCAGTCGGCATAATCCCTAGATATACAATGCCAGGTCATGTCCAGGCACCAGAATTGAATATCCAGGTAGATGCAGCTGGCTAAGTGCAATATTCAGCATTTTAACCACATAAGGTGACCCACATAAAGATAGGCCTGCATTTTATGTGGTTGCATTATGCAGTTAAGCACTGAATATTAGCACTTAAACATATTAATGCCGACTCCGCCCCAGATGACTCACAAATTAGCCAGTTCCAGTTTAGGCACTAAGGGCTAGAAATTATATGTCATGCCTAAAAAATTGGCGCAAAAAATATGCTTACACATATTCTGTAATGTATGCCATCCGCATGACTAAATTTAGTTGTGGTCAGTTACACCAAGTAAAACTTGGTGTAAATGCCCAGGATCCATCCATTCCACGCCCCCTTTTCAGCTATGCACCTTAGAATTAACACACATCACTTTACAGAATACGCTTAGACACTTGTGCACGTAAATTCTAATTAATGCCAATTAGTGTCAATAATTGCTTGTTACTTGGCAATGATTGGCTTATTAGCTAATTAAGTTGCCAAGCAGATTTGTGTGCGCAACTTAAGTTGCACTGTATAGAATCCGGGGTTAATGCTGATATTCAGTGGCACTAACCAGTTAACTGTTGCTGAATATTCATGGTTAGCCCCGGAGAAGCAATATAGAAGACCAGGAGATTTTATAGATCTCTATTTTATCCTCCCTCAGCCAACCTTTCTCAAAACTGAATAGTCCTAACCTTTTTATTCCTTCTTCATAGGGGCATCGTTTCACCCCTTTTATCATTTTGGGTGCCATTCTCTGTAACTTTTCTAATTCTACTATGTCTTTCTTGAAATGCTGCACTCAGAAATGCAGATAGAACTCGTGGAGGGGCTATATCAGAAGGGCATTTAAGTCAGAATTGGGCATCCTGTTCATCCATCTCATAGCCATTTTTGAACAGGAAAAACGTCAGGGTATCCTGTTTGAAAATATGTAAGGACATCCAAAATGAACAGCCATTTTCCAAAATAAGATGTCCAAATTATGAATGTAAAAAACAACAGGGGCAAAGATGCCTGGCAGCATATGTACAAAAATGGCCACACAGATGTCCTTGCAGAGCAAAGGGGCAGCCTAGTGGTCAGTGCAGTTGGCTTTAATCCAGGGCACACAGGTTTATATTCCACTTCAACTTTGTTATTTTAAATGGTGAGCCCTCCAGAGATAGGGAAATACCTACTATACTTGACTGTGCACCACCTCAATAGCCCTCTCAGGTGACTCTAATATTTAGGCACAGTAAGTATATTTCTGTTTCTGGAAGGTTAAAAAAAAAAGAGCTGAAGTGGGATTTGAACCTGGATCCCCTGGTTTATTGTTGACTGTACTGACCACTAGGCTACCCTTCAGAACTGTTTTTGTTGTTCAGAATGCCCATAATATCTGATTTTGTCAGGGCGACTAGTTTCCCTTTCCAGTGTCACTTTCAGGAGTGAGAGAGGGGAACAGTAACCACTGGGGGATTAAGGAGGGGTCATGCTTTAATCCCTCCCTCCAGTGGTTACCCATTCAAATAGGGAATCTTTTTATACCCTAGATGTGATTGAAACAGGTCTAACTTAGGACACTCTTCTTTTTTTGACTTGGATGTTTCTTTCCGTTCAATTATCGCTGTTGTCCTTCCTAAATTGGGGCCCTCCCTAGCCCCACCCTAAACACACCCACAAACACACTGCAGTGTAAGATGTTATTTGTTTCACCTGTTATAAGGTTTTGCCTGCTCCAATTGTATTACTGTACTATTTTATTTTAGATATTTATTTTTATATATATTATTATGTGAAATTTATTTCATTTTATTATGGGCCCTGTTTACTAAGCTGTGCTGTAAGCACGCTAGCGTTTTTAGTGGGTGCTAAAAATTAGCGTGTGCTAACGCTAGAGACACCCATATATTCCTATGGGTGTCTCTAGCGTTAGTGTGCACTAAAAACACTAGCGCACCTTAGTAGACAGGGTCCTATATGTTTTAATGTTAACCACCTAGAATTGTGACGTGAAGGGGCATTTTCAAAAGGGACGACCAAGTTGCGATTTGGACATCCTTGCAAAACGGCAAAATCCATATTTTCAAAACAAGATGGACGTCCATCTTTCATTTTGAGAATACCGTCAAAGACGTTAAAATCCAAGGACGTCCTTAAATTTGGACATCACTAGATTTGGACGTCCCTAGACATGGACATTTCGGCGATTTTCGAAACCAAAGACATCCATCTCAGAAACGACCAAATGCAAGCCATTTGGTTGTGGGAGGAGCCAGTATTTGTAGTAGACTGGTCCCCCTGACATGCCAGGATACCAACCAGGCACCCTAGGGGGCACTGCAGAGGACTTTGTAAATTATTCCCAGGTACATAGCTCCCCTATCTTGTGTGCGGAGTCCCTTAATCCCCCCCCAAAACCCACTACTCACAACTGTACACCACTACCATAGCCCTCACGGGTGAAGGGGGGCACCTAGATGTGGGTACAGTGGGTTTGTGGTGGGTTTTGGAGGGCTTGCTGTTTCCTCCACAAACATAACAAGTAGGGGGGAGATGGGCCTGGGTCTGCCTGTCTGATGTGCAGTGCACCCACTAAAACTGCTCCAGGGACCTGCATACTGCTGTCATGGACCTGAGTATGACATCTGAGGCTGGCATAGAGGCTGGCACAAAATATTTGTAAAGATATTTTTTTTGGGGGGAGGGGGTTAGTGACACTGGGGGAGTAAGGGGAGGTCATCCTCAATTTTCTCCGGTGGTCATCTGGTCATTTTGGGTACCTTTTTGTGCCTTGGTCGTAAGAAAAACATGACTACGTAAAGTCGTCCAAGTGTTCGTCAGGGACATCTTTGATTCTTTCAATTATGGGTCGAGGACATCCAAGTGTTAGGCACGCCCATGTCCCACCTTCGCTACACCTCTGATACACCCCCTTGAATTCTGGCCATCCCTGCAATGGAAAGCAGTTGGGGACGTCCAAAATCGGCTTTCAATTATACTGATTTGGACGACCCTGTGAGAAGGACGCCCATCATCCGATTTATGTCGAAAGATGGGCGTCCTTCTCTTTCGAAAATGAGCCCGATAGTAACCTATGGAACTTTGTATGTCTAAGTGCTTTGAAAATGAGCCCCGTGGTAACATAGTAGATGATGGCAGATAAAGACCTGTAAGGTCCATCCAGTCTGTTCAACAAGATAAACTCGTATGTGCTACTTTATATGTATACCACAAATATAAGCAGGATGCCCAAATTCTGATATGGATGTTCTTTCAAAAATGTCCCTCCACGAGTGTTATAGATGACACACCTTTGCCCAGTCTGAATTTCAAGATAAGGTTTTATTGTTTTACAGTAGTTTACTCCACAGCACCAACCATTCTGCTTCTGTCTTCAATTGTATGAAGACATATTGTCTGCCTACTGTGACCTGAAGGGTTTCTTATAAGGGCAAAGATTTATCATTCAGTGTCAGCTTCCTGAAAAGCCTTAAAATCAATGATATGCACACTCAAGAACTCATTGAGTGAGAATATACAGAATACCAGGTTAAAGCCACTTACAAGTCATATTAAAGACAGATTAGTTTTATGTTACTTAAGCATTCATTATGCAGTCTAATTAATTTGTGACATATTTACACATGAAGCCAAATATAAAGGTTACTTGCCGGACTGGGTTGCAGGGCTGTTACTTGCCTTTTAGAATTTTTAGTGAACGTGGGCAAAATTAGTCCAACTGATATTCAAAATGGTTTAACTCTCCTGCCTGGTTAAACCCTGCTGAGCGACCCAACATTTGATATTCAGTGGCATCTAACTGGTCAGTGCTGCTGAATATCACCACTAACCAGCCATTCAAACCAGTTAGGTTAAGGGAAGGCCATGCGCAGAGCAACTACTTATCTGATTAACGGTGATTTTCAGTCCACCAACCAGCTAAGTAACCACATAAAGTAAGACAGCAAAGAAACTGCCCTAACTTTTCACGCAAAGGTTAACTGGGCACTGGTTTTAAAACTGACTGGTACATGGTAAACTTCCAGGTGACTACTGAGTATTCTGGGGTCAGTTCAGCCTGCAGGTGTGAGAGGCTTAGATGCCACTATATTGGACAGAATGAGTCTGAATTAGGAGTTTGCAAAACCTCAGTTTATTGCATAGCAGATATGAGTATTTATAAAAGAGATACGAAGGCATTTTCATCTATGAATTTGAATTAAAAAATCTATTTTACAGAAGAGATTGAGGCTTGCTATATGCCTTCAAGAGCTGTACCAAATCTCAACAAGGCAATGTTACACTGAAGTGTGGTAGGAAGGAAAAGAGAAGATGCATATTGGACACATATCACCCAGAATAAAATGTGCCCACCGTTTGCTTACATACTAGGGCTAAAGATGGTGGTAGCGATGGTGCAGACACTTCATGTGAAGATAATGTCTCTGGTACAACAATAGGCCATTATGAACTTGGTCATGGACTGATTGTAGCAAAGGATAGACCACAGCAACTAATGAAAAGGTGAAGAAGGCTAAAAATAATCAAATAGATTCTTAAAGATAACACAGAGATAATGTGCCACTAGTTTTATGTCAACTTTAGCAGCAACATTTGATAGATTAAACTCATACTTCACATACTCTGGCCTAGGAGTGAGGATGATTGCTATCACGGAATGTGCAAACTAACTTATTTGGAGACAACACAACACCTCCAAAAAAATTGGCTTGGACAACTGGACAAAAGCAAACTTTCTTAAATGAAAATTGTAAAAAAAAAAAAAAAAGCAAAACATCACTCAGATTGAAGATTGTGATATAAAGACAGCTGAGCAGGAAGATGTATATAAATATCTCAGAGTATGGTAAAGACCAACAAGTCAGTATAAATTACTAAAAAGAAAGATCAGCCAAGAACACTACAGGAGAGTAAAATTGATATTGAAAACTGTTTTTATAGCACAGATTAAGATAAAGGCCATCAGCACAGTTTAAGATAAAGGTCATCAATCAGCTGGTACTTCCTGTACCTTCAAACAGTTTTGGAACTCTAGACTGGCCTCATAAATATCTTGAAAAGCTGGATGTAGGAATAAAATCTCATTCAGCTCTAAGTGCACATATGAGTATCTACCTGTTTTGCTAGTATTCTACAAAAAGAAGTAGGTACCTACTTTTCTTTACAAAATATGAACCTGTATAGTTATACAATTACCTCATGATGTATACACTTAAAACGGGCATATATGTGTAAATAATGGTTTTAGAAAACTATTACTTACACATAGCATTTGTGGCTTGCATAGATTGCTAGATCATGTGTTCTGGGCCTGGTTTCAGCAGACTTTAGAGTAAAAATGTGTACACATTTCTTATTTTGCAACCGAAATTCACAAATGTGTTGAAAAATCTCCCTGTAGGCATTTATACCTGTTCCATGTTATTTATGAGTGTTCATTTCAGACCTGGAGGAATTTTTCATGTGGCAATTATACTTTGCTCTCTAGTGCTTAAAATTATCTCACAAAATTAAAAAGAAATTGGGTTTTAAAATGTAGCTCAATTGGTTTCCCTTGAATGTGTGGTTTGCAAAATCTATCACCTCCTTATGAAGGTAGCAAAATCTGTTGCTTACATGCATAGATGCCATACAGAGAGGAATTTTAAAACAGGACGCCTAGGTTAATAAATGTAACAAGTACAGAGACCTGAAGGGTGGGAAGAAGGAAGGAAAAGGCAGGAAGCCCCTCGATAATGTACCTTTTACGCAAGCTTAGCAATGTGAGAGAGAAACTTAACCTTGGCCCAGACAAGTCTATCAGAATGATCCCTCTTGCTAAGAGGACGGATGCAAGAGCAAATGCCTATAGGCCTGAGAGATTCAGATGTAGAAAATTGGAGAGGACTCCTAAGGACAGAGCAGCCCTGGCCCTAATTTCCCAAGGATTCATCAGCAGTCCTAAGAACTGTTGGATGTGGCAGGGCTAACATACCTCCCTGGATTAATAGGCAGTATATAATGCTGTCCAGAACAGGGAGGAGGGGTTTACTGGAGAGACCTTCAAGGTTCTCAGACAAACAGGCTGAGGAAAAACCAGCTGAGATGGAGGTTGACCTAGTGGAGCAAAACATTAAACCCTAGATTCAATATAGGTAACACAAATTTGGGCTTGCACGGCAGATTTGTGAGCAAATTACTGAGTTAACCAGGTGTCAACAATCAATAATTGGAGGTAACCCGTTAGTGCCCAATGTTCCCATAATAAGTCATATGAGAACAAATTGATTTGTTCCCATATGGGAATATTGGTCACTAATGGGTTAATTGGCATCAGTTTAGATTTGCTATTCTATAACATCTGCAAATAAATTTTATAGCATGCAACTCAAAAGTGGGCATGGCCTTGAGAGGGGTATAAGTGGGTCAGGAAATGCTGGGCACCAACTTCTTAAAAATTAGTTTAACTACCTACTTAACTACATTTTTCATGTAGTAGTTTAACTATGAGGCAACTATTGCAAAAGTAGTTAACTAGTAGTTAACTACTTCAATGGCATTTTAATTTGCCTTAAAATCAATTGCACAACCATCACACTTAGGAAGAAATGTGTTTAATGTTTAAAAACAGAGTTGATAAATTCTCAGCAAATCACTTACTAACTAATGCTAAATACCTTATGATTATTCTGCTTTATATTTAAAGTCTCAGAAATGTCAATATCCAGCTTATTTTCGAAGGAGAAGGGCGGCCATCTTCTGACACAAATCAGGAGATGGGCGGCCTTCTCCTAAGGGCGGCCAAATCAGTATAATCAAAAGCAAATTTTGGCCGGCTTCAGCCAAAATGCCGCACATCCATTTTGGGTCTAATACCTTACCACCAGCCATTGACCTAGCAGTAAAGAATTTGGGTGGTAAGGACCTATACACGTCAGATGCCACTTGGCACGTGTCCGCTATGTTTGTCCAAAAATAAAAATTATTTTTCAGACACGCATAGCAGACATGCGCCAAAAATTAAATTACCGCAAGAGCCATGCGGTAGTCAGGTGGTAAGTCCATTTTGGTGCTTGTTGGGCATGTGTAGAGCCTCAAGTGGCTTAGTAAAAGGGGCCCTTAGAGAAATAAAGTTTCATAATCTTAGACCCTCTTTTACTAAACCATGCTAGTGATTCCCTTGTGGCAAATGCGATGCAGCCCAATCTTATTTGCCATGCCAGGAATCACTAGAGCAGTTTAGTAAAAAAAAAAAAAGTCCCTTAATCTCCTCTTGCTCAGTTTGCAAGGCTATAAAGACAGTAGCCCTGGTATTAATTACATCTCGGGAAGTTTTATGAAATTCAGTTAGATTTATAGTATCTACCTCTCCTAAATGCTGTTCTTGATTTCTTTGATAATAAACAATAACAGTTCTGAAATATAATTGTGTCTGCCTTATCAAGTTTTAACACTTCCTTAAGATATTTTCTCAGAAGAATGTGTGGAGCCATCAGTCCATGCAGATTATTAAGCTCAACCTATTTTCAAGAATGTCAAGATGTCTGTGCAAATAAAAACTATCTTTAATAAAAGATGTAGTATTTCCTTGTAATGTCTTAGGGGTCCTTTTACTAAGGTGCGTTGAAAAATGGCCTGCAGTAGTGTAGAAGCGTGTTTTGGGCGCATGCAGAATTATTTTTCAGCGCACCTACAAAAAATGCCTTTTTAAAATTTTTGCTGAAAATGGATGTGCGGCAAAATGAAAATTGCCACGTGTCCATTTTGGGTCTGAGACCTTACCGCCAGTCATAGACTTAGTGGTAAGGTTTCACGCAGTAACTGGGTGGTAATGACCTACGTGCATCAAATACCACTTGACGCATGTAGCTGATGCGCGCCAGGAATTAACAAATATTTTTCGGACACACGTAGCTGATGCACGCCAAAATTGAAATTACCGTGAGGGCCATGCAGTAACCAGGCGGTAACTCCAAGTTGGCACATGTTGGGCGTGTGTAGGCACCTACAAGGCTTAGTAAAAGGGCCCCTTAACTTGCAAAGCCATCTAAACTTGATTTTTCCCCAACATTTGAATCTTAGAGTCGGTATCAGCCAGATTAGTTACCATATGTTGATCTGGGACAGATGATCGTAACTAAGTCTCAGTTCTGGTGACCACCTTCTATATATCTACCAACGCACCTCTTTACCAAATTCAGTCTCAGGTTACACAGTTTCTGGACATTTACCCAACAAAGGCACATCCACTACTGACACTTGAAGCTCATTCAAATTCTGAGAAATATCTTGTCTGGTCCGGGGCAAACACTCTGGATAAAGCCCTTTATTCTGAAACTCAAAGGAAGTTGGTGGTGGAGAGGGGGTAGGCCTTCCTCTTGAGCTTAATGAGGGGCCCGAGCCCACTGATCTCTTCAAGTCAGTGAGGAATCTATCACAGTAAGATGTTTGTCCATGGGACCCAATGTACGGGGAGAACTAGAAAAAAATAGATTTAATTTTACCTCAACATTTCACCGTTATGAAGAAAGTTATAAGAAACAAATTTTAAGTACCTTCTATTCGAGATTAAACAAAGTTTCTGGCTCCCTGGCTCCTCTTTGGCTCCTACAGGGCTCCCAAGAGGCCTGACGTGCCCCTTTGGGCACGTGCCTTCAGCTGCAGGGGCGGCTGGGTTAAACAGAAAGAAGAAACAGCGCACAAGAATAATGTCAGACACCTCCCTTCTCTCAGCTCAGGATCTCTCAGGCAATTTCTCTCCAGTACGCTACTGTGGATCTCGGATAGCTTCTCACTGCTCCTGCCATCACTTCAGAAGTGACTGGGTTGAATAGTAAGAAGGAGCAGTGCCCAAGTGTAATCCAACCTTGGTTTCAGCAGTACTCAGTCTATATTGCAGCAGCTGACATAGCTGTTGGTCACAGTCGTCAAAGGTAAGATCCCCCCCTGAGACAGAGTATACTTCCACTTGTATGGTCACAGACATTTACAAAAGAAAATAAAATTAAATTAAAAGATAATAAAATACCTCCTTGAAACTTGGGTGTGTGTGTACCAGCATCCACTGAGCAAACACAAACTTTTTTTAAAACTAGAATGGGTAGTGTATTTCATAGAAACTTTGGGTCCCTTTACCAATCTGTGGCAAAAGGGGGCCTGCGCTGGTGCGTGTTTTTGACGTACGGTGAGGCCCTCTTTTACCATAGCTGGTAAAAAGGTAGTCTTTCTTTTCTGCAGGAAATGGCCATGAGGCAAGTAAAGCACTTGCCGCTCGGCCATTTGAGGGGGGGGGGGAGCCCTTACAACCACACATTGAGATGGAGGTAAGGGATCCCGTGCTAACCTGGCAGTAACTGGGCAGTGCTCGACACTGCTCGATTACCGCCGGGTACACCCCGGTTCTACAAAAATAAATATACTTTTGTAGCACTGGATATGACAGCACACTAACTAAGCTCCCCAAGCCAACCACCTACTCTGTGACCACTAGAGCTGTAGCAGGTGGACTGGCACACGGAGGGTTGATATAAATGCACACCTTTGGGTTCACTGATTTCCTGCTCAGCATGTGATCTTTGGGATTTTTAGTCTGAGGGCAGGAGGCAGAACATACAAATGTGGCCCTGAGGGTTGTGGAACAACTGATTGCTTAGCTTCCAAGGTTTGTGCATGCAGGTGGTGGAGCAGTTCATAGGGTTTTTCTGGATGTAGAACTATTATTGTATTTCAGTCTGTGAGTTCTAAATATGAATGGTGTCTGGGGCTCTGGGAAGGGGGAGTAGGAATTCAATCCTTGCCAGGAAGGGTAGGGATAACAAATTTAAAATATATGTTGAATCTGCTTAGGAGGTATGAGGCAAGGGTGGGCCTAGCCTTCAATGGAAGAGTGAGATGGAATCTAATGGGGGTGAGGAATTAGTAGGGGCAAGGCAGGTCAGGTGAAGTGGAAGTAGAGAGCAGAGAAGTATAGAATGAAGGAGTAGAGTAGGTATGGGGGAGGGAGGGCATTAAGCATCCTACCTCAAAACAAAAGTCAAACTGCATTGGGAGAAAAAAGTGAGGGAAAACCAGAATAAGATGAGATGAGGAAGAAGACATTAGGGTGGAGAGGGACTGAAAAAGAAGTAGGGATGGTATGAGGGAAAAGAAAGCATATGCTGTGACATGTTAAGTAAGGAAGAGGGACTATTGAGGACTGACTGGGAAGGGGAGAATGTGTGTTTTGTAGATGGGCCAGGGTGGACAGGAAGGCAAAGCATGAGTGTGGTATAGATGGACTAGGCATAGGATGGTAAACTGTGGTGATGAGTTGGGGAGGAAGAGAGATTTATGGGACTTGCACTGCAACCTGTAACATTTCTTTTACCCGCAAGTCCTCCCTGTGTGCACCACCTACAATGCACTTCATGTAAAGACAGCCTGACCAATTGTGTTCACAACCTACCATGCTTTATTTTTCTTGGTAATTTGTGCCACGCTGATCACCCCCAAATCATTTTGAAAAGTTGGCTGCTATGATCACATACGATTACAATCAAGTTCCCTTCCTCTTTTGTGCATAAAAATTCTTTACCTTCTTAACTGTACCGCCCCCTCAGGGTTTTGCAACCCAAATGCCTGACCTTGCATATTTTAGCATTAATTTTTAGCTGACAAATTCTGGACCAGTTTTCAAGCTTTGCTAGGTCTCTTTTCATGTAATTTACATCATCAGGGGTGTCTACCCTAGTGCAAATTTTGGTATCATCCACAAAGCTGCAAACCTTACTAAACAGTCCCTCAGCAATATAGCTTACAAAAATGTTAAAACAGAAGCAGACCAAGAATTAATCCTTGTTGCACATCAGTTGTAATGTCCTTTTCTCCAAAGCCAGATCAATTTACTACTACTACTACTTAACATTTCTAAAGCGCTACTAGGGTTACACAGCGCTGTACAGTCTAACATAGAAGGACAGTCCCTGCTCAAGGAGCTTACAATCTAAAGGACAAGTGTATAGTCAGTCAAATAGGGGCAGTCAAATTGGGGCAGTCTAGATTACCTGAATAGGTATAAAGGTTAGGTGCCGAAAGCAACATTGAAGAGGTGGGCTTTGAGCAAGGATTTGAAGATGGGTAGGGAGGGGGCTTGGCGTAAGGGCTCAGGAAGTTTATTCCAAGCATAGGCTGAGGCGAGGCAGAAAGGGCGGAGCCTGGAGTTGGGGGTGGTGGAGAAGGGTACTGAGAGGAGGGATTTGTCCTGTGAGTGGAGGTTTCGGGTGGGAACGTAAGGGGAGATGAGGGTAGAGAGGTAGTGAGGGGCTGCAGACTGAGTGCATTTATAGGTAAGAAGGAGAAGCTTGAATTGTATGCGGTATCTGATCGGGAGCCAGTGAAGTGACCTGAGGAGAGGGGTGATATGAGCATATCAGTCCAGGCGGAATATAAGACGTGCAGCAGAGTTCTCTCCTCCGTACTCTCTTGTTCCTCCTCTTGCTATCAGCTGGTGACATTAATCCTAATCCAGGCCCCCCTCACCTGTCCTCCTCCTATCCATGCAAACGATTCCGTAATGTCTCCAATCTTGTCTCTATCCCCCTCCTCCCCCCTTCTTCCCTCCCCTTCTCTTGTGCCCTCTGGAATGCCCACTCGGTCTGCAACAAACTGCCCTTCATCCACGATCTCTTCATCTCTCGTTCCCTTCAACTGCTCGTCCTAACTGAAACCTGTCTCTCCCCGGACGACTCGGCCTCAGCCGCGGCCCTTTGCCATGGAGGCTCTCTCTTCTCCCACACTCCCCGCCCAGTTGGCCGCGGTGGAGGCGTCGGGCTACTACTTTCGCCCTCCTGTAGTTTCCAACCCCTCCTCCTACCGCAGTCTCACTGCTTCTCATCCTTTGAAGCACACTCCATCCGGCTATTCTACCCATTGCCACTCAGAGTGGCAGTCATTTACCGCCCCCCTAATAAATCCCTCTCTTCCTTCCTCACCGATTTCGATGCCTGGCTTTCCGTGTTTCTTGAACCCTCATCTCCGTCACTCATTCTCGGAGACTTTAACATACACGTTGATGACCAATCCGACCCTCACGCGTCTCAATTCCTCACTCTAAATCCTCCTTCAACTTCCAGCTATGCTCCACCGCCTCGACTCACCGAGACAGCCACTGTCTTGACCTCGTCCTCTCCTCCTCCGGCTCCCCCTCCAATTTCCACACTTCAGCTTTTCCTATCTTGGATCATCACCTGATCACCTTCACACTTCTTCACACCCCACCTCAGCCCTGTCCAACTCTAACCACTACCTCCAGGAATCTCCAGGCTATTGACCCTCCCACCTTATCCTCTTGTATCTCCAATGTCCTCTCCTCCATCTTGTCCTCCGAGTCTGTCGACAAGGCTGTCTCCGCATACAATACCACTCTCTCCTCTGCTCTGGACACCCTCGCTCCATCCACCTCCCGTCCCACTAATCCCCAGCCTTGGCTGACCCCTTGCATCCGCTACCTTCATTCCTGCACCTGATCTGCCGAACGCCTCTGGAGGAAATCTCGCACCCATTCAGATTTCCTTCACTACAAATTCATGCTATCCTCCCTCCACTCTTCCCTATTCCTTGCCAAACAGGTCTATTACACCAAACTGACCAATTCTCTCAGTTCCAACCCCCGTCGTCTCTTCGCCACCCTGAACTCCCTCCTCAAAGTGCCCTCCGCTCCTACCCCCCTCACTCTCCCCTCAATCACTGGCCGATTACTTCCGCGACAAGGTGCAAAAGATCAACCTTGAGTTCACTACCAAACCATCTCCTCCTTTTCACCCTTTAACCCTCGACCAACCAAGCCAGGCCTCTTTCTCCTCCTTTCCAGACATCACCGAGGAGGAAACCGCTCGCCTTCTTTCCTGCTCGAAAAGTACCACCTGTTCCTCTGATCCCATCCCCACCAACTTACTTAACACCATCTCTCATACTGTCACCCCGTCTATCTGTCATATCCTCAACCTCTCTCTCTCCACTGCAACTGTCCCTGACACCTTCAAGCACGCCGTAGTCACACCTCTCCTCAAAAAAACCATCACTTGACCCTACCTGTCCCTCCAACTACCGCCCCATTTCCCTCCTACCCTTCCTCTCCAAAATACTTGAGCGTGCCGTTCACAGCCGCTGCCTTGATTTTCTCTCCTCGCATGCCATCCTCGATCTACTTCAATCCGGTTTTCGCCCTCTACACTCGACAGAAACAGCACTCTCTAAAGTCTGTAATGACCTGTTCCTTGCCAAATCCAGAGGCCACTACTCCATCCTCATCCTCCTCGATCTATCCGCCGCTTTTGACACTGTCAATCATGATCTACTCCTTGCCACACTGTCCTCATTCGGGTTCCAGGGCTCTGTCCTCTCCTGGTTCTCCTCCTATCTCTCCCACCGCACCTTCAGAGTTCACTCCCATGGATCCTCCTCCACCCCCATCCCGCTATCTGTTGGTGTTCCCCAGGGATCTGTCCTTGGACCCCTTCTCTTCTCAATCTACACCTCTTCCCTGGGTTCCCTCATCTCATCTCATGGCTTCCAGTACCATCTCTATGCAGACGACACCCAGCTGTATCTCTCCACACCAGACATCACTGCGGAGACCCAGGCAAAGGTATCGGCCTGCTTAACCGACATTGCTATATGGATGTCCAACCGCCACCTGAAACTGAACATGTCCAAGACTGAGCTCATCGTCTTTCCACCAAAACCCACTTCTCCTCTTCCTCCACTTTCTATCTCAGTGGATAACACCCTCATCCTCCCCGTCTCATCTGCCCGCAACCTCGGAGTCATCTTCGACTCCTCCCTCTCCTTCTCGGCACACATCCAGCAGATAGCCAAGACCTGTCGCTTCTTCCTCTTCAACATCAGCAAAATTCGCCCTTTCCTCTCGGAACACACCACCCGAACTCTCATCCACGCTCTCATTACCTCCCGACTTGACTACTGCAACTTACTCCTCACCGGACTCCCACTTAGCCATCTATCCCCCTTCAATCTGTTCAGAACTCTGCTGCACGTCTTATATTCCATCAGAACCGATATACTCATATCACCCCTCTTCTCAGGTCACTTCACTGGCTTCCAATCCGTTACCGCATTCAGTTCAAGCTCCTCCTTCTTACCTACAAATGTACTCAATCTGAATGCCTCACTACCTCTCTACCCTCATCTCCCCTTATGTTCCCACCCGAAACCTCCGTTCACAGGACAAATCCCTCCTCTCAGTACCCTTCTCCACCACTGCCAACTCCAGGCTCCGCCAATTCTGCCTCGCCTCACCCTATGCCTGGAACAACCTTCCTGAGCCCCTACGTCAAGCCCCCTCCCTGCCCATCTTCAAGTCTCTGCTTAAAACCCACCTCTTCATTGCTGCCTTCGGCACCTAACTCTTACCTTCAGGATATCTGGACTGCCCCAAATTGACTGCCCCCATCGTATCGTCTACTCACTTGTCCTTTAGATTGTAAGCTCTTTGAGCAGGGCCTGTCCTTTTATGTTAAATTGTACAGCGCTGCATAACCCTAGCAGCGCTATAGAAATGTTAAGTAGTAGTAGTAGTAGTAGTAGTAGTGAATGGATTGAAGGGGGGATAGATGGTTAAGTGGGAGGCCAGCGAGGAGTAGGTTGCAGTAGTCAAGGCGAGAGGTAATGAGAGAGTGGATGAGAGTTCGGGTGGTGTGCTCAGAGAGGAAAGGGCAGATTTTGCTGATGTTAAAGAGAAAGACGCGACAGGTCTTGGCTATCTGCTGGATATGCGCGGAGAAGGAGAAGGAAGAGTCGAAGATGACTCCGAGGTTGCGGGCAGATGAGACAGGGAGGATGAGGGTGTTATCGACAGAAATAGAGAGTGGAGGAAGAGGTGAAGTGGGTTTTGGTGGAAAGACAATAAGCTTGGTCTTGGCCATGTTTAGTTTCAGGTGGCGGTTGGACATCCAGGCAGCAATGTCGGATAAGCAGGCCGATACTTTGGCCTGGGTCTCCGCAGTGATGTCTGGTGTGGAGAGATACAGCTGGGTATCATCAGCATAAAGATGATACTGGAAACCATGAGATGAGATCAATGAGCCCAGGGAAGAGGTATAGATTGAAAAAAGAAGGGGTCCAAGGACAGATCCCTGGGGAACTCCAACAGAGAGCGGGATGGGGGTGGAGGAAGATCCATGAGAATGTACTCTGAAGTTGCGGTGGGAGAGATAGGAGGAGAACCAGGAGAGGACAGAGCCCTGGAACCCAAATGAGGACAGTGTGGCAAGAAGTAAATCATGATTGACAGTGTCAAAAGCGGCGGATAGATCGAGGAGGATTAGGATGGAGTAGTGACCTCTGGATTTGGCAAGGAACAGGTCATTACAAACTTTAGAGAGTGCTGTTTCTGTCGAGTGTAGAGGGTGAAAACCGGATTGAAGCGGATCGAGGATGGCATGAGAGGAGAGAAAATCAAGGCAGCGGCTGTGAACGGTACGCTCAAGTATCTTGGAGAGGAAAGGTAGGAGGGAGATGGGGCGGTAGTTGGAGGGACATGTAGGGTCTAGTGATGGTTTTTTGAGGAGTGGTGTGACTATGGCGTGCTTGAAGGTGTCAGGGACAGTTGCAGTGGAGAGAGAGAAGTTGAGGATATGACAGATGGGAGGGGTAACAGTACCCTTTATCTTTCACTCAACCAGTTCTTATTCTAGTCTGTCACTATAAGGCCCTTACTGAGGGCACTCGTTTATCTATATGTTATTCATGTGGAACTGTGCCAAAGACTTTGATAAAATCTAAGTACACCACATCTAGCACTCTCCCTCAATCCAGTCAAAAGAAATGAATCAGATTTGTATGACAAGACCTACCTCTACTGAAACCACGTTGCCTCAGGTCCTGCAATCCATTAGATTCCAGAATCTTCACTATTCTCAGTATTAAAACTGTTTCCATTAATTTACTTACAATAGAAGTCAGACGTACCAGCCTGTAGTTCCCAATCTCCACCTTTTGTGGAGAGGAACCACATCCATCCTTCTCCAGTCCTCCGGGACCGCTTCCGACTCTAGAGACACATTGAAAATGTCAGCCAGTGGAGCAGCCAGAACTTCCCATCTAGCTCCATTGCTTTGTCCAGCTTTAGTTTAATCAGCTCTTCAGAAATACAGTCCTCTGAAAATCATTCAGGATCTATGACACCTCCATTCCTATTTGTGTTAGTCTTTTGTGGTCCTATTTCCTGCCCTTTGGCTTTGAACACAGAACAGAAATATTTATTAAGCAATTCCACCTTATCCTCATCAGCTTCTACGTCTTCCTCCCTTTCACCCTTGAATCTCACAATGCAACTTTTACACTTCTTCCTATCGTTAACATATCAGGACCTTTTGTATAATCATTAAAAATAAGGATATATAATGGACATTTGAAGTTTTGTATGGAGTTTATTTGGTGAGGAGGTTGTATGGAGAATTTTTTTTTGATCCAATGATTAATTTTGTTTCCTGATAGCCAAAAAAAAGTACATAATGGCTTTAGGTTGAGATTCATTTTTTCTCCTTTGAAATTAATTTTACTGTGTAGATTTATTATACATACTGCCTCACTCTGTAATATAGCTAGCAAAAATTCTTTTTTTAGGATGTGCAAAGCTAAGCCTTTTGAAACACTGCCTCGAGGTGAACTTTCATTGGATGAATAAGCTCATCTCTATCTATGTGTATTCTGTATATCCTACACAGGAAGTACTCTGGTAAGTCCTCCTGCCTATATAAATCAAATTTCTGCTCGCACATGTACACCTCTCATAGTTATCCTATTGGGCTCATTTTCAAAAGAGAAAAACATCCAAAAGTGGCATAAATCTGCATTTTTTATTTTATTTGTTACATTTGTATCCCACACTTTCCCACCTATTTGTAGGCTCAATGTGGCTTACATAGTACCAGAGAGGCATTTGCAGACTCCGGTGTAAACAAATACAAAGTGATATTGTGGTAAGATAAAGTGCTCATTTTCAAAAGAGAAAAACATCCAAAAGTGGCATAAATCTGCATTTTTTATTTTATTTGTTACATTTGTATCCCACACTTTCCCACCTATTTGTAGGCTCAATGTGGCTTACATAGTACCAGAGAGGCATTTGCAGACTCCGGTGTAAACAAATACAAAGTGATATTGTGGTAAGATAAAGTTCATGTGGCACAGCCACATTAGGGAATCGTACAACAGAAGAGTTGTGTTATGTCCATTACGTACTTTAGTTTTGTTGTGTTGCAGAGATCAGGCATTTATGTTGAATTGGTAGGGTATGCCTTTTTAAACAGGTTAGTTTTTAGTTTTTCCCGGAAGTTTGGGTGGTCGTACGTAGTTTTCAAGGCTTTTGGTAGTGTGTTCCACAGTTGTGTGCTTATGTAGGAGAAACTGGATGCGTAAGTTGATTTGTATTTGAGTCCTTTGCAGCTTGGGAAGTGCAGATTTAGGTACGTTCGTGTTGAGTTGGATTTTTCTCCGAATCAAGTGTCCAAATTGGTATTTTCAAAACCAAGGGCCCTGTTTACTAAGCCGCGATATAGGTGTGTTAGCGTTTTTAATGCACATTAACTATGTACATGCATTAACCATGTATGTGCCTACAATATCTCTATAGGTGCCTACATGGTTAGTGCACATGTTAATTGTAGGCTTGTTAAAAACGTTAATGTGCCTTAGTAAACAGGGCCCCAATTTTTAGATGTTTTTCTATGAAGTCTGTCAGAAGTGCATTCAAATCACAAGGGGGCATGTCATGGGTGTATTAAGAGTAGGATCTGGGCATTCCTAACACTTGGACGTTTTTCAGCTACACCTGTTTTTATAATGAATAAGGCACAAACATGTGCCCTAAATGACCAGATGACCACTGTCAGGAGCATGTTAAGGGTGGAATCTGGGTGTTCCTAACACTTGGAATAAAACAAAAACATCCAAGGCTATAAGTTGGATGTTTTGGTCTAGACCTGTTTTATTAATGAATAAGCCATGAAAATTGCCCTAAATGACCAGATGACCACTGGAGGGAATTAGGGATGACCTCCCCTTACTCCCCCAGTGGTCACTAATCCCTTCCACACCCCAAAATGTGATTAAAAACATTACTTACCAGCCTCTATGCCAGTCTCAGATGTTAAACTCAGGTCCATTAGAGCAGCATACAAGTCCCTGGAGTAGTCTAGTGGTGGGTGCAGTGCACTGCAGACAGGTGGACCAAGGCCCATACCTCCCTGTACCTGTTACACTTGTGGTGGAAGCTGTGAGCCCTCCAAAACTCACCAGAAACCCACTGTACCCATATATAGGTGCCCCCTTCACCCATAAGGGCTATTGTAGTGGTGTACAGTTGGGGTAGTGGGATTTGGGGGCCTCAGCAGACAAGATAAGGGCGGAACGGTGAGATGTGTGCCTGGGAGCATTTATTTGAAGTCCACTGCAGTTCATCCTAGGTTGCCCCATTGCTTTCCTGAGATGTCTGTGTGGCCAGTCTACTAAGAATACTGGCTCCTCCTATATCCCAATGGCTTGATTTTGTGCGTTTTTCACGTCAACATTTTTTTTTAATGGACCCAAAAAACCCCAACATACACATAGTACAAAAACATCTAGCCATTTTTTGAAAAAGAAAAATACTTTTCTGTTTTGAAAATGGCTATAGTCCCTACTTGAATTTTGGACTTTTTTAGCAAAACGTCCAAAGTTGGACTTAGATGTCATATCAAAAATGCCCCTCCACATCTTCCTGTTGATAGGTTTAAAAGATTAAGATGATAATTGGTGGGTATAAATGCAGATGTATCCACATTTTACACATGTATCTGTATGAGCAGTGTACATATATCAGAGAGGATGTATGAATGATAGGTGAATGAAAGGAAGGGATATTAGACTAATTATGTAGTAGGAAGGGTCCGGTAATGTTCTTTAAAAAAAATGGTATGATCCTATTAGAGAAAACAGTACTACCTTTTTAAAAGGAGTGAGATAAGGCTCAAATACAAAGTATTTTTAGATCTTTGCCTTGATATATTTTTATATTGTGTATGGATAGAAAATGAAAAGACTATGAGGAGGTAAGGAAATAAAGCAGTACAGTGTTACACCTAGCATCACAGTTTTATGCTACAGAAAGAGGCAGCTTAAAAAGATATCCCTGCTCTAAACAGAAGTACACATCTTGGGGACAATTCTTTAACTGGGCTTCTCCATTTAGGTGCCTCAAAGACACAAGGAGAGAGCCTGTTTTATATCTATAATAGTGCCTTGATTCTGTTATGGCCAAGATTGCAAAAAAAAAAAGGGAACCCCTAGATTTTGTAAACTAGCTTTGTTGTTTAACAGCGTAACTTAAGCACATTTGGGTAATTTGTATCAAAATAAACTTGTTGTATATATACTTTTTCTGCCATGCAAAAGTGATATCAATGTGATGTCATTGTTTACACTAACTACGGTGACTGGAAAAAAAAGGGAATGCCTAGGAAAGAAGGGAGGAATATCCAAGATGGCAGATATGCTCTAATCTGTAGAAGTTAGGCTGTATCCTTTTTTTCCCCTTACTTTTATGGGCAAAAGAAAACCTAAATCTCTTTTTTGCCTCTTTCAGCTGGGTATATCAATATGGCTTTGTTAACTAAGCTGGACTTTCGGCAGAGCTTTTAGGGAGTTGTCCACTGTGCTTAGTAGGGGAATTGGGAGGCCCTCTACCTGCCCCAAGACTGGATGTTACAGTTAGCTCTAAAGTGAGACCTTCTCCTCCATGGCTTAAGTTTTATAGAATTTCCTCCATAGGCTTTATTAAATTAACTTAATTAACCTCAAACTATAACTAGGTACCTCCATTTAAGCACTTTGAGGATGTCTGGTGAGAACATGTCCTATAATTCAGAGGTGGGCAACCATGGTTCTCGAGGGCCAAAACCCAGTCAGGTTTCCAAGATTTCTATTCTACAATGAATACTAAAGAGTCTAATTTGCATAAAATAGAAGCAGTACATGCAAATCAATCTCATGCATTTTCATTGTGGAAATCTTGAAAACTCCACTGAGTTTTAGTCCTTGAGGACTGTGCTTGCCCCCCTCCCCCATTATAATAGATGCTCAGATTCTGTTATAGAATAACACCTGCAGTTACACCAGCCACATTGCTGGTGCAAGTTTGGATGCTTAAATTTGGCAGAGATGACATAATTCTGTAGGTTATATGCATAAGTGGGAGCTGGGGTCACCCATTTTCCAGCTATCTGTACGTCAATCTTGCATTTCAATGCTCTCCACTTCTGTGTGACCTTACACAGGTGTCCTGCTAGCATTTATGTGAATAAGGGCCTGATATTCAGCTGGCGGCAAGCAGTGCGTTTGTTGAATATCCGCATCTAATTGGCTATGTTTCACGATATAGCCGGTTAGGTCCTTATTCTATAAAGGTTATGCTCCTAAATTTATGCTCCTAAAATTTATGCTCTTAATTTATGAGCATAATTTATGCTCCTAAATTTATGGTCCTAAATTAGGAGTATACTCTATGCTCCAAATTTAGGAGCATAACCTTTATAGAATAACGTCCTAGTGAGTTTGATTTGTCCTTGCCTTTCTCAGGGCATAGACCATAGAAGTCTACCCAGCTCTGTTCTTGTACTAAGTTCTGGAGCTAACGTCGAAGCCCCTTAAAATTTACACTCCAGCCCATCCCTATCTATTCAGTCACAATCAGGGCATAGACCGTAGAAGTCTGCCCAGCTCCCATTTTGTTTCCCAATTACCGACATTGCCACCCAATCTCCGCTAAGATTCCGCGGAACCATTCCTTCTAAACAGGATTCCTTTGTGTTTATCCCACGCATGTTTGAATTCCAGTACCGTTTTCATCTCCACCACTTCCCATGGGAGGGCATTCCACATATCAACCACCCTCTCTGTGAAAAAATACTTCCTGACATTAGTCTTGAGTCTGCCCCCCTTCAACCTCAATTCATGTCCTCTAGTTCTACCGTCTTCCCGCCTCCGAAAAAGGTTCATTTGCGGATTAATACCTTTCAAATATTTGAATGTCTGTATCATGTCACCTCTGTTTCTCCTTTCCTCTAAGGTATACATGTTCAGGTCAGTAAGTCTCTCCTCGTATGGTTTGCATTTGCAACGCAAATCCCAAACCATTTTTGTAGCTTTTCTTTGCACCACTTCCAGACTTTTTACATCCAGTCTTTTTACATAACTGATTATCTCCTGATGAATATCTGTGGTTAGGTGCTTAAATGCCATTTTACCAGCTAGGAGCCTTAAAAAAGCCTAAAATAAATAAATAAATACATACATAAATAAGTAAACAAACATAGTGCAGTCAGCACCACTGCCAAAGGCAATAGTGGTTTTAAAAAATGACCTGACAGTGTATCATTTTCTTTTCATATGTAGAAAGCTTACACCATATTTAAGTTTTAGTTTGAAGTTCTCTTTAAGCTGTACCTTGAAAGCAATGGTAAAAAAATCCATGTGTATCCAGACCAGATTTCACTTGTTTATGCTGCACTGTAATCCCATACATTCAGAGGCAACAGGATTACTGTGATAAAATCATCATGTTAGTATTACATTGCACATTTTGCTTGGCTTTTTCAGGATATTACAGAGGATGGAGATGACAATATCTTTTTAGCTGTTCTAAACTCATTCAATTCAGCAAGCACAGTTTAATTTTCAAAATAGAAATCTAAAGGGATCACAGGAAATGTACAATGGCAGAGAGGAATTTTCTAAGTGCAGGAAATGTACCTTGAAAATTCAATCTTGCAGTATTTAACTGGGCAGTGTTCTGCCATAGTTCTTTATATGTTTAGTACAGTAAGTTTTATAACATATAAGACTGTCCATACTGGGTCTGACCAATGGTTCATCTAGCGCAATATCCTGATTCTAAGAGTTGCCAATCCAGGTCACAAGTACCTGGCATAAACCCAAATAGTCCAAAATATGCAAGGGAAAAAGAAGGGCTACTCCTCAAGAGTAATACCTAATACAAAAGCATAGTGCAAGAGAATTTATGTATACAGGTTATAAACCACTCTAAACCATAACCTAGGCGGTTAACAATGATCACATCCGTAATTAAAATAATACATCAACAATACAGCACAAAGAGGCCTTTTTACTGAAGGGTTGCCGTGTGGCAATCTGGAGCTACTGCCGGCCCAACATGCCAGTGTCCGACATTTCCGGCGCTAGCAGAAATACTGGGAAAATATTTCCACAGGGGGTTACCCGGCAGTAATAGTTTACCACCTAGTTAGTGCAAGAGCCCCTACTGCCACCTCAGACATGGCCGTGTGGCAAGCATGAGCTTACTGCACGGCCATGACTTTTGGGGGGCTTTTTATTGGCTGAGATAAAATGAGTCCTTGCATGGAGCAAAAATGGCCGCCGCTGTTAGCACAGGGCACCTTTTACTGCAACTTAGTAAAAGGACCCCAAAGACATATATTAAAACATATATTATTATCACCATGGCCAGTGATATACATACCAACCTTGCACACACAATTTATATACACTACAACCTTCTGGCAAATATATCAAAGCTGCAAAGAAATCACAACAATTAATTACAATTTATAGTATTCAGATCATTATTTTTTTAAACGTTTCAATGGTACTCATTGCTTCCAGTTTCAAACTTACATACTGAGCACTTTTTCAAAATGGTAGCTTGGTGTCTAAATGCTGGTATTTAAATTCAATTCATTTAATCAGAAAACATTATACAATCCATCTTATTGATCCTCAAGAAAATCAATCAAATGTTAGTGAAAATCACATTGACTGGATGGTAATACATCTAGAAATCCCTAGTATTCCACTCAATACAGAAGTTCAAACCTCGTTAAAACAAGGTATTAATCTGAAAATCCATCTGGTTTCTTGTAGACAGCACCTGTTTCCTAGGCCAGCTTCTTTTCAAGTCTTCCCTTTCCTCTGCAAGCTACTTTAAGTGATACCTGATTCTCTCTATTTTGCTTGACTCATGTTAATCTTAAGCAGAAAGGTAAAAATTCTCATAGGACTCCCGGTCTTCTTCAGCTCTACAGGGATTCCAAATGTATTTGCTACTGCAAAGAAACCGCACCATAGCTTTTCACATGTACTGGTATTACCAGAACCAACAAAAATAAAATCATTCAAATAATGGATGATGTTTTTGAAACCTGTGACCCAATACACAAAAGTAATAAGCATCTGAAAGTAGCAGCATGATATCAAGTAGTCCATACACTTTCATATAACAAATTAATACTACATTGCTTTGGAATGTAAGTTTAAAACCAGGACTGGCACAAAATCTCCCCTTTGGAACTGGGTAACCTGGCAGCCTTGTCAAGGAGCCCTTTTACTAAAGCTTAGCGTGTGCTAAATGCCCCTAAGTATGGTCTCATGTTAACAGCCACCCTGATTAATATGAATTAAGGTAAGTGCAGCTTTATTTATTTATTAATATTAAATAGGGTAACTACCCTGTTTAATATTAATTAATATTAATTAAGATAAGTGCCAGCTTTTTTTATTTATCATTCCTTTTTGGCTTTTGAATATTGTATATTGTGGTATCCCTGGACAGCTTTGCCAAATTATCATGTTAATGGTGAGTTTGAACAGTTCAAACTCACCATTAACACTTTGCACACTTTCTTGATTTTTCTATTATGGTTCAATATGCACAATTTTGGAGGAGAATTATGATTTAAGGAGAGCGTTATAAGAAGCCATTGTGTATTGACGGCATTATGTTTAACAGCTCTCGGACTTGGTTAAGTCTTTACTGAACTCCTCTTCACACTTAAAAAAAATATTTTATACATGTGCTCATTCTGTGATGTACAGGGCAGGTTATTTTGTAATCTATGGGCCTCTTTTATCAAACAGCACTAGTGATTTCTGCGAGGCAATGCTGATGTAGCCCATTCAAAGTGATTAGCCTTTGACAGCATTACTACATCGGGAATCTCTAGCACGGTTTAGTAAAAGGAGCCCTATATATTTTATACCTCCCCTTTTGTATTGATATTGGGTATATTGGTATTCCGTGGATTATCATGAGACATTTATACAGTTTTTTAGATGTGAAATTAAGCATTCTATCTATTATTTTCACTGCAGTATACAGGAAGAGCAGTGACTGAAATAATTTGTTACCTCATGAACAGACTCGAAAGTAAAGAAGGTGCCTAGTCTCATAAAATTATTAAAACTGCATATAGACAAGCAAGTTGGACTATATTCATCTGATATCTAAATTAACAACTTTGCGTACTGCACACTTATTACAATATCACAAGGTCTGGGACCCATATGTATGATGAACTTTGCATCCTGACTCTTCTCTGCTTACTCATTAATGGGTAGGGGTTCTTTACAGGGAGGGGATAGTGGGATGGGATAGAGGAAGATATAATTGAGTTATGTATTAGTCTTTGATATTGTTCATTTTTGGGGTGCCTGGTCTGTAGCTGTACCGGTACATGATTTTTTTTGTTATTGTCCTTTTCAATAAAATAAAAAGAAACATTAAAAAGAACGAAAATGAGAAGTTGCAGGTAGTACTATTACAGTGACAGTGGTGCCTAGCTAATAACAACATTAGAAATTAGTTGTAAGAGTTTTGTATCGAGGATTCTTTTGATCAGTGCTGTTAATGGCATGCCACTGAAATGTTTTCTTTCACTAGATTTATTTGTGAAATCAAGTTTTAGATGGATTAAAGGATAAATAAATTGATTTAAGCCTTGTGTCTCAAAAAAAAAATCATGTTTCATCAAAACTGAATAAGTCTCTTTTATTAAAGCACTAGTAAAAAAAGGCCCGTTTCTGACACAAATGAAACGGGCGCTAGCAAGGTTTTCCTCTGAGTGTGTATGTTTGAGAGAGTGTATGTGAGAGTGACTGTGTGTGGGAGACAGAGTGAATGTGCGAGTGTGTGTGTGTGTGAGAGAGAGTGAGTCTGGGTGTGAGTGTGTCTGTGAGAGAGAGTGTGTGTGTGAGAATGAGAGTATGTGCAAGTGCATATGTGAGACACAGTGTGAGAGAGAAAGAGTGTGTTTCACACAGATACAGTGTGTGTGAGAGAGAGTGTGTGTGAGACACAGACTCTCTGTGAGACTGAGTGTATGAGACCAAGAGAGTGTGTGAGTGACTGTGTGACACATAGAGTGTGAATGTGATACAGTGTGAGACATAGAGTGTGTGAGAGAGTGTGTGAGAGTGAGAGAGAGAAAGACATTGACTGAGAGAGAGAGAGAGTGTGTGTGAGAGAGAGTGTGTGAGAGAGAGTGTGTGTGTGACAGAGATACCTCCCCCCCCACTCTCTGGTGTCAGGCCCCCCCTCTCTCTCTCTGGTGTCTGAGCATTACTGTGCAGGATGCTGAGCTCTGGCTGTGCTTCAAGGAACTGACCAATCCTATTTAACAGAATGCACCTCCAACATTCTGAAGCCGAGAAACCTCGTGTGGTTGGTCATTTCTGCTTGTGACGAACCCGGAAGTATGTGATGTCAATTCAGGAGATGGATACAGAGAGCAGGAATGCCTCAGCCATGCAGTCAGCTTCAGAATGTTGGAGGTGCGTTTTATTATATAGGATGTTAACTACTTAATGCACAAATTGACAAACACTGTTACTGCACAAGCGCATTAACTATTATCACAGTGCCATGAAGGTTAGTGCAACACTAATTTGCACTGTTACCTGCATGCTCTATTAGGGCATGGGAACGGGGTGGTGTATTGCTAGAGAATGGGCATGGACTATACCTTGCAGTGAGCACATGACCATGCCTATTTTATAAAGCATGCCTGTATATTATGGCTCCCCCTATGCTCCTCCAAAAATCCATCCCCCAACAAGAATGGGAATGGGGATAATTTCATACATTTTTCCAAGGAGCAAACTAAATAACTAGACTGTCATTAATTTGAAAGTTTGCTCATTAAAGAGGAAAGGCACAAAGGTGTCAATTACATTTATTTTTAACACAAACGAAACCTCAAAGCTCCAAGCAACACCTGCTCACATGAGTACTATCATTGGTTTCACTCTTTTTCAAAAGGAAGAGGAAAAAAAGAACAGTAAAAAAAACTCCTCAATTGGAGAAAAGATTGTTCTAAAAAAAAAAAAAAAACCTTCCTTGTCTATGATCTTAAAATAACACCTTTGTGACTTTTCTCTTATACATTCCCAAAAAGTACTGTTCCTAATCCAATCACTCATTGAAATTATGTATTCCTTAAATATAAACACTTAGGGCCTTTTTTACAAAGCCACACTAGCGATTCCTGGCACGGCAATTGAGAGAATCCCTTTCAATTCCTATGGGCTTTCTCTCATCTGCCACGTGGGAATCGCTAGCGCAGATTTGTAAAAGAAGACCTTAGCATACTGATTCCGTTGTCTGCTGACACTCCCCCTCCTACTGGAAGACGCTGAACTTTCAACAAGACTGGTATTCCAGGGGTTTCTCAACCTTCTTTGTGTTTCACTGAACCTTGTTCATATTAAAAACTAGAAAAAAGATCATTTCAGCTACTATTGCGTCCAGCAATGCTTATGGTAAAAGCAAGTTTCTACCATCATATTTACTTTTATGCTTGGCACTATTTTATAAATCATTTTACACATCTATATTGTCATGTGCGTGCAAAAATTATTTTATGAAATTATTTTTTTCTAGTTTTTCCTCTCTATATAGCGGAATATAAATTCATAAGTTTAGCCTTCATACGTTACAAGATGACTCAGAAAGAGGAAGACAAGCAAAAAATACCTGGAAAAACTAAGAAAAACTGGAAATGCTGTCAGAAAAGTGAAGAGGTAAATGGAAGAAAAGATAGCCGATAAGGTAAAATTGGGGGACAAGACATTTTTTTTTTCAGAAATGTAAGTAACAGGAGAAAGTGCCATAAAATCATTATGAATCTCAAAGCTGAGGGGGAGGAATATGTAGAAGCCGATAAGGATAAAGCTGAACTGCATAACAATGATTTCTGTTCTGTGGAATGAAGGGGCATACAATGTTTGCTTTTGTTACATTTGTACCCTGTGCTTTCCCACTCATGGCAGGCTCTATGTGGCTTACATGGGGCAATGGAGGGATACGTGACTTGCCCAGTCACAAAGAGCTGCCTGTGCCTGAAGTGGGAATTGAACTCAGTTTCTCAGGTCCCCAGGACCAAAGTCCACCACCCTAACCACTAGGCCACACCTCCTGTTGAGGCCCCACACTCAAAATGAAATGTAACAGGAAACTTCACAGAACATAAATTAATTGATATCTTTCTTCTGTACATTATTTTAAATAGAGTGAATTTTGTTGAAGACACATGTATATAGTCATGGGATGCCTCTCAGCAAAAGCTTAGGGGCCTTTTACTAAGATATTGTAAACAGTGGCCTTTAGAGCATGTTTATGCAGATATAACAGAATTAGAAAAGATACAGAGAAGGGCAACAAAAATGATCAAGGGGATAGGATGACTTCCCTATGAGGAAAGGCTAAAGTGGCAAGGGCTTTTCAGCTTGAAGAAGAAACAGCTGAGGGGACATATGATAGAGTTCTATAAAATACTGAGTGGAGTGGAATGCGTAGACATGAATTGCTTGTTTACTCTTTCCAAAAATACTAGAACTAGGGAGCATGCAAAAAAGAAAAAAACTACTAAGCAGTAAATTTAAAACAAACTGCAGAAAATATTTCTTCACTCAACGTGTAATTAAAATCTGGAATTTGTTGCCAGAGAATGTGGTAAAAGTAGTTAGCTTAGCAGAGTTTAAAAAAGGTTTGGATAATTTACTAAAAGAAAAGTCTATAAGACATTATTAAGATGGACTAGAGAAAAATCCACTGCTTAGTTCTAGGATAAGTAGCATAAAATCTGTTTTACTGTTCTAGGATCTTGCCAGGTACTTGTAACCTGGATTAGCCACTGTTGGAAACAGGATGCTGGGCTTGTTTGACCTTCAGTCTGTCCCAGTATGGCAACGCTTATGTTCTTATCTCCTTATATAACTTTAATTGTAACATAGCAGATAACAGCAGATAAAGACCTGTATGGTCCATCTAATCTGCCCAACAAGATAAATTCATAGTATAAGGTATGATGTGATACTATATATGTATACTTAATCTTGATTTGCCCTTGCCATTTTTAGGGCACACACCACACTGGCCTTGTTCTCCAACTTCTGAAGTTGTCATTGAATCCCCACTCTAGTCCATCCAATTTTGTCCAGCCAGGATCATGGCATAGAACATAGAAGTCTGCCCAGCATTGCCTTTAATTCCAAATTACTGGTGTTGCCATCTAATGACTGCTATGCTTGTTTGATTCCATGCCTTTTATATAGGATTCCTTTGTGTTTCTACCACATATTTTTCAATTCTGTTACCGTCTTCATCTCTACCACTTCCTGCGGAAAGGAATTCCCTCTCCATGAAAATGTATTTCCTAAGTTGGTCCCCCTGCAACCTCAATTTATGTCCTCTAGTTCTACCACATCCTCATCTCTGGAAAAGGTTTGTTTGTAGATTAATACCTTTCAAATATTTGAATGTCTGTATCATATAGTCTCATGATTGACTGCTAATTTTCCTGTTACATGGTACAATATCACCCCTGTGTCTCTATTTTTCCAGTGTATTTTTATTTTAGTTACATTTGTACCCCACACTTTTTCACTCATTGCAGCTTACATATACATACCTCACACTTTCCCACTCACTGCGGCTTACATATAAAGGTATTTATTTGTACCTGGGGCAATGGAGGATTAAGTGACTTGCCCAGAGTCACAAGGAGCTGTGCCTGAAGTGGGAATTGAACTCAGGTCCTCAGAACCAGAGTCCACCACCCTAACCACTAGGCCATTCCTCCAGTGTAGTCATGTTCAGGTCCTCAAGTCTCTCCTCATAAGTCTTGTGATGCAAACCCCATTCCTGCAGGCTAAGGCCATTTTTACTGCTGGGTAAAATGGCTGATTTCCAGCATTAATGGCCACATGCTAATTTTCCCATTAGTGCATGAGCCCTTAACTACACCTGTTTTGAAGGTGGTAATGGTTCACGCACTGTGTGCTAATCAGCATGCAGCAATGTAGCTGTGCTAACTGATTAGCACAGAACATACCTACTCTCAGTCACCAGACCTACCCCACTGCAAGAAAAGGTTTATTCTTTAGGACATGGGAAGCCCATGCACATCCCAAAATTATCATGGGATGCCTCAGCGTGCCCTGTGTTAAGCATATTTTTGCTGCCTAGTAAAATGACCCCTTTGATTGGAAAACTTGGATTTAGACAGGGTTTGAGGACAAGTTAATGGAGGAATTTCTTTCAAACAGGTTTTATCAGGTAATTTGAAAGAGATGGAGTATGCAACATTTCTGGTATAGCACAAGTTTCATCCATTACCTGAAATGATGTGAATAAAACAGATATATTGTATGTTGCATCTTATTCTTTTAAGTTCATATCATGTTAGAGAATGATATAAAGTATCACAAAGAGATACGTCACTGCCTAGGGCAGGCAAACCCATCTTGACAGAAAGTTCTTTCTTGGCTTGACATATCATCCCAGTCATATATCACGCACCTTTGTGTTAGAGCATTGTGTATCAAAGTAATTAAATAAAGTGCAATGTATCAATAGTAACATGCACTGGATCCAGAAAGTTGAGCACAGTTGAACTGCAAAGTAAGGACTCAGGATATATTAACCCTTAGGTTGTTTAGTCAGCAAGGAATTATGGAATTAGTCCAGCTAATGTTTCTGAAAGCTGCACATCTCTAGGTTTCCTTCCATACTAAGGGGGTCATTGCTACTAAAAGTCAATGCACATTAGTGCTGTTATTGCAAGTTATTTGCTCCAGGATATATTTTATGCAATGGATCCTATAGCAGATAACAAGTGATGCACATTATCCACTAGTAAATGACCCCTTAACTACTGAGTACGCTTGGGCTGATCAGTTCCCGAGGTTAATGACAAAATAAAAAGAATTCTTTTGAGACTGCATATCAGCCATATATTTGGAATGTAACAGAAAAAGTAATAAAGTAATTATCCAGGAAAGGGGAAATATGCCAGTTGAAATCAAGCTGTTCTGATATGATGCTGAATCTAGAAAGAACTTTACAAGCCACTTTTGAAATGCAGGCTATGAAAGGGTCATTTACTAATGGTTATGCGTGCTATCCAGTGTAGGTCCATTTTATTCCATGGGACCTCTAATAGATGACCTGCAATAATGGAATTAGCATATTAAGGGCCCCTTTTACAAAGGCACGCTAATGTTTTTATTGTGCACTAAAAATTAGGTAGCGCTAACTATGTAGACACCCATAGGAATATTGTGGGCATCTACACAGTTAGCACATGCTAAAAACATTAGCACACCTTTGTAAACAGGGCCCTGTATATCAAGTTAGTTAATCAAGTTAATTAATATATACAAAATTTAACTTGTTTTTGCTCACACTTTTATTTTCACACCAGTTTTCTTTTTTTTTAATTTGGAACACTGAGCTAAAAGGGATTAAAAATTGCATAAGGTGATATTTTCCCCATCAGATTTAGAGGCCCTTTTACTAAACTGTGTTAGATGCTAATGCACACCTAACATGGGGAAAATGACCAAATGCAGGACATGCTAAAACATTCTGCATTAGTTATGCCATTTGCTTGTGCTAAGTGTGCAGGATTTATGTTTTTCTTATTTTTTAGGAAGGGGTGTGTTGAGGTGGAGAATTAGTATGGATGTATTAGTCAACTAGAGTGGTATTACCCCCATAATAGCTGGTTAGCACATCCATAACACAGGAGCCCTTAGTGCCTCCTAAATAAAAGGCAGTAAGTGCTCCTGCATTCATTTATAAAAATGGCAGCGCACAAATGCTAAAATTACACATGGTCAGAAATGCAGCAAATAGAAAAAAGTCCTTTTTGACAGCCATGCAAGAAATAGTACATGGGAAAGTCCCGCGAAAAGATGCACTAAGGGGTCCTTTTACTAAGTCACACTAGTGGGTTTACCGCATGCTGTGGCCCACTGTTAGCATTAGTGGCGTAGCTACGTGGGGCCATGGGGACCTGGGCCCCCATAGATTTGGCCCTGGACCCCCCTGATGACAACCCTCTCGACCCCGCCACCAACCCGCCGTCGCCTACCTTTGCTGGCGTGGGCCCCCAACCCCTGTCAGACGAGGTCTTCTTCTTCCTTCATTCTGTTTCTGAGTCTGATGACCTCGGCTGGCAGGGGATGGGGGTCCCCCGCCAGCAAAGGTAGGCGACGGTGGTGGCGAGGAAGGGTTGGCGGCGGGAGGGGGGTCGAGAGGGTCGTCGGCAGGGGGGGTCAAAGTTGGTGGTGGTGGCGGAGGTGGTGGCGAGGAGTCAGCAATGGTGGGGGGGTCGGCGGCGCCATGGGGGGGGCTAAAATGTGCCCCCTCACCTCGGACTCTGGACCCCCCCTCCCGCCGAAGTCTGGCTACACCCCTGGTTAGCATGGCAGTAAAATGGCCACATTTGACATATCCCCTGTTAATGGCCTTGTGCTAATTTCCCAATTAGCCTGTGGCCATTACCACTGGAGCCCTTACTGCCTCCTAATTACTTGGCACTAAGGGCTCCTGCACTACTCCTTCAGTAATTGGGCAGCACACTGCAATGTGCCCACACTAGCATAGGGCACGCCTACTCTCTGCGCATGGGCATTCCTCCCATGCTGAAAAATGAAAAATATTTATCAGCGAGGGATTAGCATGTGCTAAGTGATGCGTTACCGTGGGATGCCTCAGCGTGTCCCATGGTAGTGCTTTTTATCACGCAGTAGCCATGTGCTAGTGCTACCATTATTTTAGTAAAAGGGACCTTAAGTCCATTTGTTAGCGCAACTTAGTAAAAGGGCTCCTTAATTCATTTCTTGACAAAAGGCTTATTTACCTCCAAGAGAGCATCATGCCATGAATCTCCCATTTTTCTGCCAGTACATCAAACACCTATAGACATTATACTGATCATTATGTGATCAAAATATCTGACAGTCATAAAAGATACATCAAAAAAAATCTCTCAAGCACATTTTAAATGTGTCAAATTTAAATGCTCTACAAAACCACTGAACACTAGATTTCAAATAGAATCTAAACCCTCATACCTATCAATCAGTCATAGTTGAAAAGAACTTTTAAACATAGTACACTGCTCAAGATGTAACAGCAGCAGTCAAACGTCATCAAAGTTATCCAGGCATGTCAAGAACTACTTGTAATAATTCTGTCCATTTGTCCATGAAAACGTTGACCATAGTAAACGTTTTTGGTTCCTTAATTATTCACAAACCATGTGGAATCATACAGATGCCAATGGTGCACTCTAACTATTACAGGATCAGTTTGGATGGATCTGACAACAGGGTATGCACTAAAGTATAGATATAACTCTTCTTGCAACAGTGTGAACGTTGTCTATGTGATTGAATGCCCATGCAAGTAAATAAATATATGTTGGATGAAGTAGTTGTCCTATTAAAGTATGACTTAATGAGCATAAGTCCAATATTCTTATGGAGAATCTGCAAGCATCTTTAGTACAGCATTGGCGGGACCATCATCACGAGTGGCAGGATTTAAAATGGTAAGTGATGGACTGTATCCAAGAAGGGTGGGAGGGAGGTCATTTAGAACAAATATTAAATTAGAAAGAACACATTTGGATTTTTACTCTTCAAATGGTGGCTCAAGGTTTGAATGCTGAACTTGAATGGTTCACATTGATTTGATTCCATGGTTCTGACTGGGGAACTCGAGAATCAGTTGTTCCTACCAGTGAGCATCCTGATCTGTCCATCATAGAGGAGGCCATAACCTGGGACTACAACTGCAGCAGTTGTCCTGTAGCTTGGATCTGCTCCTTCATTAAGTCCATGAACAACTGCTGCTGTCTGACTCCTAGTTCCATTACTTTCGCCTACATCTCAGCCATGGCTTCCATTTGTGACCCAGAGTCTGGATGTGTTTGCTACCAGGTTGGTGTTGGTTGCTCCATAACTTGCTTAGTTTCCTGCAAAATACCAAAAGAAAACCACCAAGAGTGGTATTTACTATACTGGACCCCTTCAGTTATCCTGCACCTAAGTCCCACTCTCACAAGTGATTCAATAGTCCTAGCAGTTCATAAGTACATAAGTACATAAGTAGTGCCATACTGGGAAAGACCAAAGGTCCATCTAGCCCAGCATCCTGTCACCGACAGTGGCCAATCCAGGTCAAGGGCACCTGGCACGCTCCCCAAACGTAAAAACATTCCAGACAAGTTATACCTAAAAATGAGGAATTTTTCCAGTCCATTTAATAGCGGTCTATGGACTTGTCCTTTAGGAATCTATCTAACCCCTTTTTAAACTCCGTCAAGCTAACCGCCCGTACCACGTTCTCCGGCAATGAATTCCAGAGTCTAATTACACGTTGGGTGAAGAAAAATTTTCTCCGATTCGTTTTAAATTTACCACACTGTAGCTTCAACTCATGCCCTCTAGTCCTAGTATTTTTGGATAGCGTGAACAGTCGCTTCACATCCACCCGATCCATTCCACTCATTATTTTATACACTTCTATCATATCTCCCCTCAGCCGTCTCTTCTCCAAGCTGAAAAGCCCTAGCCTTCTCAGCCTCTCTTCATAGGAAAGTCGTCCCATCCCCACTATCATTTTCGTCGCCCTTCGCTGTACCTTTTCCAATTCTACTATATCTTTTTTGAGATACGGAGACCAGTACTGAACACAATACTCCAGGTGCGGTCGCACCATGGAGCGATACAACGGCATTATAACATCCGCACACCTGGACTCCATACCCTTCTTAATAACACCCAACATTCTATTCGCTTTCCTAGCCGCAGCAGCACACTGAGCAGAAGGTTTCAGCGTATCATCGACGACGACACCCAGATCCCTTTCTTGATCCGTAACTCCTAACGCGGAACCTTGCAAGACGTAGCTATAATTCGGGTTCCTCTTACCCACATGCATCACTTTGCACTTGTCAACATTGAACTTCATCTGCCACTTGCACGCCCATTCTCCCAGTCTCGCAAGGTCCTCCTGTAATCGTTCACATTCCTCCTGCGACTTGACGACCCTGAATAATTTTGTGTCATCGGCGAATTTAATTACCTCACTAGTTATTCCCATCTCTAGGTCATTTATAAATACATTAAAAAGCAACGGACCCAGCACAGACCCCTGCGGGACCCCACTAACTACCCTCCTCCACTGAGAATACTGGCCACGCAATCCTACTCTCTGCTTCCTATCTTTCAACCAGTTCTTAATCCATAATAATACCCTACCTCCGATTCCATGGCTCTGCAATTTCTTCAGGAGTCTTTCGTGCGGCACTTTGTCAAACGCCTTCTGAAAATCCAGATATACAATATCAACCGGCTCCCCATTGTCCACATGTTTGCTTACCCCCTCAAAAAAATGCATTAGATTGGTGAGGCAAGACTTCCCTTCACTAAATCCGTGCTGACTTTGTCTCATCAGTCCATGTTTTTGTATATGCTCTGCAATTTTATTCTTAATAATAGCCTCCACCATCTTGCCCGGCACCGACGTCAGACTCACCGGTCTATAATTTCCCGGATCTCCTCTGGAACCTTTCTTAAAAATCGGAGTAACATTGGCTACCCTCCAGTCTTCCGGTATTACACTCGATTTTAGGGACAGATTGCATATTTCTAACAGTAGCTCCGCAAGTTCATTTTTTAGTTCTATTAATACTCTGGGATGAATACCATCAGGTCCCGGTGATTTACTACTCTTCAGCTTGCTGAACTGACCCATTACATCCTCCAAGGTTACAGAGAATTTGTTTAGTTTCTCCGACTCCCCCGCTTCAAATATTCTTTCCGGCACCGGTGTCCCCCCCAAATCCTCCTCGGTGAAGACCGAAGCAAAGAATTCATTTAATTTCTCCGCTACGGCTTTGTCCTCCTTGATCGCCCCTTTAACACCATTTTCGTCCAGCGGCCCAACCGACTCTTTGGCCGGTTTCCTGCTTTTAATGTATCTAAAAAAGTTTTTACTATGTATTTTTGCTTCCAACGCTAATTTCTTCTCAAAGTCCTTTTTTGCCCTCCTTATCTCCGCTTTGCATTTGGCTTGGCATTCCTTATGATCTATCCTGTTACTTTCAGTTGGTTCTCTTCTCCACTTTCTGAAGGATTGTTTTTTGGCTCTAATGATTTCCTTTATCTTACTGTTTAGCCACGCCGGCTGACGTTTAGTCTTTTTTCCCTTTTTTCTAATACGTGGAATATATTTGTCCTGAACCTCCAGGATGGTGTTTTTAAACAGCATCCACGCCTGATGCAAGTTTTTTACTCTGCGAGCTGCTCCTTTCAGTCTTTTTTTCGCCATTTTTCTCATTTTGTCGTAATCACCTTTTCTATAGTTAAACGCTAGCGTACTTGATTTCCTAGTTTCACTTCCTTCAATGCCAATATCAAAACCGATCATATTATGATCACTGTTATCAAGCGGCCCTCGTATCGTTACCCCCTGCACTAGATCATGAGCACCACTAAGGACTAAGTCTAGTATTTTTCCTTCTCTTGTCGGCTCCTGAACTAGCTGTTCCATGAAGCTGTCCTTGATTTCATCAAGAAATCTTATGTCCCTTGCGTGTACAGATGTTACATTACCCCAGTCTATATGCGGGTAATTGAAATCCCCCATTATTATTGTGTTGCCCAGTTTGTTTGCGTCCCTGATTTCCTTTAACATTTCCGCATCCGTCTGTTCGTCCTGGCCAGGCGGACGGTAGTACACTCCTATCACTATCCTTTTCCCCTTTGCACATGGAATTTCAATCCACAGTGATTCCAAGGAGTGTTTTGCTTCCTGCAGAATTCTCAATCTATTTGATTCAAGGCTCTCGTTAATATACAATGCTACCCCTCCACCAATCCGATTCACCCTATCACTACGATATAATTTGTACCCCGGTATGACAGTGTCCCACTGGTTATCCTCCTTCCACCAGGTCTCAGAGATGCCTATTATATCTAATTTTTCATTTAGTGCAATATATTCTAACTCCCCCATCTTATTTCTTAGGCTCCTGGCATTCGCATATAGACATTTCAAACTATGTTTGTTGTTCCTAAGTGATTCAATAGTCCTAGCAGTTCCTCCTAGGTACTCTTATTTTAAAAGGCTGCTAGATTAGGTCTTTAACTGGTACAGGGCATCAGATTTCTGGTCCCAGATACAAATCACCACCACTTGCCAGGGAAAAGTACAATGCTCTTAGAATCCCACCATGTATCATGCTACTTCTCCCTGGACACATAGAGGGGCATAATCGAAAGGGACGTCCAAGTTTTGATGAGGACATCCTCGCAAAATGTCTCCATCCAGGGGCAGGGAAACACATATTTTCAAAACTAGATGGATGCCCATCTTTCATTTTCAACAATACTGTCAGGGATGCCCAAATCCTACAATTTGGTCGTCCTTAGAGATGTCGTCCCTAGACTTGGTTGTTTCTGATTTTCGGCGATAATGGAAACTAAGGATGCCCATCTCAGAAATGTCCAAATGTAAGCCATTTGGTCATGGGAGGAGCCAGCATTTGTAGTGCACTGGTCCCCCTGACATGCCAGGACACCAACCGGGCACCCTAGGGGGCACTGCAGTAGATTTCATAAATTGCTCCCAGGTACATAGCTCCCTTACTGTGTGTGCTGAGCCCCTCAACCCCCCCCCCTCAAACCCACTACCCACAACTGTACACCACTACCATAGCCCTTAGTGATGAAGGGGGCACCTACATGTGGGTACAGTGGGTTTTGGAGGGCTCGCTGTTTCCTCCACAAACGTAAGAGGTAGGGGGGGTATGGGCCTGGGTCTGCCTGCCTGAAGTGCACTGCACCCACTAAAACTGCTCCAGGGACCTGCATACTGCTGTGATGGAGCTAAGTATGACATCTGAGGCTGGCATAGAGGCTGGAAATCAATATTTTTAAAGATGTTTTTTGAGGGTGGGAGGGGGTTGGTGACCACTGGGGGAGTAAGGGGAAGTCATCCCTGATTCTCTCTGGTGGTCATCTGGTCATTTCGGGCACCTTTTTGTGCCTTGGTCGTAAGAAAAACATGACCATGTAAAGTCAGTCAAGTGTTCATCAGGGATGTCCTTGTTTCTTTTGATGATGGGCCAAGGATATTCTAGTGTTAGGCACGCTCAAGTCCCACCTTTGCTATACCCCCTTGAACTTTGGCCATCCCTGCAACAGAAAACAGTTGGGGACATCTAAAATCAGATTTTGACTATACCAATTTGGATGACTCTGTGAGAAGGATGCCCATCTTTCAATTTAAGTCAAAAGATAGGTGTCCTTTTTCAAAAATGAGCTCACCAGGATCCACATTAGAATACCTTCTTAATCTGTAGGAGCTTTTTCCACTACTCCTTCTCCGAAAAGCCCAAAGTTATTCAACCACTAAAGATCTCCAAAAGAAAGCCATACCACAACAGGTCACCAGGGTTTCAGGTCTGTGTTCCTGACCTCTAATACAGTCAGGGTGAAGTGGAAAAGAAAATAACTATTATGACTCTCAGCAGTTCCTTACAGTTCTCTTTAATGTCTTCACAAAAGGAAAAAAAAGACAAAGCTCCCACCAGCCTTTTCAATGGATAGAACAGTTCAATAGAAAGACAGATACATGCAAACTAGGCAATCTCCTAGCTTATGCAAATTCTGTCATTTCTCTCCTCCAATAGTTTTCATCCAGGTGCCTTAAGACTCAAACAAAGAAACCCCCAAACATCCAGGGCTTCCTTCAGCCTAGTCGCTTTCAAAACAAAAGGGAGACAAAATTCAAATTACAAAGTCAAGTTTCCCTTTTCCCAAAACCTTTTTCATTTCCACGGAGCACACGCAGAGAAAAGGGAGGAAGGCCACTACCCACTTGGGCATCACTCCTACCTGAAGAGCCCAGGACCCTCAAACCACCCTCAGTCTACCTTCCCGGATGACCCAACATACTCCCTGGACTTTGCCTGGATCACCAATGACCACTAAGGTAGCCACTATGAGGGGTGGGTGGGCCTTATGTTGGGGGAGGGACCCAAAGCTGCAAGCCAGGAGCAACAGGCTGCAGTTTGGCAGCCCGATGCTCCCGGACGGTAAAGTAACCTCAGCAAAAGCTGAGGTTATTTTATCGTTCTTTGGAGGCCCTAACCTGACTTGTGGTGTATCACTGTGAGCTACGTTAAGGTATTTACATAGTAATGAGATGCGCCTCTCATTACTCACTAACCTGCAACAGCTTAAATATCACCATGATATTTTTAGAAAAGCAGTGTTAGGGCTATTTAAGGCACGTTAAGGGCCAATTAACATGACTTAAAGCCCTAATGCCACTTGATGAATCCCCCTTAAATGTACAGAATAGTGTCACTTTCACAGGTAGTATACATTTACGTGTGTAAGTGGCAGAAAAACTGTAAGATTAAACATAAGTGGTATAGCACATAACTGCAATGGAGGTCATTCACATGGGCAGAGCATAGGAGAGGCATGGACAGTGCTGTCACTTACAGGTGCAACTTACAGAATAGTATAAATTATTCATGTCATTGCCTCATTTAGATGCCCACAGTTACAGCAAGTCTATGGCTGCTGTAACTGCAGGCACCTAAATGATAGGCATGCCAATGCTGGGTTATGGTAGTATTCCATAATGGGATATGGGTGCCCAGATGATGCTATAAAATAAGATCTCACTGCACAACATTGGGGCACCTATAAGAGGGTACCCAGTTATAATATTGCCAAAGACAATTCTATAAATAAGTGAACTCCTATGCCTACAAATATCTAGTATAAATGTTAACACCTAAGTGCTGCAGATACTGTATTGCATATTAACTTACAGTATTCCACATGGTATCCGGAAAATACGGGACCCCAACATTTTTCCAAATAACCCAAAAATAAATGTACTATTATTAAAAAATGATTACTGTTATTGACAGGTGCAACTGCAAGATGCTGTAAAATCTGGATGGCCCCTGTTCTCAACATGATGTCATTCAGGACATGGCCATGAAGATCTGTTTTAGCAAAATGGCATCTAACGAAGAAAATAAGGTTGTAATTAAATTTTTGTGCCAAAATATGGCATACGGCACAAAGCATTTGTTAAGAGAGTTTCCTAATTAAAGGATTTTCAAAGCTCATACTTAGGGGCCCTTTTATTAAACCTCGCTAAAAAGTGGCTTGCACTCTTTTTAGTGTATGGATTCCCGCACAATGAGGCCACTGGTGGTAAAATGGCCACAATTTGGTTTTTTTTTTCCCCATTAATGGCCATGCACTAATTTCCCAATTAGTGTATGGCCATTAGCATGGGAGCCCTCATCTCCACCTATTTACTAAGCAGTAAGGGCTCCCACACTAAACCCACACTAATTGACAGCACTCGGCAATATGCCGATTAGCACAGGGCACACCTACTTTCTGTCCCCAAGCACACCCCTTGTGGTAAAAAATGTTTTATATTATTTTAGCATGGGATTGGTGCACGCTGATCCCAGAACTACTGCAGGATGTCTGAGCACATCCTGCGGTAGTGCCATGTAGACTGCGGTAAGCTGGTTAGTGCTTACCGCCACTTAGTAAAATGTTCAAACATTTGCAAAGCATTTTCAAACTCTGTAAGGGATCCCGTTTATTTCCGGACACTGCGTATAAGTTACACATGTAAGCTTGAGCCCAATCTAAGCTCTGCCCATGTGTACACCTCCCTTGAACATACTTGAGCATTTATAGAATAGCACAGAGAGGTGTATTTATCAACATGGCTACCGTTAAAATGTGCTGCTTTACCACTAACTCATGCTATTTTAGTACAGGTCCCATTTTATGCAATGAGACGTACTTACTACTAACTGGGTTAACAGTAGAATAACAAATCTTAATGGTAACACACATTGATAACTTCCCCCTTAGGTGGAATTTTGCCAGTTACAAGTGTATGTGGAAATTACATGTACATGATTTCCATTATTCTAAACATTTATGTGTGTGATCAGCACATAAAGGTTAGCGATTATGTTACAGAATTGTACCCTTTACTTCCATATGTCCATCAGATGAATACCTACCTTTTAGAGACTATTTTTATTACATAGAACTTCTTTACACCATATTTTATATCAATCTAACAAAGGTGTTAAAATTCATGAGGCACATTAACTAATAGAATTAAACTTAAAAGATGGATTTGTAATAGCTGCAGTAAAATAATGGAATTCATAAAAATCCTTTCACTGTCTTTTTAAAGTTAGTACACAGAAATCACTTTTATGTGCCATCTGAAAAATTAGACAGTGCATTAAGGCCAAAATAAGTCAAACAGTGACAATGACCTTAAGAAAATTAATGGATAATTTTCTTGATAATTTTCTTGACAATGTTTCCATCAATGTAGAGTGTGTAATTTAATTTCTGTGCATGGATTTTAAAGAAGAAAAGCAACTGGCTTTGATTTTGAAATGAAACAGAAAAGACATAAAGGACAAGATTCATGAGTGAAAGTAGCAAAAATCCATGTGGTGACATGATAGAAGATGTGGTAAATATAACAGTGTATTTCCCTTTAAATTTATTTAATAGGATTTAGATCGCACCTTTTCTATAGTAGCTGAAGGTCAGTTACATTCAGGTACCCTAGGTAATTCCCTGTCCCCAGAGGGCTTTCAGTCTAAGTTTGTACCAGAGGCAAGGGAGGGTTAAGCTACTTGCCCCCAAATCACAAGGAACAGCAGCATGATTTGAACAGGGCTTCCCATTTGTCAAACTGGCTTTCTGTTTTTTTGAACATTAAATTTTTATTGAAAGTTTATTGAAGATATTACAGACGTCAAATGCAATATACCACTGAGCAAGTTGTGAACTGTTTTGTTTCTTCCAGCTAAAGAACTTGACCCCAGCAGTCCCTCCCCGATCTCCCCCCTTTATTACTACACTAAATTCTGAGCACTCCGTGTTTTTTTCAGATTACGCATCTCTTCCCAGTTAACCTCCAAAAAAAAAATGTCAACCTGGTTTTCTAACCACTAGGCTACTCCTCCACTCAAATTTTGAACTTGAATATGCTTTCAAGTTTATATTGAATTAAGTGTTCTTTTTGTCATGCCTTCAGTCATCAATCAGGTACTTACGACGTAATTGCAAATGGTGTGATAGACATGATAATTTCAAGAAACAAAGTAGTAAGGAATGTTGAAAGTCTGTATATGCTTTTTAGTTACTAATTCAGCTTAAAGTTTGATCTCAATAACATGGGACTGCTGTAGCAAATAAAAATGGTCATGGAAGCTCTGTGTTGCCTTTTTGCATTGTTTTTGCTTTACCTTTTGCCTTAAATTGTAACCTTGACACCACTAGGAGGCACCTTCTGCTTTAGGCAACATTTGTGATGATCCAGCCATGGCACTAGAATTTGCTGCTGAGAAATGACTGTCAGGCAGGATACATGTAATGGTGTGTGATGTAGCCATGCTGCAAGTATTCAAGTGGAACCAAAATCAATGGCCCTGAAGCTGGCCATTATACTCTGTTTGTTAGAACTCTATTGAGCTTGTCCATTAGTGCTATGCTTTAGCTCTAAGGAATGCAGTAGGTGTAATTTTGTGTAGAGTGTGTCAGAACTGAAACTTCTCTTTCCTGAACACAAATTGCTGTGAGAAATATTGTTCTTGTAAATTGTAAGGGCATGGTAGCCAAGGTGTTTCAGCATTCTTGCATTGCTTGAAGAAATAACAAGTACGCAACAAGGTGAAATTAGCTTTTCTGGAACACTTGACTCCCAGGTCAAGTTCATTAAATATTTATATATTCCCCCTCTGATGAAGGTTGGACTAGCACCACCATATAAGCCAAAAATATGTGATGAATTGAATAATATATGTAGGAGGTAATTCAGTGGCGTACCAAGGGGGGGGGGGCGGTGGGGGCGGTCCGCCCCGGGTGTCAGTGGGTGGGGGGGTGATCCGCTTCGCTCCCGCTGCTCCCACTTTACCTTAAAAAAAATTTTGGGAAGCGTCGTTGCAGGCAGCGCCTCGCGTCTGCCCTGCTTGTAAAAGAAGTAAATCTCTTTGCTTCGTCGTCGTCGGGCCTCACTATGTCCCGCCCTCCTCTGAGGTAATTTCCGCGAGGGCGGGACATAGTGAGGCCCGACGACGATGAAGCAAAGAGATTTACTTCTTTTACAAGCAGGGCAGACGCGAGGCGTTGCCTGCAACGACGCTTCAAAAAAATTTTTTTTAAAGTAGGGTGGGAGCAGGAGAGTCGGGTCGGGGTGGGGTCCTCAGATGGGAGAGGGGTATTGTGGGGGTTCTCACATGCTGGGAGAGGAGGGGGTTTTCATATGGGAGAAGGGGACTGAGTGGGGAGGGGGTTCTCAGATGGGGTGGGGAGGGGAGGGGTTTTCATATGGGAGAAGGGGACTGGAGTGGGGAGGGGGCTCTCAGATGGGAGAGGGGTGTTCTGGGGGTTCTCACATGGGGGAAGGGTTTTTATATGGGAAAAGGGGACTGGGGTGGGGAGGGGGTTCTCAGATGGGAGAGGGGTGTTCTCACATGGGGAGGGGAGGGGGGTTTTTATATGGGAGAAGGGGACTGGGGTGGGGAGGGGGTTCTCAGATAGGAGAGGGGTGTTGTGGGGGTTCTTAGATGGGGAGGGGGTTTTCAGATGGGAGAAGGGGACTGGAGTGGGGAGGGGAGGGGTTTCCAGATGGGAGAAGGACTGGGGTGGGGAGGGGGTTCTCAGATGGGAGAAGGGGACTGGGGTGGGGTGGGGTGGGGGTTCTCAGATGGGAGGAGGGGGCTGGAACTGGGGTCTGAGAAGGGGTCATGACGGAAAATGGGGCATGCCTGGGTCAGGTGGGAGAATGGGTCGGGCTGAAAAGGGGGGCAAGGCATGTAGATGAAGGGGGCTGAAACTGGGGACTGAAGGAGGGTAGGTGGGATAAGGGGGCTAGTACTGGGACTGGGGGCTGAAAGGCGGCAGGGGCTGAAATTGTGGGGACTGGGGGCTGAAAAGGAGACAGGGAGAAGTGGCTGGGGCTGAAGCTCAGGACTGGTGACAGAAAAGGGCTGGGGTTGAAACTGGGGGCTAAAAAGGGGACAGGGAGAAGTGGCTGGGGGCTAAAGCTCGGGACTGGTGGGAGAAAAGGACTGGGGCTGAAACTGGGGACTGGTGGGATAGTGGGGCTGGAACTGGGGGCTGAAAAAAGGGGAAGAGAGAGAGGACAGATCCTGGATGGAAGGGGGAGGAGAGGGAGGGCAGACCCTGGATGGATGGGAGAGGGAGGGCAAATGATGGATTGAAGGGGCAGAGAGAAAGGGCAGACAGTGGATGGAAGGGATAGAAAGGGCAGACAGTGAATGGAAGGGGGAGAGAGAGAGGGCAGACAGGGGCAGATGGTGGATGGAAGGAGCAGAGATAGAGGGCAGATGTAGATGGAAGGAGCAGGGAGAGAGGGCAGACATTGGATGGAGGCGACAGCAGAGAGGGCAGACACTGGATGGCAGAGAGAGAACAAAGACAGATGCTGGATGGAAGGAAGACAGTGAAAAGAAGATGAGGAAAGCAGAAACCAGAGACGACAAACTGTAAATAAAATATATATATATATATTTTTTTTTTGCTTTAGGATAAAGTAGTATTGTAGCTGTGTTAATGTTTATAATAGAACATGTAAACAAGGTAATCTTTTTATTGGACTAATTTTAATACATTTTGGCTAACTTTCGGAGAACAAAACCCCCTTCCTCAGGTCCGGATAGGATATTGTAACAGCACTATACTGTATTGACCTGAGGAAGGATGTTTTGGCCTCTGAAAGCTAAATGTATTAGTCCAATAAAATGGTATTATTTTATTTTCTATATTTGTTTTATTTCTATTTGTTAATTTGTAAAGTGGTGATTGGTACTTGTTAGTTTTTTCAAATTTACATCTGCTGTCTATGTTTTGCACAGTACTAGGGGACATTTTCTGTTTCTGTGGTGTTGCATTGTATGCAGAGTCTGGCATCTTGGGGGTTCAGTTTAATTTTTGTCTAAATAGAAAGGTTATTGCTTATTCTATAGTGGATTAGGGTGTATCTGTGTTTGTGAAAAAGACATGGCTTTCGGTTGGCATTGACTGTGCAAGATGGACGATCTGTGTTATTCTGCCTGGTTTTGTTTTACAGTAGGTGAATTGATGTTCTAGTGCTCACTGTAGTGTTTAAGATGCTTTCCTTTTCCTTGTGTGACTTGTAGAAATTACTGCTTATGGTATGCTAGAATTGCTCTATAGGTCCTGAGTGTTTTGTATTCTCGGCATGCCTAGTACTAGATTTTGGAGGGGGGGGGGGTGTTAAAAAATGACCGGCCCCGGGTGTCAACTACCCTAGGTAAGCCACTGAGGTAATTTTATATTATATCTTATAGATCCAGAATCTTCCCATAACGAGGTCATTAGTATATACAGCTTTCCAGATGTTGCTTTTCATCCCATTTCCATATAGATATTTAATTCTTTACATATCTGAAGGATTTTACTTGCCTGGAAAATTTGGTCACACATCTTTGACAATTCTAATTTAAAGCCTTCTTCATGCATGTGAACTGAGCATCAGTGCTTTTTTTGTAGGAAAAAAGGTGCCAGTACTCATTGAGGGCAGAGTCACCACATGTGACTCCACCCCTATTACAGCCACACCCACATTTGCCACACCCCTTATACCAGCCATAGCGCATATAAACAGACATCATTGAAAATATTATACTAGTATTGGAGAAAAAATAACGTGATTTTTTTTCATTATAAATAATTTCTGTAAGCTGTTACAGCTCCAGTATACCCAGTGCAAAATAAGACAGCAGATGTAAATTCTCAAATTGGCCATATTCCAGACACTAAAGTTAAAATAAAATGATTTTTTTTCTACCTTTGTTGTCTGGTGACTTTGTTTTTCTGATCATGCTGGCTCAGTATCTGATTCTGCTGCTATCTGTCCTCTTAACTCCATTTCCTGGGCTTCCTTTCCATTTATTTCTTTACTTTCCTCCTTTCTTCTTCATTTCTTGCCCTACATCCGTAAGTAAAAGCTGGGTCCTCCGCAGACATGACTGTCCAGTGGATCCAGCTTCTGCCTATTTTCTACATCCATGTGCAGTTTTTCTCCTCTCTTCCTTTTCCCTCATCGCATCTCCTTCCTCACTCTTCCCTCTCCTCCATCCATGTCCAGCATTTCTTCTCTCTCCCTTCCCTCTCGTCCATCCACCCATGTCCAGCGACCCCCCCGTCCCCCCTGCCATCCACCCATGTCCAGCGATTTTCTCTTCCCCCGCCATCCACCCATGTCCAGTGACCCTCCTGTCACCCATGCCCTCCCTTGCCATCCACCCATGTCCAGCAACCCCCCTGCCATCCACCCATGTCCAGCAATTCTCTCTTCCCCCTGCCATCCACCCATGTCCAGCAACCCTCCTGTCCTCCCTGCCCTCCCCTCCCCTGCCATCCACCCATGTCCAGCAATCCCCATGCCCCCCTGCCATCGACCCATGTCCAGTAACCCCCCATCCCCCCTGCTATCCACCCATGTCCAGCGATTCTCTCTTCCCCCTGCCATCCACCCATGTCCAGCAACCCCCCCTGTCCTCCTGCCATCCACCCATGTCCATCAACCCCCCTGTCCCCCTGCCATCCAGCCATGTCCAGCGACTCTCCTCATTTCCCTGCTCCCCCTCCCTCCAACCACCCATACCCATCTGAGCCCCCCTCCCTGACCCAGTCCCCACTTGCCTACCAGCTCCGTGCCAACGACCCTCTTCTCCTTCCACCCGGCACCGTGACCCGCCTTTAAAAAAATCTACGAAGCGGCGGAGCGGTGCCTCACCTCACATCTGCCTGTAAAAGAAGAAAAGTCGCCTCGTCATCGGCCGGCCTTCCATCACTGTGTCCCGCCCTCTGATGTAACTTCCTATTTCCGCAAGGGCGGAACACAGTGAGGGAAGGCCGGCCATCGACGAGGCGATTTTTTCTTCTTTTACAGGCAGACGCGAGGCACCGCTCTGCTGCTTCGTAGATTTTTTTAAAGGCTGGGTCACGGTGTCGGGTGGCAGGAGAAGAGGGTGTCGTCGGCACGGAGCTGGTAGGCAGGTGGGGACTGTGTCGGGGAGGGGACCGGCACAAAAAAAGCACTGCTGAGCATGCACATAGGGACTGTCAGTGTCAGTGGCTGGAAGCATACCGCCAACTGTCCTGGGTTGAGACAGCTCAGAAGTCTCTGGAGAAGACTCTTCAGCTGGTGGGGCTTGGGGATCCCCACCAGCTACACTGACGATGTGCACTGTCAGTGGGTGGACCTGAACTGAAACTGGGTAGGCCTCTTCCCACCTGGGCCCACCCATGCCTATACCACTTGTGTATGACTAGCTAGTTAGTTGGCTTCTTTAATTAAAGTCTTGAGAAAAATTATATAAGTACATAAACTTCACCATATTGGGACAGACTTAAGGTCCATCTAACCCAGTATCCTGTTTCCAACAAAGGCCAATCCAAATCACAAGATTGGCAAGATATTATAAGAGTAAGGCAGATTTTAGGTGTTTATCCCAGGAGTCCATCTTAATAATGGCTTATGGACTTTTCTTTTAGGAACTTGTGCAAACATTTGTTAAATCCTGCTAAGCTAACTGCTTTTGTCACATTCTCTGGCAGTGAATTCTAGAGTTTAAATACATGTTTAGTGAATAAATATTTTTTTCTGATTTGTTTTAAATGTACTATTGCTAGTCCTTTTATTTTTGGAAAAAAAAAAAAAAGTGATTCATGGGCTTCCTCTCATTTGCCGCACTGAGAATCAGCAGCATGTCTTTATAAAGGAGACCCTCCTGCTTATTTTCGAAGGAGAAGGGCGGCCATCTTTCGACACAAATCGGGAGATGGCCGGCCTTCTCCTAAAGCCGGCCAAATCGGTATAATTGAAAGCCGATTTTGGCCAGCTTCAACTGCTTTCCGTCGCAGGGCCAGCCAAAGTTCAAGGGGGCGTGTCGGCAGTATACTGAAGGCGGGATGGGGGTGTGGTTAAGAGATGGCCGGCCTCGGCCAATAATGGAAAAAAGAATGCCAGCTTTACTTGGTCTCTTTTTGTTTACGACCAAGCCTTGAAAAGGTGCCCAAACTGACCAGATGACCACCAGAGGGAATTGGGGATCATCTCCCCTTACTCCCCCAGTGGTCACCAACCCCCTCCCACCCAAAAAAACCCTTTTTTTTGCCAGCCTCTATGCCAGCCTCAAATGTCATACCCAGCTCCTTGACAGCACTATGCAGATCCCTGGAACAGATTTTAGTGGGTGCAGAGCACTCGAGGCAGGCGGAACCAGGCCCATCCCCCCTACCTGTAACACTTGAGGTGGTAAATGAGAGCCCTCCAAAACCCACCCCAAACCCACTGTACCCACATGTAGATGCCCCCCTTCATCCCTAAGGGCTATGGTAGTGTTGTACAGTTGTGGGGAGTGGGTTTGGGGGAGGGGGGTTGGGGGGGCTCAGCACCCAAGGTAAGGGAGCTGTGCACCTGGGATCATTTTGTGAAGTCCACTGCAGTGCTCCCTAGGGTGCCCAGTTGGTGTCCTGACATGTAAGGGGGACCAGTGCACTACAAATGCTGGCTCCTCCCATGACCAAATGGCTTGAATTTGGCCGGGTTTGAGATGGCTGCCATTAGTTTCCATTATCGGCGAAAACCAATGGCGGCCATCTCTAATGCCGGCGATCTCTAAGGGTGGCCCAAATGTTGAGATTTGGCCGGCCTCAACCGTATTATCGAAACGAAAGATGGCCACCATCTTTTTTCGATAATACAGTCAGGTACGCCGCTTAACGGGGCTGTCATTAGAGATAGCTGCCCTTATATATGACCGGTCCCATTTGATTATGCCTCTCCCTAAATGTGAACATGTGGAGGTGTACAATCTAAAAGTATAAACAAACAGAAAGGAACTCCATCAAGATAAATAGAAAATATAACAGCATTCATTCAAGGACACACAACCAATCAAATTCTGCAAAATATTCACTGTATCCGGTCAGCCAGTTGGATAACAAAATGTGTGCCTGAATAGATGCAGCTTGGGAAATTAATAGCTATTTTTTTAGGAGGTTCTTAAATTTCTGTAAGGACATTTCACTATGGATGTGGGTGGGGGGGGGGGGGGGGGGGAGGAGATCATTCCACAATTTTTGAGAAAGGACAAAAAGGCCGAATTTCTAGTAGATTTGTAGTGAGTGGCCTTGTGACCTGGTAGAATTAAGTGATTAGTATCTAAAGAGCGTAAGGAATGGGTAGGTGTATAAGGGATTACCGTACATGATAAATGTAGTAGTTCTCTCAGATAATAGGCTTTATGAGTCAACAGCAGAATTTTAAAGTGAATGCAAAAGTAAATCGGAACTCAGTGAAGCTGAATAAGCAGTGGGGTAATATGGTCTGACTTTTTTGCATGACAGAGTAGTCTGGCTGTAGTGTTATGTAGAGTTTGTAGTCATTTTAATAGGGATTTCAGAAGCCCTACATAGACTGCAATGCATTAATCAATCTTGGAGATCAGCAGTGCATGGAATTCTGTGCATAGCGAGGAAGAATCTAGAAAAGTACATAGATGACGAAGAATGTGTAGAGTTCAAAAGCTAGCCTTAACTATTTTAGAGACTTGTTTACAAAATGACAAGTGAGAATCATGCTAGACACTCAAATATTTAAATGACTGGACTGACAGAATGACATTCCAAAGAGTTGTGGAGTATACTGAGGTATGGATAAAACCCCAGTAATCCAATGTACCATCATCTTCTCATGATTAAGGACTAATCTATGAGATGCTAACTACAATGCAAGAGCTGATAAGCAAACCTGTAGAGGAGTGAGATCGATAAATAGAGGGGATGTTGGGAAGACCAAGAGAATATCATTTGTATAGAGAAAAGCTCTGACACTGTAGGACTGAATGAGTGTTGCAAGTGGGCTAATAAAGACAAATCCCAGGGCAGGCAGTTGCTTCCTCATGTCTGCTCAATAGCAGACTATGGACTTTTCCTCCAGAAACTTGTCCAAATCTTTTTTAAACCCAGATATGCTAACCGCTGTTACTATATCCTCTGGCAAAGAGTTCCAGAGCTTAACTATTCGTTGAGTGAAAAAATATTTCCTCCTATTTGTTTTACATCTAGAAATGTTATCTCCCTGGCACTCCGTGATGTAACATTTATCCAGTCAATATTTGGGTAATTGAAATCACCCATTATTATAGTGATGCCCAATTTGCCAGCTTTCCTAACTTCTCTAAACATTTCTTTATCTGTCTGTTCGATCTATCCCAGTAGAAGGTAGTTCAGCCCTAAAAGAATAGTCTTTCCTTTCACACATGGAATTTCTATCTATAATGATTCCACGCTGCTACGAGAAAAACTGCATTGGCTCCCAATCAAAGAAAGAATTGCGTTCAAAATCTGCACCTTGATACATAAAATTATCCATGCTGAGGCCCCAGTATACATGGCAGACCTCATAGACTTACCAACCAGAAACACAAAAAGGTCAGCATGCACATACCTAAATCTCCACTACCCAAGCTGGAAATCAACCTATGCATCCAGCTTCTCCTACATAAGCACCCAACTATGGAATGCACTACCAATCGTCTTGAAATCAATGCACAAACTAACAAACTTCCAGAAATCATTAAAAACCAACTTGCTCAATAAGGCATACTAAAACGATCCAGCCTAAACACCTGAACCCTGCAATACAACGAAACTTATACCAGAACTGGACAAAACTTGACTCTTCCTCCTTGACTACCTAATTTACTTTGTCACTCTTGAACTCTAATGCAATACCACTCTGTATTTCTAATACCGGAATTGGCGATCGCCATCATGGCATTATGTAAGCCACATTGAGCCTGCAAATAGGTGGGGAAATGTGGGATACAAATGCAACAAATAAATAAATAAATGTGAAATATGTATTTTATTTGGCTTGATTCCTTCTTTAACATATAGTACAACTCCCTCCCCAATATGGTCGTTTCTATCATTGTGATACTATTTGTACCCTGTTAACACAGTGTCCTATTGATTGTCCTCTTTCCAAGTCTCTGAGATGCCTACACATCTACCCCATCATTTAGTCTACATAAGCAGATAATTTCATTCATTATTTTTCCATTTAAGCCCTTGTATATTAGTATGCTGTCTAATCACAATGACCAGAGGTTTGAGTGCTATATCAAATATTAAAGGTGACAAAGGACATCTTTTCCCCATGCCTCTCTGTAATGAAAATAAGGAAGACAAATTACCATTTTCAAAAAGCCTAGCTGTTGGAGCTGCATATAGTGTCTTTACCATATGGAGAAATTTGACCCCAAAACCAAACCCCTTTCTTCCCTTTCTTAATTTTCCCCTCTGTCCTTAGTTTTTCCCTCCAAATTATCATTTATTTTTGTATTTCTTCCATTTTTGATTACCTGTTGTATACTTAATTCGAATTTATGAACTATAACAGTATTGTAGTTACAGTATATGTTTGTTATCATATGGTTCTTCTTATGGAATGGAAGTTACACTGTATTTTGTAATGAATTTGGATGGATGTTATACTTTAAACTAATAATAATAAAAAAAAAAAGAAATAAGAGAACATGTAGTTCCACTCTACTCTATCCAAGACCTTCTCGGCATCAGGTGATACCAAGAAGACAGGTGTTTGAAGAGAATCAGCATAATATATCAAATGCAGGCATAATCTGGAATTGTGCAACGAGTGTCAATAATAAATCCAGTCTGATTCATGGTGTATTATTTGAAACATTATTGGGGATAAGTGCATAGGAGGAAATTCTATATATGGTACCGTAAAACCACACTGTTAGCGTGATTCTATATACTACGCTTATGAGCCAGGCTCCACCCTCTTTACGCACTGAACTTTACCCTTAGTGCAGAAAGTTGCACATGCAAGTTATAGAATAAGGTCATAACATGTGCACACAAATTCTATAGTGTTCGCACCTGCTAGGGATGTGCAGCCATGGGAGAGGTATGGACAGGTCAGGATGCATGTCATAGAATGCTAGAACTTATGCACCTAACTGCCAAGAGTTTTGCACATGCACTTGAACCAGCCTTTGACGTGGTGTAAGTGATCACAACTAAAGTTAGGCAAGTATATGCAAACTTCTATATAATGGCAATTGTCTACTCACTTGTCCTTTAGATTGTAAGCTCTTTGAGCAGGGCCTGTCCTTTTATGTTAAATTGTACAGTACTGCGTAACCCTAGTAGCGCTTTAGAAATGTTAAGTAGTAGTAGTAGTAATTTAATCCACACTTAGATCTGTATTCCAGTGCCTAACTTTAGACACCTTTTCTTGAATCTACCCCAAAATCTACTTCATAAACATACATAATAAATAAGAATTTCTAGGAGAATGTATTACAGAGAAGTATAAAAGGAAATAGCATAAGAATATAAGAAAAGTCACAATCCTGATTTTCAAGATATTCCAATCTTCTATAAAGATCATTACTGTCTTTAATTAAGAAAAGTTCAATATTCTGAACTTCTTGTAACTGATCAGTTTGCACTTTGCAAATTTGCCTAAGTCTCCCCTCATAACTCCTGCGGATATGGTTAAGAAGTATTTGGTGGAGATTTTTGGGATGCTGTCCGACTCTTTGCCCTCTATAATAAAGGCATTTTGTGCTGTTGCTGTGTGTAGTAGGGGTCTGTCCAAGCCACAGGGTCATGGTTGTCAGCAAGGAGCTATGGAGGCAATGAATATAACTGATTTTCTGGAATCCTCATTTGAATATATTACACAGAGAACCACTTTAGTAGTTTTGTTTGCTTTTGCTTTTGAACCTGATCGTAACACTGTCTTAAAATTATATTTCCTTCACATAGATAAACTGTTTTGGGTTTTAAAGTGAGAATTTACCCAGATTTTTCCAATACAACTCAGAAGAGATGCCAAGAGTTCCTGGCTCTTAGAGCTAGGGTTTTGGATCTTAGTGCCAATTTTTTATTATGGTTTCCTTGTGTTTGTTTAATATTGCATGAATCTAAGTAATTTCACTTCTTTGACCCTAAACAGTTGATAGAATTTTTAGAAGCGAGAGAAGAAGTGAAAGTAGTGGTCACTCCTACAGACAATGCTGTTTAGGTTGGCTTATTCAATTAATATGTTACTTAGAGGGGCATAATCGAACGCGAACGCCCATCTCCATGGGCGTCTATGTCCGCGAACGGGTACGTGAAGGGGCAGGACAGACCGTATTTTTGAAAAAAAATGGGCACCCATCTTTTTTTTTTCGATAATATGGTTTGTGCCCGGCAAATGCATCGGATTTGTGCAGATTTGAGCTGGGTGGTTTCGTTTTTCAGCGATAATGGAAACCGAAGGCACCCAACTCAAAAATGAACAAATCCAAGGCATTGGGTCATGGGAGTGGCCAGGATTCGTAGTGCACTGGTCCCCCTCACATGCCAGGACACCAACCGGGCACCCTAGGGGGCACTTGTAACAATTTAAAATAAAAAGTAAAATACCTCCCAAGTCCATAGCTCCCTTCCTTTGGGTGCTGAGCCCCTCAAATCCCCCCCAAAACCCACTGCCCACAAATCTACACCATTACCATAGCACTTATGGCTGAAGGGGGGCACCTACATGTGGGTACAGTGGGTTTTGGGGGCGGTTTGGAGGGCTACCATTTACTACCACAAGTGTAACAGGTAGGGGGGGATGGGCCTGGGTCCACCTGGGTGAAGTCCACTGCACCCACTAACAACTGCTCCAGGGACCTGCATACTGCTGTGATGGAGCTGGGTATGGCATTTGAGGCTGGCATACAAGCTAGAAAAATAAAGTTGTTAAAGTTGTTTTTTTTATGCTTGGAGGGGGTTAGTGACCACTGGGGGAGTCAGGGGTGATCATCCCCGATTCCCTCCGGTGGTCATTTGGTTATTTAGGGCACTTTTTTTGGACTTGTTTGTGTAAAAAAGGGTCCAATAAAAATGACCCAAATTCGCGCTAAAAACACCTTTCTTTTTCCATTATCGGCCGAAGGCGCCCATCTCTCCTCAGCCAATAAACGCCCCAGTCCCGCCTTCACCACACCTCTGACATGCCCCTGTCAACTTTGCCCGTTTCCACGACAGATTGCAGTTGAAGACGTCCAAAATCGGCTTTCGATTATACTGATTTGGGCGCCTTTGCGAGATGGGCGCCTATCTCCCAATTTGGGTCGAAATCTGGGCGCCCATCACTTTCAAAAATAAGGCAGTTAGGGGTCCTTTTACCAAGCTGTGGTAAAAAGGGTCCTGCGCTAGTGGCGAGGGCTGTTTTGGCTATATGCTGCAGCCTTGTTTACCACAGCAGGTAAAAATGCCTGCAAAAAGGCATGGCCATGTGGTAAGATTGCTCTTACGAATTACAACAGAAGAAACACATTTGTATAACAGACGGCGAAGATGACTTAGAAAGTGGACGACGCTCCAGATAAAAATAACTGTTTATTGAAGGATGAACATAACGTATCAGGAGTCTTTTGTGTCCAATAAAAACATCCACTTGTAATATTCGTTTTTAAACAACAAATCTACATTGGAGATGCTGCGTCTTATACGCCGGAAAAGAATAGAGCAATCAAGCCTCAAAGGTGAGCTCGTGATTAAAAAGCATTTTAAAGTTTTTCAAATCTTTTTAATCGCGCGCTCACCCTCAAGGTTTAATAGCTGATATGGAGGGGCATTTTCAAAAGAAACATCTAAGTCAGAATTTGGACGTTTTACCAAGACATCCAAATTCCGAACCGGGAAGAAGCTCATTTTTGAAAAAGATGGACGTCCATCTTTTGCGTTCGAAAATACCATGGACGTCCTGTGATTTGGACGTTTTGCTATTTGATTTTCGGCCATTTTTGAAAAAAAAAAAATGTCCAAGTGTAAAACATCCAAATTCAAGCCATTGGGACGTAGGAGGAGTCAGCATTTTTAGTAAACTGGTCCCCCTGACATCCCAGGACAGCAATTGGGCACCCTAGGGGGCACTGCAGTGGACTTCATAAAATGCTCCCAGGTACACATCTGATGATTGCTCCCTTACCCTGTGTGCTGAGCCCCCCAACCCCCCCCCCCCAATACCCACTATCTCCAACTGTACATCACTACCATAGCCCTTATGGGTGAAAGGGGCACCTATATGTGGGTACAGTGGGTTTCTGGTGAATTTTGGAGGGCTCACAGTTTCCTCCACAAGTGTAACAGGTAGGGGGGTATGGGCCTGGGTCCACCTGTCTGAAGTACACTGCACCTACTACTAAACTACTCCAGGGACCTGCATGCTGCTGTCATGGACCTGAGTATGACATCTGAGGCTGGCATAGAGTCTGGCAAGTAATGTTCTTCAACACACTTTTTGGGGGTGGAAGGGAGTTAGTGACCACTGGGGGAGTAAGGGGAGGTCATTCCTGATTCCCTCCAGTGGTCATCTGGTTATTTCGGGCACCTTTTTGTGCCTTATTTGTAATAAAAACAGGTCTAGCTCAAAACGCCAAAGTTTTAGTGCTGGATGTTTTTGCTTTGTTCCATTATGGCTGAAAAATGTCAAAGTCTTAGAAACACCCAAGTCCCGCCTTGAACACGCCCTTGATATTCCCCCCTTGAGATTTGGACATCCTTCTGACGGGCTTTGGAGAAAGACGACCAAAATGAGGTTTTGATTATACCGATTTGGATGTTTCTGTGAGACGGACGTCCAAATGACGATTTATGTCACTTTTTGGAAGTCCATCTCTTTCGAAAATGAGCCTGATGAGGTCTGTTCTTTTCCGGAGCATAAGATGCAGCATCTCCATTGCAGATTCATTGTTTAAAAATGAATATTACCCTGTGAGGGGGAGCACTTACCACCACCCATTGAGGTGGCAGTAAGGGCTCCTGCGGTAACCTGGTGGTAACCTGGAAGCACACAGCACTGCCCAATTACATCCAGGTTACTGCTGCACTAGAAAATTGTGGCTGATTTTCCATAGCATGGCAAATGGCATGCACTGGTGCTGGAACTACTGCTGGCGCCCGCGTTAGACCAGCAGGAGTTCTAGGGTAGCATGTGGTAAGCCCGCGTTGGGCTTACTGCCGCTTTGTAAAAGGGCCCCTCAATTTCTTTACTTGGATCTTTTCCTATATTTGCTGACATTGTGGACTAATAGAAATCATGTTTGATTTTCCCTTTTCTATTGTATTTTGGTATTATTTGTTTTTCATGTTTCCAATTGTCACTGGTTGTGATATGTTAAATTGAAATTTTTAAAAAGAAAAGCCATAATGAGTCAAACCAAGGTACCTTGAGCACAGCATCTTGTCTCTGATAGTGGTCAGTCCAGATCACAAGTAGCCAGCAGATACCAAACAGTAGCTCTATTTTTCAAAGCTCATTCCAGGAATGAGCAATGACTCTTCCCAAGTCTGCCTGAAGGAAATCTCAAAAAAGTGAGTTTTTAGTCTGGATTGTGAACGTGGCCAGAAAAGAAGCATGAGGCACTAACTCAGCAAGGTTGAGAGAGCAGAATCAGGAATTAGCAATGTTCTTGTGCCAATAACCTTAGCACTGAAGGCCCTGATCTTTCAGGATCAATTGAAATGGAGCATCAATTGTTGTATGCTGAGCTTGATATGGGTGTCAGAAACCTGGCAGACTGAAACAAATGTGTTAAAGGTACACAAAAGTCAAACCATAAGACATGAGACTTTTATCCTGTGCATTGGAAAACAATAGCTTGAAGGTAGAGTGATTTGGCCAAGGTCACAAGGGCTAACAGTAGCTGGTGCAAAATAATTAGACATCATTGTGTTTGGAAAAACGTATCGATCTGGATGTAGAAAAACTCCAGAAAAGGAAAGATAGACAATATTGATTCAACCTTTTCCTTTACTAAAATCTGCAAAGTCGGTCTACTTATTTGCAGTTCAAGTTCTGAACTTGAGAAGTTCCAGCTTGCATGGGGTTTCAATAAAGGAAATTGCAGATCCAGGTCAGGATGTTCACAGTTCCCTGGCTATTTCACAAAAGGCTCTGCTGAATGCGAAGCATTAAAAAAAAAAATACATACATTATTTGATGAAGAATCGTATTCCAATTTTTTTTTTTAAATAAGGCATTACCATGTGGGACTTTAAACAAACAAGCAACAATCAATTCAGGTGTGTGTGTCTATCTTGCAACATACTCATGGATTTACCACCACTTACACATGCAAGTGACATGTTTCACAAAAAGTTACATTTCTGAGGGGTCTTTTTACTAAGGTGCGCTGAAAAATGGCCTGTGGTAGTGTAGGCGCATGTTTTGCTAACACACTGTATAATTTTTTTGCGCACCTGTAAAAATGCCTTTTTTGGGTGGGGGGGGGGGATGGACGTGCGGCAAATTGAAAATTGGCATGCGTCCATTTTGGATCTGAGACCTTACCGCCAGCCACTGACTTAGCAGTAAGATCTCACACGTTAACCAGGTGGTAATGACCAATGCGCATTCAAATGCCGATTACCACCCGCGCTCCAGAAAATAAAAATATTTCCTGATGAGCATACCGGATGTGCATCAAAAATGAAATTACCATCGACTTCCGGTGACGTCACCAGCCCAGATGGCGGTCTAGGATCGGAGCTCCCGAATAATCCTATGATTTAAGCTATTTTGAGCACCCAAACGTCGCTATTTCAGCCTAATTATATATCGGGGGTGACCTGAGTTATACCCCGTGTCGAGATGTCTCAAAAATCAAAAACAGTAGCGGTTAAAAGTGGAGCGCGGAGCAGCACGCGAGTATCCAAGATGGACGGGCGCCATGCTTCTTCTCAGAACGAGGAGCTGTCTGACTCCGAGTCAATGAGATCAGACGAGGACGCGAACACTAGCAGAGGCCCACAATTCACGCGGCTGTTTCGCGATCTTCGCAAAGATCTGGCGCTTATGAAAACTGATATAGTGGAGCGGATTGATAATTTACGAGGTGAGATCAAAGAAGTTGGGTCCCGTATTGACGACCTCGAACTGCGGGTCGAGGAACAGGTGGAAAATGTCCTTCAGATACGTCAGCGAGAGGATGAACTTACTACTCAGGTAGAAGACATGCTGTATAAAATGGATGATATTGAAAATAGAGCTCGCCGTAATAACTTGAGATTTAGAGGGATACCGGAAGCGGGTAACCAGGAGGACGTAATCCGCATAGTGCGGGAGCTATGCACGCAGATCTTAATAGCCGCCCCTGGTAGTGAGGTGCCCGAAATTGAAAGAGCTCATCGGGCTTTGGGAAAGCCTTTGAACAATAAGCCTAGAGATATAGTAGTACGCTTCTGGAAGTACATTGACAAAGAACAATTGCTTACCTTAGCAAGGCAGAAAGCTGATCTCAAATTCAATGAGGCCTCGGTGGGAGTATACCAAGATCTTTCTGCTTTTACACTGCAGCAGAGGCGGAACATGAAACCCATTTTAGATGTTCTGAATCAACACCATATTAAATACCGTTGGGCATTCCCATTTGCGCTATGTTTCGAAGTGGAAGGCAAACAGCAAAGAACTCGCACGGCTGCTAGTGCCAAACTGGTCTTGCAACAAGCGGGCCTTATGGGCCCAGAATCCGCGACTCCAGCAATGAAGGCGAATAACAGAGAGAAAATACGTCAATGGCAGCAGGTCTTCACTAAGGCTAAAAAACAAAAACTGACAGAGGCCAATTTGCCATCTTGAACTGGTATAATTTGTTCTTCTTTTTTCTCTTCTATTTCTCACTCTCCTTACGGAGAGAAGGTGTTTCATTTTGCATATGAGACATGTATGACGCAGTCTGAACAATGGGTGCTTGATGAGTTATAGCCTGGGATTTGGGGGGCTTTCTGATTCTGGGCAGTGTGGGGGAGGGGTATGGTGCCCTTACTTGTGAAGAGTGAGGAAGACAGGGGGTTTTTTCCCCCTGTTGGTCTCACCTTGGGGATGTTAGGTTGTGTTTTGGGCTGTTGGGGAGGAAAGGGGTGGGTTAACATGTTTTCCCACAGGGTTCAACACGATAAGCTGATGACATGTATCTGGCAAGATGGGACTTAACTTAAAGATAGTTACGCTAAATGTGAAAGGTCTCAATGCACCAAGAAAGAGACAAGTGATCTGGCAGGAGTTAATCCGACTGCAACCGCAGGTGATACTGTTACAAGAGACTCACCTAAAGCGGGCCCATGAGCGTTTATTTCACCATGCACTATACCCCAAGATTTTTTTTGCATCAGACACTTCCAATAAAAAGCAAAGGGGAGTTGCAATCCTCTTTCGGAAAGACCTCCCTGTTCAGATTCAACGTGTGAAACGAGACTCACAGGGCAGATTTGTTTTAGTCCAGGGGGTTCTCGAAAATAAAAAAGTAACCTGGGGATGCGTGTACGGCCCGAATACGGGGCAACCCTCCTTTTACAATCTGCTTAAAAAGCAAATTCACTCTTTTGTAGAAGGACAACTTATCCTAGGTGGAGACTTTAATGCAACCCTGAATCCGGCTGTAGATAAGTCGGGCTCTGTGTCGAGGAGTGACAAAACCAACGCTAAACACCTGACCAGTTTACTGCAGGACTTGGGCCTGTATGACCCTTGGCGGGACCTTCACCCTACGGATAGAGATTATTCTTTTTACTCTTCAGTGCATGCTACCTACTCCAGAATTGATTACCTTTTTCTTGATAAATCATTGGGAGGCCAGAGTAGAACTGCTCACATTGGAAATATTACGATATCAGACCATGCAACATGTGTGCTATCCTTAGAATGGACAGGTGATGTGAAGAGGGGTTCTTGTTGGATGTTTCATAATACTATGTTATGTCAGGATGCTATATGTAAAGAATATATTAATGTACTTAAGGAATATTTACATTTTAACATGAACTCGGGGCCATCCTTGTCAGTGGTATGGGATGCCCTTAAAGCGGTGTCTCGTGGCCACTTTATGAAAGTTGCAGGGAAACTTAAACGGAAAAAAGAAGCTGATATGCTCTATTGGCGGGGACAGATCAGAGATTTGGAACTTAAACACAAAAGAACAGGTTCCGCTAGGGTTTACAAATTACTGCAAACAGCCCGTCTGCAACTGGAAGCATTACTGTCTAAAGATTTGGTATTTCTTAATGAGAAGTTAAGGTTAGGTGGATATGTGGAGCGTAACAAAATCAGTCGACAACTGGCATTAAAATTGCGTAAATTGCAAGCTGAACGTAATGTTTTTCGAGTTAAGGGGCGGGGTGGAGATACTCTTAGAACATCCCAAGAGATCAGGGACAGATTTTGTAACTTTTATGCAGAGCTATATACCCGGGACCCGTCCATAAGGGATGAGGCTATCCATTCATATCTTGGGGCGTTGGATCTACCCTCTCTTACCCCAGAGCAAAAAGCATTATTGGAGGCTCCGGTTGAGGTGCAGGAGGTTCTGGTAGCCATTAAAACTTTGAAAAATGGCAAGTCACCCGGCTTGGACGGATACACTGGTGAATTTTATAAGACCTTTGCGCCTCAATTGGCGCCTCTTTTGACGGAGGTTTTTAACTATGTGCGCTCTGGTGGGGATCTTCCGCCCACGATGAAAGATGCATGGATTGCAGTTATTCCCAAACCCCAAAAAGATGCTCTGGACTGTGCATCATACCGCCCTATATCGATACTGAACGTTGATGTCCGTATTCTGGCTAAAGTGCTAGCTATTAGAATGAACTCTGTTCTACCAGCTCTGGTCCATCCTGATCAGGTGGGGTTTGTCCCTAATAGACAGGCTTCTGATAACATCAGGCGTATATTAGACACTATGTATATAGCGAAACAACGTAAGTTACCCTGCTGCTTGCTTAGTATTGATGCCGAAAAGGCATTTGATAGAGTACACTGGGCCTTTTTGCATGGTATATTAGAGCGGTTTGGTTTTGGGCCCTATTTTGGTAATTGGATCAGGGAGTTATATTCAAACCCAAAAGCATGTGTCAGGATCAATGGTCAGGTATCGCCTTTCTTTGAGTTACAAAGAGGTACACGTCAGGGATGCCCACTTTCGCCCTTATTATTTGCCCTTGTAATGGAGCCACTGGCTCACAATATTAGGACTGATCCTGAAATACGAGGGGTGAGGGTCGGAGGGTGGGAATCTAAAATTGCCCTCTTTGCCGATGATGTCCTACTGACGTTGTCGTCACCCTTGGAATCTCTACCGAAAGTGTTCCAAGAGATGGACAGATATGGTCAGGTCTCTGGTTTCAAACTTAATATGACTAAGACAGAAGCACTAGCTTTGGATATGGTAGATAGGGATTATTGCACCTGTCGACATCTTTATCCTTTGAAGTGGACGACTAAGGGTATAAGATACTTAGGAGTTTTTATTACTAGTTCCCTCGAAGACATAAATAATGCCAACTATACTCCCTTATTAAAAACGATACAAAACGACTTAGCTAGGTGGGATTCTTTAAGCTTGTCATGGTTTGGCAGGATTGCCACCGTGAAGATGAATGTTTTGCCTAGGCTGCTATACCTTTTTCAGGCTATTCCATTGCCATTAGCAGAACAAGTACTCCAGTCCATGCAACGCCAGATACTTAGATTTGTTTGGCAGGGAGGCCATCCTAGAATTCCTTGTTCTGTCCTGTACAGGGCTCGGAAAGCTCGAGGCGGGTTGGGAGTCCCTAATCTGGTATTATATCATAGAGCAGCCCAAGCTAAGGCAGCAGTAGAATGGTTCCAAGAGCCGGTACACAAACTGTGGGTGCAATTGGAGCAATACATGATCCGTAGCCCATTGAAACTGGGCCATTTGCTATGGCTGCCCCCTAGGCATAGACGCCTAGGGCTAAATTTGTGCCCTATCATTCAGTTTACATTAACATGTTGGGATAAGATGGAGCGAATGAAGAACTTTCATAATTCTAGGTTGTCCCCCATAGCATACAATATGGCATTTGCTCTGGGGTGCACTACCTCTGCATTTATGAGCTGGAAAAGACAAGGTTTAGATTTATGGGGACAAATGGTGGAAAAAGGAAGCTTTATAACTTTTGGAGAATTGGCGGAAACATACCACTTGCCCTCCAAGGATAATTATGCTTACTGTCAGCTTATTCATTTTCTTGGTACCTCAGGGGTCAGGGATAAATTGTTTGGGGATGTGACATTTTTAGAGGAAATGTGTGTAAGAGATTTGGGTTCCAAGGGTTTGATCTCTTTGTTATATAAGTATCTGAGAGATTCATTACCGACACCATGCAGACACCGTAAAAGTTGGGAAAAAGAATTAGGTATCTCATATGAAGAAGGGGAATGGGAGCGCATGGAGCGGACTTCGGTTTGTGTTTCCCCTGCAGTTAACATCCAGGAGAACAGTGTTAAAGTACTGTACCGCTGGTACTTAACACCAGTGCGACTGAACCGAATGTTCCCAAAGGTTCAACCTTTGTGCTGGAGGAATTGTGGGCAATTGGGTACCCTGGGCCATATTTGGTGGTCATGCAAGAAGGTTAAAGCATTCTGGAAAACGATCCAGAACAGACTCCAAGTGTGGGTCAGATCTAGTATCCCTTGGGACCCGGCAATATTTTTGTTTAACCGGTCTATTTTGGGGATGCCTGCAGAAGGGACGGCGTTGGCGCGAGCCTGTTTCTGTGCAGGTCGTGTGACCATCGCTAGATCCTGGAAGCAGTGTAACAGCCCTTCAATAGCGAAATGGACATATATGTTAGAATATATAGCTGAACAGGAACGTTTACTGGCACGGGAGAAAAACACACTGACTAAGTGGACGAAGATATGGACTCCTTTTGTATCTAGGGGGTGACTTGAGCATGCTAGGACATGTGTTTGTTAGAATGTGTTCGAACCTTGTGGGGGCGGGGGGAGGGGGGTTAGGTTGGTTTCTTTATGTTTTCTAAGTATGTATTTTCATCGCACTTTCTATGTATAAAACAAATATGACTGGACTACATTCGGTTGATTGTAGGGGTTCCTACCATTGTAGAACCTTTACTGCAGATGAATCTAAAATGCTTGGTAATGTTATGTTATGCTGTTTTTGTACAATGTACACTTGTTGGATTCATTAATAAACATCTGGTTTAAAATTAAAAAAAAAAAAATGAAATTACCATCTGCGCCACATGGTAACTTGGAATTGATGTTCATTGGGTGTGCGTAAGCGCTTACACGGCTTAGTGAAAGGGCCCCTGAGCTGCTTAAACACCACTAAATAAGCACAATTTCCTTTACCAATTGCTGTTGGAGACCCCAAGTCCAAAAAAGTGAGTAGCTGGAATAAATGTAAAAAATAATATATCTTTTTGGATGGCCTGAACTACACTTGGAACACATCTCCTTTGAACCTGTTGTATAGTTATAGTACAGCAAGAGGCCCTCACTGGATGCCCACCGGAAGGGTGGAATGCCAGATTTTAGGACTCAGGCTGTAAAAATACCAGCTAGGTTTAAAAATCTATGACTGGCTGAGCAAGGACTTGCTTTTCCTGCAAGTTAATATGTGTCCCCGCTTGGGATCCATCCACTGGAATGGTGGTGGGTCAATTTACATACCTAAAACAGCTTAAACTGCTAAAAGGCACTGACTAGGCCTAAAAATCTGATGATGGCCTTGTTGCTAAGCACCTGCAGAAGCAGGGCTGCTTGATAAGCCTTATTAGAATTTAGTGTGACATTCAAAAGCAGTGTAAAAGCCAAGATCAAGGAATTGATGGCTAAAATCCTAAGAAGTTTGGTTCATAACATGGAGTCTGTCTTTAGAAGATGGCACCCAGATCACAAGATGATATAAGAAAGATTTGTCCATGTTTGGATGTCCGTATCTAGGGAGATGTTGACAAAAAGGGAAATTGCACAATAATTTGCAATAGCAAAACGGAAAGGAGAGGTGGCCACCTGACCGGTGGTAGAGTATGATTCACTGATTAAGCAACATTAGAAAAAAAATCCCTCTCCATAGACTTGTATGGTGACCAAATTGTATAAAAGCAGGGTGCATGCAAGCCCTCGTTGGAACGATTTTCCCCAACGCGTCCTAGAGGGCAGGGCTCTGGCCGGTTGAACCCAGAATCTGTCTGCTGAATGTACCTGATTAAAGCCTGATTTGGTAAGAATAAAAAGACTATTTCTTTAACTACACTGTTTCTGTCCTTGCTCCAATTTATGCTCTATCTTCTATCTGTTTTGCAAACTAACACACACACACACAAGTAAGATTTCTCACTGAAACAGTTTTATAGACTTTTCATAGAATTTATGTGGGAACATAAATGGCCAAAGATTCATTTAGATCCAAATAGACAGAAAGCTGTGGTCATGGGAATTAGACTTGAACTGCGCCTTCTGATGCCTCCCCAGCGGCGATACCCATGGGAAAGGGTGTCACTGGAATTCAGGGAGGCGGTCCGCAAGATAATAGAAGAACAGACCCTCTGTACACCTCCGTGTGGAAGGATCCCACGGGGGTCTATAGAGGGGTAGGTTTAAAAACACTGTGTATTTTGCAACAATTCTACATGTAAATCAGCATTTCGATGTGAATACAATCTGCATGTGTAAATGTTTATGTTTATTGCAGTATTTATATACTGCCTTTCAATGAAAGTCAAAAGTTTACAATATAATGGGAACAGAAAGGAACTACAAAAATGATACAGAAGACAAAAATAAAACACACATAAGCCAGGCGGGCCAAAACAAGCTGTTACTGTCAGAACAAGCCAAAGCCAGGGACCATCCAGGTCGACGGTGCCTAATTGGGGAAAGCTTGTACAAATAAATGAGCTCCTGAACCTGAAGATAGGAAGGTTCTGAATGAATATCAAGGGGAAAGGAATTCCACAAAGCAAGTGCCAAAAGGACCCTTTTACTAAAGGGTTAGCACGGCAGTGGGTTTGCTGCATGCCAATCCGGAACTACCGCCAGCCAAATGCAGGTGCCAGAGGAAGTTCTGCCCCCAGCACGTGCCATTTCCAGCGCTAGTGATAATTAGGGAAAAACATAACCACAGGGGGTTACCCGGCAATAATGAGGTAGTGCTACACGCCTCAATGGGTAGCAGTAAGTGCTCCGTTACTGCATGGCCATTTCATTTTTTTCCAATTTTCACTTGCTACAGTAAAAGGAGCCTTGGGTGTGGCAAAAATGGGCAACTGCCACTAGTGCAGGGCCCCTTTTACTGCAGCTTACTAAAAGGGCCCCAAAGAGAAGAAAGAAGAATGACAGGTGGATTCTAATATAGTTAAATATAGTGGAGGAGTAAGAAGCTGGTCACCTGAGGAGGAGCGAAGGGCATGGACAGGCCTGTAGGGAGTTATGAAACTAGCTAAGTAGTGGGTACCCACAAGAAAAGGGTCTTAAAAGTCATCATGAGAATCTTATGGGTTATGCAATATTTAATAGGTAACCAATTATGTTGTTTGAGAAGCGGGGATGCATGGTCAAAGCGACTTTGAGTAAGTAAACGCATAAGTAAGTAAATGCATAGTGGTATTCTGACCTAATTGAAAATTTTTAAGGGCAAGTAAGGGAATGCCATCATATACAACATTACAATATTCCAACTTGGATGCAACTAGTGTGTATAGAAGAGTCGCACAACTACTGTCATCAAGATAAGGGCAGATAGAACGAATTAACAGAAGAGAATGAAAACAGGATTTAGTCACTACAGTAATTTATAATCGAAAAGTGAGAGCAGGATCAATGTGGCTCCTTACATACTTAAGGGTGTCCACCAGTTGGATAGGAGAGCCCTGAAAGGAGGGAACAGAGGTAGGAGTTAGATTGGTGTCCAGTAACCCAAAGGGCCACCGTTTTCTTGGGATTCAGAACCAGGCCATGGGTTGAAAGCCAGTCATCAATTTTATTTAGGCAAAGTTGGAGAGAAGAAAAGTTAGGATTAGCAGGATTCTGAGGTGAAACAAGTAAGATATCATCCACATAAATATTGCAATGGATTAGGGATTCCTGAATCAGCAATGTAAGCAAGCTGAGAAAAAAATGTTAAATAATAGCAGGGACAAAACCAAACTCTGGGGGACACCACACATTAAGAGAAGTACAGTAGAAAATGAAGTGGGCAGAGACACATGAGAAGTCCTATTGGACAGGAATGAGGTGAACCAGTCCAAAACAGTCACACTAATACCCATTAATGCATAGAAATGCTGCACAAGGCTTATAAAATGACTTCCTTAGTCACTCAAACTATTTTGAAATAATTTCTTTCTGGAAGGTGATTATTTACACTTTGAGGGATTTTTATTAAATAAATACAAGACATATCAGTCAAAAGTGGGTAACAATCAGGGAATGGTATAACTCAAAACTGCCTATCAGACTTACTGTAAGACTGTATCCACTGGATTTTGTATAAGTTGCCCAAAGTTGGGTGCACAAGTATGGGCGTAGATCGCAGATCTGTGCATAAACTAATTAGCTAATTAGATGATAACAGTTAATTACTGGTGTTAACAAGCACTTAATTGGCAATAATTAGGAGATACATGTGGATCTGCCCTATGCCCTGTTCTATAACACGCATGCCTAAATTTCATGGCGTGCAACTGTAGAGAGGGCATGGCCATGGGAGAAGCATGGGCAGTTCAGTGGTGTTCCCATAATTTAGGTGCGCCTAACTACCATTAGTTGAGCGTGAGCATTTACACCAGCCTTTGACTGGTGCCCATAGTTAGGTGCAGAATTCTGTAAAAATCATTCTGCACAGAATGTCTTTTACAGTATATTAGCTTGACATGGAGATTTTGGCTCCATTTATTGTCTTTCTCCTTATATTGTGTGAATTCAGGAATAAAAATACTTTAACCGAGATAGTGCCTCCAAAAACCCACTTAATTCTGGAAGTGTATGGGAGTAGAGTCTAGTGGAGCCAGCAGTTACCTGGTTAGCAGTGATTTTCAGTCTGACAACCTGGTAACTACCCAGATAAAGTTAAGACAGCATAAGGGCTCTGCTAACTTAATCCAGGTAGTTATCTGGATACCAGTCTGAACATTGCCGATGACTGGATAACTTCCAGCAGTCAGGCAAGACCCAGATAGTCAGTCAGAACCTGGATTAGGTCTTGTATTGAATATCCAGTTCATATTTAGGCCACAGTGGTTAATGCTTAAAAATTTGCTGACCAACACTGGCTAAAGGACTCAAATACAAATCCACCTATGCAACCAGCTTTTCCTACCTAAGCACACAACTATGGAACGTATTGCCAAAAGCAGTAAAAATTACTCTCGACCACCTAAATTTTCGGAAAGCACTAAAGACAGACCTGTTCAGAAGAGCATACCCCACCGACCCAACATAAAAATACCTGGTCACTTGCGACACAATGTAACCAAAGACCGTAACAGACATTATCTGACTCTTCTTCCCCTTTTTTCTCTCTAAGTTCCCCCAACTGTACCTACCATACATGTACCTCATTCTACCACAATATCACTTTGTATTCATTCACACCATGTATTTGTTCAGACCGTAATCGGCTAATGCCGTTAACGGTTATATGTAAGCCACATTGAGCCTGCAAAAGGTGGGAAACTGTGGGATACAAATGTAACAAATAATAATAATAATAAATGGGCTTTATCTTTTTTTGTTTTTGTTTTTTTTTTCAGTTTTGAGGAAAAGAACAAAACTACAGTCTTAACATTTTTATAAACTGAGAACATGAGAAACTTCTAGAAAATGCATGAAGAATTCATATAATCAGCCCTATTTTAGACATTTTATAGAAACAGGAATTGAGACGTTCAGGTCAGTACGTCTCATGTTTCACCAATATTTTAGAACAGAATCTACTTATGTTGTGCCTGTTGAAAAATACAAGAGAAATGGATGTTTATGCACCAGGTGTATGCTGCAATAAGCATCCATTTTAGAAGCCAGCACATGAAACTGGTTGTGTTGTGCAATGACAATATAACTGCTTATGTGCAGCCCATAACTGGTTACTTTGCAACCTTGAAAACAAAACCAATTATTATTCTGACACTTCACAGTGATCGGTTTCTTTTACCTGTTTGGCATTTTTTTGGGGGGGAGGGGTCAAAAACACTAGGGATTAATGGGGAACCTCCCTCCACATCCCTTCAGTGGAGTGCCAATCAATAGCAGCTGTTTCCCACATTCTAAACAATGCTTTGTGGCAGGTGTGATTCCCGATATCGATCTTTTAGGACATAGTTTAGTCCTCTTCTGAAATGGGGAATAAATGTCTATAAACTTACCACACCCTTGCCCCACCAGAGACACAGCCAGACCACATCCTCTTGTCATTTGTATGAGACTGGATTCGATACATGAGTATCCTAGCTTCGTAAAATCAAGAATTAGGTGCTTAGCAAAATAAGTGTTTACCTGCAAGTTTATATTTAGATTTTGCTCACACCTTTTTCAGTAGTAGCTCAAGGTGAGTTACATTCAGGTACACTGGATATTTCGCTGTCCCATGAGGACTCACAATCTAAGTTTGTACCTGAGGCAATGGGGGGTTAAGTGACTTGCCCAAGACCACAAGGAGCAACAGTGAGATTTGAACCAGCCACCTCTGCATTGCAAGACTGGTGCGCTAACCACTAGGCTACTCATCCTCTATGAAAAGAGTTTGTAAAATAAGGGCCAATGTACCAATCTAAAGTTGTAAAATCCAAGATATTTCCAGTTTTCAGCATGCTTTACAAAAGACTAGCTGAACACAGACTATTTTCTAATATGTGTATGGGTGCAGGAGAAACATATATATTTGGCAACATATACAGAGGGAGCAGCGACTTTGCAAAGAAACACGTATCAAGAAAGAGTGTTGTCACTCATGGCTTTGTACATGCAGTGGGGTAATTCTATAAAATAGATACCTCTATTTATATACCAATTATATGTGCAAATGATTAGAATAATGGCATATATATATGCGTCCTTCTGCAAATCCACGTGTAAATGCCAATTAGGCACCTAGACACCATTCTGTAAATACATGCAAATCTTGCATTTTACAGGTAGGTGTTCACATAGACAGTGTCTTGGACGAGTGTGGGCAAGACTCACACCTGTGCATGTAACTTATAGAATACTACAAGTTAAGGGTTAGATTCAGTAAATGCTGCCCAAAATTGGGTGCAGAAAAAATCCATACTGAGCGCTATTCTATAAACAGCTTTCTGAGTTGCTTTGAGCCGATTTCTACACCAAACTGTGTGCCCTATGATTTACAGCAACTGAAATGTGGTATAATTCCTGGCATATAAAGCAGTGGCGCAGCTACGTGGGGCCTGAGGGGACCTGGGCCCTGTAGATTTCCTCCTGGACCCCCCTCCCGACGACCCTCTGCCCCCCCCCCCCCCCGCGAACCCTCCCCCGCCGACACCTACCTTCGGTTTTGCTGGCGGGGGACCCCAATCCCCACCAGCCGACGTCCTCTTCGTCCTGCACTCAAAAAAGTCTTCGTTCTGTTGCATGCTGACGTCGTGCAGGAGGGGGCCCCTGATCTCTTCTTCTCCTCCCCTCCAATCTCCCCCACCTGCATTGCTACTACTCAGTCCAGGCATCTCTTACCCTTCTCCCCACCACGGTCCATCTCCCTCCCTTCCCCTCTCCTTGTGGTCGTCTTTAAAAATTTATGTCCCTTCTGTCCTCACAAGCTGCCTTTGGATGCCCCAAAGCTTTCCTTCTCTGCCGCAATCTGCCCAGGTGGAAACAGGAAATTGTGTCGGGGGGGGGGGGGGGGGGGCACATCTCAGCAGAGAGGGAATGTTTTGGGACAGCCAGAGACAGCGGGTTAGGATGGCTGCTGCCCCGGGGGCCCCTCTAGGAAATACATTTTTAAAGAGGATCGAGAAGGTGAGGGAAAGGGAGATGGATCGTGGTGGGGAGAAGGGGGAGAGGTGCATAGACCGCAGGGCCCCCCTGGAGCTGTGGGGCCCAGGGTAGCTACCCTGTTTGCCCACCCCTCCACCCCAACACCACTTCTGCATGTTTAATTACATATGTACATATATACAGTATCTGGTTACAATAGCATTCTATAAAAGCAAAGTAGGCCCCTAATTTCCCTTATTGAATAGGCCCCTAAATATAAAGCACAGTTCTAGAATCATGCTGTGATAGCAGATTTTTTTGTAATCTATACATGTAAGTAGCACATTTGCAAAACTGCATGTACAAGAGGAGGCAAATAAGAAGATAAACTCTAAAATGTATTTATTTTTGCTACTTAATGTGGTAATCAGTTCTTATTTCAATCATCCCATCCAAACCCTGGGCCTAAAGGAGCAGTTAGCTCATAGCTTTGCACACCTTGGAGCAGGTATAAGTGCTCATGTGGAACGTGTTTGAACCAAGCCCAGAACATGCCCCCTTCAAATCTATGTGTGCTAGATGTATATACTTATAAGAAGTGTCTCTCCTACAGTGGCGGATTCATCTTCTGATAGCTTAAACGTTTCAGCTCTTTTAGAGAAATCACAAGAAGAGGTGGATTTTCGTGCCACCTTATTGGTCTCTTTTGTATTTCTTCAAGATAAGGAAGCTTTGCTAAGACTTTATCTGAGACAATCTGCTCCAGTTACTTTTATGGGAGAAAAGATTCAGATATTTCCTGAAGTCTCCAGATAGACACAGGAAAGAAGGAAGAAATTTCTGTCTATGAGACCGGAAGCTTTGAATTTGGGTGCTAAATTTCAGTTAAGGTTTCCATGTAAATGTGTATTACAGATTGATAATGTTTGTTTTCATTTTTTTGAACCTTCACAACTTTGTTCTTTTTTGGATGCAAAAGCTACTAAAACCTGACTTGTAATGACTTCTGTATTCTATTAGAGAGATTTGATGCAGTTAATTAGAACTTGTTTTCTGAATTTTTTCTTTTTTATATATTTCCTCTCAGGCTATGATTTATTGATCAGTCTCCCTTTCTAGTGGACTAATGCCTGTAAAAAATTTGGTAGAAGAGGGAATTATCCCTAAATATTTTTCTTTGTATTTCATGGCACATTTCATGACAAAGTCATCTTTGGTAAATTATTGTAAATTGTTCTAAATAAAAATTAAAAAAAAAAAAGAAGTGCCTCTCCTAAAATCACAACTTATACCCATCATTCAAGTTTACACATATAAATGGCAGATTTTGAGGGCTCGAAATTCAGCTGGCAGCAGGCAGTGCTTTTGCTGATCGCTGCCAGTCTTAAAACCTTAACCAGTTATGCCAATACTCAGTGCTAACAGGTTAACTTTTTAGTGGTTAAAGATAGGACAGCTATTTATATGGTCCCTATTCGTCTGCTAAACTTATCCGGTTAGGCACTGAATATTGGCGCCTAACCAGATAATGCAAAAAAAGTTGCACACATCAACCTCAGAAACAGGACAATGAGTTCTTTATTGAAAAAGTTCGACATAGGCCGTGTTTCGGCGACCAAGTGCCTGCATCAGGGGTCTGTAAAATTGCAGAACTCTTAAATAATAAGACTTCTGTGTGTTCCACTGAATGACACACAATAAATTGTTTTTGCGTTTTTTTGCTGACTGCGGCATCAATGACACGAAGGACTATATGTACTTGTTATCTTCCTGACTGGAAGTGGGACAGCATTTGCTATATACTGTTTATTTTCCAGTATAGAAGACTTTATTATGTCAGAGTTCTGCAATTTTAGTGACCTGCTGATGCAGGCACTTGGTCACCGAAACACGGCCCATGTTGGGTCTTTTCAATAAAGAAATCTTCATTGTTCTGTTTCTGGAGGTTTATGAGTGCTTCTTTTTTACATTTTCTTTTTTTTTTTTTTAACCTTTCTTTATTGACTGCCTAACCAGATAAGTCACACGATATAGCCAGTTATGTGCTAGGCACTATCCAGCAATATATATTAGCAATTAGGTGCTGATATGTTATTTAATTGGTCAACGGCCATGTTTAGCCAGTTAAATAGCTTTGAATATCAGGGATAAATGTTTAAAACTTCGTAAAATCACCTATATAATATATTTTGGGGTCCTTTTGCTAAGGTGAGGTAACCACTAGCATGCACTTAACTGCAGGTTAAAAGGTTTGGATCTGCATGCACTAAAAATAGTTTCATGTTTTTCTGGATAGGGGCATGTCAGGGGGCAGAGAATGGGCGTTTCTGCACTGATCAGTTAGCACATTTTCATTACTGCTCACTAACTGATTTAGCCCATCTAAAAAATAGGTGTCGAATACTAGTAGGCTCACACACACTAACTTTTTTTGTAGTGGCTGCACACTAAAGGCAAAATTGGTGCATGGCCATTAATTTTTTTTTAAATGGGGAAATCAGTCATTTTCTGACTGTGTGAAATATGGCCTTAGCAGGTCAGAAAGACCCATGTAAGTGTGTGCTAGGGCCACTTTTTACCACAGCTTAGTGAAAGGACCCCTATATAATCTATACATCTTCAACCCCCTTGTTTGTGGCTGCCCTGCGGCAATGCCAACACAGCCCATTCAATTGAACGGGATGTGTTGGCATTAGCACACTTCAGTCACTAGCATAGCTTAATAAAACAGGGAGACAAGTGTTTTAAATGTTCTCTTCAAAAATATTTAAAAAAAGCAAGAAAAAGAAATGGTTTGTTCTCGGCAACAAATCAATAAGCAGCTTCAATTCTAACCTCTGTTAACCTATCATGTTCAAAAATCAAAGTCAAGTGGTAACATTAAGATGATAACTTGATCACCACTTGGCTCACAGCAGTTATATTGTTCAAGCAGTAAGATATCCATCTTCATACATCAGACAAGAAATTGTGATTTTTGGCTTGCAGTGAAAGACTATTAGGCTGAACTTGCTCTGCCATTGTTTGATGTTAATATCTTTGGAGCAGAAATTGTGCCATATTTGTTTATTCAGAATATAGAGGCACTGTGCTTTCTGCCATGCTGTCAGCCTGAGAAGTAATGTGCTATTTTACTACATAACTAGTGATTATATTCTCTCCATTCCTTGAAATTATAACATTAATATTGCAGAAAATGATTTCTTTACATTTGCTTTTGTATTTCCTTCAAGATATTAGTGTGATAAATGATATGCCCATTTAGGATAGTGGGAAAATAATTTCTATGGAAAAGTCTCTCTTCTTTCATTTATAATGAATTTTAAAGAGCGTTGGGGGTATTTTTGATATGACATCTAAATCCAATTTTGGATGTTTTGTGGTAAACATCCAAAAATCCAATAGGGAAATGGCCATTTTCAAACCAGAAAAGCGTTCAAAGTTTTGTTTCAAAAATAGCCATTTGCTAGATGTTTTGTGTTCAGTGCATCTATCTTTTTGGACCATTTTTTGAAGAAAAAAAAAGTCTAAGGGAAAAATGCACAAAAACAAGCCATTGGGATATATGGGGAGGGGGAGGAGCAAACTGGCCACATAAACATCTCAGCAGAGCAGTAGTGCACTCTAGTGCTCAGGGATCCCTTGGTCAGGGCCGCAGAGAGACTGAACCACGCCCAGGGCAGAGCCACCCCCCCTCCACCGTCGCTGCTGCACCTCCCTCCAGATTGATGTTGCCCCCCCCACACACACACACATACAATCCAATTACCTTGGCTGGCGGGGCCTCCTCCAGTGTTGCTCTTCCGCCGATTGCCTGCCCCTGCGGCTGCTTTTGCAAACGCCTGAAAGGAAAAGCAGCTCCTCCAGGTGCTCCCCAGCCTCCAAGGGGGGCCCGGCGACAGCGCCAGAGTTTTCTCTCTACTGCTCCTGTCGGGACACAAATCACTCAGGTCCCGTCAGGAGCAGGAGAGAGAGAGAGAGACCCTGGCACCAGGCCCCCCTTGACTGGTGTAACTGCAAGGCTAGTATTCTATAATGGAATCTGGGCACCCAGATGCTGTGATAGAATAGTCTCTCACCATGCACCTAAAGGGAGTCTAAATTGAGGCATCCAGTAAGACCAAGGGGTCATTTTACTAAGCCGCAGTAAAAATGGCCTGTGCTGGGCCAGTTTTAACCATGTCTGCAAAAAAGGGCTTTTTTCTTAAAAGGGAAGGGAAAAGGGCATGCTGTAAAACTGAAACTGGTGTGCATCCAAAACTGGCCTGAGTCCTTAACATCACCCATTGATCTAGCAGTAAGGCGGTGACCAATCAGTGCACACTAACTGCCGATTACAGCCAGAAACGACGTGCATGAGAGGAAATTAATAAATCATTCAAGTATTATAGGCACATGCCAAATCTAAAATTACAACCAGCGGGCACAGTAGCCTGGCGGTAGTCTCATCTAGGTATGAGCTGTGTGCCTGTAGCGCCTTATGCGCTTTTGTAAAAGGGCCCCCCAAATAAACTAGACTGGTAGACTGATCTAGGTCAAGAAAGCTCTTCATCTGATTGACTCGTGTGGTCATGTGTGCCTCGGTACTGTGATGCAGCCTAAAACTAAACTGATAAAGGTGCAGTACATTAGTCTTTTAGAGCTGAGAAAAACACTGAATGAAGAGAGGACCATTTTATATTGGAACAAGCCGTAAAGCCTGTTAAAACGGGCGACATTTTTGTTGTGAAAAATGTAATGAAATAGCCAAAGCAAGAAATGAGAGTGGATGTCTACAGTACACTTTTATATACTACGCTCTTTGTGTAAACAGAATTTGAACCTTGTTATTGTTATTGTTTAAAAAATCCGCAATCAAGCGGAGAACTCGAACGCCCCACGGGAAAACACAGATATGGGTACAAAGTGGGATGATTGACCACGGAAGTACCAATCCTGGAAACAATATCTTAAAAATTCCTTTATTGGTGAAAAGACTCGACACAACTGTTGTGTTTCGGCCAACAGGCCTGCATCAGGAGTCTATAAAAACATATACATAATCAAATAAATCCTTCAAACAAATACATTAACAGAATCAAATAAACAAACCATTCAGACAAATAAAGAATATACAATGAAAGGTCAACATGTGTTAAAAAACGTAAAGTTGTTGTATGATTTTTACTTGGCTTTTTATAGTCTATTATATTTGCATTTTTAAGACAGTATGTTTTCCCTTTATATGTTTCCCCCTTTTACCCATAAGCTGCACATGTTTCGTATGATGTTATTTTTATGATATGCTTCAGTATATACAGTATATGTTTCCATATAATACTCTATGGGTTTTTAATTATTATTTTTCATGTTTGCATGTATTTTAAGATAGTGTGATCTACTTGTATAAGTTTTGAATGTTTAGTCCCTTTTACAATTAGTCCCTCTTACAATTATTCATTTATACGACCATTTTTTGTAATGTTCGGGTGATATTACAACATCCTATATACACATAATCTGCGTATATGTCACTCAGAGACTTTATGTTCATTGTTATTGTTTGACTTATTTGATTTCCCTCTCTCTCACACACATTGTTGTAATATTTTGTGTGTGTGTGTGAGTGAGAGAGAGAGAGAGAGAGAGAGAGAGAGAGAGAGTGAGGGGGCAGGCAACTCAAAAACGAGCCCTGCTTTGCTGCCTCAAACAACTGGCTATAAGGAGCGACTGACCCTCCACTGTCACAGGGACTCCTAGCAGCGCTCTCTCTCATATATATATATATATATATATATATATATATATATATATATATATATATACACACTCTCATTCTCTCTCTTTCTCTGTCGCTCTCTGAGCTCACTCTCACACACTCTCTCTCTTTTATACAGACACACACACACTTTCTCTCTCTCTCTCTCTCTCTCTCTCTCACTCACTCTCTCTCTCTGATCCATTGCCGGAGTCGGCTGACTCGTGCTTTTGTTGTTCAAATTCTGCAGGTGCTTTTCAACTGCACCCAGTGGTGGCTGCAGTTGAAAAGCGCGAGCTAGCATCTGAGGTACTGGGTGCATTTGAACAGCAAAAGCGCGAGTCAGCCAAAGGTGCAGGACATCGATGCCGCATTTGAACAGCGAAAGTGCGAGTCAGCCAAAAGGGCGGGAGAGCTACGGTGGCAATGACATGTCAGTCAGAGCTGAGACCTGCTGAGTTTGGCGCATGCGCAGCACAATTGGAGGCATGTGGATCAGAGCTCAGACCTGCTGTGTTCAGCGCATGCGCAGCACGTTTTGAGGCACATCGGTCAGAGCTTACGGCGTTGACCTCATGGGGTTGGAGGGATGGTAGCGGCGGCATAGTGGGTGTAGTGATGCATGCGCAGAACAGCTGTGCTGTTCTGCACATGTGCGGCATGTCGGTCAAAACTCATTTATATAGTCGGATGGGTAATAACTTGGGATGAGCTGCAGACTGCCTGTCTTTTGGAATGGCAGAGTTGTGAATTGGTAATTTATAAGTACATAAGTATTGCCATACTGGGAAAGACCAAAGGTCCATCAAGCCCAACATCCTGTTTCCAACAGTGGCCAATCCAGGTCACAAATACCTGCCAAGATCCCCAAAAATTACAAAACATTTTATACAGTTTATCCCAGAAAGAGTGCATTTTCTCCAAGTCCATTTAATAATGGTTTATGGACTTTTCCTTTAGGAAGCCGTCCAAACCTTTTTTAAACTCCTCTAAGCTAACCACCTTTACCATATTCTCTGGCAACGAATTCCAGAGTTTAATTACATATTGAGTGAAGAAACATTTTCTCCGATTCATTTTAAATTTACTGCATTGTAGCTTCATCGCATGCCCCCTAGTCCTAGTATTTTTGGAAAGCGTAAATAAACGCTTCACATCTATCCGTTCAACTCCACTCATTATTTTATAGGCCTCTATCATATCTCCCCTCAGCCGCCTTTTCTCCAAGCTGAAGAGCCATAGCCGCTTTAGCCTTTCCTCATAGGGAACTCGTCCCATCCCCTTTACCATTTTCGTCGCCCTTCTCTGCACCTTTTCTAATTCCACTATATCTTTTTTGAGATGCGGCGACCAAAATCAAACACAATATTCGAGGTGTGGTCGCATCATGGAGCGATACAAAGGCATTATAACATCCTCATTTTTGTTTTCCATTCCTTTCCTATTAATACCTAACATTCTATTTGCTTTCTTAACCGTAGCAGCACACTGAGCAGAAGGTTTCAACGTATCATCAACGACGACATCTAGATCCCTTTCTTGGTTCGTGACTCCTAACGTGGAACATTGCATGACGTAGCTATAATTCGGGTTCCTCTTTCCCACATGCATCACTTTGCACTTGCTCACATTAAACATCATCTGCCATTTAGACGCCCAGTCTCCCAGTCTTGTAAGGTCCTCTTGTAATTTTTCACAATCCTTCCGCGATTTAACGACTTTGAATAACTTTGTGTCATCAGCAAATTTAATTACCTCACTAGTTACTCCCATCTCTAGGTCATTTATAAATATGTTAAAAAGCAGTGGTCCCAACACAGACCCCTGGGGAACCCCACTAACTACCCTTCTCCATTGAGAATACTGACCATTTAACCCTACTCTCTGTTTTCTATCTTTTAATCAGTTTTTAATCCACAATAGAACACTACCTCCTATCCCATGACTCTCCAATTTCCTCTGGAGTCTTTCATGAGGTACTTTGTCAAACACCTTCTGAAAATCCAGATACACAATATCAACCGGCTCACCTTTATCCACATGTTTGTTCACCCCTTCAAAGAAATGTAGTAGATTGGTGAGGCAAGATTTCCCTTCACTAAATCCATGTTGACTTTGTCTCATTAATCCATGCTTTGGAATATGCTCTGTAATTTTGTTCTTTATAATAGTCTCTATCATTTTACCTGGCACCGATGTCAAACTCACCGGTCTATAATTTCCCAGATCTCCTCTGGAACGTTTTTCAAAAATCGGCGTTACATTGGCCACCCTCCAATCTTCCGGTACCATGCTCGATTTTAAGGATATATTACATATTACTAACAATAGCTCCGCAAGCTCATTTTTCAGTTCTATCAGTAATCTAGGATGAATACCATCTGGTCCAGGAGATTTGCTACTCTTCAGTTTGCAGAACTGCCCCATTACATCCTCTAGGTTTACAGAGAATTCATTAAGTTTTTCCGACTCGTCAGCTTCGAATACCATTTCCGGCACTGGTATCCCACCCAAATCTTCCTCGGTGAAGACTGAAGCAAAGAATTCATTTAATCTCTCCGCTACGGCTTTGTCTTCCCTGATTGCCCCTTTTACTCCTCAGTCATCTAACGATCCAACCGATTCTTTTGCCGACTTCCTGCTTTTAATATACCTAAAAAACTTTTTACTATGTGTTTTTGCCTCCAACGCAATCTTTTTTTCGAAGTCCCTCTTAGCCTTCCTTATCAGCATTTTGCATTTGACTTTATTCATCAATAAACAAGTATTTTTAAGATCCATCTCTCCAGGTCTTGTATTTCCGTGGTCAAACATCCCACTTTCTTCCTTACCTGTGTTCTCCCGTGGGGCGTTCAAGTTTTCCGCTGAACAGCCCATTAGGGACAGAGGGAAGTACCTGCATAGAATAGGTAAACTGCTTTGGCGGTACCACAGAAAGGCAGTATATCGAGGTCATGACCTTTACCCTTCATAAACTTAACCAGCTAGCACTGAATATTGGCTTACCCGGTTAACTCTGAACTGGCCAAAAATAAACCAGATATTCAAGCCAGTAACCAGAAATGCCCCAGCATTGAGGGCCCCTTTTAGTAAGGCGCGCTGAAAAATGGCCTGCGCTGGTGTAGGTGAGTGCATTGGATGCATGCTGGTCCATTTTTCAGTGCACCTGCAAAAAAGGTCTTTTTTCGGCCAAAAATGGATGTGTGGCAAAATAAAAATTGGTGCACATCCATTTTGGGCCTGAGACCTTACCACCACCCGTTCAGTTGGTGGTAAGGTCTCATGAGTTAACCGGGTGGTAATTGTCAGTGTGCTTACACTGCCGATTACATCCCAGTTAGCGCTACATGGTAGAAAATAAAAAAATATTTTCTGCCGCGCATATCAGATGCATGTGAAAATTAGAATTACCGCCAGGGCACGTGGTAGCCAGGTGGTAGTCCTAATTTGACATGCGTTGTACGCACATAGGTGCCTACATAGGTTGGTTGGGAGGAGGGGATAGTGCTGGGCAGACTTATATGGTCTGTGCCCTGAAAAAGACAGGTACAAATCAAGGTAAGGTATACACATATGAGTTTATCTTGTTGAGCAGACTGGAAAACTCTTTTTATTGGAAAAAACTAAAAACAAATAACATACAAATCAAAAACAAGCCCCTAGCTATACACGGTCCTCCTATCTATGTACACCCCCTCCCCCTCCTCAATAGTACAGTGGAAACTGTTTATTAGAAAGACCAAAGAAAAAAACCGGACATGCAAATCAAACCCAGGCTCCTAGCTAGACATGGTCTGCCTATCTATGTACACCCCCTCCTCAATAATACAATGGATCAACCCCCCCCCCCGACCCCCCCCCCGACCCCCCACAACCCCTTCAGACAACTGGCACACAATCCCCTGGGAAGCATGTCCCCTCATGGCGGCTTAAGCCTCACGTGTCTCCACCACCTCGAAGCCACCCCCACCCCTTTTTCCACCCTTTCCCACTTCGCCGCTTCCTGCACCGCCCTTACCACATCCCAGCTGACTACCTCCGCCGGCCGGACCTCCTGGTACAGGGACACCCTGCAGCGCGCCATCCAGAGGCAGTACCGCAATATCACCGAAATCAGAAAGCGTGTTACCGGATCCCCGCGTCCCTCTCCACCCTCTGGGCCATACACCCAGTCCGCATAGCTGTAGTTGCGGAAACTGGGGATCTGCAGCAACGAGGAAACCCGGTCAGAGACCTGGACTGTAAATGGGCACCTCACCAGGAAATGCTCCATCGTCTCTTCAGTTCCAGCACATTCCTCCCGTGGGCACCCTCTATCCCGCACATTGCGATATTTCAAATTTCCTCGGACGTACAGTCTACCGTGAAAGGACAGCCACGCCAGGTCTTTATACTTCACCGGGATGCGGTTCGAAGCAATCAACCGTAACCCCTGCTGCATCCGTGGGGCCGGCGCGTCCCTCAGCGCCAGAGGAGCTGAGAACACCTGCGCCCGTACTCTGTCCATCCAGACCCCCCGTTGTCCTGCCTTCACCTCCCCCACCGTCAGCCCCCACACCCTCACCAATTTCACTAGGGTCTTGCAATAACTCACCCCCCCCGGAGCCCCCCTTCGCAGTGCCACTACCCTCCCCCCCTCCCGCCATAGGTCCCAATATCTCGGCCACCACTGCAGGACACTCCTAGCCCACCCCGGTGGCTCCCGCCCTACCGCCCTCCCCAGATTGAACTGCAGGAACAAAGCGCTGAAAAACAGGACTGGGTTTATCATGCCCCCCCCCCCCTCCCTCCTAGGCAGATAGGTAACATTCCGTTTTACCGGATTCGTCCTGTTGCCCCAGAGCAGCCGGAAGAACACCCCATACAAGGCCGCGTACCGGCTCTCCGGCAGCAGGCAGATGTAACTGACGAACAGAAACAAAGGAACTAAGTGTGCCTTGATGAGCTGTACCCGCTCCCCATGGTCATTTTCCACCCCTTCCATCTATCCACCCTCCCCTTCACTTCTTGGAGACACCTATCCCAGTTGTAGAGCCTATAATCCCCCTTCTCGAAGTATATTCCCAAGACCCGTATACGTTCCACAGCTGTAGGAAACCTACCTCCCAACTCAAATTGCAGCCCCTGATCCCCAACCCACAGGCTATTGGACTTTTGAAAATTGACCTGCGACGCTGTTGCCTGCGAGTATTCCTGGATCAGGTTCTGCAATCTACCTCCCTCCCTCTGGTCCGCTACCCACACTGTAACGTCATCTGCATACGCCACGACCCTTAACTGGTTATTGTCCCCCACCTCCACCCCTTCCAGCCCCTCCGCCCCCCCCCTTCTCCAGCCGTCTTATAAAAGGGTCGATGGCGTATGCATACAACAGCGGGCTGAGTGGGCACCCCTGTCGGACCCCTGCCCCTACCTCAAACCCCTGCCCTCTCCACCCGTTAACCAGGGGAAAACACCCCGCATGCCGATAGAGTAGCTGTAATTGCTCTATCCAACCCTTCGGAAACCCATAGCGCTCCAGAATGCTCCATAGGACACCCCACTGCACTCTATCAAACGCTTTTTCCTGGTCGAGTGTTACCAACAGCCTACCATGCCCTCCCACTCTACTGCGTTCTACCCCCTCCCGCACCCACGCTGCAGCTTCCAAGACCCCTCTCCCTTTAACCCCACATGCTTGCGAGGCTGCTAGCAAATCCCCAGACACCTGCCTCATTCTCTGGAATAGCATTCGCGCGAAGATTTTTCGATCCGTATTAAGCAGTGCTATAGGCCGCCAGTTGGCCAGCATCGCCGGGTCCTTCCCCTTACTTAGTAGGATAAGAGCCGCCTCTGTCAAGGAACTAGGCAAGGAACCCTCCAACTGGGCTGCCCCCCATACCCTCACCAGGATCGGCACCAGCTGCTCCTTAAAGGCCTGGTAGAACTCAGTTGTTAGCCCATCCGGCCCCGGCGAGGTCTTCCTGTGGAGCGCCCCGATGGCTTCCTCCACCTCCTGTTCTGTCCACGGGTTCAAGAGGGCCTGAAGCTGGGGTCCCCCGTGACCTATCCCCGGGGTTCCTTCCACATAACACTCCATCTGCTCCATATCAATCTGCTGGGCTGAAAGGAACGCCGCAAAGTGGTCCCTCACTGCCCCCAGAATCCCCTCCTTGGTGTCCTGCAGGACCCCCTGTGCATCCCGCACCCCCTCCATCACCCTGCGCGCCCTCCGCTCCCGGCAGCATGCGAAGGGGTCCGGGCTACACATTTTCCCGAAGTCCCGCTCATACACCAAGGAGGTGTAGCGGTTGTACTGTACCTGCTCCAGGAGTGCTTGGAGATCATGTATTTCTTCCTCCCTCCCCCCTTGTGAAATCAATGTGTCCCTCTTTTTCTTTATTGCCATGCCCAACTTTGTCCTTTCCCTCCCTTCTCGCCTGTCTGAGAAAGAATCCCCGCGTTCGTCTTTTCACTGTATCCCACCACTCCCCCAATGACTGAAATGCCCCCTGCACTGACACCTGATCTTCCAAAAACCGGCGGTACTCCTCCCGCACCTGCTCGCTACCTAACCACTTTAAATTTAGTCGCCATAACCCCCTCCCTGGCCTCTGCGCTGCCGCCCCCCCCACCTGAAGGAGGACCATGTGGTGGTCTGAAAAGTCCACGTCCACGGTTCGTGGACCCCCCAGACAAACCCCCTTCTTTACCAGGAATCTATCGATTCTACTTTTACACTGCCCTCGAAAGAACGTGAACCCCTCCTGTTCCTCACAGAAGGCCACATGCGCGTCTACCAGCTCCGCCTCCCGCATGATCCCTGCCAGCCTCACCCCGTCATAGCCCACCTGTACCGATCGTCCCCCACTATCCTTTTTCCGCAATATGGTGTTAAAATCTCCCCCCCAGACTACTTGGCGCGAAGTGTATAGGTAGGGCTTGATCTTCCCAAAGAGGAGCACCCTTTCCTTCTTGCTTTGGGGCCCGTACACATTCACCACCCTCAGTGCTCTATCCTCCCAAATCGCATCCACAACAAGACATCTCCCCACCCCCAGCTCCACCACTCGCTGAATATTCACCCGGTGGGACTTAAATAAGATCCCCACCCCACCATACCTCTCCCCCGCCAACCCCCACACCGAGGGACCCCACTTCCAGGCCCGCCTTGCCCGCCTGATCACCTCAATGGACCGCAGCCGAGTCTCCTGGAGCAGGAAGCAATCTTCTTGGACCCTCGCGAACCAGTCATACGCTAAACCCTGCTTCTTCGGAGAGGCGATGCTGGCCACATTCAGCATGGCAAATGTCAACACTAAGCCTGCCATCCTCATTGCGAGTCACGGGTCTGCTCACTCCCAACTTCTTTCCTTATCTCCTGGGATACCCCCTTCTTACCCTGAAGCAGGTCCTCTGCTATGCGGTCTACATCATCCCCTGCCAGATCCCCCTCCCCCCCCTGCAGCTGTCCTGTCTGCACCTTACCCCCCCCTCCCCCTTTCTTCCTTCCTTTCTTCTTTGCTCTATCCGGACCCACCCCCTGATCCCTCCCTCTCCCCTCTTCACCCCCGCCCCCTACCTCCTCCTCCAAGTCCTCCACCTCCCCCAAGTCCTCTAAGTCCTCCAGATCCTCCTCTAGCTCCACTCTGTCCCCCAAGCCTGCACTTGGGCCTTCACCACCTGCCCGGCCCCCTCAGCTTTCCTCTTACTCCCCTTCCCCCTCCCTCCCTCCCTCCCTTCCCTCTTCCTCCTCCCTCACCCCTCCCCCTCCCCCCAGAGCCTTCCCGCCCTTCTTCCTACCACCAGTACCCTCCTCCAGTGCTTCCTCATATTTCCGTTTGCCCTCTCCAATCCCCCCTGCCGCCCCCTCTTCCTCCATTAACTCCACCTCTTCTCCTTCCCCCTGTTCTTCCTCCTCCCTCCCAACCTCCCTATCCTCCTCCTCCTCCTCCAACACCTGAAATCTGTTCCCCCCCCTCTTCCCCTGCAGCGACCCCTCCCTGCCCACCCCTACTTTCCCCCCCCTCCGAAACTTCCCTTTCCTCTGTGGCACTTGTACCCACTCCCCCTCTCCCCCCTGCTCCACTCCTGACCCAGCCCCCTGCCGCCCCCCCTCCTGCATCCCCTCCTTCTCCCCCCCTTGCCCCTCCCTGCCTATCACCCCCTGCCCTATCCCCTCCTCCATTACCCCCCCTCCCCGTCCCTTCCCCCACATATCCCACTCGTTATGGGCCGCCCTAGGGCAGTTCCGATATGCATGGCCTAACCCGCCGCAGAGGTTGCACCTGATCGCGGTGCAGTCCTCTGTGGCATGCTGATCCCCGCATCTTCCACACTTTACCACTGGGCATGACATGCTGAAGTGCCTAAACGAACCACATCTGAAGCACTGCCGCGGCTGCCCCTTGTAAAAGCACAGTATCCTGTCACGACCGATAAAGGCAGCCGAAGGAATGTGCTGGACCACATGGCTCTCCTGTCTCAATTTGACCAGGGCTCCCCAACCTCCTGCCCAAACCCTGCTTGGATCCGGTAACTTTGTAAGTGGGGATCTCAGCTCCGCGTACCTCTGTAGCCAGTAGGCTAAATCTGCCCCAGAGATAGACTCATTTCTCACGAGCAGGGTGATCTGCACCAGGTCCGGCTTGCTGACTGGAATGGCCCTGAGGTCCCGCCACTCCCCCTTTCCCCTCACCCCCTCGTACCTTTCCCAGAATATTTCCATCCCCCTCTGGGTCATGAAGCTCAAGTCATATTCTGGGATGTTGATGGGGTGTATACACGCGTAAAAGTCCTCGGGTATAAACCCCATCCCCATCACCAGCCTCAAGACCCGATCCCTGGAGGGCATTGCCCCCTCCCCTATCCATTTGAGCTGTACCACATTTCGCCGCTTAGGCAGCTGTCCACCCCCTGTCCCCGCTCCCCCCCAACCCCTCCCTGGGCCCTCAAAACCACCCGATCTCCCCCCCTCCCTCCTTCCCCCTCCCTGGACTACTGCCGCAAAGGACTTGGACCCCAGCCCCCACCGCCCCCCCTCCACACTTGTTCCAGCCCTTCCCTCTGCCTCCCCCCCCTTCTGTCCCTCTGCCCCTCCCCTCATCCCTCTCCCTTCCTCAATATCCACCGCCCCCTCCCCCTCCCGTTGTCCCCCGTCCCCTTCCCTCTCAGACAAACATCCAGCAACGTCCATAGTCAGTTCTGCGGCTTGGGCTGCCTCCAACTGATTGTCCTGCCCATCTCCACTTCCTGGAACGTCCCTGCTCGTCCCTGCCACTGCAGGCTCCAGCCTCTGGGCTAATCGCCTCCTCTCCTCTGTCTCCTGGCGATACTCTGGCACCTGCCCAGTCAGGTCTGCAGCTGGCGATACCAGACTCCCTGCTCGCTCTGCCCCCGAACTCCCTCCAACCTCCGGCACCAGGAGCGAAGCCTCCGGAACTCCGCCGCTCCCCTTGGCTCCTCGCTCCCAGCCGTCCTGCTGGCAGGTCTGCTCCACCACCCGCTGCACATCTGTTAGACTTGCCATGTCCACTTCTGTAGTCAACGAAAGTCTCTCAACAATCGGGTTACTTCCCCCTTGCTTCTGGTGCAGTCCCTCCTGCGTTCTCCCAATGGCTGGCGCTTCCCGGGGGCATGGCTTGTCTGTTCCTGATTCCGCCACAGGCTGGCTGTTAGCACCCCCCAATTTCACCTCTTGTAATGGACAGCTGGTCAAATGAGCTCCCAGCTGCTGCCCGCTCCTATTCCTCTCTCTCCGACCCCTCTCCTGTAAACCGCCAGCTACTCCATGCTCAGGGAAGACCTCCCCTGCTCCCGGACTTCGTGGGCGGGGCTTCTCCAGATGCCATGCTGCTTCGGTTTCCACTTCAGTCATTGCAGACCCAGCCAAAAATACCGGAGTCTGCCTCTGCTGACCCTTTTCCAACAGGGCCTCCTTCACGGCAACTGTCTCTGCTGTTTGCACAACTGCAGGTAAGCCCTCTGAGACTTCGACCACCACCTCTGTAGAAAACAGGCTGCTACCTGCGTCTCCCTCTGCTGCCTCCATTATCTGGAGTTTTGAAAAGTTACTGAGTTCTGTCCTCCCCTCCACAGGTAGGATCTCTACTCCAGCCCCCACCTCAGAGCCATGTCCTGCCGCTGCCTCCTTATCCTCTGGCTGCTGGGTAAGTGCTCTAGACTGTGTTGCCAACTGTCTCATGTATTTTAAAGTGGGGTCACCTCTGAACCCAGACAACTCTTTGAGTCTAATGCTGCTGAAGACACTGAAGCTTGCTGCAACTGTAGTGTTCCTGAACCCCCAGACTGTGGTATTGAAGCCATCCTTTCTCGGTTAACATAGAGCTCCCTCAAAGGATTCACAGAGCCCTTTTTTAAACAGTTCAACAAGTGTTCTTTTTTCCCCAACAACTTTGATATCCGGGCTTCCTCTTTAACATACATTTGTCTGTGCTCCGCTGGGGCAAATTTACACATAGTTCTTGCCATTTCAGACGTTTTCCTAGCTCCACTACTTCTTTTTCCACCAGCTTAATTCGTCTTACAATATTTACCACACTACTTGCTGGATCATCAGGGTCATAGCTCACTTCAAGGAACTCCTCATCTGACGATCCACTCTCCTCACTCTCACTCTCAGCTGCCTCCAGCAAAGGCTTCTGGCAAACTTCCATCGCCTCTTCCTTCTCCCTTCCTTGGAAGCGCCCTTCTGGGGCCTGTACTATCTTCCTCCCCCCTCCACTGTCTTCTCGCTTACCTTCCGCAAGCTGGGCCATGGAGGGGGAAATGCTCTGGTGGCCTCCACTGGGCTGCTTCTCCCTTCGGTCCACTGGACTCCTTTCCCTTCTCCCGGTAGTCAAACCAGGGAGAGAGCCACTCCTTTCGGCCTTCTGGTCCCGGGCCCCAGGAGGCCCCATAGCCTGGGACTTTCCTGAGGCCTTCTCCCCAGGGACCCTCCTCATCTTTGGGGAGGGAGCTAGGTCTCACTCCCTTTCCACTGGAAGTCAGCAGAGCTCTCTAAAACACCTCCTTCCTCCTCAGCAGACTGGATGAACCGTGCAGGTCTTTATCTGCCGTCATCTACTATGTTACTATGTTATTATGTTACATGCCTTAGTAAAAGGGTCTATGAATATCCAGTTGCATCACTGACTGTGGGAGTTAGCTGGGCCTGCCTCCTATGGTCTGAAAATTGGCCTTTACTGTTCATTATAATAAACATCAATCAAGAAACTACAAGATCTAAATCAAACAAAATAGTCTCTCCTGTCTACACCATCTATTTTTCCTGCTAGCAACAATTTAACACCATTCACTTCTGCTTCTATCTATGCCTGAGACTTCCTAGTAATTTTAAGTAAGCTTGACAGTATTAGAAAACTGTAGATATTAAAAAAAATATATAGACAAAACAGTCTTGATTAGACATTTCACTACCGCTTGTTTTCATTCTTTTATATCAATATGTTGATCTTTAATGCAGAACAGTGTATGAAAAATTCAAATTCCAAATTCTAATCTTGTATCTGAATATGGACATTTTGAAATGTTTCAGTCATGGTGAGAGAAAAAAAACCCCAATAAACTTGCTGACTGCAATTTTTAAAAGCAGGGGGATTTTGACCTAGATTGAACTCTGCGTATTGCATTCAGGTTTTCCAATCTTCTGTGTATTTCAAACATGACATTTTGGAATGCTGTAGTCAAAAAAAGATCTATTTGAATGTAGTGATGTGCAAGACAGTGGAGCAAAAGAAAAAGAAGTAGAAGAAAAAAAAACTAAGGAAGTCAAGAGCTATGGTCATTTTGTTGTTTCACATTTTTTACACTTCCCTGCACACTGCAATTATCAGTCAAGTAGGTCTGCATAACATCTCTTGGATTATTTAGTAGAAAACAGGGCTACTTTTAGGTGGTAAAAGTATGAGGTAAAGCAAGTAGCACCTATTATTTTCACTTCAGCTGAGAAATCTTTTACGAAAGGCTCCTCCCCTTTGGGAAAGCTAAATCATCATGTATTATCTCTGTTGCTTTAATGAATTTTATGGCAACTCCCTGCTGATTATTATTTCCATCTGACTCAATGAACAGAAATAAGTACCTCCTAATTTGTTGTGCCATGGCGTAGAAGTGTCTATTAAAATTAAAAAAAAAAAAATATATATATATATATATATATATGTGTGTGTGTGTGTGTGTGTAGTGATGGTAAAATATGCTCTTTCGTGCATAAAATGCTAGAAAGTGTCTGAGCAAGAGACTGTAAAATAGTTTAACAGCAACAGTGCAGCAGAGATGTTTAGCCTGGGTGTGTAATGAAAGAGGTTGTTTCTTATACTTGACTTTTTAAATAAAATCAGTGGATGTGATGTATTCTCGAAGAATTGGTCTGTAACTGGATGAATAATAGCCAAACATTTTGATTTTGCAAATGTCTAGTGTTAAAAAACAGGAGATATTTGACCGTTTTTCCTTTAAACTTACTTGGAAGAGTTTCTAAAAGGAAATTGGGGGTGGCCTTTCTGAACTCTCTATTATTTATTGATTTTGGGCTTTGCTCACACTTTTTCAGTGGTAGCTGAAGCAGTGTTCCATTCAGGTATGCTCGAGATTTCTTTTACCCAAAGTGTTAATAATCTAATATTTAAACTTGGTTGTTGACCTTTCTTTTAAAAACTTGCAATGGCATCTAACAGATACCCAGATGTGGCCACTGGCTAGTAACAAGATCCATCCAGTCTGCCACAGCCACACCTGCCACTCTGTGCAGGTTACAATCATTCATTATCAAATACTAGCATCTCATTTAGAGCAGCCACACAACCATGGAAAAGTGGTTTTATAATTTTGTTTGCAGCGTAGTCATATTTCCCAGTCACTAAAGTTGCCACCAAAGCTCATCCCAGCCTATCCAAATCTGTCCATAATCGATCCACAGACCTCAAAAAAGTCTGTCCTGCTTTGCCATATTTGGGTCACAGGCATAGAAGGTCCACCCAGTACCTGCTTTTCTTCTCTACTACTGGAATTGCTGTCTAAGGACCGGTAAGTTTTGTGTTGCATTCATCTTTTTTTTTTCCACGCAAGGATCCCTTGTGTTTTTCCAATATGCTTTTGAAGTCTGTCACCATTTTTGTCTCCACCAACTCCTCCAGGAGGGCATTCCAGGCATCAATCACAATCTCCATGAAAAAAGTACTTCTTGATGTTAATCCTAAATCTACCACCCTCTAATCTCAATTCATGTCCTCTAGTTATACTGCTTCCCCATCTCTGGAAAAGACGTGTATGTATATTAATACTTTTTAAATATTTAAACATTTGTATCATATCTCCCTTATCCCTCCTTTCCTCTAGAGTATACATATTCAGGTCTTTTCTCATACATCTTTAGACACAAACCCCATACCATTTTGTCACTTTTCTCTGGAGCACCTCGTCTTTTTATTTCCTTAGCTAGATTCAGCCTCCAATACTGAACACTGTATTCTAAGTGTGGCTCACCAATGACAAATATAGGAGCATTAACATCTCTTTTCTCTTGCTGGTTATACTTCTCTCTATATAGCCTAGCATCCTTCTGGCTCTGACCACTGCCTTGTCACATTGTTTCGTCGCCTTGAGATTCTCAAACATTATCATCCCAATTAATAGTTAAGCTCTGGAACTCTTTGTTGGAGACCTAGTAACAATGGTTAGACTATCTGGGTTTAAAAAAAGGTTTGGCCAAGTTCCTCGAGGAAAAGTCCATAGTTTACTATTGAGAAATATATGGAGAAGTCACTGCTTGCCCTGGGATTGGTAATATGGACTTTTGCTACTAGTTGGGTTTCTGCCAGGTACTTGTGACCTGGATTGGACACTGTTAGAAACAGGATACTGGGCTAGATGGACCATTGGTCTGACAAACTCTGGCTATTCTTATGTTCTGATATTATGTTCTTATGTTCAAGGTCTCTCTCCTAAATCATGCTCATCAGTCTTTCATCCCCTCTCTCTTATGTCTCCTTTGGATTTCTACATCTCAAGTGCATCATTCTGCACTTCTTCACATTAAATTGTAACTTCCAGATCTTAGATCATTCTTCTAATTTGTGTAGATCTGTTCTCATTGTTTCTAATCCCTTCCATTCATTAAAAAAAATCCTCTCCTAATTCTTTGGCAATGCCACTCACAAATATATTAAATAGAATCTGTCCCAGTACCGATCCCCAAGGCACTCCACTGTTCACCTTCCTTTCCTCCAAATAAATTCCATTCACCATCACCCACCACCCTCTGTAATCTGTCAGTCATCCAGTTTCCAATTCAGTTCACCACCTTGGGTCCTAACTTCTGCCCACTCAGCTTATTCAGGAGCCTCCTGTGAGGAACCATATCAAAGGCTTTGCTGAAATCCAAGTAGATTACATCTAGTGCATGTCCTTTATCCAGTTCTCTGGCCACCCAGTCAAAGAAATCAACAGCAGTACCTTTGAATGGATTATTTGGTATATACGTTTTTACTTTATCCTTTTTATTATGTCTAACTGAAGAGCAACGTTTTTCATAAGTTATACTTATTTAAACTTCCTTTGATCTTACATCCTATGTGAACATCAGTAATTTTATTTTATATATATATTTTTCTGTTCATACAGACTGAGATCACTAATAGACCATTTTCTGCTTATTTTTGTATAGATTATAATCACAAACACTTCAGCATTTGCGATTTGAACACATCATGTGAACATAAGCGCCTTCATGAGATCTTCATATAGAGATTTGATTATCATTAGTACAGCCACTGTCTGATTTTTTTGGTCCAATTTCACATTCATATTGTTATTAACAAACACAGGACTTTAAATATTGTACCCATAGGATATTATTACAACACTGATTGACTACATAACAGTTCATATTTTACTTAGAAGATAATGCATACACCACTATCTGTAGCATACTAATGTTCCACCATTTCAATAGGAATGTTTATCACCATTAATCTCATCCAGTCTACACTGTGATAATGTAATGTATTTTCTTTTTGTCACAGGCCCGTATGCATGTCCCACGCACGTCACTTTTGAACTACTGCCTGGCTACCACATGGCCCAGGCGGTAATTTCATTTTTTACGTGCATCCGCTATGCGTGCTGGAAATTTTCCTGTCTGGGCGGTATTCGGCATTGTATGCATGCTGATGATTACCACCTAGTTAACGCTTGAGACCTTACTGCTAAGTCAATAGGTGGCAGTAAGGTCTCAGGCCCAAAATGGACACGCGCCTATTTTCATTTTTCCACATGTCTATTTTTGGCCCAAAAAAGGCCTTTATTGCAGGTGCGCTGAAATATGGAACCTGCACATGTGCAATACACACATCTACACCAGCACAGGCCATTTTTCAGCACACATTAGTAAAAGGACACCTTATTGGCTCTCCATCACATTATGCATTAAAGACAGTTATTAAGCTTAGAGGAATGGATTCTGCTAATTTTATTGTTTAATGCTGAATTTTAGTTTGTGCATTTTTAACAGTTAGATGCAATATGAGGTGTGTCACTCATAGTGAGGTTTTGGCACCATTTTTCACATCACCAATAAGTCTGTTTCTAAGTAAAAGAAAAGTTGAACATCTTTCTAACTCTCACAAGTATTTTGGAAATGAAAATAAACATGGTTTGTTGGTAATGGATATGAACTTGCATTTGGGACACATTCCAGGTCAGAGCTTATTATGTGGTTAGAGTAGCACTGAATACAATTGTGTTTTTTCTGCGTTTAGCTTTAGTTGGAATGCATCCGCCCAAGAGTTCATTATTTGGAGGCTATGTTTAATTTCATTTGTGATTTCTTTTAAATCATGTTTCAATGGGATATATATCGTGACATCGTCTGCATAGATGTACGGGTTGAGTCCTTGGTTGGATAGCGATTTGGCTAATGGTGTCATCATTAAGTTAAAAAGAGTTGGTGAAAGCGGTGATCCTTGTGGTACTCCACATTCAGGTTTCCATGGTGTTGATGTTTTTGAGTTTGATATCACTTGATAGGTTCTTGCTGTTAGGAAGCCTTCAAACCATCTAAGTAAGTTTCCTCCAATCCCGAAGTAGTCCAGGATGTTCGAAAGTATTTGGTGGCTGACCAAACGCACTGGACATGTCAAACTGTAGTAGAAGCACATTGTTTCCAGTTGAAAATAGTTGTTTAAATTTGGTTATGAGAGTGGTTATAACTGTTTCAGTGCTGTGGTTGGATCGAAATCCTGACTGTGATTCATGTAATATATTGAATTTGGTTAGGTAGTTGGTAAGTTGTTTGGTTACCATACTTTCCATTAGTTTGACTACCAGGGGAATTGATGCTACTGGTCGATAGTTGCTTGTGTCTTTTAATTTTTTCTTTAAATCTTTGGGTATAGGGGTAAGAAGTATATTACCTTTGTCCTTGGGGACAGTCCATGTTGCAACATGTAGTTCGTGTATGATGTTAGGTCTGTTATGAAGCGTTGTGGGGCAAGCCTTAATAGGTTGCTGGGACAGATATCCAATTTAGAGTGGGTTTTGGAGAATTTGTTGATTGCTTGAGTGATGGTTTCTTCGGTTAGCAGATCAAAGTTAGTCCATATTCGGTCTGCTGGGTATTGATCCGGTGTTGGGTCCAGGCAATCCATGAATTTTTCCTGATCAGTGGTGTTGAGTGGTAGCGTTGATCGCAGTTTTATCATTTTCTCATTGAAGTACTTGGCGAGGTTGTCTGCTGATGGGGTGTCTGTGCTGGTTGTGGTCACTGGTGTAGTGTCTATTAATTTGTTCACTATTTGGTAGAGTTTATTTGCGTTTTTGTAGTCTGGCCCTATTTTGGTTTTGTAGTATGCTCTTTTGGTTTGTCTTATTGAGTATTTGTATTTTCTTTGCATTTGTTTCCATGCATCGAGTGTATCTTCATCTCTTGCTTCTGAGATTCTACTAACTGTGAGTAAATGCCTTTATATCTCTCCATGGTGTGACCACACCTTGAATACTGTGTGCAATTCTGGTCACCACATCTCAAAAAAGATACAGTGGAACTGGAAAAGGTAGAGAAGGAAAACAAAAATGATAAAGCGGAAGGGACAACATCCCTATGAGGAAAGGCTAAATTGGCTAGGGGTCTTCAGCTTGGAGAAAAGACAGCTAAGGGGAGATATGATAGAGGTCTATAAAATAATGAGTGGAGTGGAATGGTAGATGTGAATCGCTTATTTACGCTTTCCAAAAATACTAGGACTAGGGGGCAAGCAATTAAACTACAAAGTAGTACATAATTTTTTAAAAATGGAGAAAATATTTCTTCACTCAGCATGTAATTAAACTCTGGAATTTGTTGTCAGAGAATGTAGTAAAAGCAGTTAGCTTAGCAGGGTTTAAAAAGATTTGAATAGCTTCCTAAAAGAAAAGTCCATAATCCATTATTAAGATGGACTTGGGGAAAATTCACTGCTTTTTTATAGGATAAGCAGCATAAAATGTATTATACTGTTTTGGGACATTGCCCTTTTAGTGACATACAACCCAGAGCTGGAAAAATTAAGAAAAATCATAAAAGATCTGCAGCCTCTACTCTAGGAGGATGAATTACTGAAAGAAATATTCCCATCCCCACCAGTGCTGGCCTTCCGACAACCACCCAACTTAAAACACAAGCTAAATAGAAGTAAGCTCCCAACACAGACTCAAAAATAAAAGAATGGCATACATCCTTGCAATATATCCAGCTGCAAACTATGCCAAAACATTTCGCAGGACCCCACGGTCATTCACAAAAGAAAAATATTCAACATTTAGGAATCTTTCATGTGCTCATCTTCCAATGTGATATATATAATTCAGTGTAAAAAATGCAATGAAGGCTGCTACATTGGAGAAACAAGTCAGATGCTAAAGAAGAGATTTAATTTACATAGACACCATATGAAAAATGCCAGTACCAATAAAGATGTCACGCCTGTGGGGCAGCACTTTACAAAACCAGAACACTGTACCAGTGATTTCATGGTAAGAATCCTAAAAGGGAACTTTAAAACAATAGAGGAACGTAAGACCTTTGAAGTCAGAATGATTAAATATTTTGACACCCACCAGACAGGACATAACAATGATCTGGGTTTTCTAGCCCATTATAAACCATAAAATTGTATTGCTTTGACACCCTCCTGTCTCCATGCATATCTGCCTGTCTCTCACCTACTCACTCCCATCCTGTTAGACTGTCACTGAAATGCTTTGATGTTTCACTTATATATACTGTCATCTATCAACATTTGCTTATTTCCGATCTGATGAAGAAGGGCTACCTTCGAAAGCTAATCAAGAAATGCATTAAGTTATGTCCAATAAAAAAGGCAGTGGCGTACCAAGGGGGGGGGGGGCGGTGGGGGGCGGTCCGCCCCAGGTGCACGCCGCTGGGGGGGGGGTGCCGTGGCGCACGCCTGTCAGCTGAGTTCGCTGACTTCGCTAACTTCGCTGCAGCTCCCTCTGCCCCGGAATAGGTTACTTCCTGTTCCGGCCGGGGCAGAGGGAGCTGCAGCGAAGTTAGCAAAGTCAGTGAACTCAGCTGACAGGCGTGCGCCGCGGCACCCCCCCCCCCAGCGGCGTGCACCCGTGGGGGGTGTCATTTCTCCGGGGGGGGGGGGCGCTGCACCCGGGGGGGGGGGTGCATCAGTGATCCGCCCCGGATGTCATGCCGGCTAGGATCGCCACTGAAAAAAGGTATCATCTTATTTTCTTTTCCATGTTTTATTTCTATTGATTACCTTTAAAAGTGGACTAACATGGCTACCACACCTCTGCCAGGTACTTGTAACCTAGATTGGCTACTGTTGGAAATAAGATGCTAGGCTTGATGGACCTTTGGTCTGTCCCAATATAGCAACACATATGTACTTATGAATTGTGAAAGAATGTTTTAACAAAATTATTTCAATCTATACAAACAAAATTTCTCAAGATTAAAAGATAAATTAAAGTGGATTCCTTGTGGTTTTTGTTAGGACTGATGATAGAGAATGGAATTATAAATAGCAGAAGACAGAAGGGTCCTTTTACAAAGATATGCTAGTGTTTTTAGCGTGCACTTAAAATAAGTGTGTGCTAAATGCTAGAGACGCCCATATATTCCTATGGGTGTCTCTAGTGTTTAGTGTGCACTAATCATTAGCGTGCAGTAAAAACGTTAGCGCACCTTTGTAAAAGACCTCCAGAATGCTTTATATCTGGAGTCTTTGGTTGTTGATGTCCTTTTTCCCACTTTAATAATCAAAAGGAGCCTATGAGAACAAAATGAGCTATTACATTGAAATTTGTTGCAAGGTACTCTGTAGACCAGGAGCAGCTATATTGGTTCTTTATCTCCCAGCTGGATTAGGAGGCATTCTTACTCAGACCGGTAGGGGATGGAGACTCTGTTCCATTTGATTGTCTCTTGGATCAAGACTGCTATCTCTCCACCCTGCTTCTCTTATCTTGGTTGGTGCAGGGTAGTGAATCCTGTGGGGTATAATTCAGCCAATTGTAATCCTTCACTTTCATTCAGTCAGGTCTCAGTTATTTCCAAGATGTCTGAGTGGTACTGATTGAGGACATCATGGATCATAGAAAAATTTTTATTGGCTGATCTGGCATTTACTAGACCTACGTTTCCAAGTTCTGGTCTGTTTGTAGCAGGGCTTTTTTTGAGGGGGTACTTGGGGGTACTGATACCGGCACCTTTTCCATTGTCTGCTAAAATTGACTCATGGTCCCCAAGTTTTAATGAAAGAGCTCAAGCCCTACACACCAATTCTGCCTTGTCATAGATTCTGTGACTGGTTGCAGGGGGCCTGGCTATTGTGGGGTGGGTCCCTCAATGAACACCCCACCCCTGAAGGGTGGCCTGGCATTTGAGTACCGGCACCTTTTTCGCTAGAAAAAACGCACTGGTTTGTAGTTGTAGTTTTAGAGGTTACTTGATGGTGGTATGTAGGTATTCGTGTGGGTAGAGCTAGATAAGAGTTTTGCCTCTTGAGTTTGTGTCCTCTAGGTGGATGGGGGAGTCTATTGTTTCTTCTTCCCCAGATTACTGGGATGTATGAAGACCTTTGGTTTGCTAGAACAAAGCACATTCTTGTGTAATGTTAGGCACTATTGCAGAGCTCTCTAGCTATTCAGTATAACAAAAAGCCAGTTTGTCTTTGGAAGCAATTAACAAAGGAGTGTTAATTATGCAGATAGTGTTTGATGAGGGTCTGAGTCCCTTTGAAGTAGGAAAGTTGAGATTCTCTATGAGGTAAGTAGTCAGTCAGACATCGGCCTTGTGGAACTGCTTGTTTTATTTATATTTCGTGCTTTTAAATCTTGAAAGAAGGTGTTTTTAAAGTCCAGTATATAATATCTAATTTGCTAGAGACATAGATCAAATGACTGTGTTTCACTCCTGCGAAATTATTTTGAAGTTTAATGTAGAGAGAGATTCAACAGGATATGAGAAATTTAGAGATAATGTACGTTAAAGATATGAACTTCAACTCACGGAATTGCAGTTATGGTTTCATCATTTTACAGTTTCTGGTCCTAATGTTCTTTGATGATGATCCAATTAATATAGATCTCTGGATGCTTTTTTTGTTTTAAATCCAGCTGAGATCATAAACAAAGAGAAATAATGCTTGCTTGTAAAGTAAATGAAGAAAAAAGTTTCTTTTATCCAAACAAAACAATGAAATTAACTAAGTGAAGGAAAGAAAATTCAAAATAAACTCAGGACTGGTACCCAAAATAGACTGGGCAGAAGTATATCAAAATTTGAGCAGTAAATGAGCAAATGGTGTATTATTTAACCTAAATTGTAGGCGCCCAGTGTGAACACAGCAACACCCTGACATAATACCCTGACAAAATAGCCTTATAACAAAATAGCCCTTGACAAAATGATCCTTTATAAAATAGCCCCAATAACAAAATAGCCCTTCACAATAATAAGTATAGTAAAAGCTCTGTCTCCCTTCCTCTGGGGATTCAGCATCTATTCTCTCTCTCTATTCTCCATGCCATCATCTGAGCTCTCTCTATTCCTTCAGATCCCTCTCCAGTGCAACAACTTTCTCTCCACACCCTCGTGCTTTGTCATCCCTGTCCCACTATCTACTTCTCTGTATTCTGGCATCTCTCTCTTCATTCCCTAAAAATGTATCTCTTACCCTCATTTCCAACCCACCTCCCTATGTAGTCCATCATGTCCCCCTCTTCTTCCTTCCTGCCCTGCATGGTCCGGTATCTCCCCCCCCCCCCCCCCCCCCCCGCACAGTAATCCTCCAATGTTCCTGTGAGCCACCAGCAGCATCAACAAGCTGCTTCGGCCAGCCCCAGAAGTGTTCTCTTTGTTGTACCCTGCCTACACAGTGTCAGGGGTTGATTTGTCAAGGGTTATTTTGTCAGGTTTTTTTTATTGTTTGCTTTTTTGTTGGGGCTATTTTAACCAGGTATGAACCACAGCCTCTGTCTCTGTCTTTTTGCAGTGCTAATGTGGGAGCACTTAGCACCTCAAAAATAGGAGGCAGTTAATGCTCCCACATTAACTCTTTGCAGTTACCACATGCTAGTGGTTACATCAATACATGACTTGCAATTAAAAAAAAATAGAGGGCATGCCCCCAAAAGGTGCTGCATTAAATATGGTTTTAACGTGTTGTAAAATTCTGCATTATAATGTGTTAAGCCCAGATTCTAGTGCACTTAGGAAAAGGACCCTATTGTGTTAGATCACGTGATTCATTTTGTTTCTGAGCTTTAGGATAGAAATAAACATGATTATATCTATACGCTTTTCACCAATCATATACTAATTTATAGAAATGTTTTAAAAAGAAAATATTCAAATAATATCATATCTTTTCTACCATACATTTATAATAAATTGTTCTAAAAAGCATCTCATAGTGAACACAAGACATGAATACTTGAATACATTTTTAATTCATTGACTTTTAAATGTCGAATGTTGTTTAAAGGAATATACATTTGAATATCACACAATTCTAAGCCTTATTACTTAAACATACATTTATTTTTTCAAATATTTATTGGACTTCTATGAAGAAAGGACATTATACAATACCTTATTATCACTGAATTTGAAAGTGCAACAGTAGACTGTTCACCTTTTGCTTATTAATTCATGACCATACAGTTTCAGCTGTAGTTTATAATGTGTGAATTCACTTTGAATTTGTTATAGGTGTGATTTTAGCAAAGGATTTTTATGTTGAAATGATGAGCATATATTTCAAGCGTTCCAAAGTAGAGGTGAAAAACAAAATTGCAAGTAGAATATCTTTACTAGTGCAGATAATAAAACATACCTTTAAAACAACATCCACTTTAGCTGTGGCCCAGATTCCCTTTGTTATCCATCCCTTTCTCTTTGGGTTTGCTAGCACAGATGATCTTTCCCCCTTCCCTAAACCATAATAAAGAGAATGTATCCTTATTCCCAAACATTTTCAGCACCATCAATCTTCCTATAGTCAAAAATGTCTTCTCCTCCCAGCAATAACTCCTGATAAGAGTAACTTCCACACCTAGGCAACATTCTCACAATAGAAAGTAACCCCTTTCAACCCCCCCCCCCCCCCCCATGCATAGATATTACCTCCAATAAGCAGGACTCCCATACACATAGCCATCACCACCTAGGTAGAGAGAAATGCCTTCTCATAAGTATTACCATACGGGGACAGACTGAAGGTCCATCAAGCCCAGCATCTTGTTTCCAACAGTGGCCAATCCAGGTCACAAGCACAATACATTTTATACTGCTTATTCTAGAAATAAGCAGTGGATTTTTCCCAAGTCCATTTTAATAATGGTCTATGGACTTTTCCTTTAGGAAGCCATCCAAACCTTTTTTAAACCTCGCTAAGCTAACTGTCTTTACTACATTCTCTGGTAACAAATTACAGAGTTTAATTACACATTGAGTGAAGAAATATATTCTCCGATTTGTTTTAAATGTGCTACTTTGTTACTTCATCGTATGTTCCCTAGTCCTAGTATTTTTGGAAAGAGTAAGCAAATGATTCACATCTACTTGTTCCACTCCACTCATTATTTTATAGACCTATATCATATCTCCACTCCCCTCCTCTCCTCTCCTCTCCCCTCACCTTACTACCCCCATCCAACCAGGTCAATACACTTTTTACCTATAGTTACAAAAAACACTTCTTATCCTTTCACTCCTCTCTAAAAATATGCCTAATTTTTCAAAGGGGACTAACTTTCATATGTATGAAGGACCTCAGTGGACTCCTCTCTGCATCAATTCAGGAGGTGATTTTTAATCGTCTATAAGAAATTACCTATATTGAAAACTTTTCTCACAGATATTATGCCTCTCATGGCAGAGATTCAGATTGTGATAACCCCATCAGCATTATAGCCTTGAAATGTGTTTCTCTCTTGGGCCATTCATAGGTCCTTGAGAACTACTTTGATACACTGAAATTAATAGTTGCTATTGTTGTAGGATTGGGGAAATGAAGAAAAAAGAATTGAAGGGTGTAGTTATCAACATGGGGTACTAATTCGTGCTATTTTAGTACAGGTCCCATTTCATGCAATGAGACCTTAGTTACTAATTACTGGGGTTAACACCAAAATAGAATGTCCTAATGGTTCATGTTGGTAACTTTTCCCCAAATTCTATTAGGGCCCATTTTTCTAAGCTGTGGCAAAAGGGGGCCTGTGCAGGTGTTGGCGAGTGTTTTTCATGCGCACCGAGGCCCCATTTTACTGCAGTTGGTAAAAGGGAAGTCTCATTTTCCTATAGGAAATGGTTGTGTGGCAAGTAAAGCACTTGCCATGCGGCCATTTTGGGGGGACCCCTTACCACCACCACCCATTGAGGTAGCGATAAGGGCTCCCACGCTAACCCAGCGGTAACCCGGCAGTTTGCGGCATTGCCCGATTACCGCTGGGTACACTCCAGTGCTACAAAAATAAATATTTTTGTAGCTCCGGAAATGATGGCACGCTAGGGGTGGGAAGTACCGCCAGGCTGCTACGGTAGCCCAGCGGTACTTCCTGTATAGTAAGCAGTAAGCCCATGTTGGGCTTACCGCCGCTTAGCAAAAGAGCCCTTAGTTCTTAAGTTATCTTATGAGACTCATCATATATGAGCAAAGGCTACTGTATATACATTCTGTAGGTGAGATATTGATACTTTTTGCTTTCTTTGGTGTCTATGGGGTCATTTTACTAATCTGGGTTTAATGTAGGTTAACGCGGGATTTTCCTGCATATTAAGTCTAAATTGAATGTGGCAATTTTTTTTAGGGCTTTTTCTATACATTAATTGCAGCTCATGCACTAATGTTCACATTAGCACGATGTATTAACACAAGAATTAACATGCTCCCATGTTAACTCTGTTATTATCTGATTAGCACGTTAATCATAAGTACGTAAGTATTGCCACACTGGAACAGACCAAAGGTCCATCAAGCCCAGCATCCTGTTTCCAACAGTGGCCAATCCAGGTCACAAATACCTGGCAAGATCCCGAAAAAGTTCAATACATTTCATGCTGCTTATCCCAGAAATAGCAATGGATTTTCCCTAAGTCAATTTAATAATGGTCTATGGATTTTTCCTTTAGGAAGTGGCCCAGACCTTTTTTAAACCCCGCTAAGCTAACAGTTAACACACTAGCTGGATAACATGGGAACACTCAGTCTCCACCCATGACTTGCCCCCTCCAAAATATATTTCTAAAAAAATCAGTAGCACAGGGGTTAGTGCTTGCAAACAAACATATTACCACAAAATGCTTTAACCCGTTCTGCGGTAGCCTACTAGTGTACACTAACAGCATGTTAAGGGCTTACCCTTGTATTCTGCATATTGTGCCAAAATCCAGGGGTATTCTATAACAACGCATGCAACTTAATTGGCTTAACAAGCTAATCAGCATTGATAACAGGTCTTAACGAGCAATAATGAGCACTAATTGGCAATTAAGAATTTACATACACAACTCACTAAGCATATTTTATTTATTTATTTATTTATAGCATTTGTATCCCACATTTTCCCACCAATTTGCAGGCTCAATGTGGCTTACATTTGCCGCAATGGCGATTGTCATTTCCGGGTAGCAGAGTTACAAATGGTATTGCGTTAAGGTGCTTACATACATGGTAGCAAACATGGAGCATAACATATATGGAATAGATCATGGTGTATATATATAACATGTGCATACATATATGGTAAAGAAGAGATAAATTGTGGTAGTGCATGAAGGCTCCTGAGTAGTAGATTAGTCAGGCCAGTAGCATCCATCCCCTTAATAACCAAACTAACGAAAGGGTTAGTGACCAAACAACTCACAAACTATCTAAATAAATTCTCAATACTTCACGACTCCCAGTCAGAATTCCGGTCTAACCACAGCACTGAAACCGTACTGGTTACCCTTATGACCAAGTTCAAACAAATGATTGCAACTGGAAAGAACATACTACTTCTACAATTTGACATGTCAAGCGCTTTCGACATGGTCGATCATGGAATACTACTACATATCCTTGAGTACTTTGGAATTAGAGGTAACGTTCTCACTTGGTTTAAGGGATTCCTAACCACACGATCATACCAAGTGACATCTAATTCGACTACCTCAGCCACATGGATACCTGAATTCAGAGTCCCACAGGGATCCCCCCATTCGCCAACTCTATTCAACCTAATGATGACACCCTTAGCCAAACTATTATCAAATCAAAACCTTAACCCATACATGTACGCAGACGACGTAACGATCTACATCCCATTTAAACATAATTTAAATGAAATTTCCAATGAGATCAACCAAAGCCTCCAGACCATGCATTCATGGGCGGATGCATTTCGGCTGAAACTTAATGCAGAAAAGACCCAATGCCTAATACTCTCCTCTCAACATAACAAGAACGAATTCACCGCCATCAACGCACCAAATCTGAACCTTCCAATCTCAGAAACTCTGAAAATTCTTGGAGTTACCATTGATTAACACCTAACACTCGACAGCCACGCGAAAAACACAACCAAGAAGATGTTCCACTCAATGTGGAAACTAAAAAGAGTAAGACCTTTCTTCCCAAGGACTGTTTTCCGTAACCTGCTACAATCAATGGTGCTCAGTCACCTAGATTACTGTAACGCACTCTACACTGGCTGCAAAGAACAAATAATTAAGAAACTTCAGACAGCCCAGAACACTGCAGCGAGACTCATATTCAGTAAAACAAAATACGAAAGTGCTAAACCCTTACGAGAAAAACTACACTGGCTCCCAATTAAAGAACGCATCACGTTCAAAATATGCTCCTTAGTCCACAAAATCATTCACGGAGATGCACCAGCCTACATGTCAGACCTGATAGACTTACCACCCAGGAATGCCAAAAGATCATCCCGCACATTCCTCAATCTGCACTACCCTAACTTCAAAGGTCTAAAATACAAACTAATGCACGCGTCAAACTTTACCTACTTGAGCACACAGCTATGGAATGCATTGCCGCGCAACCTAAAAATGATCTACGAACTATTGAACTTCTGCAAACTGCTGAAGACCCATCTCTTTAACAAGGAATACCACAAAGACCAACCAATGTGAACACATACAATTCCTCCACATATATTCAAAACTGTCTTATAATATCTATTTGTTATGCTATTATCTTGCTTTTATCATAATCATATTGCTTGTTATACTATTATCTTGCTTTTTCATTATCACATTGCCCAAGATTCCTCTGTAATACTAAATGTCTATTTTCTAATGTCTTCTATTTTTCAAGTTGTATTGTAAGTCACATTGAGCCTGCAAAAAGGTGGGAAAATGTGGGATACAAATGCAATAAATAAAACATGCATTAGGTCATCGACTAAAGAGAGTCCGTATTCCGCCTAAGATTTAAGTGAATTGCTTAATCATTAATATCATAGAGGTTAGTCAGTCATGTGTTAAGAGTTCAGTTTTGTGTAGCTCATATTATATTATAATGCACTGCGCCTAAATTCTTATGTTCCCAGCCAAAAAGGGGCATGGTTATGGGAAGGGAAATGGGCATTTCATGGGTGTTCCAAAATTTATGCGTATTGTTATAGAATATGCCCCTGTACGCCTAAATCTACGCACCAGTGTTCATGCCATGTTTCCCATGGTGTAAATGGATGCACGTAGTGTTAAGCACTGTGATATCAATTTAGCGTATTCTATATGTTGCGCCTAAATATAGGTCTCTTGCAGAATGCACTTAGACGGAAATTTATTCTGCGTGGATTCTATATATATAGAATCTGGCCCTTAATCAGTGGTGTTCCTAGGGGGGCTGACACCCGGGGCGGATCGCCGATGCGCCCCCCCGGGTGCAGCGCCCCCCCCCCCCGGAACAGCGTGATGCCCCCCCAGCAAAAGAACCCCCGATCCCCCAGCGAAAGACCCCCTCAGGTGCACGCTGCTGGGGGGGGGGGGGGTGCCGCGCGCCTGCTGGCTGTTCGTTTTCATGCTCCCTCTGCCTCGGAACAGGAAGTAACCTGTTCCGGGGCAAAGGGAGCATGAAAACGAAGAGCCGACAGGCGCGCGGCACCCCCCCAGCAGGGTGCACCAGGGGCGTACCGCCCCCACCGCCCCCCCCCCCTTGGTACGCCACTGCCCTTAATGTTCTTCAGTAAAAAGACACCTTTATGTTATGCATTTTAGAAACAGTTTAAAAGTAGTCTGAGGGTAAGTAAATTTACTTTACAGAGTATCAGAGTTAAGAGTGTGAAGGCAGCTAGACAACTGTGACAGAGATCCTGCCTTCATGGATGGCAGAAGTCTCATACTGAGAACTGTATCAAATACAAAAAAAAACACAAGCAAAAAAATACAACCTAAATTAAATATGATTGTTCATAAGAAGAGCAATTAAACCCCTGGAGAGATCTAGGAACCCTCATTTCATGAAATCCTTCAGATCTGGGTAATATCTGTTCCTCCTGGTTTTAAGACTGGAATAATAATAATAATAATAATAACCTGGATCTCTCAAGAGCAAACTCTACTGTAATTTTTAAATATCATACAACACTACAAATATTATAGCCTTAGGGGTGTAGTTACAAATGCAAGCTACGTTAAAACATATTATTTTTCTACTAACTCGTGCTATTTTAGTACAGGCCCCATTTCATGCAATGAGGCCTACCTGCTTATTTTCGAAAGAGAATGGCGGCCATCTTCCGACACAAATCGGGAGATGGCCGGCCTTCTCCTAAGCCTGGCCAAATCGGTATAATCGAAAACTAATTTTGGCCAACTTCAACTGCTTTCTGTCGCAGGGCCGGCCAAAGTTCAAGGGGGCGTGTCGGCAGTGTACTGAAGGCGGGACGGGGGCATAGTTAAGAGATGGCCTGCTTCGGCCGATAATGGAAAAAAGAAGGCCGGCTCTGACGAGCATTTGGCCGACTTTACTTGGTCCTTTTCTGTTCACGACCAAGCCTTCAAAAGGTGCCCGAACTGATCAGATGACCACTGGAGGGAATCGGGGATCACCTCCCCTTACTTCTCCCAGTGGTCACCAACCCCCTCCTACCCCCCAAAATTTTTTTTAACATTTTTATGCCGGCCTCTATGCCAGCCTCAAATGTCATACCCAGCTCCATGACAGCACTATGCAGGTCCCTGGAGCAGTTTTAGTGGGTACTGCAGTGCACTTCAGACAGGTGGACCCAGGCCCATCCCCCCCCCTACCTGTTACACTTGTGGTGGTAAATGGGAGCCCTTCAAAACCCACCAGAAACCCACTGTACCCACATCTAGGTGCCCCTTCATCCCTAAGGGCTATGGTAGTGGTGTACAGTTGTGGGGAGTGGGTGTTGGGGGGGTTTGGGAAGTTCAGCACCCAAGATAAGGGAGCTATGCACCTGGGATCAATTTGTGAAGTCCACTGCAGTGCCCCCTAGGGTGCCCGGTTGGTGTCCTGGCATGTGAGGGGGACCAGTGCACTACAAATGTTGGCTCCTCCCATGACCAAATAGCTTGGATTTGGCCGGGTTTGAGATGGCCGCCATTAGTTTCCATTATCGACGATCGACGATCTCTAATGGCAGCGATCTCTAACGCCAGCGATCTCTAAGGGCGCCCAAATGTTGAGATTTGGCCGGCCCCAACTGTATTATCAAAACAAAAGATGGACGGCCATCTTGTTTCGATAATACGGTCAGGTATGCCGCTTTACGGGGCCGTCATTAGAGATGGCCGCCCTTGTAGATGGGCGGCCCCGTTCGATTATGCCCCTCCTAGTTACCAATAACTGGAGCTAATAATAAAATGAAATGCCACACAGGAGCAGAGGTTAACAAACTGACTTCCAGCCTGGGAGAGAATGTTCAAAGATTCTTTATTTAAAGGCACCAGGGCTGGAAGTCAGTTGGTTGCCCTAAGCCCCGTGTAGCTCTTCTCTGGCGTTCCGTGGAGGTTTTGTCTTGCTTCTTCTTTTTTGCATTTTGGTTGCTAATAACTGCTTGCATAGGCGCCCGGTATAAGAGGCTTGGGGAGGCTATCCTGCTTATAATCGAACGAGAAAAACGCCCAAGTTCCGACCTAAATCAGGAGATGGACGTTTATCTCACAAAACCGAGTAAATCCATATAATGGAAACCAATGTTTCAGTGCGTCCGTGTCGCTCGTACGTTCACGTAAAAACGTCCAAATAAGAGGCGTGTCGGGGGCGTGTTAGGGGCGGTGATACGACGTGGACGGGTACAACGTATAACGAATAGCGAAATGGCTCTGGTTGAGCGGGAAGATGGGCGTAATATGATGGACCCGAAATAAAAGCGACCAGAGCAAGGGGGAAAGCGTCTTTAGACCCATTAGCGATTGTGTGTAGTTGGAGAGTGGCGATATTGTTGGTGGAAGAGCTGAAGTGGTGGTTGCAGAGAGAAAGCCGAGCGTGTTGAGTACCTGTGACGGTCGTCTGTGTGCCCTGCCTCTTTTTGTGTCATACCCTTTCACCGTTCCTTACTCCTACTCCTTTGCTCCATCGCCCCCTTCCCCTCCCCCTATCCCTCCCCATTCACTCTTCCCACGTGTATACTCTATTCCCTGACCTCCGTTTGTCTCTGTGTTCCTGTACTGTTTGGCGAGTGAGTGGCCAGAGGGCGTGGTGGCTGGAAGTGAAAGATCTGTGTGTGTTGCTGTTTGACTACTAGTCCTAATACCTGCACTGGTGGTGGTGGGGATATGGATGCACTTAATGCACTTGTGGCATGCATGCTACACGAAGAGGCCACCCACCGCAGGAGGTATTCACGGCCCCGAGTGTTTAGGCCCCGCACCACCTTCCTACAACTCACTGACCAGCAGTGTCTAACAAGGTTCAGGTTTGATAGGGCCACCATTCGTCAGCTGTGTGAGCAGCTGAAACCCCTCCTTCAGCCCCAGACACGTAGGAATAACCCCATCCCTGCCCACCTCAAAATCACTTCCGCTCTCTCTGTCCTGGCCACTGGCGGTTTCAATCCGTATTAGCTGCTAACACAGGCCTCACCCAGGCTTCTATTTCACACTGTCTCACCCAGTTCCTGGATGCCTTTATCACTCACACCTCACACTACATCACTTTCCCCACTACCCCCCAGGCCCTGCACAACAACATGGCCGCCTTCTATGCTCTTGCTAGATTCCCCTCGGTCATCGGTGTGATAGACTGCACACACGTAGCCCTCAGACCCCCCCCGGCCACACGAAGCCACCTACAGAAATAGGAAGGCATTTCATTCTATGAACATGCAAGTTGTATGTGATGCCCAGGGGGAGATATTAGACGTGTGTGCCAGGTACCCCGGCTCCAGCCACGATGCCTACATCCTACAGCACTCGGGCATCTTCCGCAGGTTCGAGCGAGGGGAGTTCATTGGTGGATGGCTACTAGGTAAGTGCAACATGCATGTACCACCCATACTAGACCTCCTCCACTGGGCAACCCTCCGCCCTGGCTTCCTCCACCACAACCCACTATCCAAATCCCCCCGCCCCCCCTGTACCTGCTCCAAGCGATACACACTCATCTATCTCATTCTGCTTTTCTGCAAAGGTGACCGAGGCTACCCGCAGAGGACATGGCTCATGACCCCCCTGATCCACCCACAACCAGGGCCAGAAGAAACCTACAACAGGAGACATCGCAGCACCCGGGGGATCATTGAGCGCACCTTTGGTTTGTTGAAAAACCGGTTCCGCTGTCTGGACCGGTTTGGAGGAGAGCTGCTCTACAGTCCAGAAAAGGTGGCCAAGATCTTTGTGGCGTGCTGCATGTTACACAATTTGGCCCAGCGCAGAGGACAGCCTCTCCCAGAGGAGCCACAGCCACCACCAGAAGAGGCCCCAGATGAGCTGGAAGAGGAGCCCCCTCCACCCCCAGCCCACAGAGCAGAGCTCAATGCCTACCAGCTTGGCGTAAGAGCAAGACAAAGACTCATTGAAACAAGTTTTAGGTGAAAGTAAGTGAACATTTATTTTTTACATTAAGTGCATGTGTGTGTTCAACCCCATCACCACCACCACCACCACCACCCCCCTCCCATACCCACCCCCCTCCCACCAACCCTCACCCTACAGCATGTCCCATCATTTTCCCCTTCCCTTCCCCCGTCCCCTCCTACCCCTCCCACGCCCTTCCTTTGCAGCTGGTGCTGCACGGGAAGTCTCTTCACCCCCTTCTGAGCTGCTGCTCCCAGTGTCCTCCTCCCTATCCCCACGGCAGCCTGCGGCTTCGGCTGCACCGTGGAAATCGGGCCACCATGTTGGTTCTAGTGGTCTGGCCACAGGACCCAGAATGGGAGCAGATTTGGTGGGTGCTGCAGGAGTGGGTGCGGAGGCTGATGATCGCAACGCCCACCTCTTAGCTGGTGGTTGGTGGTGGTCAGTGGAGGAGGATGTTGATGGCAGGGGCTGCTCCAGCAGCACGGGGGCTGGAGTAGGTGTGGTGCCCTGAGGGCGCAGGTGTTGGATGCTCTGCTCCAGCCGTTTCAGTTGCTGGAGCACCTCCTGGTGGCCTTCACGTTGCGCCTGGAGGAGTTCCTGTTGAGCTCGCTGCTGTGCCTCCAGTGCTTGGCGCTGCAGCTCGAGTTTCTGCTGCCAGTACTCCTCCAAGCGCACGTTGTGGCGGAGTAGTTCCGTGGCCAGCCGCAGGAGTTGCCTCCTTTGGCCGGATGGCCTCTGGCGGGGAGCTGGGCCCTCCTCCTCACCAAAGTCCTCCGGTGCTGGAGGTGCGGCCTCTGCTGGTGCTGCAGGTGGTGGTGGTGGTGGCAGAGGCTGGACAGCTGGTGCAGGTGGTGGTGGAGGCAGAGGCTGGACAGCTGGTGCAGGTGGTGGTGGACGCAGAGGCTGCACAGCTGGTGCAGGTGGTGGAGGCTGGACTGCTGGTGCTGCAGGCTGTGGAGGTTGAGGCTGGACTTCTGGTGTAGGGCGTTGGCCTTGCAGGCCACTAGGGCCAGCCTCCTCTGAGTCATCACCTGTATAGCACAAGAGTGAGGAATAGTGTTGGTGCAAATAACCCACTTTTGTCTTTCAGCATTCATATACATTGGCATGTCCCCCAACCTGATGACCCAGCAAAGAGATGGTGAGGAGGAATGGAATTGACACGGGTGCGAAAGAGAGAGCCCCACAGGCAGCTGGGTAGAGGTGGTGGATGAGCAGCCAAGAGAAGGACACCACTCACAACGTTGTGGACAAGCTGTTAGTTGTATAATTGTTAAATTGAACAACATTGCAGCATGTGTTGTGTTACTACTGACTTGTTAAACTGCATAGAACTGCTTTATGACCCCCATTACAGGCTCCTTCAGTTGAATGCATGTGGCCCACACTCAGTAGAACACAGAGGTCACAGGAGGAACTAGGCACATTTTGTTAATGGGAAAATAGGAGGGAGTAGTAGGGAAGGACGGCCCCCAAAGTTCTGCCACAGTAGTAACCTACACACACCCATAGGAGCCAACTGGAAAGTAGTATTGGGGGTGCTAAGCCCAGTGACCAACACTCCTCCCTGCACAGCTACATGATCTTTCCTCAATATTGGGGATGCTCACACACACACGCAGCACCCACCCTGTCTGCTTGCTCCTATAACACACATGACCACTACCACTACTCAAATAGAGCTTACAATTCAATAAATATGGGCACACAGGACAAGTAAGAGGAAACCCAATGACAACGGTAGGGATAGGGAGTAAGGGTAGAGAGCTAGTGAGTAGTGGTTACCAGGTCACAACAGCATCATAAAGGTGGCCTGTTAATATACATAAGGACAGCCAGAGACACTCCCCCCCCACCTCCCTCCTCCTGCCCCCCACTCCTCACCTCCCTCCCCCTGACCCCAACTTCTATAACACAAGTGTACTGCAGCACAACAGATACCCCAACTGCATAATGAAACACCTACCTGAGTCCTCAGCCTGGCCCGAGGTGTCCAGGGAGCCAATCCCGTGGATGCCCTCCTGGGGTAGGAGGGAGTGCACCATCAGCTCCATGGGCGTGAGGTTGGCAGTGTCATTGCCTGGGGGATTGGCCCCCGCCTTCCTCCGAACATCCCTCCTCAGCTTCCGCCACTTCCTCTTGCAATCCTCCACGTCTCTCCCAGCATGGAAGACAGCATTCAGGCTGTCCCATACTGCCTCCCATTCGCGCTGCTTTGTTGTTGCAGCCAGCCTCTGCCCTGTGGGAGCAAACAGACTCTGGTGCCGCTGTACTATTTCTTGCACCAGGAGCTCCACCTCTGCTTCAACAAAATTACCCTTCCGGGTCGGCGGCATGCGTAGTGGCATTGTACCAATGGGGTTATCGAAAATACGGAGTGGGCGTTTATATAGGCGCCAAGAACGCCCATTGAGACGGGGAATAGGCGTTTCTGATATGGGCGTTTGTTGTTCAATTATACACATAATTCCTAAGCGTGCCCAGCTGAGATAGCGAATAAGGAGCATATGATTTCGATTATGAGTAGATAAGTATGGGCGTCTCCACCTGCCTTCCCTTTCTTCATTGCCATTTAACCTGCCATTTCCTGCACTGAGACCTTGCCGGTTGTTCGTAATAATCATTTACAGGGTTTTACCCTCACTTATATGAAGGTATGTGTTTAGCAATGTATGCTTGGGTACACCTGTGTATTTAGGGGGGGGGGAATTATTATTGGCCCTCAGCCACCACGCCTTCCGTTTCCTCACTTCCACATCCCCTGATGCTCCCTTCCTTTCTCCCATTCTCTCTGCCTGGTTGTAGCAGGCAGTGTGTGGGGGCCAAGAATTTAGTACAGTCGGCCCAAATCAAGCACCCCTCGGTAAGGGTCATTTCAATCAGGGAGATGTGCAGCTAATGTTCCAGAAGATAAAAGGCGCACTACACAGTCTTGAAACAGACGTTCATGGTAAGCTCTCATTTGTCTGACACCTCTTCTCTTTGTGCTCATAGTCAAGGAGTGTGCATTCACTGTATGTATGTAGTCTGGAGTCAGATGTTAGGTAGCTCTCTTTTCACCAGGTTCTTGTGCACTGTACTGTGGGGTTGGCAGGTCCTCAGTGGTGTGGGCCAGCTGTTGGAGGTGCTGTATTGGTTCCCGGTAGATTCCATCTTCCTTGTTTATGTGGTGTACCCCAGTCCCCATTTATGAAGTGGCCACCCATTCTCAAGGTCCATAGGCGGGGGAGGGGAGAATGATTAATGCAATGGATGTGTATAGCACATTATGGAACACCTTCCTAAATTGCTCCATAGGTAGTAGGGAACATGCACATTGTTTTTAATCGGTAGCCTGGACAAAATGATCGAGGTGGCTACAGGTAGTGCCACTGAGGCCTATGACGTGGTGGTGAGGGAGAGGGGTGTGTGTACAGGTACCAACCCAAAGTAACTGGTGGTGGCTAAAACCTGGTGGCTGCTGTGGCCTAGTGGTTAAAGCACTAGCCTTATAATCACAAGGTTGCTGGTTCAAATCCCACCTAAGGCAAGTCACTTCAGGGACAAAGTTTGACACAAACCCAGAATACTTGAATGTAACACACCTTGCTCAACTACTGGAGAAAGTGTGATCACAGCTGCAAATAATGAGCGCCATTTTTATTTGTGCCCTTCTCTAACACAAGTATTACATTGCAACTGTGATGAAGTAACCATCCATCTATTGGGTTTCCCATTGTTTCCCTTTTACTCCTCAGCATTATATACCATAGCTGATGTATTCAATGTGAAAATATGAGCCAGCTGTTTGTAGGTCCTTCTTGCCCCCCCCCCCCCCCCCCCCACCAATGTGGCTTGTGGGTAAGGATATGTGTCCATCAGACAGCAAACACTGTGTATGTGGTACCTGGAGTTATGTGGAAGTGTGTACCTGGCAGATCACACGTGGTACACTATTAATCTCTTATTGATGGCACTCTGTATTGTGGGTCAGTATGGTGGAGGGGAGGGAGGGAGAGAGAGATGCTGACTGGCCATTTTTATTCATGAACACAAATATCCATCCAACCTCCCCGGCCCAACCCCCCTGCACATATGGCCATGCAGGTTGGAATGAACAGGTGGCGTTCTGTATGGCCAACATTCTCAGACATACATCACCTTCTCATTCACACAGCACATTTAATGCTATGCATATTGCTGCCTCCTTCCTCTCAACTCAACAGCACCATTTGGTGATATGTAATGCACAAGGGAGACAAACACACACACACACCCTGATAGTTATAGTGTAAGAGAAACATTTATTTCCCCCCACCCCCACCCCTACAAAATAACCCCCAACAATGCCCTCCTCCCCCCCACAACTCCCCACACAACCCCAACAATTCTCTCCCCCCCCCACAGAACCCCCAACATTTCCCTCCCCCCACACACACAACCCCAACAATTCCCTCCCCCCCCCACAGAACCCCCAACATTTCCCTCCCCCCACACACACAACCCCAACAATTCCCTCCCCCCCCCACAGAACCCCCAACATTTCCCTCCCTCCACACACACAACCCCAACAATTCCCTCCCCCACCCACTCCCCACACCCCCAACAGGCCCCCCCCTATTTAAATTAAGGGCGAACACGCCCTCTGAGCAAGGCCCTCTGTAGCAGGGCAATGAGCAGGCCCAGCAGTACCCTTAGTGGGCCCTGGAGCTGCTCATTGCCCTGCCGTAGGGCTCTCACCTCCTGCAGCAGCTGGTGCTGGCCAACTAGAAGCTGCTGCTGGCCATCTACCAGCTGCTGCAGGAGCCGCACCACTGTTGCAGGGCCAAGGGCTGGAGGTGGGCCAGGGGACATTGAAGATGGCCCAGGAGATGGAGGTGGGCCAGGCGATGGCGCTGGCTGAGGCGATGGAGGTGCCTCAGGGGATGGAGATGGCTGAGGGGAGGGAGATGCCTCATACGGAGGTGCAGGTGGGGAGGGGTCCTGATGTATGTCCTCATCAATGATGAGGATCCCCTCCTCCGAGTCCTCCTCCTCCTCCTCCTGGTGGCCCGCCTCCTGGCCTGGCTGCTCCTCCTCCTCCTCCTCCTCATCCAGGTGCCCCTCCTCTTGGTGTTCCTCCTCCTCCTGCTCCTCCTGCTCCTGCTCCTCCTCCTCCTCCTGGAGGTGGTGGCCCTCCTCATCTTCCCGCTCGGCTTCCTGCTGGTGGAGCCCTGTGTATGTAAAAGGAGTGTGATTGAGATCAGCGCATACAACATGGCTTGCATAGTGCAATAGCTGGGTGGCGTGAGGCAGGGGATGGGGCAGGGTGTGGTAAGGCGTAGCCTATGCCCATGGGGAATGAGCTGCATCAGATGACATGACACAGAACCCTGGACCCTCCTCTGACACACACCACGCAGGACATGTTGCCATACCAAATTGATTGCTGACCAGCATGTTTGCATTGTGAGATGCAACGAGGGGTTGATGGGCAGTTGTTGTAGGAGTTATTGGGGGGGGGGCAGTGGGAAGGGTGTTGAGCACAATTCTTTTATGTGAGTTAGGCCATAACATGCAGTAAAAGTAGGGCCTCAGGCAGCTGTACCAGGACACACTAATCAGCCACCAGAGTAAGGGGAATAGTAAAGTGTGTCATATCATCTCATTCATCTCGGGGGGATGGTCGAAAGTTGCAGGCACGCTCATGGGAGAACCCCTGCAACCTGCATCCTTGATCTGGGACAGATATGTTATTACTTACTAGGTGGCTTATTAGGCACATGGGAATTGATATTGTACAACACATTTGCATTATTCATGAAATGTATGTAGTAATCTGTACAGGTGTCCTGTTTTTGAATACTTACGGCGAGCCCTGAGGTGCCTTCGCACCGCCCGGATGAGGTCGGGCCTCTCCCGCCTCACACGGCGGAACTGCCTCCTGAGGGACTCCAGGTCCCGGTGGACTCCAAAGCGTCTGTAAGATATAAGTTTGTAGAGCAGGGGTCAGGGGGGTTGGTCCTTTTTGTCCTCTGCACACATTCATTTGCTATTCACATACCAGAGAGAGAGGGTCTACAGTGTTGGGGGGGGGGGGGGGGCACCTCCATTGGTAGTGAATCATAGGAGCCACCTTTTTAACATTTTGGGGGGTGGAACCCCCAGTGGAGATGACCCCTCCCTCCATACATATTTGATATTGGGGGTGGGGTGGTCAAGCACCCACAGCAGCCACCGAGTTGGTTCCTATGCAGATGATGCCAGAGAGGTGGGCATGAGGCCAGACAGTACCGTTTGTATACATTATAATGTATGCTTGTTAAACTACTTTATATGTGTTATCATGACCATGTTATAAAGTATGGTATAGGTTTCATTGGTCTCATGCTTCCACTATTCGGATGCGTTGTAACCCACTGGCTGCAAAGAGGGGTTGGAAAATGTGGCCTTCACATAACTAACGAAATTGTCACATAACACTAATAGAATAGTCACATACCTAACCTAACGAAATACATTCTTGTAGGGATGTGGGAATGGTGGTCGTTTCAATAACATACAAATTATTAGTGATTGTGCATGTTCCTATATTACTCATGATCCTTGCATGGACACTCCAGTTACTGCTGGTAACATTGATGACGGAGCTGTTATATGTGTAGGTACAGGAGGGGAGGGGGGTTGGGCCATAACCTTACCTTTCTAGCCTGTCCCGGATGCGGGACCAGGCTCGCATGGCCTGCAGCCTGGGGGGCAGGTGGTGGTGCTGCACAAAGAGGCGATGGCGGTGCCTTAGGCACAGCCGGACGAGCAGCAAGCTCTCCTGCTCTCCAAAATTCGGCTCTCGCCGTTGTGCCATTTTTCCACGTGTTGGAAAAGAAGTGCCTTATATAGACGACCTTGCGTGAGGGACGTCGTTTCATGCACAGCTCCATATATGGATGACCATTCCATATATGGCCCCTATCAGCACGTGGACGCCCTCGTAAGCATAGACATCTTTGACGTGCACATGCCTGCACGTGTGTGGAACGTGCCTTATATAGATGAGTATGACGCACCCCACCCGACCCTTTTCACATATACACAATATGCATATAGCTGCATGTTCAGTAGGTGTACAGTGCATGCAGATCCGGACATTCAGATGGGCACATATGATGAAAGTATGGGTGGAGCAGCATGATATGTCTGTAGTTGACACATATACGCGTTCCTCATATTTTCCCGTACCTGGATGGCCTGAACAACATGTACTGTACTTGCGATACACCTATGTACATTATTTTACACACCACGTGATTTGGTCGTTTGCACCTGCAATAATCGACCGTGTTAGGGCGCCCAATTTAGTCACGCTTATGCGCTCGTCATTTGATTGTTTTCTTACAGGGATAATCGATTATCGAAAAACGTCCACACTATTTTCCCATTATACATGTCTATTTTTGGACGTTTTCGTAAGAACGTCCTAATTCGTACTTGGACGATCTTTCCATTATGCCCCTCCACGTACTCAAATTTGCTCAAGCCATATGCAAATTAGTCCATTTTTGGGAGGTTCTCATTTACATATTTATGGGTAAAAATTGTTGGAAATGTTTACAGCCTTAATGTTAGGGCAGGGCTCTGATCAAAAATGTGAACTTTGATCCAAAAATGAAGGGTTTAGCTAGTGTTTTTTTACTAAAAATTCCCATTAGAGTGTCTGTATGTTAATCTGCATTCTAATAGAGTTCTCTGATTGGATGAGCAGCTCCTGTTAGAAAATCTGCCCGGGAACAGAGAGGAGAGGAGAGAATCAATGGGTGGGAGGGTGTGGATGGCTGGAGGGGGGGGGGGGCAGGGGAGCGAGGACAAGAAATGAAGAAGAAAGGCAGAAAGTAAAGAAATAAATGGAAAGGAAGCCCTGGAAATGGAGTTAAGAGGACAGATAGCAGCAGAATCGGATACTGGGCCAGCATGATCAGAAAAACAAAGTCACCAGACAACAAAAGTAGAAAAGATAATTTTATTTTCATTATAGTGTTTGGAATATGTCCACTTTGAGAATCAGGTGTTCAACATTAAATGTTTATATTTATTTACTTATGTATGGCATTTTATTCCACATTAAACATGAATTAGGATGTTTTGTGGCTCTACATGAGAATTGTGATATTATGATCCTTGTTTCATATTGTTGACTGTGTGCATTTTCCGTATGGGTGGTATATTGGTGTATTAGGTTCTGCCCAATGTAATATGTATGGTACAGTAAGGTTCTGAGTGTGTTTTTGCACAAAGTTGTGCATAGTGTTTTGTAGTTACGATTGTGGTTAGTATATGCTTTGAGCAACCACTTTATTCTTTGACATATGATACATATCTAATATCTAACTTTAATAAAAGGTATTAATTATGACTTTTTATTTATTTATTTTTTCTGTGTGTTATCAATTCTGAATTTAAGCTCCACCCCTGGCCCCACCCCTAACCCCACCCCCTTTAGCTTCCCCAAACAGTTGGGCCACCGACCGCCTATGACTGCTTGTCCTGGGATTTGTAGTATGGAGTGTTACCACAATTTGGGTTTCTGCCAGGTACTTGTGACCTGGTTTGGCCACTGTTTGGAAAACAGGATACTGAGCTTGATGGACCATTGGTCTGACCCAGTATGGCTACTCTTATATTTTTATGTAATAAAATAACACATTGCAATGGTAGCCCATCAACTGTTACATTTATAATTAGTTTACATTTTAAATTAGCAAACATCTCAATTGTCTTATTCTCTAAAATTATACTACAGCTAAAGTTTGCTGTAGGATGCTAAAAATCATGGATACACTGCTTACAGTAATGCAATTAAACATAATCACAAAAATGCACTACAGAATTTTTCCTAGCAGGTTAAATTAGTCTGTCTGTTCTTGGTACAATGAATTATTATTAAAAACTTAATCACTTCTGACTGCATGATTATCTTTGAATTTTAGTGCAATTAAAAATGCTTCTGTTTGCTCATTTTGTGTTTTGTCACCTGTTTCAAATCAGCACACAGAAGTGAGGCTCTTTAAAATGATCATTAAAAGGAGAAGCTGAAATGCAAGGAACGACCTTGATTCCTAGTGGCAAATAGGCAAGGTTCAGTGAGCATATTCTGGTTATTAGTTCTGAATTTATTATTGTTGGAATACATTACTTATTTAATGAGTTTTGAAGAACCTAATGGCATTTTTTTTAATGAAATAAAACATTTAAATCTTTGGGTAATCAAACTTTTTTTTTGGTAGTGATAGAAAATATGCCATGGGGTGGGGGGGGGGGGGGAGGAATTCATCAAGGTGCGGTAAAAGTTCTCTTTTTACCACATCTTGATCACCTGCGGGATTCAGCAACTTGTAGGATCCAGAGATTTTACTACCCAGGAGCATTGGGCCTGAAAGCCAATAGGACTGAGACCCCCCTCCCCCAATCAAGCCCCCCCTCATGATCCCCTCTCTAGAATTGGACCCCCCCTGAGCAAGAATCACCCACCCCCATCCCCCACAGGTGTTACCTTTTACAGCATTTGTGGTCCAATGGTAGTGGTGGGCGGAGGATCCTCTGGAGGGTTATCCGGGGCTCTGGGTTGTCCAAGGGGTCTTCGGGAAGGAGCAATGCAAAATCTCTTCTGCCCTATACATATCCAGCACCACTGTTAAAATGGCGCCCCCAGCAGTAATCTATTGCAACTACTGCTAGGAGTCAGATTTCCATATGATGTAAATAATATAACCAAACACAATACGGTGCAAATGTTGGAATTTATTGCATTAGTTTTTATAAGTTAGAATAAATATTAAGGGGTTCTTTTACTAAGCTGCGGTAAGCACTAAAGTGTCCTTCCCGCAGCAAAAAAGGTTTTACCACGGGGCGCTCAGGCATCCTGTGGTAATTTTACAATAGTTTTGGTAAATGTGTATGCTTCCCACCTGCTAAAAAAAATAGATTTTATTTTTTAATATTAGGGGTGGGTCAGAGGGTGGAGAGTAGGCTGTTCTGTACTAATTTGTTGGTACAGCTACATTTCCGTGCCCTCAAAATTAGTGTGTGATTAGTGCATGAGCCCTTACAGGCTACAAAACAGGTGGTGGCAGGGGCTTATGCACTACTAGCCATGGGCTAATGGGAAAATAAGCACGTGGCTATTAATTCAAAAAACAGAAAAGGCAACCATTATACCCATGCAGAAAATTAGCCTTAGCATACAGGAATGACCCGCATAAGGATGTGCTAAGACCGCTTTTTACTGCTGTTCGATAAATTCTTAAATTAGTTTTAAAAATACTTTTCCAAATATTAAACCCTCCTGCCACACTTGCAGCTTCTGGTGCTGTCATGCCGAGACAGCCCATTCACTTTGAATGGGCTGTGCAGGCATTGCTACACGGCTTTGTAAACAGCAGAGAAAGTGTTTAAAATTAACTGTTCTAAGTGGATCCAGCTTACATTAGATATAGCTATGAACTCTTATCTTTGAACACTCCTTTCTATCAGAAACTACAATCAAATTTCCATAGGAAAACTATATCAGATAAGTAACCTTCTTACTTTTCTTCAATAAATATAAGTTAAGAAATAACCCAATTTAAAATGTGAGTCTTTTCTCGATATGTGCTTTTCTTTTGCAGGTATCCTGTGTGAATAGTACCAGGTAAGTACTTATTTCTTTCTTTGCTTTCCAGGGCCACCGAGAGACTGGTCCAGGCCCGGGACAAGGCCGCCCCGGGGGCCCCCACCTGAGGTTGCCAGGCCCCCCCTTCACCCGCCGCCGGGCCCTCTCTTCACCCCTGGGCCCTCTGCGCTGATCTTAAGCGCCTCACCTTTGAAAGCGCAGCAACAAGCAGCAGCACACCACTCCTTCCTTCTGTGTCCTGCCCTCGTGGAGGTTACGTCAGGCGAGGGCGGGACACGGAAGGAAGGAGTGGTCTGCCGCTGCTTGTTGCGTTTCGAAGGTGAGGCGCTTAAGTTCAATGCCAGGGAGCGACGGAGGGCGGGCGGTCCGGACTGCGGCGGTGGCGCTGGGCCCCCCTCTGGAGGCCTGGGCCCGTGGAATTTTGCCCCCCTGTCCCCCCCTCTCGGCGGCCCTATGCTTTCTAATGATGTTTAGTGCACTCAGACTATGCTTTAACTGTATGTTTAGATGTCCATTTCTGTTGTGTTTCTGTTGAGTGGAGGAGTAGCCTAGTGGTTAGTGCAGTGCACTTTGATCCTGGGGAACTGAGTTTGATTCCCACTGCAGCTCCTTGTGAGTCTGGGCAAGTCACTTAACCCTCCCTTGCCCCTGGTACAAAATAAGTACCTGAATATATGTAAACCGCTTTGAATGTAGTTGCAAAAACCTCAGAAAGGTGATATATCAAGTCCCATTTCCGTTCCCTTTCACTTACCTGCAATCTGTCTTGTGTTTCTTCATTTTTTCATCTCTTGGCTTTAGTTTCAAAGCTTTTCTTCAGACCTTGAAAAGTAGGGTACCTGTTCCTGCCCATAAATAAATCAATCAGTAAAAACTATCTCCCTGTGTGTGTACTAAGTGCTCCTGTAGGGGTATTTCCCTGTGATCTAACCTAAGCTGGTCTTGGCCTATACAAGCCTATGACATCTTGGTATAATAAGATGGCTGCTGCAAATCTCTATGTCAGCAAGGTCCAACTTCAGCTTTTGGAAAATCACTGACAGGCTTTCTGAAGCCAAGGACATTCTGTGTTCCAACCATCCCCCTTCTATCTCTGAGACGCTGGGAAGGGAGTCATACTCACGGCACCAGAAGTTACCATCTCCAAGGTCACAAAACAAAGAACTCTTCTTACCCATACACTGTACTGTACGTGAAGAGAATTGGTCCAGGCTATCACCCGACAGAGAGGTCTGGAAGAACACGGGGAGAGTGAGAAAGAAAGTCGTCGGAGACCCTCGGAGGAGGAGTACCTGCTGTGAAGGACCTGAGAAATCCAGCAAGGCTCGGGGTGAGCTAGAGACTGTATGATACCAACCTTGTGACCTGCATAACTGGTGAAAATACCTGTGGCAGAGATATTGGCTCTGAATACCAACAGAGAGACGGAAACCTGCTCGTTTGCTGAGAAAGACCTGCACTACATAAGACACAGATAGCTGAGATAGTATCTGGGGAGATTCTGCTCTGGTCTTATCTGAAGCCGTCATCAGGACAGCGTGGTAAGATCACAGTGATATATTTCCAAGTCTGGGGTTAGGCAGTGGTTTTATCTAAGTAGGACTGGTTTATGTCAGCTCTTGGTCAGGGACAGCTGCTAATGTGTATTTTGCATAAGATGTGATAAGTTTTCATAAGGATTATTAGGATATCATTTGCACTGTCATTACTGTACGTAGTCTCAGGATAATCAGAGTGTAGTTAGACAATATATTTTGTTAGTGTGCATATCAGTAAGAGATATTATATTGCATATAAGCTATTGGAGAGTGTCTGTTTTTCTACCTGTAATAAATAATAACAATTATCATCTGTGACGTGGCTTTGGTTCTTTGGCAAAGAACAAAACACTGGCAGGTTGCCAGCACAAGGTTCCTTTATAATAATATTTCCCCTAGACTGAGCGGGAACCTTGTAATAAATTTTATCAGGGAATAATTATTGCCCTAATTACTTATTTTTCATCCTACACTCCTATACAGATAGCACTTCTATGCACTGTAATTTTCTAAGTCAAATTAAAAAAAAAATTAAAATCCCTAAGGGGCCCTTTTACTAACCCGCAGTAAGGCTAATGCATGGGTAGCACATGCCAAATCGACACTACCGCTGGGGCAGCGCGGTCGCCCAGCGGTAATTTTGAAGTTGGCGCACACTGTTTTCCGTGGTAAAAATAATTTTCTGTTTTCTACAGCGGAAGGTGTTCCCAGTGGAAATCTGCAGCGCAGTCACATTGGTAGTGTCTAGAAGGTGCACAGAGTAAGTAGCAGATGTGGCTGCATCATTACAATCAAATGTCTATCTCTCATACACCAATCTATTTGGTGAGGCATGACTTTTGCATGACCAGAGCACTGCCAGAATTTTATTGGTTTCCCTGTGAATGCATGCCACCTGCCTGGGGTTAACCTACGGCCACTTAGAGGGTCTATCATCAGCACAGCTCAGGTCAGCCTGCACCTGCCACTTGTTCTCTACACAAGCACCCTCCTCCCACTGAGTGGGTCACAACCGCCTCTGGGCAAGTCTCCCGCTCTCCAATTATCCCTAGTGATTTCTAGGTTACTGGAGCCACACTCCCAGTGGTCCCACAGTTCCCAGAAAGCACTCACAGACCCAACACACAAGCCACCAGGATCCTTTATCACTCCATACAGGCAGAAAAACAAATGTGCTGATTCTTACACTGGAGCAATGAACAAAAAAAATGTGCAATTAGCATACAATAACAGGTAACTGAAATATAAATCAATTATAACACTAACTAAACATCTGTATACTGTGAACAGCACCTGGGAAGGCCAGGACATATAACTGTTCACAGAGCCTCAGCAAAGAGATCTGTCTCTCTTTGCTTCTTGGCTAGGAGTGAAGCAACATCATCACTACCAGTGTGTTTTAAGCACGTAAAATGTATTGGATATTTTCCTGCATTATGTTTGAAGTGTATTTCTCATGTTTGGCCAGAAGATGGTGTATGTTTATGCTTAAAGCTGTTACAGATGACTGACTTCTCTTTCTTTATTTGGCACACAGATAATAGGAAGTGTCTGTAGTGATGTAACCAGTTTTTATTTGAAACTTGACTGCTCTGGGCCCTGATTGGCCTGCAGTTTTGAAAATTACCCGTTTCTTCACAGGGAGCCATAAAAAGTCCCTCTCACCATAGCTGCAGAGAGATCAATACTTGACAATACTTGAGCATGATGTATGCCCACAGCCATAGCAACATATAAAATGCGCAACTGTACCAGTTGGTGACTTCAACTGTCATTGCATAGGCCCTGTACCCAAAGAAGCAGCTGCATTAAAGATGCACTCTACAAAAACATCCCTACACCTTTATCCTAATAGCAGAATACATGTGCCCATGTCCAACTAAACCAGCTTCATGTTCTTTATATGGTGTGCATACCCAGACTACATCTCTATGTAGGCCTGTCACTACCTTATAAAATTGCAGCACAATAACAATCACTAGTAAGCCCATCAAATTATTCTTACCCACATTCCCTAAAATTAATTTGTTAGTCCTTCAGTGGTAAGATAGTAAGATAGAATGTTAGGTATTATTAGGAAAGGAATGGAAAACAAAAATGAGGATGTTATAATGCCTTTGTATTGCTCCATGGTACGACAGCACCTCGAACATTGTGTTCAATTCTGGTCGCCGCATCTCAAAAAAGATAGTGGAATTAGAAAAGGTGCAGAGAAGGGCGATGAAAATGATAAAGGGGATGGGACAACTTCCCTATGAGGAAAGGCTAAAGCGGCTAGGGCTCTTCAGCTTGGAGAAAAGGGGGCTGAGGGGAGATATGATAGAGGTCTATAAAATAATGAGTGGAGTTGAATGGGTAGATGTGAAGCGTCTGTTTACGCTTTCCAAAAATACTAGGACTAGGGGGCATGCGATAAAGCTAAAATGTAGTAAATTTAAAATGCGTGAGAGAAATTTTTTCTTCACTCAGTGTGTAATTAAACTCTTGAATTTGTTGCCAGAGAATGTAGTAAAGGCAGTTAGCTTAGCGGAGTTTTAAAAAGGTTTGGACGGCTTCCTAAAGGAAAAGTCCAGAGACCGTTATTGAATGGGCTTGGGGAAAATCCACTATTTCTAGGATAAGCAGTATAAAATGTTTTGTACTTTTTTGGGATCTTGCCAGGTATATTGTGACCTAGATTGGCCACTGTTGGAAACAGGATGCTGGGCTTGATGGACCTTTGGTCTTTCCCAGTATGGCAATACTTATGTACTTATGAGGAGAGGGAAAGCTCCAGATGTTGAGAAAGGGGAGAGAAGAGAAGATGGAGGAGGAAGAAAGGAGGAGAAGGAAGGGGTCCCTGTTCTGGAGCAGGCATGAGAGGAGGATGAGAAGATCTCTCTCCACTTCAGCAGCTGCATGAGGAGGATCAAGAGGAGGGTATGGGAAACCAAGCTGACCCCCTACAACTGCTGGTCATCCAGGCCCTGGTCATAATAGAATCACTGCATCAGATGGGTACCATGGAGCTTGAGAAGCATGCTGCCACCCTAAAGTCCTGACACATATTCAATCCTGAGACATAATGTGCAGCAGGGCTTCAGTCACTTGCAGCATGCCATGGGCCTTTTGGTTACCCCTCTTGAAGGTACATCTGCATGCTCTCACTGATGCTATTAGGCAGCTGGGGTCACATACTGTGCCCCTCCCAATCTAGATCCATGAATGTGATGGGCCAGATACCATTTCATTGTACAATAAGTTTTTTTTAAGTAGTTGAAAGATTTACATGATACACTATCACATTTGTTTTTCACGTAATCTGCTGTCCATTGTGCCTGTCGTAGGCAGCCAACTTCCATGTTGCAATTTTAAGCTTTCAAGGATTTGAAGCTTGCCCACACTTTTCTAATTGTAGACAGCAATGCCACAGAGCTGTCCTGACAGACACACCATTTATAGCCATCGGTAAGTACTGAGTTTGAGAGGTGAGAGACCAGGTGAAGTAGACAATCTGCCATGCATACTCAAATCATACCCTCACAGCCCGAGTCAATATATTATCACACCGACACCAGCAGAAGCAACAAACCTTTGGCTGACCTAGCCTTTTAAAGGTTTTGCAGAGGCACTATGGTGACATATATAGTAAGGATATATTCATCGAAGATATCACATATTGATCTGCTGGCTTCTTTTTCCATATTGGATTTTGCAGATCGTTTGCTTTGTTGTTTTTTGGTATATTGATCTGCTGGCTTCTTTTTCCATATTGGATTTTGCAGATCGTTTGCCTTGTTTTTTGGGTCGAAGATATCACATACATCAAACAGTACACAGTGTGGCTATACTACAATATACTTTTAAAACATGTGGATTGTGAAAAATTACAGGAAGACTTTAGGAAGCTAGAAAACTGGACATCCAAATTGCAGATGAAATGTAATGTGGACAAATGCAAAGTGATGCACATTGGGAAAAATAATCTGAATCATAGTTACCTGATGCTAGGGTCTACCTTAGGAGTCAGCACGCAAGAAAAATATCTAGTTGTCAGTATAAACAATATGCTGAAATCTGTCCATTGTGCAGCGGTGGCCAAAAAAGCAAACAGGATGCTAGGAATTATTAGGAAATGAATGCAAAATAAGACTAAGAATATTATAATACCTCTGTATCATTCCATGATGTGACCTCACCTTGAGTATTGCATTCAATTCTTGTTGCTATATCTCAAAAAAGATGTGGAGGGGCATTTTCGAAAGAGACGTCCAAGTTGCGATTTGGACATCTTTGCAAAACGTCAAAATCCAGGGGCGGGGAAAACCGTATTTTTGAAAAAAGCTGGACGTCCATCTTTCGTTCTGAAAATACCGTCAGAGACTTCCAAATCCTTAAATTTGGATGTCCCTAGATTTGGACGTCCTTGGATTTGGACATTTATGACTTTCGGCGATTTTCAAAACCAAAGATGTCCATGTCAAAAACGTCCAAATGCAAGCCATTTGGACATGGGAGGAGCCAGCATTTGTAGTGCACTGGTCCCCCTGACGTGCCAGGACACCAACTGGGCACCCTAGGGGGCACTGCAGTGGACTTCATAAAATGCTCCCAGGAACATAGCTCCCTTACCTTGTGTGCTGAGCCCCCAAAAACCCACTATCCACAACTGTACAGCACTACCATAGCCCTTATGGGTGAAGGGGGTCACCTATATACGGGTACAGTGGGTTTGTGGTGGGTTTTGGAGAGCTCGTTGTTTCCTCCACAAATGTAACGTAGTGGGGGGTATGGGACTGGGTCTGCCTGTCTGAAGTGCACTGCAGCACCCACTAAAACTGCTCCTCAGACCTTCATGTGCTGTCATGGACCTGAGTATGACATCTGAGGCTGGCATAGAGGCTGGCATGAAATATTTGTAAAGATGTTTTTTGATGGTGGGAGGGGGTTAGTGACCACTGAGGGAGTAACGGGAGGTCATCCCCGATTCTCTCCGGTGGTTATCTGGTCATTTAGGGCACCTTTTTGTCCCTTATTCGTAAAAAAAACACGTCCAGGTGAAAACGTTCAAGTGTTCATCAGGGACGTCCTTGCTTTTTTCAATTATGGGTCAAAGACATCCGAGTGTTATGCAAGCCCAATCCTGCCTTCGCTAAACCTCTGCCCCCTAGAAATGTGGACGTCCTTGCGAAGGACTGCAGTTGGAGACGTCCAAAATGAGGTTTCGATTATACCAATTTGGATGTCTCTGTGAGAAGGACGTCCATCTTCCAATTTGTGTGGAATTAGAAAAGATTCAAAAAAATGCGACCAAAGTGATAAAGGGGATGGAACTCCTCCCATAAGAGGAAAGGCTAAAGAGGTCAGGGTTCTTCAGCTTGGAAAAGAGACGGATGAAGGGGGACTTGATTGAGGTCTATAAAATCTCGACTGGTGTAGAACAGGCAGAAGTGAATTGATTTTTCACCCTTTCAAAAAGTACAAAGACCAGGGAACACTCAATGAAATCACATGGAAATACTTTTAAAACAAATAGGAGGAAATATTTCTTCACTCAAAGAATTGTTAAGCTCTGGAACTCGCTGCCAGAGAATGTGGTAACAGTGGTTAGCATATCTGGTTTTAAAAAAGGTTTAGACAAATTTCTGGAGGAAAAGTCCCAGTCTGTTATTGAGATGGAAATGGGGGGGGGGGGGGGGTGCTTGCTCCAGGATTGGTAACATGGAATGTTGCTACTAATTGGGTTTTTGCCAGTGTAGAAAGCACATACATTTTGAGGAAATAAAATGCATTGTTCAACACAGGATCAGTAAAACTGTCTTTTTTATAGAGCTGCATAATATATCTTATTGCAATAAGGAGGGAAGACTGGGAGAGAAGACTCTCTACCCCATGGATGGGGGCTAATTAGGATCTGACAGGGAGGCACAGGATTCACAAGTAGGTAATGAAGTGCAACAGAGATACAAATTCAGGTAGTTACCTCTCAGAAAAACTTTGAGGTTATTATAGATGATCAACTTAATTTATAGCTTCATACTTCTTCCATCAAAAGTGCTCTTTTTAAAGTTAAATAATATATATCAGATCTTTTTATAAATATAATAATATAATAAAAGCAATAACAATGGAAGGAAGCAACCAGCATCAAAGATTTCTAAGTAAAAAAGCATGGAGCTGAACAATAAAAGAAATCCACTAATATAGAAACAAAATACTGTCAATAGCATCAATAAAAGGAAAAGAATACATAAATACTGGAATTATGGTCAATGGGCATTGAGGCGCAGTCTGATGGGAGACTGAACTTGATCAACAGAAAATTGTCTACAGCAGGCATGTCTAATCTTGGTCCTCAAGGGCTGCAACTTAGTAGACCTTTAAGAATTTCTCCAATGAATATACTTTCTAAATATCGGGGTAACAAATATTCTACAATAGTTGTACTACATGCATAACACAATTATATTATGACAGCTATATCAAATCATAAATCTTTATTGTATCAAAATTATTTTTCACAAAATAAGTACAAGTCTATAAATAGCCAGGCATTGCTGTTCACACAACCATACATCACATGCCCATACTCATTCAAACTTACTCATTCAAACAGCAACAAATCAATTTCCTTTCCACATGGAACCACTAATGGAGTACAAAAATCTCTGCACTTATCTTGAAAATCATCCATCTCACAGTACCATTGCTGAATGTTTATCCATGTACATATTATTTATCACAAAGATCTTCAATCCAAACTCCTCAATGGAACAAAACCTGCTCAATCAAGCAGCGTAAGTTTAATCTGTTGTATCACAAAAATCCTCAATTCATACTCCTCCATATATCTGGAGCCATTCAATGTTGTACCAAGCCGTTAATCCTCCAACACTGCTGATGAGCGCATAAACTCAGTCCAAGGACGTTCCATTATCTTCTCGGGGTATGAACTTGGGTGAGCGACTTTGTTTCAGAGGAGTGAGGGAGGGACAGTATATTGAGGATGAAGTGGCTGAAAGGGGCCACTATGGTGTGCCATCAACATGTATACTGTCAGTATGCCCTCCAGGTGAAAGAAATAGCAGTCTCGCATTCCCAGGGGAATATGTTAAAATTGCAAAGGTACAGACCACATGCAAAATTAAGGCTCTGTTAATATGTGTTCTAGCTTGAGACCTATCCACTGGAATGGTAGTGGGCCAAGCTACACAGCTTAAACCAGCTGAAAAGCACTAACTAGGCCTGATAACCAGCTGATGGCCTTATAGCAGAGAGCCTGCAAGAGCAGGACTGCTTGGTGAGTCTTATTGAAACCTGGTACAACTTTCAAATTGAGTGTAACACTTAAGATGTAGAAATTAATGACAAAAATGGTAAAAAGCTTGGTTCTTAAAATGGAGTTTGTCTTTATAAAATGGTTTCCAGTATCACAAGATATAAAGACACAGATCTCTCTCAGTATTAGGAAAGAGGTTTTAAAAGTGTTGAAATTGGCACTATGAAGAAATCTTTGAGAGGAGGGGCAGGTGGGCACCTGATCTGCGGTTAAGTGTGATTCAGAGATGAAGCAAGATTAGAGAAAAAAGTCCCTCTCCAATTGACTTGTATGTACTGAAAATGCTATATAAGAAGTCGGCACCAGAGCTATCATTGGAACATTTTCCCCAATGAATCTCTGAAAGGCGAAGCTCTGGCCGGTTGAATCCAGAATCTGTCCGATGAATGTACCAAATTGAAGACCTGATTTGGGTGAGAATAAATGACTATTTCTTTCACTAAACTGTTTCAGTCTTTGTTTCAATCTATTCTCTCTCCTCCACCTGTTTCACAGAATACTACACACACAAGTAAGATTCTTTCTTTTTCACTCACATAGATTTCATGTGGGAACATAAATGGCCAAAGATTCACTTAGATCCAGATAGACAGAAAGCTGTGGTCATGGGAATTAGATTTGAACTGCGCCTTCTGTCACCCCCCCTGCGCCTCCATGATCGGAGGCGCTCCTTAGAACCCCATGACATAACACCATGGAATGGGGTGTCACTGGAATTCAGGGAGGGGGTGATTAACAAGATCTTAGAAGAGCAAACCCTCTGTACACCTCCGTGGGGAAGGGTCCTGCGGGGGTCTAGAGAGGGGTAGATAAAAACAGCTCGTATAGTCCAGTACTTGAGTAATATACGTACACAATGCATGGAGGCTCCCTTGGTATCTCATTGGCTGCATAAGGGCCATTTGTTTCAGGAGTTATGTTTTGTGGTATTATATTATATATTATGTCTAGTAGATTCCAATTGAGCAAAACAGGGACTAGGAAGACATAACCGGTGATCATTTAGAGATTGGAGGAGATGTTCTAGGGAGTAAGGGATAGAAAGATTTGATAGGTAAGAAGGATGACCCATACAATAAGCTTTGAAAGCAAGAGTGAGTGTCTGATTGGTTCTTCGTTGACAGTGAGAGCCAATGAAATGCTGAACTACAGACTTATGAACCCTACACTGCCACAGTGCCACAGAGTTAGCTTCAGAATGTTGGAGGTGCTTTTTATTATATAGGATGTAGCTGTGTTTAAAATAAAAGGTTTGGTCAAATTCCAAGAGGAAAAGTCCATATCCGAATGATCCAACTTAAATGCCTTAAACCCTGCAACACAACGAATCTAACACTCGAAATGGACATAGCACAACTCATCTCCTTTCCTATTCCATAATGTGTCTATCACACATGATCTCTACCATAATGGTACTATGTACTTGTCATACCGGAACTGGCAATCGCCAGCACGGTGCTATGTAAGCCACATTGAGCCTGCAAATAGGTGGGAAAATGTGAGATACAAATGCAATAAATAAATAAATAAATAAATAAAAATGATTCTTTGCTCAACAGGAAGACAATGGGATTTCTTACAAAGTGGAGTAACATGATTGTATTTTTGCATATGATGAAGTAATTTGATAGCAGTATTTTGGAGTGTCTGAAGTTTCTTAAGGGGTGTACATGAACAGCCTAGATAAATGATATTGAAGTAGTCGAGTCTTGTAATAAGGAGTGACAGAATCAAGACATGAAAAGTGGAAAGTCAAAATATCTCCTAACTGATCGAAGTTGTTGGAGAATGAAGAAACCTGTTTTACATACGCCAGAGGCTTGTTGAGAGAAAGTTAACTGTGAGTCAAGAGTAACACCAAGATAGCGGAAGGAGGCTACCAGAGATAGAGTGTGACCCAAACGTGTTAAGGGGCACTCTGACATAACAGCCCTGACAAAATAGCCCGAAACAAAAAAGCCCTGACAAAACAGCCTGGTAACAAAATGGCCCTTGACAAATCAGCCTCTAACAAAATAGCCCTTTACAAAATGGCCCCTCCCACAAAATAACCCTTGACAAAATAGCCCCCTTAACAAAATAGCCCCCTAGAAAAAAATGCAGTGCTATATTCTGATATTCTGGGCAGCCTCATCAGGCCCTTTTGTCAGGGGACAAATTTGTCAAGGGCTATATTGTGGGCAGGCCATTTTGACAGTGGCTGTTATGTCAGGGGCTATTATGTCAGGAGCTTTTTTTGTTTGGAGCTTTAATGTCGGGGCTATTTTGACCGGGTACCATGTTAAGGGTAGAGAAGGTGGTGGGGGGGGGGGGGGATGCTACCAGTAAACCAGTCAACCAACTACTTCTTCTATACCAGAACATCACCCAGAACCTCCTAAACCACACACTCCTGAAGATGTAAATTACAATAAATTTATTCAAAACCTCCTATAAGAATTAGCTTTAGTTACTGAGGCTACCACTATAAACAAAAAAAACTTCCAAAGTATACTAAAATGTATAAACCTCCCCCCTTCAGAACTAATTGCACTGCCCTTTCATTCAATTCTTCAGGGGCTATAAACTAAGATCTGGCAAAACCCCTATACTCAACAGCCTATCTCGAAGTGCCTTGATTCTAGCCCTCTCCAGGACATGAAAAAGCTCAATTTCCACATCATTCAATGGTGTTTGAGGTAGTTATAAATAAATCAAAATCTATGAAATATAACCTACTGTCCCCCTTCCAGTTAAGGAGCGAAAGACACTCGATGCAGTGGGCAGAAAAGTATATGCAGGCACAATGTTTGCATCAAGAATAGTTGTACATCAGCTTCAGATATTGCACTCCAAACTTTTTCCCACCTTGGAGAACATTATTTCACCACTTCCAGAATCCTTAACAACCTTTATGTCTACCTTGGAAGAAGTGACCTTTTATCTCATTAACAACACTTATGATCTTTATGATACTACATCTCAACTTGGAGCAATTGCAATTGCAGCAAGAAGAATATCATGGCTGCACACCTCTGGTCTCAGGGATGACCTTGACAAGAACAGGGAAGGTGACTCAAAAACAGAAGCCAGATGACGTAGAAATGTTCATCCAAGACTCAACATGGGCCGTATTTTGGCCTATTAGGATTGCATCAGGAGTATAAACAATCAAAAATATATACTACAATAAGTACATTAAAGTACAAGAGGGACTTTACAACAACTAAAATGAAATATATAAGACATCAAAAATGTAAAGAAAAAGAAATGCATGGTTAACCAGAAGAGCATAATGTCAAACATTAATATTATTGAAAGCACATAACAAAAAATAAAATTTGCAAGGCTATGTAATATTACAGTTATACAAAATGATATAGCACAACAACAATATTGTAATCTAGTGACGGTACCCCCCCCCAAAACAATTATATTAAAATAAAATGCATAAAATAAAGCATGTCTATATTAAGGTAGGGGTGGACCAAAATGTCTTCACAGCCAGGGATCAATAAAAGCAACTTTTATTCAGCAGCACACTAGTGTATGACCCGACACAGGGCCATGTTTTGACGGAACAACTGCCCCAATAAAAGTAGTCCCCAAAGCACACATACTGCCGATGTTGACCAAGCTGAAAATCTAATAAAAAGTCAGCAGAATGCTCCAAAGACCCACTCCATGTAAAGAAGTTTTAAACATGTACTTTAAACTACCAGTGTAGATAACTGAATGCTTACCTAAAACATACATGGTTTTGATTATATTTGCAGAATGGAGGCATCAGAACTACCAAGACAGTTACTCCAATGGCACTGACCACCTGGCTGGAAGGTTGTAAAAAATTCACTAACAAAGACCTGACATAGGCAAATCAAGGCTGAAGCAAGATGGCTACACTTCTGCATGGGTGATTTTACTGCTGTTACTCAGGACTGATCTCATTGGAAGAGACTCACTGGAGATGCCTTTGTCATGGTCACCATGGAACACATGGGATTGCCCTATCAACTAAGGGGTCCTTTTACAAAGGCGCGTTGAAAAATGGCTTGCAGTAGTGTAGGCGCGGGTTTTGGGCACGCGCCAATCCATTTTCAGTGTGCCTGTAAAAAAGGGCTCTTTTTTCCCTGAAAATGGATACGCGGCAAAATCAAAATTGCTGCGCGTCCATTTCGGGTCTCTGACCTTACCTCCAGCCATAGACCTAGAGGTAAAGAATTTGGGCGGTAAGGACCTACAGGCGCCAGAAAATAAAAATGATTTTTCAGACGCGCGGATCGGGCGTGTGCCAAAAATGAAATTACCACAAGAACCACATGGTAGTTGGGTGGCGGTAAGTCAATTTTGGTGCACGTTGGGCATGTGTAGATGCTTATGCGGCTTAGTAAAAGGGGCCCTAAGAGTCCATCCTACTGGGGATAGATCATTGACTTAAAACAAACATTTTGCTTTTCTAAATTACACACTCTAAAGGATTTGCAGCATAGTTGCAGATGTGTTGCACACCTTTCCAATGCATAGCAATTTTAAGAAGGAGTTTTTCAAAACTTTTTATGGCAAATCATATATCTCAAGAAAATACATTGTTCTGTATGTACAGTTCTTGCACCTTTTCAGCTTTTGTGATATTTTTGTTCCATTCCTAAATCTTGTACCTAGTGGCTTCAGATGCAGGAATATAGTAGGGCAGCTTTCTTGTAGCCCCCTCCCTGCCCATCTTCAAGTCTTTGCTTAAAGCCCACCTCTTCAATGCTGCGTTCGGCACCTAACTCTTTCAAGAAATCCAGACTGCCCCAATTTGACCACCTCTATCAGACTTACTGTTCACATGTCCTTTAGATTGTAAGCTCTTTGAGCAGGGACTGTCCTTCTATGTTAAATTGTACAGCGCTGCTTAACCCTAGTAGCGCTTTAGAAATGTTAAGTTGTAGTAGTTGTAGCTATATTTCTGCTGAAGGAAACCCAGAATCTCTATATGTTGTGACCAACACGAAAGCTCTCAAGACACATTTGTGCCATCTTCAGATTCTAGCTCATTTTTGCAATGTATTTGTGTCTAACAACAAATGACCTCTTAGTTGAACATCTTCTGTTCACAATTGACCTACTGGAATAAGTGTCCTTAGTTTTGCTTTAGTCCTTCAGTTCTTTTCACAGGTCATTAGCTATCAGGAAATGGCCTTCCCTGCCAGTCATTATTTCTTAATTGCAATTATTGTTTTAGTGCATTATTGCATATTAAGAAAGCCAGACCTGCTCTTTTTATAATACAGTGGCATGGCTTTCTTTAAAGAAGTATAGGGATGGATGAACACAGATAACTGTTACCCTTAAAGAGGAACTGGTTCATTGCATTTATGTGATGGCATTCTCACATATAATGGAAAAGTGTGCAATTTTCTTTAGAGTTAACCAATTTCCCCTCCACTTATTTTTCTGCTTTAATGTATGTTATCAAGAATCCCCTCCACACTTTATTACACAAATGCCAAAAGCTCCATATTGTCATCTGACTATTTTTCTCTAATTGGGATTGCTGTACTAAACGGAAAACAATTGAGATTTAACTTTTTTCTTTTTTCCCCTGTTTTGTAGGAAGCCTTTCTGATTTGCATTTTCTTCAAGTTGAATTATTTAGCGAGGACTTGATTCACTTAAATTATAGATTTAGAAACATGACCCAAGGACATTTGTTAAATTTGGTGACTGAAATTGGTCACCTACCATGTTAAAAGACAATTATATTCAGAGGGCTGAAGTTTTTGAAAATGCCATGATTAAAGAAGGAAGACAAATTTTCCACAGAAATGGCCCAACACAGAAACAACAATGGAGAAAAGATGCAATGTGCAAACCAGGAGGTGTGTGATCAAACATTTAAACTGATAATTTATTAAAATGATGCAGGACCTGATGCGGGCTGTGTTTCGGCCTAATGGCCTGCATCAGAAATCAAAAATATATCTTTATCGGATGGGGGTCATTTTCAATATGATAGGCACCAGGGCCATGGTCAGCTTCCCCTGCACCTAGTCCACTGAGAGGCAAATTGCATAGTTGCTCTTTCTAGGCTTTCTCCTTTGTGTCTGTTTGGACTGTTTGTTCTTTTCTTCAAAATGTACTTGTTTCCACCATATATCTGTGACCTGCAACTGTGACAGGCTTTAAACTGAATATCAAAGTCCAAGTTTATTAGAAGCTTGATACACTGCCTTAGGGAAGTCCATGTTACGTCTGTGGCCGTGACCACCCTCAGACTTACCCTGTTTCTGGGAGTCAGTGGCTGTGCTGGCTTCTGCTTGTCTCTGTGTCTGTCTCTGTCTTAGTTTCTCTCTGGCTCTGTGTGCTGATTGCCCTACTGAACCTCACCTGTGTGGGCTATGCCTTTTCCAAGATGGCTGCCGCCGACTCCTCTATGCCAGTATCCAAGATGGCTCCCGCTGGGCTGACTTCTCTGTGTGTCAAGCCTCTGTTTGGATGCAAGGTGATTGCTGCAGCTGTGCCTCTGGTGTGGAAGGGCTTTATTAATCACTTAGAGACTACAGCCCTGGCCTTTGCATTTCATTTAGGGCCCTGGTGTATAGAGTGTTCTGTACACTGTTTCAGTGTTTGCTCTGTGTGAGTTTCTATGTTTGACTAGATAGCTTAGGCACCGTGTGGCTTGTTAGCCTGTGTATAGCTTTGCTAGTGCTCTGTGTTTGTTTAGACTAGCCAGCTTAGGCACTGTGGGGCTTGTTAGCCTGTGTATAGCTTTGCTAGTTCTCTGTGTTTGTTCCTAGTGTTAGACTAGCCAGCTTAGGCACCGTGTGGCTTGTTAGCCTGTGTATAGCTTTGCTAGTTCTCTGTGTTTGTTTAGACTAGCCAGCTTAGGCACCGTGTGGCTTGTTAGCCTGTGTATAGCTTTGCTAGTGCTCTGTGTTTGTTTAGACTAGCCAGCTTAGGCACCGTGTGGCTTGTTAGCCTGTGTATAGCTTTGCTAGTGCTCTGTGTTTGTTTAGACTAGCCAGCTTAGGCACCGTGTGGCTTGTTAGCCTGTGTATAACTTTGCTAGTGCTCTGTGTTTGTTTCCAGTGCATGACTTGTTAGCTTGGGCACAGCTTTGTTGTTAGCTGGTGTATAGCTTTCAAGTCTCCTGAGTGTGCTCTGTGTATGTTTCTTGTGTATGACTGGTTTGCCTGGGTATAGCGTTTCTATTAGCCTAGGTACAGTTTACTAGTCATTGTGTTTAAACCTGCCGACTGCCAGAACCCGGACAGTCCCTGCCTGTCGGCCTTGCCTGCGCCTAGGTGCCAGGGGGCACTCCTGGATCTTCATTCCTGCTGTTCCTGCTTGCAAGTTCCATTCCGGGTTTTCCTGTAAGTCCTACCGGCTGCCAGAACCTGAGGGCTCAACCCTCGGGGAAAGGTGGTCAAGCGTAGGTGAAGCCTAGGTCCAGTGTGTTCCGGTCCAGCGGGTTTCACTCCTGTATGTTCCAGTCCTGTGGGGCCCTCCAGTGTGTTCCAGTCCAGCGGGCTTCACTCCAGTGCGCACCCGTCCGGTGCGTTCCAGTTCCGTGTATTCCGGTGTAGAACTCCAGTCCGGGGTTCCGGTCCAGTTTTGTCTCATCTCTACCTTGGAGGTGATCTTGCCTGCCACTGCCGTTCCACGGTAGTGGCCCACGGGCTCACGAACCCAGTGCTCCCGGGGAAGAAGCCTGACAGTATGCCAAGGTCCTCGAGCACGCGACAGTCCATCAGCAGTTTACCTTGTAAACTCAATAATAAGCAATAGAAACAGAAAAGAACTCCATAAAACAGGAAAAAGAGAGTAAATGTTGGAGGAAGGAATCAGAGGAATAGGTCATCTACATAAGAACATAAGAGTAGCCACACTTGGTCAGACCAATGGTCCATCTAGACCAGTATCCTGCTTCCAGCATTGGCCAATCTAGGTCACAAGTACCTGGCAGAAACTCAATTAGTAGCACCATTACATGCTATTAATCCCAAGGCAAGCAACAGCTTCCCCATGCCTGTCTCAATAACAGACTATGAACTTTTCCTCCAAGAACTTGTCCAAACCTTTTCTTAGATTTAGATATGATAACCAACATTACCACATTCCCTGGCAACCAATTCCAGAGCTTAAGTATTCTTTGAGTGAAAAAAAAAATATATCCTTCTATTTGTTTTCAAAGTATTTCCATGCAATTTCATTGAATGTCCCCTGGTCTTTGTACTTTTTGAATGAGTGAAAAATCGATCCACCTCCATCTACTCCACACCACGCAGGATTCTGTAGAACACAATCATATCTCCCGTCAGCCATCTTTTTTTCCAAGCTAAAGATCCCTAACCTCTTTAACCTTTCCTCATATGGGAGATTTCCATCCCCTTTATCATTTTGGTGGCTCTTTCAACCTTTTGTTATTCCACTATTTCTTTTTTGAGATATGGCAACTAGAATTAAATATAATACTCAAGGTTAGGTCACACAATGGAGAGATACAGAGGCATTATAATATTTGTGGTCTTCTTTTGCATCTCTCTACTAATAATTCCTTTTTGCTTTTTTGGCTGCTGCCACACATTGAGCAAAAAATGTCAGCATATTGCCTACAATGACACCTTTTCCTTGAGCGCTGACTCCTAAAGTGGACTCTAGCATCAGATAACTATCATTCTGATTATTCTTCCAAATGCACATCAATTTACATTTGTCTACATTACATAAGTATTGCCATACTGGGAAAGACCAAAGGTCCATCGAGCCCAGCATCTTGTTTCCAACAGTGGCCAATCCAGGTCACAGATACCTGCTACTTGGATGCCCAGTCTTCCAGTTTCCTAAGGTCTTCCTGCAATTTTTCATAATCTGCATGCTTTTTGACAATTCTGAATAGTTTTGTGTCACCTGAAAATTGAATCACCTCACTTGTCTTTCTGATTTTCAGATATAATTTATAAATATGTTAAACAGCACCAGTCCCAGTACAGATCCCTGTGGCAATCCACTATTCACCCTCCTCCATTGAGAAAAATGACCATTTAGCCCTACTTTCTGTTTTCTGTCTAATAACCAAAGCTTTCTGAACATCCTCACACCTTAACCCCTAATTCAGATCAGTAGGAGTGCTACCTGTACAGCAGCCAAAGAACAGAAAATAACTTTCTTTTAGGACAAAGTTTGAGCCCTGCTGCTCTCTTTTTAAAATATTTTTGGCTGATAAATTTCTTTCTAGAGAAAATTCCAGTTTAAAACTATGAAAAAAGGGCTGTACACTACGGAAACTAGTTAATAATACTTGCTGCCCTTTTTTTTCTCAGACTGAACTAGGCACTGCTGTGCCTTATACAGGCTATCTGTTAATGCTGTGGTAGAAAGTTCAAGTTTTAAAATTATGAGGAATAGGGTATGGAGACTAATTAATAAAGTTGATCTTTTTTTAAAATTCTAACGGTCTCTATCAATAACCTACAATTCCTCTATTCTATTTACCAAAGCACAGAGCAAATTAATGTTTACTTACCCAGAGAAATGTCCTTTTCTCTCAGAACTTCTCAGAAATGTAGGGGGTGGGGGAAGGAAGAGTAAAAAGAGAATGAACACCACTAAGGGCCAACAGCATGAGGCACTGCAGGGGTCAAAGGCCATGGTAAGCAAGTGAGCCGTTAGTTGGGCTTTGATTGTTGGTAGCAGTGCATTTTTTCTAGCAAAAAGGGACCGGTACTGAAATGCTACGTCACCCTTCATGGGTGGGGTGATCACTGAGGGACCCACCCCATAATAGCCAGACCCCTGCAACCAGTTACATAACCTATGACAAGGCAGAATTTGTGTGTAGAGCCTGAGCTCTTTCACTAAAATTTGGGGTCCTGGGGGGAGAGATTGGGAAAGGTAGGAGATACCACTATCTGCAAGTCAAGTCTCCACTAAACAAATTATGTCCGATGAGTGGCAGAGGATTTGATCGTGCAAGACTACATGTTTACCTTGTATAGATTGAGTATTGAGAAGGCCTAGGTGAATGGCGAGACAAACACTGTGAGCAGATCAGGAAGTAGGAACATGGGGTATAGCAGACAGCTGTCACATCTCAGATTGTGCAAGGAATGATTGTTGGAGGGAACAGTGGCCCCAAAAGACTGGTATGTGCATTACAGACATCACTAAAAAAAACTGAAGAAAAGAACAAAGAAACAGCAAAGAGACTTGAAGGAGAAAGCATAAAAGAGCAACTGTGCAATTTGCTTCTCAGTGGACTGATTGAGGGCAGTGGAGGCTGACCATGGCCCTGATGCCTATCATTATTAAAACACCCTCCATCCAATAAAGATACATTTTGGACCCCTGGTGCCAGCCATTAGGCCAAAATCAGTGTGTTTATTCTACCAAAAAAGGTGCCGGTACTCAAATGATAGGCCACTCTTCAGGAGTGGGGTGATCTCTGAGGGACCCACCCCACAATAGCCAGGTCCCCTGCAACCAGTCACAAAATCTATGACAAGGCAGAATTGGTGGGTAGAGCCTGAGCTCTTTCATTAAAACTTGGGGTCCATGGGTCAATTTTAACAGACAACGGAAAAGGTGCCAGTACTCAGTACCCCCAAGTACCCCCTCAAAAAAAGCCCTGGCCAAAATACAGCCTGTGTCGTGTCCAAATGATTTCAGTCTCATTTCAATATGCATTACTCTCTACCCAATTTACATTTTCCCCTGGATTCTATATATGGTGCCCAAAGTTGTGTGCTGAAATTTGGGCACATACTCAAAATGTGCGTGCAACTTAAATGAGTAACAAACCCTTAACTAGCAATAATTTGGTGCTAACAACCAATTACTGCAGTTAATTTGCTCCAATTAGGATTTGCACACACATCTGGCTGAGCGATATTCTATAAGACTTGGTGCCTAACTTTTATAGCCTATATCTGAAAAGGGGGTACAACCAAGGGCACATTGGAGGCATTTTAAAAAGTTATATGTGGGTTTACAGAATACGGCCTGAGCACGCCTAAATTCAGCGCCAACAAGGCATAACTGACACCCAAAATGATGAAGTGGATTAGGCGCAAAGTGTGATTCTATAAAGTGCACACAACCTTTATAGAATCATGCTTAGTGCTGATGTTTTTGGACGCCAAATTGTGAGGTCAATTTACTGGATCTAGTTATATGCCTCTTCTCTGATGGTGCAGCCATATTCAGCATATAGATATCCATAATATTAGCATGGGAGAAAAGAATGGAAACCTAATTTGCAACCCCGAATATGCCTTAATTTTTAGTTTAGTTCATTTTAGTTCATTTTTGGATCAATCATCCGTTTGATTTGTTTTCACACACAAAATGAGTCTTATCATGCATTTAATTTATTTCAATTAAATTCAGTGGGCTAAGTAATTTTATGCTATAACAACGAGTTTCACACCCTTTTTAAAAAAAGAAGTAGAGGAATAGTCCAGTAATCAGAGCAGTGGGTTGAGAACAAGGTAAATTAGGTTTCATTGCCCTAGATACAAACTTACCGACCAATATTCAGCAAGCAGTGATGAGCATTTATACATTTTTATAAATGCTCACCAACATGACCAAACAGAAATGTGTATTCAATGCTGGACCATATGCAGGCACTAACACTGAATATTTGGGTGAGTGGCAATACCCTGAATTTATCTGAATACAGCCAGTACTCAGTGCTGTACCTGCATATCTAACTGGGCCAAGTTAGGACTGATATTCATAAGGTCCTACTTGCCCAGTTATCTAAACAGACACTGACACTGAATATTATCAGTGCTTGCATAGCTTTCAGGACCATCCCAACTCCATCCAAGGTTGCCCTGATGCTGCCTAGACTGCCTAGTTCCAAATTGGCGCACAGTGGGCACGCATAGGTGCCTACATGGCTTAGTAAAAGGGCCCCCCAAGTGACTTACCTGAGTCATAAGGAGCTGTAGTGGGACTTGAATGTCCATGCTTTAAGTCAATTAATGTCCCACTCCAAACACACCAAGACTACATCATCCTTTTGCCATATGGACATACAGCAGTTTCAGATGTTCATATCCTGGCTTTCTAAAATTGACATTTTGACATCCATGCAATATGGACTTCTAAATGTTTATTCAGACCTCTACAAGGTCTTCTTGCCAAGTATATCCTGATATATAAGCTAGTGGCTGTTCTGAAACAGTTTCTAACAAATAAGGGAGATTCCAAGTCCTTCATCCAAATGCACATTTAATAGAATTGATGACAAACGAATAAACAAAAGGAACACTTGTAAATGGAATTAATCTGGATTAGGACTCTGTCCATACAGAATGAGTCTGAACCTATAACATAATCCTCTCCCCGAGAAGAGAATTGTCAATGACTGATAATAAGGTACTCATAAACCAGCCCAGCAGACAGCAATTACAGAAGCAGGATCAGCAGCAGTTCAAAGTATCAGCAGCAACAACCATCAGGTAAAAAAATCACTATGGCTTTCTATGTTTGGAAAGGGATGCAAAACAGCCAAGAGCTGCCTCAGTGTGAAGTGTTCTGGCACTCTGTTTACATACTGGATGAATTAATTCTTAAGGGACCGTTCTAACAGCCTGTTCACATATTCTTCGCTAATTTCTCCTCAGAAATCACTCAGAGGGAGGGGAAACCTGCTTCTCCCAGCATGCCCAGGGGTAGGTATCCTCAAAAAGCTGCCAGTATTGAGAGCAACACGGGTAATTATAAATATTGAGGACCACAAAAATACAGGAACTTGGTCCATTTTACACAAATCAAATGTACAGGCATGAAGTCTATTATCATACATACAGCAATGGCTGTCCCATACAATGGGGCCAAAACACGCCCTATCTGGTGTCTGTAGATACCACTATTAACCCTTTTACCAATAATGGAGTGGAGGAGTATCCTAGTGGTTAGAGCACCGGTCTTACAATCCAGAGGTGGCCAGTTCAAATCCCACTGCTGCTCCTTGTGATCTTGGGCAAGTCACTTAACCCTCCATTGCCTCAGCTACAAACTTAGATTGTGAGCCTTCCTGGGTCAGAGAAATATCCAGAGTACCTGAATGTAACTCACCTTGAGCTACTACTGAAAAAGGTGTGAGCAAAAAAATCTAGGTCTCAAGTACAAATCTTCATTTGATTCCAACTTCTCCTTCAAAGGTAGTCAACTCTGGAACACTCTACCCAGACCTATCCATTCTATCAAATACTACCTACCCTTCAGAAAATCTCTGAAAACCCATCTATTCAAGGAAGCTTACCTAAACGCCTCGTCCTAACCCTATTATCCCATCTATTCATCACCTGATCCTGCAACAACAGCTATAACTCATATCACACCTCCTCCAATTTTCCCTATCTTATCCTGACCTTTTCTCTGATTATCTCTATCTAGCCTAAAACTAGCTCTTAATAATATTACTATTATTAATAATAATATTACCTATCCACACACCTCCATTATTCTGCATTCCCATTAATCTGCTAAGATTTACCTGTTTTTCTCTACACTTTGCTTTGTAATCCTTTTATTATATAAGCCGCATTGAACCTGCTATGAGTGGGAAATTGTGGTGTACAAATGTAACAAATAAATAAATAAATAAATATTTTAAGCATGCAAGTCCATCTAATCTGGCTGTTTGTGCTCAACAAGTTTCTAGTTCACTCAGGCTGATTGTCGCTTTTTTTTTTTATTTTATTTATAACCATTTAAATTTTTACAAGAGATAAAACAACTTGCCAGAAATACAGAGAAGGTAATATATAGGAATTATTTCAATTCTATTCTCTTCCTTAGACCACTAAATAGGGAGAGTGAAACAAGACAAGGAGATCAATTAAACAGTAAACAGAAAAATAAAATGTGGTATTAACCTGTTTATCCCTAGATATTACTCATCTAATTCATTATTCCACATTGATCATCTGGTTGGCTTCTTCAAGCCCAATATGGTGTATAGTCAATTCATTTCATTGAAAACATACTTATCATCCAATATTAATTAGAAATAATACATCTGATTACATTCTTTCTCTTTTAAAAACCAGAAGTTATTTAACAATACATATACTTAAGTCTCTAACTCAGATCCCACTGATTAAAGTAATCCCAGTTTTCACAGGCTTCACTCCTTTTAAAGTAATAATTGAGGAAATATTTCTGAGGAAAACTTTAGGAGTCATACCCGGAACTCTGGGAAAAACAATAATCTCAATATTAATCATCTATAATAATATTCATGTTATTATTCAAAGTTTCTGGTCTATTGTAATTTTCAAGATCATAACCACTTCTTGCTCGTGTAGAACTTCATTTGTTACATCAATTTTTCACTCTCAAAGGATTCAGTTAAATTGTCCATGTATCTCTCTAATATATCTGAAGCAAAATTATTTACTGACACCGTTAGGTCTGGAAGCGCCTTCCAGATGATATTCAATGTAACCTCCACGGGAGCCAAAAACTCCAAGCTGATTTCTCTTGTGTTTAGGTTCCGCCGATTCGGGTTCTGCTGTAAACATCTTCCGTTTCAGCATATGTCTCTAACTCACTCCTCCACTCCTTTGGACATGTTGGTTGAATAATTCGGGAGCGATGGGAGTTGTTTTTTCAAGGTCCAAGAGCGTTGACGCTCCTTCGCCGGCGCTAATCAAAGGACTCGCTAACCCTTTCATCTGTGGGCAGTTTGTCGCGCAGCGGTCCCGCACTTGCTGCTCAGAGGACAAAACACTGGCCATCGGTGGCTGACTGCCGGTTGTCCCCTTCCTCTTAGTTAAGGTAACTGCAATTGCAGAGAGGAAATTTACGTAAAGCTAGGCCGTTGGGCATACGAACTACAGATCGCCATCTTATCACTCTCCCAGTTCGGGACACTCTTTGTCTGGTTTCTCCTCAGAGGCCTGTCTGATATGGGCTGATTGTCGCTCTTATGACCTCTTCTCGCTGTCTTGCAGGAGATGAAATGAGAGTGAAATAAAGTTTGAGTCTCTGGAGTGGACAACAGTCCACAAAGTTCACTTGGGAGTGATATGCTCATATCGTGAAAGCCCCAAAACCCTCCTCACTGCAGCATTCTACACTATCTTGAATGCTTTGATTTTCAAAACTGGTATCCCCAAGTACAAAGAGTTACAATTATCTATCCTCAATATCACCATGCACAACAGTGCAAAAATCAGAAAAAGTCAGCATTGGTTTCAGCCGATATAACAAAGATAATTGAGCAAATGATGTACAAATGACATGAGTAATCTGAGATTCCATAGTAAGATGTGCATCCAACACCACCCCCAATAATTTCATCTCATTCCTAATCAGCATTTCCACACCCCACACTTTCACTGACTGAGGCCGTCTGTTGTCCCTCTTTCATTCCATAATCATTATCTCGGTTTTGTTCAAATTCAAAGCTAATCTATTTGCCTCCATTCACTCTTGAATAGGTCATGTCAGGCCCAGACAGAAACACATTATTGAGTGAGATTCCTTGGAACTGAGCACTTGAATCGAATACAATTTTAATCTGGCCTGGTTTCTGCGGATGGTGGGTAGGTACCAACACTCTTCATTTTCCTTTAAAGATGGAGCTGGCTCTGCTTGACTATTAGCCAACATCTCTTGCATGAAGTTTATAAATTGCTGTTTTGTCCCTGTTTCCTTCTTAGAGTTTTTTTTTTTTTTTTGCAATGAATTGAGTTGAGACAGAGCTTGGGATATCAATGTTTAAAACATGAATAGCACTTCTAAAATGAATGCCATATCTTCCTTTGCCTCTAGTACAAGTTTAAGGCTGGGTTTATTAGCACATGTTAATTTGCTTTTAATGTAGGACCCATTAAGAATAGCAGGGCTTGTGTTAAATAACACATTAAATTATATTAATGCAAGTTAATGTGCGATGACTCACATTAAATATAAATGCACATTAGTATATCTAGCCCTTAGATTGTAAACTCTCTTGATCAGGGGAGTAGTTACTGTACCTGTACGTAACTTACCATGAGCTTAGATTTGGAAAAATGAACAATTAAAATGGTTATGAATTTAATTGAGCAAGTCTTATTTTTCTTTATGTTTTATTAGTGTAAATTGTTTATGTAGAGATTGATTTCAATCAAGTTATTTGCACTGATGAAATTGCCAAATGGAGGTGTAAGCTATCAATCTACAATCAAACATATAAACGGCGAGTGACCGTACTCACTGCAAATGCGCAGTAGAGACTTCCCTCTCTGTCCCGCCCCCGCGTCAATACGTGATGACGGAGGGGGGCGGGACAGAGAGGGAAACTGCGCCGCCGACGTTGCTACCGCTCCCCCCCCCACTCGGAGTCGCCGCCGCCACCCCTCCACCCCTCCACCCGGCCCGGGCCCTCTCTTCCTTTCTGAACTTACAGATCCATTCGCCGAACGCAGCAACGCACATCAGCTGAGCTGCAGTGAGCCCTTCCTTCTTTGCCTGTGGCCCCGCCCTCCTGTGACATAACGTCAGCGAGGGCAGGACACACACAGGCAGAGAAGGAAGGGGCAGCTCAGCTGATGTGCGTTGCTGCGTTCGGCGAATGGATCTGTAAGTTCTGAAGTGAAGAGAGGGCCCGGACCAGGTGGAGGGGTGGCGGCGGCGGCGACGACTTCGAGGGGGGGGGAGCGGTGGCGACTTCGCGGGGGTGAGGGGAGCGGTGGTGACCGCGGGGGGGAGGAAAACCTCTATACCAGCCCGTTTTTACGGGCTCAACGGCTAGTAACAGCAGAAAGTAAATAAGACTAGTGAGCAGCCTAAACTAATAACCTTTGGTATATATTTTCAGTGTGATTGTAAAACAATAGTTCTTAAGATTTTTACTTTCTTTTGCTTAGGAAAGATGTTTTCTTTTTTAACTTTTAATAACCTTATTTTATTTACTGTCCTAAAATTTAGATTAACTTATTTTGATACATTGGGTTCTCTATTTCATTACATAGAAAGTACATTTCTAGTTTACTTTGACTTTCATTGACTCTGCAATGGATACCCCTGGGGCCCTAAAAGAATGATAGCTCCATAAATCACTTAGCAAGAGGCTACATTTCTACTACAGATGAAATAAAATACCAACTCACCTTCTCTGTGCTATAAAACTCCAAATTTATTTTATTAGCTAAAACACCTTTTTGCGTCTTATTCTCTTCTTCACCTTTCATATAACTATGGTAATATGAAAAGTTCAATATAACTAAAAGAATTGTATCCAAGGCAGAAGAAAAAGCTTGATACCAGAAATACACCAGTGTCAAATTTTGAACACCAGCTACTTAAATTTAGCCTTGTGAAAGGTCCACTTTTGAATCCCAAGTCAGATTGTAGGATGTAGACTGATGCTTAGTTGAAATTTTAGACAGTGATGGTCAGAACATCAGCACTTCATATGGAGAAAGGTAACACTGTTTATGTAAAGATAGTTTTTTGTATGCCCCAAATTACTCAATAAAGATTGAATAATTAAAAAAAAATAAAGACAGAGGGAGGTATTTATCAAGCTGCACTCTAATGCATTTTATTTAGTTGGATTTTGCTCACACTTTTTTCAGTAGCTCAAGGTGAATTACATTGAGGTACACTGGATATTTCCCTGTCACTGGAGGGTTCATAGACTAATTTTGTACCAGAGGTAATGGAGGGTTAGGTAACTTGCCCAAGATTCCCTGTACCAAAGACAATTCAAAGTGAGAAACAGAGTACACTGAATATTTTGCAACATAAACACTACACTGAAGCATAAAACCATGGTAATCAAAACAATAAAATATTAATTCACTGCAAGTCTATAGACATTGGGGTCCTTTTACTAAGGTGCACTAATAAATTTAGTGCATGCTAACAATTATCACACATTAGATGTTACGAAGTCCATAGGTATAAAATGGGTTTCTTAACAGTTAGGGCATGCTAATTGTTAGCGCACACTAAATAAGCAAAAAGACCCCATCACACTTCATGAGTGATCTCAATATTTGTTTTTTGCAATAATATAGACACCTGAGCTTTGTCATCAGCTCCTCACCCAATCATAAACACAGCACAGTTAAATAATGGCAAAAAACAGCCACAGCTTTATTAACATAAATTAAAATACAATTATCAGCATTACATTGTACTGTTCAGAGCCTAACCTAAAAGTTAGCCTAACTGAAGATTCAAGGTCTATGCAGAGAGTTCACTAAAGGCCTTTGGGAAATATTGCAAGAAGCCCTGACTTTCCCCTGGTCTGATCCCTGGTGATGTTAGCGTAGGTAGACAGGATGTCTCCTACCTTTTGGATGTAGTTTACATGTCTTAAGAACCAGGGCTCAGGAGACCAGTAGAAGCCAGACCACTGTCTCCATAAACTGGGCCTTCAAAGGAACTCACACCTCTTTGGTAATCAGGAGATATCAGAACCAAATAGACCAAATTGTACACAGGCTGGTGCTGGGAAAAGAAATTCAGATATTTAAACCCAGAGAGGGACACAGACAGACAGACAGACAGACACAGACATATACACAGTGGCATAGGAAGGGGGGCGGTCCACCCCGGGTGCACGCCGCTGGGGGGTGTCGGTGCCGCTGGTTACCTGCTCTCTCTGCCCGGAACAGGTTACTTCCTGTTCCGGGGCAGAGACAGCATGGAACCAACGGAGCCGACGCAGCTCCCAGCGACGACGTGCACTCGGCGGGGTGGAGCACCAGTGGTAATAATGCACTCCAGGGGGTGCGCGCGCCGAGGGGGGGTGTGCCGTGCTGCACCCGGGGGGGGGGGGGGGGGGGTGCGCAGCGGTGACCCGCCCCGGGTGTCAGCCACCCTTGCTACGCCACTGCATATACATATACTCAGACACACACCCCCACACCTTCATATATCCCCACATTCAGACATAGGATACACACACTCACATCCCTCTTCACCCCAACAGGACAGACACTCATTCACTGATAAACACACACCAAACCAGAGAGACTGGAAGACACTGATATACTTATCTTTTTGCCCTAAGTACTGTAAGCCTATTTCTAAATAAAATACCCTTTTGCAAGCCACGCCTGTGTGTTGTATTATTGTGCTACAAAACCTATTGCCTCTGAGAAGTGGACCCGAGACCAAATAAAGGAGCCCAGAACCAGATGAATTCAGACATCTTTAACTTTGATGTCAGCAAAGAATACTTATAGGAATGTCCACTAAATATATAGGGGTTGATATTCAGTAGATTTATCTGGGTAGGAGTGGCTTCTACCCAGACAAAAGTGTCATTCACAAGGGTCAGCCACTGATTTTCAAAGGCATTATCCAGACAATGCCACTGAAGAGCTTTACTGACCATCCCAACACTATCCGGATAGTGTCAGGGCAGTCCTGGGTGGAGCCAAGGTGGAGCTGTCTTAACCTGTCCAAATAGTTTTCCTGTGTTGGCACTGAATATTGGTGGTACCCAGATAACTTCCAGCAGATGTCTTAAACCTACATATGCACTGCCAGTATCATGGTACAGTCCAGCATTGAATAGCCAGACATAAATTTAAAGACCGTGGTCAGCATTTGCCTTCAACACTGACTGTGGTGTGTAAAGATCAGGGAGATGGCTCCTACGCCATAACCATATGGTCTTTAGAGATATTAGCCTTAGATTGATTTGCTGCAGAACTCAGTCACCCAAATGGATAGTGGAGATCTGATCAGATTGAGGTACAATACCCAATAAATCACTGTTAGTCATTAGGAATGGCAGACCAAAGATTTTTGATTCATTTCATTTCCAATGTAGTTTGTGGCATTAATAATTTTGTTTTGTATTGCATACCTTCATTATCAAATCAGAGGACAATGTTATTTGGAGGAGTGCACTCATTTGAAGCTCTATTCACTCTTCTAAAAGAGTGCCCACCCTTTTTCAATAAAGTACAAATGTGTAGCAGAAGTTCATAGAAATTTGTGTCTTCCAGTGCCACAGTGCCCTCTGCCTGTTACTTGATGCCAGGGCTTGTGTGACTGCTGCAGCAGCACTCTGCCTGCTGCTGGTGCCCAGTGCCCACGCAGTGCCATGAATGCCGGCTAAATCTTCTCCTGTTGGGACCTTTGTAACTTGGAGTGAATGGATAGAGCAGCAGCTTAAATCCCACATTCTTCAAATCTTGAAGGGGCTGGTCATCCAAAGCAATCATTTAATCTATATACCATTTAACACATTTCAATGCAGCCTGCCTATTGGCAAGAAGCAGGGCATTAGCACACCATCCCATTTGTTTTATTGTAGTCTGCATCTGTTTCCAGGGTAGGACTTACATTGTAAGTGCTACTTGGGGCTGGGGAAGTGGGTTAACAACACTCTACTACTGCTTCATTCCTCTGACTTGAAAGACTTCCAGCCTCCCCTGAAAGCAACAGGGCCTATATTGCATTTGTAAGTGGCACTTCATATAAGTGCTGGGAAGATGGTCAATTAGTTTTCTTTGGCTTATCATGCTTTTTCCACTGCAGACATTCTGCAATGTGTTGATATTCCTTGAACGGTGTTTTGGTGAGATACACACATTCCTGGGTGCTGTATGAACTGCCTAAGGCCCAACTAGAAAGAAAGAGACACGTCACACTGCCAGCTTATTGTGAAGTTTGTCACTGAAATGCATTGAGTGAAACAAATGGCCGCTCCAGTAGATCTCTTTCTTTACTCCCACTGAGTATACCACTTGTGCTCTGCCTGCCACCATCTTCTTATGTCTTCTATATCTGGCTCTGCCTGACAGACTGAAGTAGAACTAGAAAGAAACAAGTCTCCGTGAAAGTACTCTGACTGCCTCTTATGCCTGCTTGTCAAGCTGTGGCTTGTAAAAGAAACAAAAAATCCCAGTCTCTTCTTCATGCCTATGCTTTTCCTTCCCCTTATAACAAGATCCTGCTAGAGCTCCCTGCTCTTACACATAAGTTTGGATGGATGTCAACTTACAACAACTAAAATAAGTAAAATAAAAGCTTGCACACTAGGTAGGTTCAGTTTGGAAGTTGGAAGTATGCACAGCGAAACTAAACTATTTCCTTATAAATAAATGCCGCAGAGAGCAGGATTTTCAGAAGCAGCATGCAATTGCATGGACAAGCTCCTGCGTTTACAAAGAAAACCTCTCACCCAGCATATGATTGTAAAATACATGATGCTCTTTCCCATTTCCCTTTCAGACAATGTAACAGAAAAAGAGCCACATTAATATATATATATATATATATATATATATATATATATATATATATATATATATATATTACTTTTGCGTATAAAAGCACACAGATCTGGAACGCATTACCCATGGCCCTGAAAAATATGGACAATCTAACCAGCTTTCGCAAATCTTTGAAGACATATCTCTTCAACAAAGCCTACTAAAGAGATCCTTAATAAATCATTCCTCAGACTACTCAGGTGCATCAAGAACACCTCTCACAACACCTACCTTCACCCTATTATCGACTGTATTTAAGATCATGTAATGGCTGCATCATAACAACACTCTGTAAGCCACATTGAGCCTGCAAAAACGTGGGATAATGTGGGGTACAAATGCAATAAATAAAATAAATAAATAACTTAAACATATAGCTACAAGCAATCAATTAGCATACATAGGAATTATGTTGCCCAGGAATGATGCTTCAGGTGTCAAATTGTCAATAAAACAAACAATGGGGATGGAAAAGAAGCAAAGTGCCCAAGTAATCATTGCACAGTTCTGGTAGTGTATACTATTTGATTAGAATGGGCACTACCCTTATCACAGAGTGCACACTATTTTCCAAAGACAACATGGGATAAATGTTCATGTTTTAGAATTCCAACAACATGAAATAACATGGGTTATTTATTTATTTATTTGTAACATTTGTATCCCGCATTTTCCCACCCATTAGCAGGCTCAATGTGGCTTCCATAATACCGTAAAGGCGATCGCCAGGTACGGTAGATGTTAAACAAATACAGTATAAAGTAAGGGTCAGGTAAGGTAAGGTTATACAAGTACAATAAGGGTCAAGGAAATAAGGAATATATAATGTCCAATACGATGTAAGGTTTTGATGCATTGCAGAGTTGAGGCAAACAGATAGGTCTTTAATGATCGCCTGAAGTTTAGATGGTCATGGATTGTTTTCACACTCTTTGGTAGTGCATTTCACATTTGTGTACCTAAGTAGGAGAAATTGGATGCATAGGTTGATTTGTATCTGAGTCCAATGCAGCTTGGGATAGTGGAGGTTCAAATAGGTATGTGACGCTCTGGTTCTGTTTCTGGTCGGAAGATCTATCAAGTCAACCATGTATCCTGGGGTTTCACCATAGATAATCTTGTGGACTAAAGAGCAAATTTTAAAGGAAATGCGTTCCTTGATTGGGAGCCAGTGCAGTTTTAATCTGAGAGGTTTAGCGCTATCCAATCGTGTTTTGCTGAATATCAGCCTGGCAGCTGTGTTTTGGGCTGTCTGGAGTTTCTTCATAAGCTGTACTTATATCATTGATATTTCCTATATCATTGCAAATGACAAGCCATCCCTACAAATCATACCTATACCATATGTGGCACTAGGCTGTAAAGATATCAAAGGTTGTTACTGAACAATGCTAAATTGCAAAACTGCCAAGCCCAGATTCTTCAAGAGCTAGCTCTGAATTAGCTTGAATTTGTCTTTAGTAAAATACTCAAGCAGTAACTTCCTCAAACTGAGAACAGAAAACAATCTAAAAATAAAAAGTTCTTCACTAAGTTCATACCATGAATACATTTCAGAGATAGAGTGGGAACATTCACCAGAACCTGCTACCACAGAGTTCTGTTGGATTGTTGAAGCCTTCAAAACCTCCTGAAGAGTCTTAATTGGCCAGTAACACTTCCCATCAATACTACCTGCCTCATACTAGCATGAGCTTCCCTCAACCAGCGGAAAAGCAGGATTAGTGTTTTGAGACCTGCTTCTAGTTATTAGGGGATGGATTGGGGACTAATGTGTTTTAATATATTTATTATTTCTGCCAAGTGTTTTATTATGCATTTTGGATATTGTATCTTTAATTTTTTTTTAAATTATTTATAGCCTATCTATCTAAAATTCTGAGCATTTGAAATAAGCCAAATTGAACAGAAAAAAGAAAAACAACAAATACTAAAATTCACTGATTCTTCAGAATTATATTTATTTATATTTTTATATGCTCTGTACTGTAAAGATGTTGGAAGATGGTGTTATTTTGTAGTTGTGTGATGATCCCCAGGACATCCCTAGTAAGAATGGGGCATGGGTAGGACTCTATTAAGAACTGTTAAATTACTTGTATTTTGCATTTAATTATGATGTAATGGTTGATTTTTTTTAATCTAACTATGATATTAAAAGCTTTGGCTCACCTTGTAGAGGAATAAGAAAGTATATAAATATAAGAACAGAAAATCAAAACAAAGATGAGGAGTCTGGCAGAGCATAAGAGGTTACGCCCAGGGATGGGTAGTAACAAAGTACAGTTATTTCATTACATTACTTAAGTACTACTGGCAGTAATTTCACGTAACGAGTTATATTTTTTGACCATAATTTTTACTTGTAACTCATTAAAAGTAATCTGTACTTTCATACTAAGTAACAAAATACAAATGCAGAAAGTAGGTTTATTATTAAAGAATCTTGTTATTAGTATTCAAATATATGCATCAACATGATACAGAATGCCAAATATAAAACAAATAGGAAGGAAATTCACACCACCATCAGCAGCTGTTCCAACAACCAACAAAAAGTCCCCCCCCCCCTTCTCCCTATAAGCATATAAACAAATACCATACACAAAATCCTTGCATAAGACAATCAAACATGGGCCAGGGTCTGGACTCTTATGACCTTAGACCCTTATCAAAGACATGTCCCCCCCTCCCCACTGGAGTCCCAAAACTGCCCCCCCACCACCACCACCATATAACTATGAAATTCTGAGGGAAACCCAAAATGTATTAAGAGTTTGACCATGAGCAGTCAGTGAAATTGTCACTAAATAAGGGTTCCAAACTCGGAGAAATCTTCTCTGCCTCTTAGGGTGATGACAAGCTGTCCAAGATTCCCAGACCATTAAAACATGTTATTTGTTGTGCCAGTAACAAAACGTAGGGGGCACATCTTGCAACCAATGATTTAGGATACATTTCTTCTCCAGTATATAGGTTTTCCCCCAAAATGAACTCTCCCCTCTCCCTCAAGATCCCAAAAGCAAAACTCTATGAAACAAGATACTTGCCATGGAGAAAACCAGGAGATGTTCCAGAATACATTGAAGGTATGTGAGAAGAGCCATCTAAAAAGCTTTTATCTTCCAGCAAAACCATAAACCATGTAAAAACTGGTGTTCATGTTCCCCACACTTCAAGCAGCAAGGAGAGATGCACAACCTGCCCTAAAGGATATGGTTTGTGACATGAAAGCCCAATGAAATACTCAATATTGACATTCCTGCAGTTCTGCTTGGTGAACCAAGGTTGTGATGGTTTTAAGCAAGGAAAGGTTGGTCAAGGTCCTTAAAGGGTGACCCAATTCTCTATCCCAAGCATCCTGTACGGAAGTGTATGTTAAAGTAGGGAGATGCTGCCACAATAACTTACTCCTGTATGTACCATTTGCCATCTGGGAGGTACCCCAAAGTTCAACAGGATTCTCTCCATTTGAGCTACTATTTGGAAGAAGACCTAAAGGAATCCTGGATGTGGTTCGGTCAACTTGGGAAAAGTAACCCAGCCAAGGAAGGAAACTGGCTGAATATGTGGTCACCATGTAGGAGAGGCTGAAGAAAGCTGGTGAGGCATCCAAGCTCTGCCTGTAGAAGGCTAAAGTGGGTCAAGCCCAAGCCTAGAAAAGCAGAACAGAGAACCTTCCATTCAGGGGATAGAGTCTTAGTCCTCGTACCCTCCTCAGACAGTAAACTATTATGCAACAATATGAAACAAGGATCATAATATCACAATTCTCATGCAGAGCCACAAAACATCCTAATTCATGTTTAATGTGGGATAAAATGCCATACATAAGTAAATAAATAAATAAATATAAACATTTAATGTTGAGCACCTGATTCTCAAAGTGGACATATTCCAAACACTATAATGAAAATAAAATGATCTTTTCTACCTTTGTTGTCTGGTGACTGTTTTTCTGATCATGCTGGCCCAGTATCCGATTCTGCTGCTATCTGTCCTCTTAACTCCATTTCCAGGGCTTCCTTTCCATTTATTTCTTTACTTTCTGCCTTTCTTCTTCATTTCTTGTCCTCGCTCCCCTGCCCCCCCCTCCAGCCATCCACACCCACCCACCCATTGATTCTCTCCTCTACCCTGCCCCCCCTCCAGCCATCCACACCTACCCACCCATTGATTCTCTCCTTTCCTCTCTGTTCCCAGGCAGGTTGTCTAACAGGAGCTGCTCATCTAATCAGAGAGCTCTATTTGAATGCAGCTTAACATACAGACACTCTAATGGGAATTTTTAGTCCCAAAACACTAGCTAAACCCTTCGTTTTTGGATCAAAGTTCACATTTTTGATCAGAGCCATGCCCTAACATTAAGGCTGTAAACATTTCCAACAATTTTTACCCATAAATATGCAAATGAGAACCTCCCAAAAACGGACTAATTTGGCTTGAGCAAATTTGAGTACATAGCATACCAATCCCACTTCCTAGCACCTAAATTCTGCAATTAGATTTAATGCAAATACTTTTAAAACTTATTTTTAGCACTTTTAAAAATTCAGGGGTCAGTGCAAGTCTCTTTGGTGTGAACTGCTCATGTGCAGGAATTCATGATCCTAGTTAAATATCTCCCTGGCAACCCAGGACACCTCCAGCCAAACCCCCTGCTCTGCTCTCCCAGCAGTAAGATAATCAAATTACAACTGGTTATACACAAGGCTAGAGATGGCTTTCACTGCTGCTGCTATTTAAACCCCACAGAGCAGCAGGACTGCAGGAGAACTACTCCTAATACTATTTAGCATTTCTATAGAAACAGCTGATCCATCCTGTTGTGGCTGGGGAGGCAATGAGGCATATTTTCAAAGCACTTTGGGAGGCTAAGTTCCATAGGTTTCTATGGAACTTTGGGAGGCTAAGTGCTTTGAAAATGAGCTTGATAGCCTCCCTAAGCCTATTATACCGGGCGCCTATGGTGGCAATGTTCTTATGAAGTTGTGGAAAAAACACGACCTGTCAATTATAAGGTGGCCTAGCCAGACAAGAGGGACAAGGCGATGACCTTCCACGTTAATATGTTGAAGAAGTAGGTTCTCATGACTGCAGAACTGGTCCAAAGAGACAAATTTAGGCCAGAGGCCCTGACAGAAGCTGGGCCTTTGCAAGTTCCATTTGACGACCAGCTCTCCATCTCACAGAAGGCTGACCTAGATCAGTTAATATATCAGAATCAAGATCTGTTTTCCAGACTGCCAGGCCAGACCCACCTTGCAACTCATGATATTCTCACTGAGCTGGAAGTGGTAGTCCAGTAATCATCCTATTGGATTCCAGAAACCTGGTAGCAGGCCATGGTAAAGGAGATCACTGGAATGCTGAAGCTGGGTGTTATTGAGGAGTCAACCAGTAACTGGTCATCTCCCATTGTGCTAGTGTCAAAGCTGGAGCAAGCTGGAGCAAGACGATGTCCAGAGATGGAGCAAGGCTCAGACTAAGTAAAGATCAATGCCCAGCGCTGGAGTAAGTCTTGAAATCCAGCAATGGAGCAAAGTTCAATGACCAGAAGCGGTTCAAGGCCCAACATCCGCAGATGGGGCAAGACTCAGTGGCCGCAGTTGGAGCAAGCTCAATGCCCAGAGATGGAGCAAGATTTGATGAGGCCTTTTATGGGAGGACAAGAAGTCCAGTATCTGGGGTACTCAATCAGGAAAGGACAAGTGAGACCCCACATCCAGAATGTAGAGGCAATTACCCAGGTGTCAATACCCCAGATGAAGAATTAAGTGTGATCCTTCCTCCGCCTCATTGGTTATTACCACTGGTTTATTTCAGGTTTCGCTGAGAACGCAGAACCACTAACCCAACTTCTATAGAAGAAAGCTCCAGAATGATGATACACTGAACGGAAGATACGGATGTAACCTTCCACAACCTGAAGAGGGATATTTGCTCAGAGGTAGTGCTGTTTAGTCCAGACTTCAACAAGCCTTTCATCGTGCAGACTGATGCATCAGAGGTTGGCCTTAGGTGCATTCTGGCCCATGAAGTGGACGGGGAAGAGCACCTGGTGGTATGCACTAGCTAGAAGCTGTTCACAAAAGAGAAAAATTATGCAGTGATTGAGAAGGAGGTTCTAGCTATCAAGTGAACCCTGGAAATATTCCAATATTATTTATTTGGGTGACACTTCCTGCTGAGTACCGACCATCAGCCTCTGCAGTGCATGGCTCAAAATAAATATTTAAATGCATGTATCATGTGCTGCTTCTTTAGCCTCCAGCCCTTTATCTATCAGGTGAGACATCAGGTGAGCTGAGACCATGCTATCGCTGATTTATTATCTCAGGATACAGCAGGCACTCAACCAGGTAGGGTTGAGCTGAGGGAGAGGGCATGTGAGGGGGTATATGGAACCCTGCCCCTCACCATTAAGAATAGTCCCTCAGATAATCAGAACCACCTAGTACCACCCAGGGAGGAAGTGAGATGGGAGGGGTGGAGTCAGACTAGGAAGTATAAAAGGCAGGGCCATAGTGGGGTTAAGGAGTCCCAGGGAAGGAAGAACTGAAGCCCCAGCATATGCCTTTACAATCTATGTCTAGCAACCATGACCTGACTGAGGTAAGCCAACTTTTGGATCTAAACCTTGTAAGCCCTGTTCTGAGGTCTGGTTGGAGCCAGACCTGGAAACTCAGAGACAGAGAGAGAGAGAGAGAGAGAGAGAGAGAGAAGAACTTACAGGCTATGTTTGGGGCGTGGCAGTCAACAGCCACAGACAGTGTTAGGGGCCCTGTTAGCCACAGGCCCTGGTTAAGACTATTATCTGAACTAAAGAGATTTTTCATCTTTTGTTCCTGGCCCTGAGGCATAACAGGCCTCAGGTTTCTGTTAATAAAGCACTTGTTTCATTTGTATACCTTTGTCCAGCTGTGTTATTGTGCAGGTCCACCCTCAATCCTTGATTGCCGTATCTCAGAAGGATTGTATTTCAATGTTTGATTTTACATTTTCTTTTTCTTTGTTGGAATAAAGGATGTATTTGCTCATATCTGATTTCTGTAATTTGGTAGAGACTGTATTTCCTGGTCTGTATGTTAAAAACTGCAATTATTTAAACCATTGAAGAAGAAAAAAAGAAAACAGGAAGAAATTGCAAAGAGAAGAGAAAAATAGCATTTATAAAACTACAAGTGATCACAGAAAGGAGAAACTGGTAAGAGAATTCAGAAAAAAAAAGCAGTTAGAAGGAGGAAGATAGAAATGGAAGGAGAAAATGCCTAACATGTTAAAACAGAGGGCAAAGCTTATTTTTAGATATATTAGTGAGAGGTGAAAATGCAACAGTGGCACTCTGAAACTCAGGGGCGCGCAGAATCATTTTTCAGCGCACCTATATAAAATGACTTTTTAAAACCTTTTTGCCAAAAATGGATGTGCGACAAAATGAAAATTGCCACACATCCATTTTGGGTCTGAGATCTTACTACCAGCCATTGACCTAGCGATAAGGTCTCACACGGTAATCGGCCAGTAATGGTCTACATGCATAGAATGACGATTACCGCCCGCGCACCAGAAAATAAAAATATTTTCCAGCGCACCTGTCGCGGCTCTGATGTCACTCCGGTATTGGTGAGCTCTCGAGTCTTCCCGAGCCCCACTAGGGCCAGGAAATCACCGAGCACCCCGAATCTTCACCCGCGGCGACCGCCGTTTACCGAGGGTTGAGCCCTCAGCTGCGGGCGGCCAGCAGGACTGCTGGAACCGCGGGGTGATGGCTGGCCTGGCTGGGTGTGGGTACAGAGTCCTTGGTGAGCGTGGCTTAGCCGGGCGGCTAGCTGAGCACGGGGAACGGACACAGTCTTTATTGGCAATAGCCAGCAGGATGGCTAGCTGGCACGAGGAACAAACACAGTCATCACTGGAAATAGCCAGCAGGATGGCTAGTTGACACGAGGAACAAACACAGTCTTCACTGGAAATAGCTAGCAGGACGGCTAGCTGACACGAGGAACAAACACAGTCTTCACTGGAAATAGCTAGCAGGACGGCTAGTTGACACGAGGAACACACACAGTCTTCACTGGAAATAGCTAGCAGGACGGCTAGTTGACACGAGGAACAAACACAGTCTTCACTGGAAATAGCTAGCAGGACGGCTAGCTGACACGAGGAACAAACACAGCCTTTACTGGAAATAGCTAGCAGGACGGCTAGCTGGCACGAGGAACAAACACAGTCTTTACTGGAAATAGCTAGCAGGACGGCTAGCTGGCACGAGGAACAAACACAGGCTTGGAAGGTGGCTTCAAACAACAAAACGGAAGCACTGGACCCCTTCCGTGTTCCCGTTTAAATCCCCCGCTCGTCCTGGCTGGGGAACCGCTGGAACCAATCCTCTTCGCACAGGCCGGCAGCGGGGGCCCGGATTGGTCCTCCCGTCCGATGGGCGGAGTTCCTACGCGGATGCGCCAATCCGGCGCAAGTGGGCGGAGCCTCCTCGCTGGTCCCGCTGTAGCGAGGAGGACGACGACGCCGGCGCCGCCATCTTGGCCGGCGGATCTCCTTCTCCGAGGCCGGCGCTTGCTCTTCTGGATCGCCGGCCTCGGAGCAGCCTGCAGTCGCGGCGATCCCCGTGGCAGCCTTCCCCCGCCGCCCCGCATCCCACGGGCGCCCCAGCCTCTCGCTCCGGCCCGCGGACCGCCAGGTAAGGGCCCGGAACGGGACAGTATCTTCCCCGGATGACCCCTTCTCCCGGGGCCCGGGTTTGGACGGATATCGGGCGTGGAAGGCTTTGACCAATTCTGGGGCATGAACATTAGCCACGGGTTCCCAGGAATTGTCTTCGGGGCCAAAAGATTTCCATGATAACAAATAATGCAGTCTTCCCCGCCGCCACTTTGAGTCGAGAATTTCTCCTACCTCGTACTCCGGGTCCGGGGCCACCTGGAGATCTTCTTCTTGGGCCGGGGGCGGGTGCCACCCGGACCCCTGGAACCGCTTCAATAACGAGATATGGAAGGCGTTATGCACTCGTAGGCTGCCGGGTAACCGCAACCGATACGTTACTGGCCCAATTCGTTCTTGGATTGCATATGGTCCCGCATATCGAGGTCCCAATCTTCGGGAAGAACCTCGGAATCTCAGATGTTTCGTGCTTAACCATACCTTCTGTCCTGGTTGGAGCACGGGAGCGGGCCGCCGATGGCGGTCAGCAAAGATCTTGTCCTTGGTCGCGGTCTTCTGTAATTGTTCCCTAGCCATCTTCCAGACCTTTTGTAGGTCGGCCACGACTTGGTCCCCCGCCGGGGTTATGGCGGTAGCCGGGAACGGCCCTGGAAGCCGAGGATGTCGTCCATATACCAGGAAGAACGGGGACTGCCCTGAGGACGAGTGGTCACTTTGGTTATAGGCGAACTCGGCCCAGGGAAGTAGAGAAACCCAGTTATCTTGTCGTTGGTTGACAAAAGCTCGTAAGAATCCTTTCAAGGTTTGATTAATCCTCTCAACCATGCCGTTGGTTTGAGGATGGTAAGCGGATGAAAAATGGTTCTCCACCCCCAAGGCCGTGCACAAAGTTCTCCAGAAGCGGGAGGTAAATTGGGGTCCTCGGTCACTGATGATCCGAGTGGGTAGTCCATGTAGTCGAAAAATGTGGTGAATGAAGGCTTGAGCTAGAGAGGCGGCCGACGGGAGGTTCGCGAATGGAACAAAGTGAGCCATTTTAGAGAACCGATCTATCACAACCCAGATCACGGTATGACCCTGGGAGCGAGGTAAGTCAGTGATAAAGTCCATGGATATCTCCGACCAGACCCCACGGGGGGTCCTCCTACTGGCTTGGTTCGGGCACATACCGGGCACGAGGAAACAAACTGGAGGATGTCTCGTCTCATCTGTGGCCATCGATAATGTCGTGTGATGAATCGGAGTGTCTTTTGGTACCCGAAGTGCCCGGCCCATCTAGACGAGTGCCCCCATTGCAGAACCTCTTTCCGATCGGCGGCCGCCACGAATTTCTGGATCAGTGCAACCTCCCCTGTGGCCGCACTGAGACAAGCGGGGTCTAACATCGGATGAGTCTCCTTAGTCTCTTCTGGTACCTCGAAGGCCCGGGAGAGCGCATCGGCCGGGGTATTCTGGGAGGCCGCCCGGAACACTAATTGAAAATGAAACCTGGCAAAGAATAATGACCACCGAGCCTGTCGGGGATTCAACCGCTGAGCCTCTTGGAGGTATAGGAGGTTCTTATGATCAGTGATGACCGTGAACCGGTGTTCCGCTCCTTCCAGCAAGTGTCTCCACTCCTGCAGTGCTAGTTTCAAAGCCAAGAGTTCTCTATCCCCTACCGTATAATTCCGCTCGGCTGGGGAGAATTTACGTGAAAAGAAGGAGCACGGTTGGCGCCGGCCTTCGGGGTTGATTTGAGAAATGACCGCCCCGGCCCCTAGGGCGGACGCGTCCACCTCTACAATGAAAGGTTTCTCAGGGTCGGGGGTCAACAGAATGGACGCGGACTCAAAAGCCTCTTTTACCAGATGAAAAGCCGCTTGCGCCTCTGGCGGCCAATCCCTGACCCTCGCGTTCTTGTGGGTGAGCGCCGTCAACGGGGTTGTCAACCGGGAGTACTGGGGAATAAATTGGCGATAGTAATTGGCGAAGCCCAGGAATCGTTGTAAGGCCTTCAGGCCCTTCGGTTGAGGCCACTCTCGAATGGCTTGGAGCTTGTCTGGCTCCATCTGTAACCCCCCTGGAAGCAGGATATGCCCTAAAAAGGGTAAGGATCGCTGATGGAAAGCGCACTTACTCAGCTTAGCAAATAGATGGGCTTGACGTAGGCGGTGCAGCACTGCACGAACATGGCCCGGATGCTCCAGGGGGTCCTTAGAGTAAACTAGGATGTCGTCCAAATATACAATCACCGTGGAATTTAGCAAATCCTCTAGTACACAATTGATAAGGCGTTGAAACACCGCAGGGGCATTGCAGAGACCGAACGGCATCACCCGATATTCAAAATGTCCCTCGTGGGTGTTGAAAGCCGTTTTCTATTCGTCCCCGGACCGGATTCGTACTAGATTGTAGGCCCCCCGCAAATCTAACTTAGTGAAGATCTGAGCTCCTTGCAGTCTGTCCAAGAGCTCGGGAATGAGCGGCAGCGGGAACCGATCCTTCACGGTGATGGCATTTAATCCCCGATAGTCAATGCAAGGTCTCAGCGACCCATCCTTCTTGGTAACGAAAAAGAACCCTGCCCCGGCTGGGGATGTAGACGGCTGAATGAACCCTTTCCGTAGGTTCTCATGGATGTATTCTCGCATTGCCTTGAACTCTCCTCGGGACAGTTTGTACAGTCGGCCCCGTGGGGGTACCGTATCCGTCTTCAAATTGATAGCACAGTCAAAAGACCTATGCGGCGGTAGTACCTCCGCCTCCTTGGGATTAAACACATCTGCAAAGTCTCTATAATCCATAGGCAAGGAGCCCAGTTCACCCGGTCCCTCCTCGGGCAACGTATTTAAGGCCGGACAGCTGCCAGCCCGACCCTTACAACAGGTCTCTTGACAGGAATTACCCCACGCTTGAATTCTTCCCCCGGCCCAGTCGATAACCGGGTTGTGGTATCGTAACCATGGCAGTCCCAGAACCACAGGGTGGATGGTCCGGGATAATACTAAGAATTCGGCTTCCTCCCGATGGTTCTCCCCCACTTGCAGTCCCAACATTGGAGTAATCTCAGTGACCGGCTGGGGAAGGGTAGTTCCTTGGATGGAGGTTATCCGCAGCATCGGCCTCCGGGGGAGCGTGGGCCAGCCCATTTGCTGCAGCAGTTCGAGCCCAATAAAATTGCCCCCTGACCCCGAGTCCACCAGGGCTCGGGTCTGAGCCGTGGCCTCCTGCCACCGTAAGGTCACCGGTAGGATGATCAGGGTGTCTGGTAGGGGAGCGGAGTGCCCCAAGAACCCTCCCCTCAGGGTGCCTTGGGGAGCGCATTTCCCGGCCGGATGGAACAAGTCCGGAGGAAATGCCCAGCCTTCCCACAATAGAAGCACAGTCCGTTTGACTGTCGTTGCTGTCTTTCGGCGGGAGTCAACCGTTGCCGGCCCATCACCATCGGCTCCTCCCCGGGCTCCGTAGTGTCCCGGTTCCCCTGGCGAGAGGACGGCCCTTTGCTCGTCCGGGAGGTCCCTCGTGCCCACTTCTGCCGCTCCGCCCGGGCTCTGGCTCGCTCCTGGAATCGGGTGTCCACCCGTATACAGAGTGATATGAGGGCATCCAATTGTCCGGGAATCTCCCGTCCCGCCAATTCATCCTTGATTCGTTCTTGTAATCCCTCCATAAAAATGGCCATCAAGGACTCCGGATTCCAACGCAGCTCCGTGGCTAAGGTACGGAACCGGATGGCATAATCGGCCACCGTACCTTCTCCCTGATGAATCCGGAGCAGTTCCGATGCCACGGAGGAAGGTCTTCCCGGAAGGTCGAACACCATCCGGAACCGGCGCTGAAATTCGCTATAATCATCCAAAATGGGGTCATGTTGTTCGTTCAGGGGGGCCACCCAGTCCTGGGCTTTTCCTTCACAAAGGCCCATAATGTAGCCCACCTTACTTTGGTCCGAAGCAAAGGCCTCCGGTTGCATCCGGAAGGCCAGGTTACACTGGTTAAGGAACCCCAGACAACCTCCCGGGGTCCCATCGTATCGTGCTGGTTCAGGGAACCGAGGTCCCACGCGGAACCCTCCCATACGGGGAGCCGCTGCGACCCCTTGGACCGCAGCGGCCTGGTTCTGTACCTGAAGCGTGGAAAGCTGAGAACATACATTCTGGAGCGCCCCAGACAGGGCATTGAGCTGTTCCTGTTGCTGCTGGAGAACCTTGGCCAGGTCCCGTAGATCAGGTTGCGTCGGCGAGCTCATGGCTTCCGTTTTCTGTCGTGGCTCTGATGTCACTCCGGTATTGGTGAGCTCTCGAGTCTTCCCGAGCCCCACTAGGGCCAGGAAATCACCGAGCACCCCGAATCTTCACCCGCGGCGACCGCCGTTCACCGAGGGTTGAGCCCTCAGCTGCGGGCGGCCAGCAGGACTGCTGGAACCGCGGGGTGACGGCTGGCCTGGCTGGGTGTGGGTACAGAGTCCTTGGTGAGCGTGGCTTAGCCGGGCGGCTAGCTGAGCACGGGGAACGGACACAGTCTTTATTGGCAATAGCCAGCAGGATGGCTAGCTGGCACGAGGAACAAACACAGTCATCACTGGAAATAGCCAGCAGGACGGCTAGTTGACATGAGGAACAAACACAGTCTTCACTGGAAATAGCTAGCAGGACGGCTAGCTGACACGAGGAACAAACACAGTCTTCACTGGAAATAGCTAGCAGGACGGCTAGTTGACACGAGGAACAAACACAGTCTTCACTGGAAATAGCTAGCAGGACGGCTAGCTGACACGAGGAACAAACACAGCCTTTACTGGAAATAGCTAGCAGGACGGCTAGCTGGCACGAGGAACAAACACAGTCTTTACTGGAAATAGCTAGCAGGACGGCTAGCTGGCACGAGGAACAAACACAGGCTTGGAAGGTGGCTTCAAACAACAAAACGGAAGCACTGGACCCCTTCCGTGTTCCCGTTTAAATCCCCCGCTCGTCCTGGCTGGGGAACCGCTGGAACCAATCCTCTTCGCACAGGCCGGCAGCGGGGGCCCGGATTGGTCCTCCCGTCCGATGGGCGAGTTCCTACGCGGATGCGCCAATCCGGCGCAAGTGGGCGGAGCCTCCTCGCTGGTCCCGCTGTAGTGAGGAGGACGACGACGCCGGCGCCGCCATCTTGGCCGGCGGATCTCCTTCTCCGAGGCCGGCGCTTGCTCTTCTGGATCGCCGGCCTCGGAGCAGCCTGCAGTCGCGGCGATCCCCGTGGCAGCCTTCCCCCGCCGCCCCGCATCCCACGGGCGCCCCAGCCTCTCGCTCCGGCCCGCGGACCGCCAGGTAAGGGCCCGGAACGGGACAGCACCTAGCAGACGTGCATCAAAAATGAAATTACTGCAAGGGCCACGTAGTAGCCAGGTGGTAACTCAAAATTTACACACATTGGGCACACTTAGGAATCTACACAGCTTAGTAAAAGGGCCCCTTAGAGGTGAAGAGAAGAAATATGTAGAGCAGCTGTTCTCAACCTAGTCCTCAAGGCACAGCCAGCCAGTCAGGTTTTAATCCACAATATATATGCATGAGATAGATTTGCAGGATGGAACTGAAGAGTAAAGATGGTCAAAAAGTGGAAGCATAAGCACAAGTCAAACATTCAAAGCCTATACTGACAATCTGGTCTGACATGGCCATGTTTCGGCACTGTGACTGCGTCAGTACTCAAAACCAGAAATCCATGAGTAACCCCAAAGCAAAAAATCTAATATTCATTTTTTTCTCTTTATTTTTATTTCAGATTTTCTTTGTGATAACATATTGATTGTTGAAGAAGCAACCCCTCTGTGTCAATGTCACTGCTCACAGTGTTTTATCATACTCATTGTGAATAACCTGGAAAAAAAACGTGTTGGGTTTACACCAAGGACTATGCTAAGAATCACTGATTTAGAGGCTAGAATTGTTTATGAAATTTTCAGGAATTTTCAAGTATTTTTGTCAGTTTCCTCTACACTTTTTAATAAAAATGTTTAGCATGCTTGGAGGACCCTGCTCTGTCGGCCCTGGAGCTTCAGACCACATCTTTGCAACTTCATGTGCCCAGGCCGCTGGAATAACGCTGCTTGCAAGGTGGTTCGCAAGCAGCATTATTCTCTAAAAATTGGATTCAGCAACCCGCAGGACTGAGATACCACAGGTTTCTGAATCCAGTGGTAAATCAGAGTGTAATAAAAGGCAATCTTTTACTGCACCTTGATAATTCCCCCCTTCTAAGTAGTTATAGTATGTAGTGAAGGAGTATTAGTGGAGGGGAGAAGGATTTGACAGCTGATCTACAATATTATCAATATGACAATATATTGTATTTTCTTCCAGCTCTTCTCTGAGCTAGAGACCTTTAGCACACACTCAACCATGGGGCTCCAATGAAATACTGCACCAATATTCTCTTTCAGTAATGGGATATACAGGGCCGTGCCAAGGGTCTCTGGCGCCCCCCTGCAGACTATCAGTTGCCCCCCCCCCCCCTCCCCGGTGAAAATGATCGCTCACCACTTGCCACACTGACAGGAATTGTCAGCAATATTCTTAGAAACGAATTGCTATACATTGCAAAATAAGATAGCAGATGTAAATTCTCAAAGTGGACATATTCCAAATGCTAAAATGAAAATAAAATGATTTTTTTCTACCTTTGTTGTCTGGTGACTTTCTTTTTCCGATCATGCTGGCCCAGTATCTGAGTCTGCTGCTATCTGTCCTCTTAACTCCATTTCCAGGGCTTCCTACTTTTCTCCTTTCTTCTTCATTTCTTGCTCTATATCCATTTCCAGCAATTTCTTCTCTCTCCCTGGGTCCTGTCCTCCCATCCATGTCCATCCTTGTCCCTCTCTGCCCTTCCCTGCTGCTTCCATAGCCAGCAATCCTCCTCTCTCCCCTCCCCTCCATTTCCAGCAATTTGTCCTCTCCCTGGGCCCCCATGTCCATCCTTGTCCCTCTCTGCCCTTCCCTCCTCCATCCATAGCCAGCAATCCTCCTCTCGCCCCTCCCCTCCATTTCCAGCAAATTGTCCTCTCCCTGGGCCCCCATGTCCATCCTTGTCCTTCTCTGCCCTTCCCTCCTCCATCCATAGCCAGCAATCCTCCTCTCTCCCCTCCCCTCCATTTCCAGCAAATTGTCCTCTCCCTGGGCCCCCATGTCCATCCTTGTCCCTCTCTGCCCTTCCCTGCTGCATCCATAGCCAGCAATCCTCCTCTCTCCCCTCCCCTCCCCTCCATTTCCAGCAATTTGTCCTCTCCCTGGGCCCCCATGTCCATCCTTGTCCCTCTCTGCCCTTCCCTGCTGCATCAATAGCCAGCAATCCTCCTCTCTCCCCTCCCCTCCATTTCCAGCAATTTGTCCTCTCCCTGGGCCCTGCCCTCCCATCCATGTCCATCCTTGTCCCTCTCTGCCCTTCCCTCCTCCATCCATAGCCAGCAATCCTCCCCTACCCTCCATTTCCAGCAAATTGTCCTCTCCCTGGGCCCCCATGTCCATCCTTGTCCCTCTCTGCCCTTCCCTGCTGCCTCCATAGCTAGCAATCCTCCTCTCTCGCCTCCCCTTTCAGCAATTTGTCCTCTCCCTGGGCTCTGCTGCTGCCCTCCCATCCATGCCTGTCTCTCTGCCCTCCCATCCATGCCTCTCTGCTCTTTCCTCCGCGCCCTGGGGTCTTTAAATCTTTTACTTCTGGTCGCAGCAGCGTCAGTGAAAGCGGAGAGCTGCCAACGTCTCCCTTCCCTTCGCGCTCTTGGTTCCCTCAGTGTCCGCCTTCTTCTGATGTCAGAAGAAGGCGGGACACTGAGGGAACCAATGAGTGCAAGGGAAGGGAGACGTCGGCAGCGCTTTCATTGACGCTGCTGCGACCGAGGTAAAAGATTTAAAGTCCTCGGCGGCGCGGGGCGAGGGTAAGCACCGCGGCGGCGCCCTCCAGAGGTGGGCGCCCCCCTGCGGCGCTTACCTCGCTTACCGCATCGGCACGGCCCTGGGGATATACTTGGAAATAGGAACCTGCATTCAGTGCATTTTGTCTAGCAAAAAAGGTGCCGGTACTCAAATGCCAGGCCACCTTTCAGGGGTGGAATGATCATTGAGGGACTCACCCCACAATAGCCAGGACCCCTGTAACCAGTCATAGAATCTAAGGCAAGGCAGAATTTGTATGTAGAACCTGAGCTCTTTCATTAAAATACAAGAACCATGGGTCAAGTTTAGTAGACAGTAGAAAAGGTGCCAGTACTCAGTACCCCCAAGTACCCCCTCAAAAAAAGCCCTACTTGCATTTATAAACTGGGTTTCACATGGATCTTATTATCATCACAATTTTCTTTCCCAAATAGAGAATACATAAATGCCTGATCTCTGCAACACAACAAAACTAAAGAACGTAATGGACATAACACAACTCTTCCGTTGTACGATTCCCTAGTGTGGCTATGCCACATGAACTTTATCTTACCACACACACAAAAAAGCAACACTGGACCTTCAAGAGAGCGATAACAGCCATCCTTTATTATTACAAAGACCCGACACGGGCCGTGTTTCGGCGCACAAGTGCCTGCCTCAGGGGTCTGACATAAAAACACAAAGATAAAATTACAAAGATAAAATTAAAATTAAAAAAAACCTTGTAAATATACATATATACAACAAAATATTAAATCATAAAAATGTTTTTATGATTTTATGATTTAATATTTTGTTGTATATATGTATATTTAAAAGGTTTTTTTTAATTTTAGCTTTGTAATTTTATCTTTGTGTTTTTATGTCAGACCCCTGAGGCAGACGCTTGTGCGCCGAAACATGGCCCGTGTCGGGTCTTTGTAATAATAAAGGACGGCTGTTATCTCTCTCTTGAAGGCCCAGTGTTGCTTTTTTGTGTGTATTGTATGCTTGTACTCTGCAAAATCCTCTCTTCTGTGCCTCTTTATCTTACCACAACATCACTTTGTATTTGTTTACACTGGAGTCTGTAACGCCTCTCTGGTACTATGTAAGCCACATTGAGCCTACAAATAGGTGGGAAAATGTGGGATATAAATGTAACAAATAAATAAATACAAATATCTATATTCCTCTAATTCAGTAAGTAATATTTTCACTAAATTTTCACAGATCCCTCACTGGAATGAACCAATTCCAGACTGAGCAGGCAAAGGGACACAAATAAATGGTGTCAATTTGATGTGAAAAAAAAGTTTGTCTCCTTTTGGCAATACTTGCTATTAAATTGTCATAGTATGCATCCTGGGACTCATTGTATAGGAATTTTCAGTTATGTCTTGCAGGCTTTCAACAAATATACTGGAGCATGTTGTCATTTGGTCCAGGTATAAAATAGACTTAAAAGACTTTCTTGAGGTATAGTAGATTTATGGAGAGAAATCAAATTATAGCGTTCTTCAGTGATAATAAGATAGTCTGAGTCCTTGATGCTCAGGTCAGTCCTTAAAACTATCATTACATTTAGAACACAGTGGCTCTATAAAGCTGCCATTTTAAAATATGCCTACTCACTCTTTGAAGTAATGAGGTCACAAAAGGATTTGGACATATAACCCGTAAACACATTAAACTCAATCTAGCACATTCACTCTGGAAATAACTTTTTAAAGCTGTCAACAGTAGCTCTAAAGAGAGTTCAGAGATCCTATAATATTTATTTTAAATGAAAGCTATAGGGATTAAAATATGTTCTGCATTAAAGGCTCAAAGGATAGTTCTTTTTAATACTAATATCTATAAAAATTGTTTTACCCTGAAGAAGTACTAGTTGGTGAATTCTTTCAGCAGCTGTCAGGGCCTGAAGTTGTTCATCTATAACGGTGTTTAAGTACTGCAACTGAAGCATGCCTTATATTTATCTAGTCTTTTAAACGACTCATATATGGCTTTTCTCCTTTCATAACAGAGTTGCCATTTTTGCTCTTCATTTACACTGAAATTTTCCTCCTGCTTTTTTTTTTTTTTAACTTAATCAGAACTATCCTTTACTGGAAACACTACAAGTTTTTATTCATAGTTATCAAGAGGGTTGCCCCATTTAAAAATTCTCCCATTTAGCCTGAACAGGATCTGAAGAAGGAAACACTTCTGGTCCAAAAGCTTCCTCTTTTCATCTCCCTAATCTAAAGGAGAAGAGAACCTTTCAGCCAAACCAGGGCATAGCCTGATGGCCAATTTTGGGTGGGTATGGAATTCACCCCCCTCTGTCCCCCTCCGGTTTGCTCCTCTCTCCACCCCTCCCTGCTCACAAACCCCAAATATTAAACACTTGAGCTGGCGGGGATCCCTAAACCCTGCCAGCTGAAAATTTCCTCCTCCTTCTCAAGCAGCCAGCACTTTTCCAAACAGCAGCCAGCAGCACTTGCCTCAAACTGATGCTGCTACCAGCAGGCCATGCATGCTCAGTGCTTTTGCATGTGTGAAAACTGAGCACGTGCAGAAGGGCTGGTCTCAGCATCAGCTCAAGGCAAGTGCTGCTGGCTGACATTTGGAAGAGTGAGGGCTACCCAAGGAGAGAAAATCTTCAGCTGGCAAGGTTTGGGAATCCCCACCAGCCACAGCAAGAAGGTCACAATTTTGGGTGGGACTGAGTCCACTGTGGCTACACCACTGCCCCAAACCATTCTCCTTTCCTCTCTCCCACCCCCAACACCTAACCTTGAAGAAAGATTAAACTTCCAGTGATGATTTGATCCCTCTACCTCTTATCTCTGAATTGCCTTCACTTTTAGATTATCTTCATCCTTCATGTTTCAGCTGAGCTCCATATTCTGCTTATACAAAGAGCATAATTGTTATTTCATTTGTTGGCACTTGACCCTGGATTTGCCAGTTGGAGATATTCTGCATTTAATTTGACTTTTGAATCAGTGAACTCCTCTCATGAACCCAAAGCAGATTCACAACCTGAGGGATGAATTACACTTTTTTTAAAAAATTTTTTACAAAACATGTTTGCTTGTGTCAGCCCAGTGACTCAGTGACAAGTATTGTATGTTGCCATGTGGAAGATTCTGGTGAGCCTGCAACTCAATGCAGTATACTCATGCTCTGGATATACGAGTTTCAACCATTATTCAATGATGGCACCTAGGGGCTTGACAGAGTTCTGTGCAATAAAATTTTCAAATACGTCAACAGGGATGCTACTGCACAGCCACAGTTGGAAGTTGCTTACCTACATGAGCTCAACATTATATTTGTATTTATCTATTTCAAGCCATATACATTTGTTTAAATAAAGGAGATAAATGATATGTTGAAAACTGTCTTCTCTGAGTTTTCTTGTCCTTAGGTTGGCCAGATGGGCCAGTCTGTGACCGAGCTAATCCTTGTTATAAGAGTTACAACTTCTATTTGGTTTGTAGATTTTGCTTAGAGTCCTGATGAAGTTATGTAAACCTTAGGTAAATTCCCTTCCTGCTGGGTTTGAGATCTTGGAATTTTCTGTGGGTCATGAACCTTTAGAGAGAGAAATAGGTCCTGGTTTAGCCTGGGGCCAGAATGTTTGAATGGGCAGGGTCAGCAGGTGGAATAAAATAACTGAGAGTGTCAGGGTCTTTGGTTCCCCAGTCTCCACCAAGACCCAAGGAACCAAGAGGCTTCAGAATCTTGTTCCAATGTTTAAAGTGGGAACTAACTTCTGCTGCGAAGCAGAGATTGCCCACAATGTCCTCATTTTAATTTTATATGTTAAAAAAACTTTCATAAATCTTTCATAAATCACAAGCATGGCTTTCAATAGCTACAAGACTGAACAACAATATTTGAAAAGAAAAATATTTCTGAACAAAGAGAGCGACTACTTAGTTTTCAGGTGTGCAAACCGCACTCAGTGCTGGGAAACTAACAAAAGAACAACCGATGCCCACAACAAGTAGAATGGTGTTTCAGTTGGAGACCTGCATCTGGGGTAGTTGAAGGTAGTCGCTAAAGAACTCAAATATCCTGGCGAACAAGCACCATTGTTCCGCAAAGACAGTGTTCATTTACCAGGATATTTGAATGCTTTAGCCAATACTTTCAACTATCTTCCTTAAACTCTTTTGGCATTGTCAAAAGCTCTTCTGAGGCTCAGCTGTGTAGTGTTTAGCTCTGCTGTTACAGCATCCTTTATGGACACTCATGGATGCTTATGCATTGAATATATATTGTACAGAGTTTTATTTTTTTTTCACTCACATATCACCACTCCAGACTCCTAAGGCATTTGCTTATGTGCCGAAACATAGTTCCATGTCAATACTGCTGTCATTATTTCAATAAAATCTGCACATTGAGATCTTCTTGTCTTCCCTGTGATGATGAACAGTTAAATGGTTGATGAACTGTTTGACAGGTCTATAAGTCTTTGAGGTCTTTTTCTCCCACCTATGTGATACATGTGTAACTTCCAGTGATATTTTGAGGATATTTCTCTTTCAGATTGATACCGTACATTTGGTCCTCAACCTTATTTGATAACATGTGCTAATGTTGCCATTAGCATGCGGCCATTAACAAAAATTAGCATGTGAGCCCTGTCTGGAATTTCTAAGAGGAAATTTAGGGGGTGTTTCACAAAGGTGTGCTAATGTTTTTAGTGCATGCTAATGATTAGCATGTGCTAAATGCTAGAAATGCCCATAGAAATCTATGGGTGTGTCTAAAGTTTAGCGCATGCTTATTTTTAGCGTGTGCTAAAAATGCTAACGCACCTTTGTAAAGGGACCCCTTATCCAGGTACTCTTGGAAGTTCTTTTTGATCAAGCCTGTCCAGCTTATTTTTGAAGGAGATCGCCAGCCATCTTCCGACACAAATCGGGAGATGGCCGGCGATCTCCCAAAGCCGGCCAAATCGGTATAATCAAAAGCTGATTTTGGCCGGCGACAACTGCTTTCCGTCGGGCAGCCTGCCAAACTTCAAGGGGGCGTTTCAGTAGGGTAGCGAAGGCGGGACGGGGGCGTGCTTTGAGATGGCTGGCTTCACCCGATAATGGAAAAAAGAAGGGCATCCCTGGCGAGAATTTGGTCCACTTTATTTGGTCCCTTTTTTTTCAGGTCCAAGTCCCAAAAAAGTGCCCGAACTGACCAGATGACCACTGGAGGGAATCGGGGATGACCTCCCCTGACTCCCCCAGTGGTCACTAACCCCCTCCCACCCTCAAAAATACAACTTTAAAAACTTTTTTTGCCAGCCTCTGTGCCAGCCTCAGATGTCATACTCATGTCCATCGCAGCAAAATACAGGTCCCTGGAGCAGTTTTAGTGGGTGCAGTGGACTCAGAAAAATGGACCCAAGCCCATCCCCCCTACCTGTTACACTTGTGGTGGAAAATGGGAGCCCTTCAAAACCCACCACAAACCCACTGTACCCACATGTAGGTGCCCCCCTTCACCCCTTAGGGCTATGGTAGTAATGTATACTTGTGGGTAGTGGATTTTGGGGGGCTCAGCACACAAGGTAAGGGAGCTATGCACCTGGGACCAATTTGCGAAGTCCACTGTATTGCCCCCTAGGGTGCCCGGTTGGTGCCCTGGCATGTGAGGGGGACCAGTGCACTATGAATCCTGGCCCCTCCCATGACCAAATGCCTTGGATTTGTTCATTTTTGAGATGGGTGCCATCGGTTTCCATTATCGGCGAAAACCGAGGGCGCCCATCTCTAAATCCGGCGATCTCAGTATTTACGTCAACCATCTTTTTTTTTTTTTTATTCTTTATTTATCTTTTTAATCAAATTTACAAGCTATAATACTTGTGCAAGAAAAACAGATTAATATGATTACAAAGAAATTTTCTTAATCAGAAATTATACAGGAAAGAGAAAAAAAGCATCTTGTTTTAGACCACCATAACGGGGGGAGTATGCCGATAACTTTGGGAGAAAAGAAACAGGAATATATAGTAATGAAGTAAGGCTTAACGGATATTACCACTATAATCTTCAATACATTCCCTAAAGAAAATACAAATTGGTTTCAAACATCTTTCATAATATTCTTTTGTGCAATAAATTGTTTTAAGTGATCCGGTACAAAGAAAACATATTTTATATCCATATATTTTACAATGCATTTGCACGGATAATTTAAATTGAAGGAAGCCCCCAATAACAGAACTGCTGGTCGTAAGGTCAAAAACTCCTTTCTTTGCTTTTGTGTATTTTTGGTAACGTCCGGGAAAACCCATATTTTCCCCCCATAAAAGGGGTTTTGTAAATTTCTTAGAGCCAGTTTCCTCACTAGCTCCAAGTCTTGTTGAAACACAAATGATACCAAAAGGGTTTGCCTATTAGTTATAGATGTCAAAGATGTTTCCAAAAGTTCTGATACACTTATATCAACTTGCGGAGTCTGTAATTCAACATTTGATCTATTTGTTGGTAAGTAATAAATTTTACTCAATGGTGGAATATTATCCGATGCAAACTTTAAATTTTCCACCAAAAATCTTTTGAAAATATCCATAGGTGAATATACTGATGTCCTGGGAAAGTTTAACAATCGGAGATTCAATCTTCGATTAAAATTTTCAAAATATTCAAGTCTATTGTGAATCTGTGTATTATCTTGAATCAATTTTACAGTTGTTTCTTTCAATTTGGTGGAGTCAGTTTTCAAAAGGCTTATTTGCTCATTGACCTCATTTTTCATTGTGGCAAATGCAATATTTAAAGTTTGTACCTTTTCAGTCAGGAAATCGATCTTATTTGTTGAAATCCTCATCGTATTATCTAAACGCTGGAGCACTTCCCATATCGTCTCCAGCGTGACCTTTGCATTCGAGGCCGTTGATGTTAATGGACTCTCCTGAGTAGCTATGAAGCTCTCTGGCTCCGTTGGCATGGAAGCCCCGGTAGGCAAACCGACTTTCTGGCCCAACGGTAGAATGCCTACTCCGACTTCCGGTCTCGGCGTTTCACCCCCGAAGTCGATCGCCGCCGGTTGCAAAGGTGGGCAAATAGTTGGAGGAGACAACGAAGTGTCTATCCCTAAGATTTCGGCGTCTCCTACCGCCGTAATATCAGCAGGGCCTCCAACCTGAGCAGTGGAATGTCGCAATAGAAACTGATCAAGCTTCTGCTGGACGGGCGTTGATGTTAGCACCGACTGGGCCGCCGGTCTAACGGTCCCTTTTCTCTTGGTGTGCGGCATCATGAAGGTAAGAAACCAGGAAAAATCTTTAATGAGGAGAAAAAATAAAACACCAAGAGAATTTCAAACTCCAGCAGCGTTGAGTTAGTCACCTATGCGAACAGATGGTACCGCCGCCATCTTGCTCCACCCCCCGTCCTAGCCACGTCCCCTTTTCTTCGTCAACCATCTTTAATGTTGAGCTAAATGTTGAGATTTGGCCACCCCCAACAATATTATCGAAATGAAATATGGACACCCATCTCGTTCGAAAATACGGTCTGCCCCACCCCTTCGTGGCGCCGTCCTCAGAGATGGGCGCCCTTAGAGATGGGTGTCCCTGGTCAAAAATGCCCCTCTGTGGCACCCAAAGCGATGGGACATATTTCTGTATCTTTCTGTCCCATTTTATGGGATCTTCTCTTTCTCCATGTGATTCATCGAGTAATCACTTGGGGCTGTGGCTTTTGGGAGAGCAGTTGTGATTAAGCTGAAAGACCAAAGAAATATGAGGAAAATGCTCTTGCAGTACTGATTCAGTTAACAATAAACTGTTTACATCCTTTTTTATGTTTACACGTTCCTATATTAAACGGACAGCATCAGCAGCTAGAGCCAATATACTGTATGTGCACTTGTCCATTTATTGTTACTGAGGGTGGGGGCAATTTTCAAGTGAGGAATTTTCTGCAGCTGGACCCCAATTTACCTACTGAAACCTCCTTCTCAATTTTTATCATAACGGCAAGACTTCATAGAATGATCTCTGTTCTGTGACTAAGACATAGTTATATGAATTAATCAAGTGGATTATTTTAATTAATTTTCATTTTTTATAAACTGCATTTCCATGCATCATCAAATATGCAAATTACTGCAGCACTCCATTGTTTTAAGTGGTTGTATATTACAGAATGAATAAACACAAAGATCACGTCAAAGGTTTTCATAAAACTATTTATTGGCTTTGCCTCCATTGTGGGCATGGGATTCAGCCCATCCCTTACAAAAATCTTAGCTGCTAATTTGTAAGACATTTTGTACTGCTGTAAATATCCAAAGAAACAGCAATTACAAGGCATTTATTTGATTAGAAAAACTTACCAGCGAACTTGAAGCAAATAATTATTATTTTCCTTTTATTTTGGTTGAGAGCATTTAAACAACAGATTAGTAATTCCATCTGGATTTCATGGCAAAGGATTGACTTGCAAATACAGTCATTAGGAGTGAAAATTATCATTGCCTGATGTTTTGCTTCATTACAGCTTCACATTTGGATCAAAATGTTAAACTACAAATGAATCTAAAGTGGCTCCTTCTTTTAATTGCTGGCCTTCATTATATTTACACCAAAGGTTAACTATTTTGTGAGTTGCAATTGACTAAAAACAACAAACTTGTTCACAATTAGGGATTAACAATGTTTTTTTTATATTTAATAATGTAACTGTATAATACATTTAAAAGGGTAATGTTATGACAGAGATTTTTTACATATAGACATAGGCGTCCCTTTAAAACGAATTGGCGCCATTAACACAAACATTTGCCATAAAGTCGCTTGGAGAAATACAAAGAGTAAGAATAGATAACTTCGCTTGCTGTTACAGCAGGATAAATCCTGGAATTCTTTGACTCCTGAGGAAGGACCGAAATGGAGACGCTCTGTTGAGCAAACCTACGCCAAAAATAAAGAAAACAAAGCTAAGTAACCGTAAACCATGTATCTTCTAAACAAACATAGATATGGTTGCATATAATTAATGACAAAAACGTAATAACTAAATAGCGGTATAGCATTATAAAAAAAGAAAAAAAAACAATGTTAAAGTGGAGGTAGGAGGTTTTTAAAGGCTGATTAAGAAGCCCGCCTGGCACAAGCAAAGTATATCTTACAAAAGTAGACCGAACATCTGAAGCCTCTTTCCTCCTCTTAAGCAAATAGCTCCACACCTAGTATACCACAATAAAGCAACTTATGTGACCTCCCCAGCTGAATAATGACCTGACAGTTTAGAATCTACACAAATACTGTATGCGCAAACATTAACATATTCATGCAGTGGTGTATCCATTGGGGGGAGGGCCTGGTGGCCTGGGCCCTCTACTTTGATCTCAGGCCCCCTCCAAAGCTGTAGCACCTGTTCAAGGGCTTGTGAGGATGCCAAAGAAAGAAATCTGCTGCCCAAGCTGCCTCTTCCTCCTCATGCTGCTTCAGGAATAAGGAAGTCCGCGGTGTGCTTCCAGCTGCTAACATCAGCACACACCTTAGCATGCTTAGTGAATCTCCTCAGTTAGTGGGGCTTAAGTTCCAGGGGTGTGTTGGTAAATTGTTAACAGGGGGCTCTCTCTCGCCAGCAAAGTAAAAGAGAATTCAGGAGGGGCCCAAGCCCACATTTTGGGATCCATTTGTTAAAGTAGCCATGGAGAACTGGCTCCCAAAATTCTTAAAAACTTAACAAACGGCTCTCGAGAGCCTGTGAGAGCCTGCTCCAGCACACCACTGGGTTTAACATCCCCACCAGCAAAGGTATTATTTTTAATTGGGGGGGGGGGGGGGGAGAAATGCATGGCTCTATACCCCTGTATCCATGGATTCATTCCAGCTGCAATATCTTTGGCTGGAAATAGGTGCCTACTTGGCCTTCACACATAGGCCAACTGTTATAAAATTGTTCAAAATACCCTTTGAATAATTTAGGGCCTAATACTCAAAACAGCATAACAGGCAGGAGTTCCTGCAAATTGAAATCACACTGACCAGCTCTAACTGCTAATATTAAGTGGCATTTATGAAGCTGCTGAATATTAGCATTGATGATCTACTATACTATTAAAGTGCAATTCTTTCACAGGATGTCCTAATTTGTACTACTACTACCACTACTAATTTCTATAGCACTACTAGACATACACAGTGCTATACACATTATTAGCCTTATTCAATAAAAGTTATGCACTTAAATTTATGCTCCTAATTTATAAGCATAATTTACGCTCCTAAATTAGGAGCATAATGTATTTTGAAACATAGAGTATGCTCCTAATTTAGGAGCATACATTTAGGAGTGTAAATTATGCTCATGGATTTTAAAATTTAGGAGCATAGCCTTCATAGAATAAGGCCCTATATGCAGCAAGGGGTCCTTTTACTAAGGTGCGCTGAAAAATGACCTGCGGTAGTGTAGGTATGGGTTTTGGGCATGCGCAGGTCCATTTTTCAGTGTGCCTGTGAAAAAGGCCTTTTTAAAACTTTTGCCGAAAATGGATGTGCAGCAAAATCAAAATTGGCAAGCATCTATTTTGGGTCTGAGACCTTACCGCCAGCCATTGACCTAGTGGTAAAGTCTCACGGGGTAACTGTCGGTAATGACCTACGTGCATCAAATGCCACTTGGCGCGCGTCCGAAAATATAAATTATTTTTCAGATGCATGTATGCCAAAATTGAAATGACCACAATAGCCACACAGTAGCCGGGTGGTAACTCTATTTTGGTACACGTTGGGCGCTTGTAGATGCTTACGCAGCTTAGTAAAATGGCCCCTACGCTTTGCATCTGGAGCGATGGAGGGTTAAGTGACTTGCTCAAGATCACAAGGAGCTGTACTGGGAATTGAACCTAGGTTACCAGGATCAAAGCCGCTACTCCTCCACACCCAAGTATGTGGATAAGTGTACACTTATGTGTGAAAATGACAGCAAAACTAAGCGCTGTTCTGTACGGTGTGTGTAAGTGTATACCTGGTGAAGAATTAATGTAAGTGGAGGAGTCTCAGATGTTTATTGTGCCTAAATTTGCACCATGCAGTTACAAAGCAAGCAAAGGTTTTGTGTTGAAAAGAAGGTGTGGTGGCTAGAGTGGGTTTTCTGCTCTTGATACAGTCTTTGAGATAAAACTTGGTGGTAGGTCAAATGCCCTGGGAGCCAATGTTGTTCTCTTCAAGCTAAGTATCTTGTTTAGTGCCATAGGCGTAGACTGGGGGGGGCGAGGGGGGGCAATGCCCCCCCAAACGACGCGAGGCGCCGCCGCGCCATTAGTTTAAAAAAAAAAAAAAAACCACATGCAGGCAGGCACGCGCTCCTCTCGGTCCGCTTGGCTTCCCTGCCCTCTCTATCTGCGTCCCGCCTTCCTCTGACGTCATTTCCTTTCGGGCGGGACGCAGACAGAGAGGGCAGGGAAGCCAAGCGGACCGAGAGGAGCGTGTCCGTCTACCCCTCTCTCTTCCTCCCTCCCTCCGGCGCAGGCAGCAGTCTTCCAGCGTTCCTGGCAGCGGTAGCGTTGTACACGCTGCCTTCGGCTCTGCCCCAAAGCCTTCTCTTCAAGTTCCTGTTCCCGCATAGGTGGGAACAGGAACTTGAAGAGAAGGCTTCCGGGGCAGACCGAAGGCAGCGTGTACATCGCTACCGCTGCCAGGAACGCTGAAAAAGCTGAAGACTGTTGCCTGCGCCGGAGGGAGGGAGGGAGGAAGAGAGGGGGTAAACGGAGTCACGATCTTGGACCTCGCGGGGGGGGGGGGCAGTAGAAGATGGATGGGACTGGGAGGGGTGGGAAGCAGAGGGAAGGAGCAATAAATGAATGGGCCTGGGAGGGGTGGGAAGCAGAGGGAAGGAGCAGGAGATGAATGGGACTGGGAGGGGTGGGAAGCAGAGGGAAGGAGCAAGAGATGGATGGGACTGGGAGGGGTGGGAAGCAGAGGGAAGGAGCAGGAGATGAATGGGACTGGGAGGGGTGGGAAGCAGAGGGAAGGAGCAGGAGATGAATGGGACTGGGAGGGGTGGGAAGCAGAGGGAAGGAGCAAGAGATGGATGGGACTGGGAGGGGTGGGAAGCAGAGGGAAGGAGCAGGAGATGAATGGGACTGGGAGGGGTGGGAAGCAGAGGGAAGGAGCAGGAGATGAATGGGACTGGGAGGGGTGGGAAGCAGAGGGAAGGAGCAAGAGATGGATGGGACTGGGAGGGATGGGACTGGGAGGGGTGGGAAGCAGAGGGAAGGAGCAGGAGATGAATGGGACTGGGAGGGGTGGGAAGCAGAGGGAAGGAGCAGGAGATGGATGGGACTGGGTGGGGTGGGAAGCAGAGGGAAGGAGCAGGAGATGAATGGGACTGCGAGGGGTGGGGAGCAGAGGGATGGACCAGGAGATGGATGGGATTGGGAGAGGTCAGGCACAGCAGAGGGAAGGAGCAGAAGATGGATGGGACGGAGGGATGGTGAGCAGAGGGAAGGAACAGAAGATGGATGGAACTGGGAGGGTTGGGGAGCAGAGGGAAGGAGCAAGAGATGGATGGGACTGGGAGGGTGGGGAGCAGAGGGAAGCCTACTGGAAAGAAGACACTGCATAAAACAGAAGACACTGAGATCAAAGCGAATAGAAAAACTAAATGATCAGACAACAAAGGTAAATAAAAGTATTTTATTCATAATTTATTAATTGAAATGTGTCAGCTTTTTGAAATATGCATCTGTGATATTTTGCCTGTAAATTTCATTTCCTTCCTCCATATTAGCATATTCATTTGCATATTTATATATGCAAATGATATGCTAATATGCTCCGCCCATTCTTTGCCCCCCCAAATGAAACAGTCAAACTACGCCTATGTTTAGTGCTCTGACGTTATGGTCATCTACAGTGTTTCAGATATTTTTGGTGGAACACAGATTTTAGTTTACTTTAAGACATTCATCAAATGACATCTTGGTGAAGTTTGGGGAGGACGGCTATGATTATGCTTGGCCACAATGCATCACTTCTGTTGCCAAAGGCTGGTGTAGTTATACAGTAGAGCAACTGGCATGGTGTGAATTTAAGTATAATACACACCTGAGATGCTTCTGCTTACATCAATTTTTCACTGGCATTGGCTTAGCTGAACACTTGGAACATTTTTATAGCTTGCGTGAGGTAGCCCGTGGTAGTGCTGGCTCACCAGGCTTTACTAAAAGGGCATCTTACTATATAAAAGCTTTATGATCTGAACTCTGAGTTGGTCAGTGAACTTCTTTCATTTCTGACCAATAGGAATCCTTTGAGAAGTTTGTAAAAAATGTATCGCTTGATTTTCCGTTTAAAAAGAAGATAAACAGTATGGGAATGTTCATTTTTATTTCAGGAAGCTAAGATATGGAATAGTATACCTGTTGAAATTCATTTAGGGGTCCTTTTACTAACGTGCGCTGAAAAATGGCCCACGGTAGTGTAGACGCATGTTTTGGGTGCGCGCAGAATTAGTTTTCAGTGCACCTACAAAAAAATGCCTTTTTACATTTTTTGCCAAAAATGGACATGCGGCAAAACGCAAGCAGCAGAACGCATCCCTTTGGCCCTCCTTCCCTCCTTGTGTCCCGCCCTTGCGGAAGTTAGGTCAGACAAGGGCGGGACACAGGGAGGGAAGGAGGGCCAAAGGGATGCGTTCTGCTGCCTGCAGCGCTGCTTTCATGGAGGTGAGACTACGATTTCCCGGGCCCAGGGAATTTTGTCCCCCCCTGCCCCCCTCTCAGCGGCTATCCCTACGTGGCTTAGTAAAAGGGGCCCTGAATATTGACTGTACCCACCTAACTTCCAGGTACCACCAAACACCCAGAGATTGATATTCAAAGCACTTTAACCAGCTAGAAATGGCTTCTGGCTGGTTACTTCACTTGTCGGGGGCTAACCACTAATTTTCAGCAGCACTTAACCAGTTAGTGCTGCTGAAAATAACCAATTAGCGCTGAACTGCAAGCCAGCTATTTTGGGGGCATTCTGGGAGTGGAGTCGGCACTTGGCTGGAAAAGTGATGACATTTAACACTTTACCAACCAGGTTAACTGCATAAACAGGACTGCATAAAAGTTAGTCCTATTCTTATGTGGTAACCCCAAAGCTGGTTAAGTGCTGAATATTGGACCAGATAGTCAATGTCAAAGCCAAGACATAGCCTGGCGTTCAATATCTGGGTTTAAATGCCAGCAGCAGTCAACAAAATGCTGATCACCTCCAGCTGAATATTGGGCTCCAGATATTCAATGCAGTGACAGATGAAAAATGCAATGAATATTTTTGGAAGATTCATTTTTTACTCTATAAGTCAATTGTCCACTCCAGCCATATTTATTTGAAATAACAAACCTTAATAATTTATCCAATAGGAGTGGAAACGTAAGAACATAAGCGTTGCCATACTCAGACAGACTGAAGGTCCATCAAGCCTCAGCATCCTGTTTCCATCAGTGACCAATCCAGGTTACAAGTACCTGACAAGATCCCAAAACAGTACAATACATTTTTTGCTGCTTATCCAAGAAATAAACAGTAGATTTTCCCCAAGTCAATCTTAATAATGGCTTATGGATTTTACTTTTAAGAAGTTATCCAAACCTTTTTATAAAATCCAGCTTTTACCACATCCTCTGGCAATGAATTCCAGAGTTTAATTACACGATGAGTGAAGAAATATTTTCTCCAACTTGTTTTAAATTTACTACTTTTGTAACTTCATTGTGTGGCCCCTAGTCCTAGTATTTTTAGAAAGAGTAAAAAAGCGATTCATGTCCACCCGTTCCACTCCACTCATTATTTTATAGACTTCTATCATATCTCCCCTCAGCCGTCTTTTCTCTAAGCTGAAGAGCCTTAGCTGCTTTAGCTTTTCTGCATAGAGAAGGCATCCCATCCCCATTATCATTTTCATCACCCTTCTCTGTACCTTTTTTAATTCCACTATATCTTTTTTGAGATGTGGTGACCAGAATTGCACACAGTATTCAAGGTGTGGTTGCATCATGGAGCGATACAAAGGCATTATAATGTCCTCATTTTTGTTTTCCATTCCTTTCCTAACATTCTATTTGCTTTCTTAGCCACCACTGCACACTGAGCAGAGGGTTTCAACATATCAACAGCGATGACACCTAGATTTCTTTCCTGGTCAGCGGCTCCTAATGTGGAACCTTGCATTATGTAGCTATAGTTCGGGTTCCTCTTTCCCACATGCATCACTTTGCACTTGATCACATTAAATATCATCTGCTATTTAGATGCCCAGTCTCACAGTCTCGTAAAATTCTCTTGTAATTTTTCACAATACTCTTGTGATTTAACAACTTTGTTGTCAGCAAATTTAATTACCTTACTAGTTACTCCAATCTCTAGATCATTTATAGTTTTTGTGAAACAACAACTGAAAAGGATATGATAGAATTTTATAACATTGTGAATGTGGTGGAATGGTGAAATAGGGAGCAAGCAAAACAGCAGGCCAACATTTTGCTGGAATAAGGATTTTATTAAAACCAAAGCCCAACATGGCCATGTTTCGCCTACGTCACGGACAAAGTACAGGTGAATCAAAATGCTCTTTCCATTATTAGTTTAAAATTCAGGCAGACAGTTACAGCACCCTCCTTCTAGAGATCAGAAGTGCTGCTCTAGAGAGACATTACTGTTACTGTCTGCCTGAATTTTAAACTAATAGAGGAAAGAATGTTTTGAATGCCCCTGACGTAGTCCGTCTAAGGCAAAACGTGGCCACCTCGAGCTTTGGTTTTAATAAAATCTTTATTCCTGCAATCTGCTGTTTGCTGCTTGAGCATCTGCAGACCGCCTGCCTCTCTGTGCTTCTGCATGGTTAAGTAGGGAAGAGTTATTTAACCTTTCAAGCACTATAAAAGAGAAGACTTCATGACATTAATGAACAGCCTATTAAAAACAAATTATAGAAAGCATTATTTTCACACTGTGGAGCTAAAACCCCTACATAGCACTATTCAACATTGCCAAGCTGACATTAAAATACATTTGGGATGCAGGGAAACCATTTGTATGAGGCTGATTATATAAAGAGTGGATAGACTCAGGGGCCCTTTTACTAAGCTGCGTAAGCATCTACATGTACCCAACGCACGCCAAAATGGAGTTACTGCCCAGCTACCATGTGGCTCTTATGGTAATTTCATTTTTAGCGCATGTCTGATATGCCAAGTGGCATTTGACAGGCGTAGGTCATTACCGTGTGAAACTTTACCACGAGGTCAATTGCTGGCAGTAAGGTCTCAGATCCAAAATGGGTGCATGGCAATTTTCATTTTGCCGCATGTCCATTTTCGGCAAAAATAAAAAAAGGTATTTTTTACAGGTGCCCTGAACAATGGATCTGTGCACACCCAAAACCTGTGCCTACACTACAGCAAGCCATTTTTCAGCGTACCTTAGTAAAAGGACCCCTCAAACAAGAAAAAGACCCAACAAAAGACTTCCTTGCTGAGGGATATACCGCTCTTGCACGCCTTGCACAAAAATAAAAAGGCACTCAGGGATCTATAAGCACCTGTGTGAAAATCAGCACTCCTTAGACTTGCTGGAAACCTAACATATGGAGTTTCTTATGGCTTGTAATAAGCAGAAATTTGTGGAACAGGGTAAAAAGGCAGGCAAACTTTTAGCCTGGCAATTACAAAAACAGAAGGCATCCAAATGGGTAAAACAACTAACCATGGCTAATGGTAAAACAGTGATGACTAACAGGGAGATAGCGGCAGAGTTTGGTAGATTATATGAGTCCTTATACCCAGCAGAGAGTTCCTCCACTGCACAGGTCATAGATGCTTATTTAGATAAAGTAGGGCTGCCTTCTATATCCGAGGAGGAGCAGCAATAGATGAATAGGGAGAATCAAGTACACAAGATGATAGATGCCATTAAGGTTTTGAAGGTGGGAAAAGCAGAAGGAGAGGACCGGTTCCCTGCAGAGCTTTATAAGGAACTGTGGGGGGGGGGGGGGGGGGGGGACCAAACACCCCCTTTCCTTTCACGCCTTTTTAGTGGTGTATTACAGGAAAACCAGTTGCCTAAACCTGTGTACAGTGACTATAATTATAGTTTCCTGTGGATGTGGACATGTGTTTTGTTACTCTGTTTGACTTTTGAAAGGCTATTCTTTGCACCTCAGATCCATGATGGTAAGCCGTGCCTAAGTCTTAAAACTCTGGTTGCTGGATAGCTTTACTGAGGCCTTTTTTCTCCACTTTTTAGGAGTGTTTGGATGTACTCCTCATTCAGTGTATCTGCACATGTATTACAGAGAGAATGTTTTGTGAGATTTTCAGATTAAATTTTAACTGCCAGACCTTTGACCATTCTTCTAATTTTTGGAGATCTCTTCTCCTATGGGGTATCCATTCTATTGGCTACCTTCATGTCATCAGCAAAAAGACATACTTTTCCTTCTCACCCTTCAACATTGTCTCTCAAAAATATCTTAAACAGTATTGGCCCCAGCACCAACCCCTGAGGCACTCCACTGCTCACCTTCCTTTCCTAAGAGTGGATTCCATTTACCACCACTCTCTGCTGCCTGTCAGTTTCCAATGCAGTTCACTACTTTGGGTCTCAAGTTGAGCCCTCTCAGCTTATTTATGAGACTTTTGTGAGGGACCGTATCAAGGGCTTTGTTGAAATCCAAGTAGATTACATCTAGCGCATGTCCTTTATCCAGCTCTTTGCTCACCTAGTCAAAGAAGACAATCAGATTCGTTTAGCAGGATTTTCCTTTGGTAAAGCCATGTTACCTTGGATCCTGTAACCTGTTGGCTTCTAGAAAGTTACTATATTTTCCTTCAGCAGTGACACCATTCAATTCTTTTTTCTTCAATATTATGGTGCACAATTTTTTAATTAATTCATACTTTTCCAAATGGGAGAAAAAAAGCCTCAGTAGACATAGGCTTATGCTGTGGAAGTTTGACATTGTCCATTCCACTCCATCATTCTGACATGAGTACCACAGCTGCCTACTGACTCAGACCAATCATCGGCAAAAATCTCCCCAAACTTTTTAAAATTTCATTTCATTTTCATCACTTGTTTCACAATACTTGTAGCAAACAAATGGATTCCATTTGCTTGATAACTAATGTCCAATAGTATAGCAAGAAACAGCACTTAGCTTTCAATGTACTCTGTCTCGACCCGATCCCAACGGGGACACATTTCACCAACACAGGCTTCTTCAGAGGAAACTATAGGTCATATGAGCTGCATAGAAAGAAACATCAAGTAAATAAAGAAATAGGTTTAAATACATTTATCTCCCAACCCCTTCATAGCACATTCTCGTCCTGCTGTCAAAACGTCATGTTTGCTAACACCAATCCCTCATACAAAATGGCACTGGTATTTCAAAAGAACGCCTATGGAGAAGAAAACGGTAACAAAATTCAAACATGCGTGGGATATACATAAAGGAATCCTGTGCAGAAGGAATGGATCCTCAGAAGCTTCGCCGAAATTGGGTGATGGAGCCGGTGGGGGGAAAAGGGGGTGGTGGTGGGGATGCGAAGATAGTGGTGGGCAGATTAATACGGTCTGTGCCAGAGCTGGTGGTGGGAGGCGGGGCTGGTGGTTGGGAGGAGGGGATAGTGCTGGCCAGACTTATATGGACTGTGCCCTGAAAAAGACAGGTACAAATCAAGGTAAGGTATACACATGAGTTTATCTTGTTGGGCAGACTGGATAGATCATGCGGGTCTTTTTCTGCCGTCATCTACCATGTTACTATGTTATGATGACATCATTCAATGATGTCAATTCAAAACCAATACAATTCAAAAACAGAAACACTGACCATTGGATCTTATCATTTAACCCCCCCCCCCCCCCCCCCGGTTCCATAGACTGCATACGGTAAATCCAGCATTGTTCACATCTCAACAGTGCCTTGTCCCAATCACCCCCTCTAACACTGAGAGAAATTTCATCTATTACATGACATTCAAAATCTTTGAATTGATGTTGATATGTTCTGTTGTGTCCCACCAAGGGTGCCCCTATTCTCATATGCAAAAGGTTGTGATGTGCTCATTCATGTGGACATTTAAACTACGCTTGGTTTTTCCAATATAAATTTTATTGCAAGGACACCGGAACAAATAGATGACCCCATGAGATTTACAATTTGTGAAGTTCTTTAACATACGAGTCCTATCGTCCACTGTATTCTGAAAGGAAACACACTCCTTCGTGATTGCACATGTTTGACATTGGCCACACTTGAAGTGGTCCCTCAGTTCATCCATATGCCGTATCATCTGCGGTAACACTGCTGGGCTTAGCAATTCTTTCAGGTTTTGCCCCCTCGAGAAAGCAATACGTAAAGAATGGTCTTCAAAAACCGAATGCGACTTCACAATGTCCCAGTTGTTCCTTAGAATTATGGCCACCTCTTACCCTCTCTTCGTGTATTTCACAATACAAACATCCATTTTCTGGTCTTCAGGATCATGATGTCTGTCACCTAACAAACATTCTTGTTGATTATATTTAGCTCTGGTATAAGTAGATCTCAAAACTTGTTTAGAATAACCCCTTAGCTATAAACCAGCAGAACGTTCTTGTGCCTGCTTCTTGAAATTAGATTCATCAGTGCATATCTGCTTAAAATGCAAAAATTGTGAATAAGGCAAACTTTCATTTAAAACATCTGGGATGACAACTATCAAAAGAAAGCATAGTATTGTGATCCATGGGTTTCTTATACACCCGAATATTAAACTTGGCTCCAATCCGTGTGATCTCCACATCCAAAAACATACACGTTCTTCAGAACAAGTAAAAGTAAATTGAAATGCTGGATTCTGTTGATTTAACCACACAACAAAATTCTCCAAGACATGCAGGGAGAATCAGGTAGTCAATACTTCTCAAACTTTATCTTAAAAAGTTTAGCAATGGTGGGGGGAAATGTTGCACCCATTGCTACTCCCAAAATCTGCAGAAATAACTGATCCTCAAAAAGAAAAAAAAATCACAAAGGGCTAGCCTGGCCAAATCAAAAAGAAATTTGGTGGGCACTTAATGTTGATGTGCCCTGGACTCTAAAGCATCCCAAATAATGGCCAAAGCCTGGTTCTGTGGTATTGAAGTAAATAATGACTTGATGTCTAAAGTCACCATTGAAACAGGATCATGAGAATCTTCATCAAAATGTATGACTTGATGTCTAAAGTCACCATTAATATGGAATCATGAGGATTTTCATCAACCTCCAAAAGGATTCTCAAAAAATGGGAAGTGTCCCTGATGTAGGAAGGTATTACAGGTAATAAAGGTTTCAAAAAACAGTCAACATAGGAGGAAAGTGGTTCCAACAGCGAACCCTTGGAAGACAAAATAGGACTTTTGTGTATCCTTGGTAGAACATAACGCACTGGAACTTTTGGAAACTGTGGATTCAGAAACCTGAAGCTTGGTCCAATCATTTTTGAGTTAAATCCTTAATAGTACTCTGTAGCCTGTCAGTAGGATCAACCTTCAACCTGAGGTATTGGTCTCACTCAATAGAGATTGGATTTCATCAATATAGTCTCCCCCTTTTTCCACCTTCTTAATTACCAAGGAAGTGTCCGTCTGAAGTTTCTTTAAGGAACGTCGCTCCTTCTTAGTTGAGTTATCCAAAAAATGATAGCAACCTCTAGAAAATTTTGCTTGAACATCCCGGAGGACTAATTCCTTAAAGGTTTTGATTGTAGGGTCCAAAGGAATTGGTGGCATCCACACTGATTTACAAGCCACTCATGATTTGTCATAATCCGTCTCTTTATCACCAAAATATATCTTCAGCTGCAATGACCGAATGAATCTCTCCAGGTCCACTCTGAATTTGAACTCATCAAATCTACCTGCTGGAACAAATGATAGACCTCTGGAAATTAAAAAGATGTCATCCATTGTTAATGCTGATGCTGACAGATTCATTACCACTGGTTGAAATTCCGCTACGACCACGTCTGTGGTTGTGTCCTTTGGAATCCCCTTCCTCCTCTTACATTGTGTCCCTTTGCTTCTGCCTCCTCTGGTCCGACATGTGTCTAAAAAATCATCTCCACTGTCATTTCCACTGCTAGAAGAAGAATCCACAAAATGATAAGATCCAATGGACAGTGTTTCTGTGATTGTTTCAATAAAGTGTATTGGTTTTGAATTGACATCACTGAATGAACTCATCATAGGCATCCTTTTGAAATACTGGTGCCATTTTTTTACGAGGGATTGGTGCCGGCAAACACAAAGTTCTGACAGTAGGACTAGTATGTGCTATGAAGGGGTTGAGAGGTAAATGTATTTAAAACTATTGCTTTATTTACTTGATTTTTCTTTCTATGCAGCTCATATGACCTATAGTTTCCCCTGAAGAAGACTGTGTTGTTGAAGCAGGTCCCCGTTAGGATCAGGTAGGAGACAGAGCATGTTGAAAGCTAAATGCTGTTTCTTGCTGTGCTATTGGACATTAGTTATCAAGCAAATGGAATCCATTTGTTTGCTACAAGTATTGTGAAACAAGTGATGAAAATGAAATTACATTTTTAAAAAATTGGGGGGAGGGGGTGAGGTTTTTGCCGATGAGCTCATGATGCACAGACTCCTTCCCCAGGAAGGCAACCATGGCTTGGGAAGCCAGAACACCTCAGCACTAGCTGAGAAGTCCAGTTTGGCCCAAAAAATATGTGCTTGCTGTTCTCTCTATGTCACCCTCTCTTCCTCAAGCAGGAACAGTGTGGGGGACCTTATTGATAGCACTTTCATATGTAGTACAGGTTCTCAGGTAGGTTGGGGGGGAGGTGAGAAGGCACACCAGTGTACATGCTGAAAAAGCAGGCTATCAGAAGCCATGTCCCATTAGTTCATCAAGGAGTACTGATTAGTGGGCAAGTCTGAGGCCACTCATCTCATCGGGTTGAAGGCCCCTGTATCTGTAATGTTTAGGTTCTTTCTCCACTTCCACCTAGAGCCATCACCAACTAGTTTGTATGCCTCTGTGTTCCTCTCACTGTGCCCTCCACACCACTTCCACAATCCTTCCTTAGGTACCCGCCTGGCTATGTGGCTGTCTGACATCCTGACCTATGAGGTGCACAGTGCACCATACCTTTCAATGTTGGATGTAAAGGCATACATCTTTGTGTCAATACCATTCCTCATCAGCTGTGGTCTAGAGGTGCACGTGGAGGAGTATGTTCAGGAAGGCTGCAGCAGATTGCCAGGTTAGCTAATGCAACAAGCACATTTCCTCCACTTTTCCTATGCAGTCAAGGACACAAAGTCTGAAGGAGAGCCAGGAACCAGCAGCCAGAAGGCAGCATAGGTATATATGGAGGAGGAGGGTGTATCTGTGACTATTGAATGCTTATAGGAGGGCACCATGGGAGAGGAAGAGCAAGCTGAAGACACCATCCAGGAAATGCCTGCAGGGGATGACGAGCAGGCATAATTAGTGCAGGAACCCGTAACCCCTCCTGTGGCATTTGCAGATGGCCCAATATAGGCACAGGAGGTTGATGAAGAGCCACAGCCAGCCCCATAGGGGACCCAATGGCCACAGGTGGCAGGTGCTGCAGCTGGTCAAAAAACTGCTGGTGCAACATTTGAATCTGGTGGACTACCAGCAGCAGAAGCCACAGCTGTTATGGGAGGGGTTCCAAGAACAGCAGTAACATGGGCAGATGGTTCACAGCATGCAGAAGGAGAACCATAAGGCAGACCAGAATATCTAGCAGCAGCTTCTGGGGATCCAGCATGATATTCAGGATTACAGGGCAGCCTTGGTGAGCAGACTGCCCACACAGCAAGTGTCTGAGCCCACAATTGGAAGCACTGAGGTCAACAGTCCTGCAGTAAGAACCTCCACAGTAGCCACAAGTGACTCCAGTAGCTACACCACCGATATAAGCTTCACAGCACCCAGCTCAGCTGCTGACCCACAAATGCCAACCAAGCACCCAAGGATGGGACCCAGAGCACCCCAGGCCAATGGGATAACCATGAAGCCAGGTTCCTCAGGGGCAGTGCTGTCTTGCTGGGAGCTGGGCCTAGAAGAAGATCAGCCACCTGGTTAATGAAGTGGCCAGATCTTCAGTGTGCACCAGAGGCAGCAAGATGGACCGATGACTGTGAGGACAATGGGAGCCCCACATAATAGGACTCTGACACAATGTCTGCTCCTGTATGCCCCCTGGAGAATTGTCAGCAGCTCAGGAATGTGGTGGGAGAGATGGCTCACATAGAGGATGGGGAAATGACAATAATATAAGGCTTTGAGCCACCTAATTGCCATGCTGTGGTGGTGTGTGCTGGGGAGAGGGGGTGGAGGTATGCTGTGTGTAGGGAGGGGGGATTGTGTCCTAGAAGAGGGAGTGAGGTGTGTGTGTTGGGGGAAGGGATAAAGAGGGGTTGTGTGCAGTGGAAGGATTATGTGCTGGGGAGAGGGGTGGAAGTTTGTGCTGGGTAGAGAAGAGGTGGTAGTGTTGATGGGAGGATGCTACAGAGGTGCTGCACACAAATAGTGTACTTACAATTACTGAAAATTTGTCAGAATGAGTCTTTGGCACAAACACCTAGCTAATATGCTCCCTGGTCAGCTCTGTGTGCAGTGGGATAGGGATTTTCATCCCCTGGGTCTGGTGGCTGCTGCTTTTGGTCCAACAAATAAGGATAAAGCCTCAAAACATGCCGTGTTTTAACAAGAACACCTGTGTCAGGAGTCAACTAAATCTGAGAATATTTAACACATCAGCATGAACAAGTGATAACTCACTAATAACACAGAGGCATATTCAGTGGTGTGCTGGAGCCGGCTCGCAAGAGCAGGTTATTATCTTTCCCCAAATTTTGCAAGCCAGTTGTTAAAACGGGGACCCCAATGATGTAGCTAGGTGGGGGGGGGGGGTCGCTCCCCTAAATCATTTTTTCAAAAACACGGCGCCAATGCGGTGTGCATGCAAGGCAGCGTCTCACCTTCCCGCCTATGCTCATGTGCCACCAACTTCCTGCTTGCACGCAGGAACAGGATCGTTGGTCATCTGGTCATCGTCGCCTGCTGCTGTGAGCCAGTGTCCGCACACTCCCCGTCTCCCGTCCCCACACTATGCTGCCTGCAGAAGTGCTTGAAGCCAGGAGAAGGAGAAAGTCCTGCTCAGCCGAAGCTGCAGCACAGTTGTGAGCTGGCTCAACAACGTTCTTCTCCTCCTGCTCCTGGCTTCAAGCAGTGCAGGCAGGCAGGCAGCAATGTGGGGGCGCACGGGGCCCAGGCCAGGATCCTCTTCAGTGCATGGTCCTCGTCGGTGGCGCTTGGCCTTGGCTATGTGAGGCTGATGGATGTGAGCTATGAGCTGTTCTTCTTTCTTCTTTAATGGCTGGCTTGGCTGTAGGGGGTAAGGTAGGAAGGGTCCAGGGACCGTTCCACGGCGCGTGCTGTGTGTATGCTAAAGCAGTAGCAAAAGATTATTAAAATAAATGTGTGGTCCTACTGTAAAAAGTTTAAAGCTACGCCAGTTCAATAAGCATTAGGAAGTGCCTTCAAAGGTGGAGGACAAAAGATTTTCTATTTTACTTATTTGACAGCTTTTTAATTTATTTGAAAGCTTCCCATATCTAGATTTAAATACCATGAAATAAAAATTGAAGAGAGCTTCCTGGCTAAGGAGGTAGGGGGAGGAGTCAAGATGGCGGCTCGAGCTGGAGGCTCCGCGGTTAGCATGAGCTGAAACTCTGTTTGTTCAACCTTATTTCGTCTCTCTATATGCCGCATACTAAGAGGAAGGGGGTGGTAAAGGGTTTACCACCGTCAGCCCGATTACCTGCCCCCGGTCAGCAAACGCTTCTGCGTTATGTCTCCAGCACCCCAGCGAGAACCGGTGAGAGGGACCCCGCATTTGGATTTGTGGAAGGAGCGACATCTCCATTAGGGGTAGAGACATCGCTATCCCCACCGGACTTTAACCCACCGCTTTGCCCTGCAATCCAGCGGTCGAGTATTGAGGACCCGAAGGAACCGGAAGTCGGGAACCGAAGGCCCTCAGACGGAGGTACTCTGCCCCAGGAAGCAGACGTTACAACCATGGAACAAGCGGTTCCACAAGCAGTAACTCTACAATCCATTTGGTCAGCCATTCAACAACTGACGACTCTGGCTACAAAAACTTCTCAGGATATGACTTTGCTGGTAAATAAAATAGATGCTTTAACGTTAGCTCATGAGGATGTTAAAATAGACTTGTCTAATCAAAAATCTGAAATATCATCTCTGAAAGCAGTAACAGATACTCTGATAAAAGATAAAATTAAGGTTTCCTTAAAATTAGAAACTCTTGAAAACTATAATAGACGTCTGAATCTACGGATTTTAAATTTTCCTGTTTTACCTGGAATCGCCCCGATTGATTTCTTGAAAAAATATTTGATGGAAGTTTTGGCTTATCCTCAAGCTGCAATTCCGCCGATAAATAACATTTATTATTTACCTGAATCTAAACAATCTAAGGCGAATCCAACAGAAAAGATACAGACACCTGAACTGAATTTACAAGATTTATCAGCATTACTAGAGGAATCTATATCAGAAGTATCAATGTGAAGGACTCTTTTGGTATCATTCGTTTTTGAGCAGGATATGAATGCCTTATTAAGACTTTACTTTAAGAACTCAAATAAAGAATTTTGTGGTCATAAAATCTGGATCTTTCCAGATGTGGTTAGATCCACACAAGATCGTAGAAAAGCATTTCTTGTCTACAGAGAGGAGGTTAAAGCATTGGGAGCTTCCTTTGTATTGGCTTATCCATGCAAATGTTGTATTAAATACCTGGGAAATAAGTACATCTTTTTTGAACCAGGTCAGCTTAAAACGTTTATAGATAGTAAGAAACTGTCCAGATAGTGATTGATGAATATTAAGAAATAGTATATAAAAGCTGGGGGTATACGAGCCAGGCCATTTACTTTAATGTATTACTATTATGTCTCTCCTTTAACTAGAAGTCCCCCTCTCCCTATATAATTGTGGTCTAAGAAAGCGATTTATCTTTTCTTTTTTTTGTTTATTTTGCCTATTTTTTAGAGAAAGCAAAATAGTTGTGGAGATTAACATTTTTCCTTTTTGGATATGGATGAATGATGCTACTTCTCTAATTACTTTGCTGTATTTCCGATTTATAAGTATTATCTTGTAAATTTTGAAAACTTAATAAAGAAATTCAATAAAAAAAAAAAAGAAATAAAAATTGAACATCACTAAAACAGCTTTTAGTGATGTTCAATTTTTATTTCATGATATTTAAAACTAGATATGGGAAGCTGGTAGAAACAAGCAGTTATCTCTGTATTTTGTGCTCATTTTCTTAAATCTTGCTTCCTTGACAATGCCTTATGTTCCTGCCATGCCCCTTCATTCTCTGAATGACCACTGATTTTTCCATCTCCATCTCAAGCCCATTTGGAGTTGACCCATAACTCTGCATTTTTTGTTTGACCCCTGTTCTCTTGAACAATTTGCCTTTGCTAATGCTTGGAATTGTCCTGTGCTAAGTTTTCTAATGCTTTAAACACTCTCTTTTTCAGATGACTTTTGGGGAGCTGACTCAAGCATTACAGACAGACACTAACACTCCTGGTTTGAAACTGGAATGAATATTAATTTCTTACTGTGTTTGTTTGTGTCTTTCCTCTTTTTAAAATGTGATTCTAATTTTCTTTTATATGATTTGGACAATTTTAATATTGCAAGCTGCTTTGACTAGCCCACCAGAAAATTGAAGTATATCAAATTTTAAATACATGATAAATGATGAACAGTGATTCAGCTCATTAAAATATGTCACACATTTGACCTGACTGGCTCTGCAAGATGCTGATATGAGTTTTTGCAACTGAACTTAGTAAGCTCTCATTAACTTTGTTCCTTGGTTTGCTACAATAACAGTTCTCTTTGACCTTAATATAAGAAGGCTCTGCCATTCTGAAGCATCTGCAGATTGGAGTTACTGATTATATAACTCCTGAGGCAGGCAATAATATGCCGAAACACGGCTCCATGTTGAGTTTTTTTCTGAACTCCTCTTCAATAAATCCAGAAATTGCTACATTTCGCTGGGACTTTTCTTCTTTTTTTGGGTGACAATTGTCTAATCCCTACTCTGTGGGTTTTGCTTACACATTTGAGCCAAAACATTAGCAATATTGGTAACACTTAAGTAAAGATTACCTGTATCATTACAAATCAAACTCATCATTTATCACATGTCAACACATTGGTACAGCTTATTAAAAAGGCCCCTAATGAGGTGACAACACAGCACGGACATGTGTAGGGTTCTGTGTAATTTTACATGTCAGAAGCATCTGGAGAACAGTTCTGGAAACTTGACAAGCAAATATGAGACACCATTTTTGTAATTAAAAAATGCAGAGGTTTCATTTAATTTAATGGAGATATTAAAAGCATTTAAGGTATTTAACATTGATATGAAACTTTTTCTTGCCAATCTTGGCAAACTATACTTTGGTCAAATTAACCTTGTAATTCCAGAAACTGGTAGAATTTCTCTTCAGAGAGGTAGAGGAAAATTAATTCCTTTCTAGCAAACAATATAACACTGAAAAAAAAGGCATATACTCCTTTTAGTCTGACATTTAATTTCAAAGCAGCAGAATGTAGGTTGTCAAGAGACTAATGATAGCTCTTGACACATTTTGCTTGATAAGGCAAAAAAGAGATTAAGGAAATATTCTACCTTTAGGCACAATGAGAGTCGGTCATTGATATGATATTAATCTCCAGTAATGCTTAAAAAGGTAATATATTTAGTACATTTGGATTTTCGTTTTAAACTAGCACACCTGCTTCTCTAGGGCAAATAGATTTGTCAGCGGATATAAGTGATTCCAAGGCCAAGAAAGTCCTTCTGTATTTGCAGATATCAAATGTACAGCCAGTAACCACAAAATAATATTAGAAGATAAATTTACTAAATGAGCACTCCAAGATCACAGAGAAAAATACTTGGATGCTATATTTAAGTGTTTTGCAAAATGCAGATTTAAGCAGAATGATTACATATGCATTGAAACTAATTTTATAATAGGGATTGTAAAATAATTTCAACAAAACACTTACACTTATGTTTACTAAGCGGCGCTATGGGTATGTTAGCGTTTTTAATGAGTGTAAATGGTTTACACGCTAACGCACCCATAGAAATGTATAGGCGTGTTAGCGTTTAACATGCCTTAAGTTTACAGATGCGTAAAAAATGCTAACACACCTTAGTAAACATACACCTTAGAGCTCAATATTGAAACAGGAGTTATGTGCAGGGGCATAATCGAACGCAAACGCCCATCTCCATGGGCGTCTAAGTCCGAGAACGGGTACACAAAGGGGCAGGACAGACCGTATTTTCGAAAAAAAATGGGCGCCCATCTTTTTTTTGATAATACGGTTTATGCCGGGCAAATGCATCGGATGTGTGTGGATTTGAGCTGGGTGGTTTCGTTTTTCAGTGATAATGGAAACCGAAGGCGCCCAGCTCAAAAACGAACAAGTCCAAGGCATTGGGTTGTGGGAGGGGCCAGGATTCATAGTGCACTGGACCCCCTCACATGCCAGGACAGGGGCACTTGTAACAATTTAAAATAAAAAGTAAAATACCTCCCAAGTCCATAGCTCCCTTCCTTTGGGTGCTGAGCCCCTCAAATCCCCCCCCCCCCAAAACCCACTGCCCACAAATCTACACCATTATCATAGCCCTTATGGCTGAAGGGGGGCACCTAGATGTGGGTACAGTGGGTTTTGGGGGCGGTTTGGAGGGCTCCCATTTACCACCACAAGTGTAACAGGTAGGGGGGATGGGCCTAGATCCACCTGGGTGAAGTCCACTGCACCCACTAACAACTGCTCTATGGACCTGCATACTGCTGTGATGGAGCTGGGTATGACATTTGAGGCTGGCATACAGGCTGGCAAAAAAAGTTTTTAAAGTTTTCTTTTTGGTGGGAGGGGGTTAGTGACCACTGGGGGAGTCAGGGGAGGTCATCCCCGATTCTCTCCGGTGGTCATCTGGGCAGTTGGGGCACTTTTGGGGGGCTTGTTCCTGAGAAAAAAGGGTCCAGAAAACGTGACCCAACTTCTCGCTAAAAACGCTTTTCTTTTTTCCATTATCGGCCAAGGGCACTCATCTCTGCTCGGCCGATAAACACGCCCCAGTCCCGCCTTCACCATGCATCCGACACGCCCCCATCAACTTTGTTCGTTCCCGCGACAGATTGCAGTTGAAGACGCCCAAAATCGGCTTTCGATTATATCAATTTAGGCGCCCACTTTCGAAAATAAGGCTGATATTGTGTCATGCTAAATGTATGGGTGCCTTATATGTATGCTGTTAATTCTATAGAAAAAGAACCAATATTTAGGCACTGGAAACATATGCAAATGATCAGAATACTGGAATATTTGCGCATATGATTGCACATACCTGTGTAAATGATATCACAGCTACACACTATTCTATAAAATTGTGCTTAAATTCAATGTCACACAGTTTGAAAGTGTGCATATACATAACATAAGCACTTGCATATCATCCTCTCATTTATACTAAAAAGAACACTCTAAACACTTATCTGTGTGGTATAACAATCCACAGCTTTAATCAAATTATTAACATTTTAAGCTCATACATCCACAAAAATGGCATAACATAACTGCATAATTCAGATCCTTAACAAACTTGAATATATGCAAACCCAAAACCCAATCCAAAAGTCATCTGGTTAAACGGTGATGCACTAACCAAGATGGTGGAGACTATTTTCCCCATGTGGATATGATCACCCCACCTGGAATGATGTACTGCCAGACCAACAACAAAAAATCCCCAAGGGACAGACAAATGAAATAATCAAAAATCAACAACAGTTAATCCTAAAATAAAAAAGATATATGTCAGATACCTAGAGAATTACACAATCCTGTAAAACCTTTTTAACAAGGGAACAAAGGATAATTCAGTATAGGCTGTAACCACAGTTGAAATTAATTTCAGTGAGTTTAGCCAAAAACTCTATACAACATTAACACTCCCAATTTTGTACCCCTTAATTTATTTTTTTTTTATATATCAAATGCTCATCTTACATATTAAATTTTATTATTTTGAACCAGGATTATGAAAAATTCAATAGGAAACCGTATAAACAAAAACCCCTAAAATCTGTTGACTGAAAAACACTGATCAAAAAAATATAAATAATGTCCATACCTTAAACAAAGAAGCACTAGAATATTCAAGAGCAGAAAGGAGTGAACTTATCTTAGCTCATATTTCGTCACTATTTCCCTAACTATTCCAGACATCCAACAGAAATCCCTATTTCAAAATTCTTCATCAGGGACTCCAGTGCTGCATTGACTACGGATCTTCCATTGATCCTCCAGGTTTTACAGGATTGTGTAATTCTCTAGGTTTCTGATATGTCTTTCTTATTTTGGGATTGTACTGCCAGACCGGGCATAATTTACACCCTTATGCCCATGACGGTGATGCACAGGGGCCCCAATTCATCACCAACACAAATGCAATTACTGAAATATCTTCCCCAACTTCCAGTCAACCTCAATGGGGGAATGTGTTCTGAACTACTCCAGCTGAAAGAAAATTAACGACCCCCACCACCACTACTCAAGTACTAATCCCCAACAACCATCACTAAATACAAGTAGGTGGAAGAGAAAACTGTCCCTTCTTCCTAACCACTTAACCCAAAATAATTTTTCTCCACAGAAATTCCTGCTCACAAGAGCTAGCATTTAACGATTATGATTGGCTGCATTGTTCTTCTACTTCCCTCACTTCACCCAACCCTTTCCCTGCACCACTACCCACTAACCAGCTTATTTTCGAAAGAGAAGGCCGTCCATCTTCCGACACAAATCGGGAGATGGCCGGCCATCTCTCAAGGCCGGTGAAATCGGCATAATTGAAAGCTGATTTTGGCAGGCCTCAACTGCAGTCCGTCGAGGAGCCGGCCAAGCTTCAAGGGGGTGTGTCAGCAGGGTTCAGAAAGTGGGACGGGGGCAGGACATGGGCATGGTATGAGATGGCCGGCTTCGCCCGATAATGGAAAAAAGAAAGCTGGCCCTGACGAGCATTTGGCCAACTTTACTTGGTCACTTTTTTTTCAGGTCCAAGTCCCAAAAAAGTGCCCGAACTGACCAGGTGACCACCGGAGGGAATTGGGGATGACCTCCCCTGACTCCCCCCTGGTCACTAACCCCCTCCCACCCTCAAAAAAAACAACTTTAAAAACTTTTTTGCCAGCCTCAAATGTCATACCCAACTCCCTGACAGCAGTATGCAGGTCCTGGAGCAGTTTTTAGTGGGTGCAGTGCACTTCAGGCAGGTGGACCCAGGCCCATCCCCCCTACCTGTTACACTTGTGGTGGTAAATGGGAGCCTTCCAACCCCCCCCCCCAAAAAAAAACCCCACTGTACCCACATGTAGGTGCCTCCCTTCACCCATAAGGGCTATGGTGTAGAGTTGTGGGGAGTGGGTTTTGGGGGGGATTTGGGGGTCTCAGCACCAAAGGTAAGGGAACTATGCACCTGGGAACTATTTTAATGTTTTTATTTAATTTTTAGAAGTGCCCCCTAGGGTGCCCGGTTGGTGTCCTGGCATGTCAGAGGGACCAGTGCACTACAAATGCTGGCTCCTCCCTTGAATTTGGCCAGGTTTGAGATGGCCAGCCTCAGTTTCCATTATCGGCAAAAACCGAGGCCGGCCATCTCAAACCTGGCCATCTCTGACTTTTGGCCAGCCCCAACCATATAATCAAAACGAAAGATGGCTGACCATCTCATTCGAAAATACGGTTGGCCCCACCCCTTCGCGGCGTCGTCCTCGGAGATGGGTGCCCTTAGAGATGGCCGGCCCTATTCGAAAATGCCCCTCCACATTTTCCTACCCCTCACTCTCACCCTCACTTTTCCCTTATTTATAACCCCTTCCTACCCTTTCCCTAATAACTATCAGTGCTGGCTTCACCATATTAAGCAGTACCCCATTAAATCTGCGGTACTAATCTTACATGGAGCCTAGATGAAGCATGGGTGCACAGTTATGCACAGAAATTATACAATACTATAATTTACATGCTTTTTTTCTTTAGTAATCTAGGTATGAGCATTTACACCACCTCTGTGGCTGGTGTTAGTGGTTGTACCTAAATGATATGTGCGCATTTTACCTACTATGCTAGTATTCTATCCGGGCTTAGACATTGAATATCTGGGTTTGAGGAACCGGCTAATACATACAGTAGCTGGTTAAGTCCAATATTTAGAACTTAACCAGCTATGGATTTCCACATAAAGATAGGACTGACTTTTTTTTCACTTAGGTGCTAACCACAAATTTTTAGTGTTGATAACTAGTTAAGTGCCACTGAAAATTAGTGGATAGCCCCGAACAGATGATTTAACCGGCCAGGAACCATTTTTGGCTGGTTAAGTCACTTTGAATATCAATCCCCTTAGTTAATAAAAAAGAAAGTACAGTTTTTCTGAAAAATTGAGTTTGGGCTAAAGAGCACATTTTATTAGATGTATAAAAGAGACCTTTAGGAGCAGGTTTGAAAATCAAGAAAAAAATGGGATATGTGCGAGAAATACATTTGAATCGAAGAAATAAACAAAGCAATGTCTACCCAGTTTTGTAAAAGCAATAATGCAATATATACACAACTACTAGGTGAAATGCGGTTTGATAATAAAAGTGATGATATGAAAAAATCCAAAGGAGGTTTACCTCTTAGCAGCATATTGCCACCTTTCACATCAAAGAAGCACTCTGAAAAAAATGCCTCGTATGCTCAGTTGTGGTTTTCAAACATGTTTTGGCTCTACAAAATGCATTTATTAAAAACCTTAAAAAAGCAGAGAAACATACAAATATGAATGCAGTGGTAATTCTAATCAAGCAGCACTAAATTATTACTCAATTCCATTAACTGGTTTTTTTGGTTTTTTTTTTTTACTTTAATGTATGTTAGACAGGAAAGATGCTGCCCAGAAGCCATATTTGAGTATTTCTTAAATTTTTGTTAAAAAATATATTAAACAAGGGGCTTTATTAAGATGTATGAAGATAGGATCAATAATATAATGAATAAATAATTATATGTTCATACGTCTTAATATATTGAATCCTTGTCACTTGTTCAGTACCCGTGTCTTATTATTCCCACCTTAAGTAATTCCCTTATCCCTTATTTATCCTGTTTGTCTGACTTAAGCTCTATTGAGCAGGGACTGTCTCTTACATGTTCATTGTACAGTACTGCATATGTCTAATATTTCAGTAGTAGTAGTAGAGGTAATATGTGGAGGAGTGGTCTAGTGGTTAGGGTGGTGGACTTTGGTCCTAAGGAACGGAGTTCAATTCCCACTTCAGACACAGGCAGCTCCTTGTGACTCTGGGCAAGTCACTTAACCCTCCATTGCCCCAGGTACAAATAAGCACCTGTATACATTATGTAAGCCGCATTGAGCCTGCCATGAGTGGGAAAGCACAGGGTAAAAATGTAACAAAAAAAACCAAAACTAAGAGGTAAGCTTCCTCTGAATTTTTTCATATCATCATTTTTTTATATCATACCACATTTTACCTAGTAGTTCTGTAAATATGGGATCATTGCTTTTACAAAACTGGGCAGACATTGCTTTGTTTATTTCTTTAGTTTAAATTTCTTTTACTACTACTACTACTATTTAGCATTTCTATAGCGCTACAAGGCATACGCAGCGCTGCACAAACATAGAAGAAAGACAGTCCCTGCTCAAACTTTAGTTTATTCATCATTAATATTTCACATATAACTATGCAAATAACGGGAAAATACGCAATCCCAAACAAAATAAAAAAAAAAAAAACATTCCATTTTCAAAAAAATAAATTAACCTCCAGAAACTGCTAAAAATATGTACCCATAATTCTCTGTTATAAAATGCTAAACGGAATAAGTGTGTTTTTAGTAATTTTTAAAAATTAACTAGTATCTGACATCAGCCTGATCTTTCCCGGGCTGCTCCCCATAACCACAGGTCCAGATCTGCCATAAAAGTTTTGAATGATAAAGCTAGGTATTCAGGTCTGTGCATTACTACTACTAATCATTTCTGTAGCGCTACTAGATGTATACAGGGCTGTACACATCAAATGCAGGTACTTTCTCTGTCCCTAGGGGGCTCACAATCTAAGTTTTTGTACCTGGGGCAATGGAGGGTTAAGTGACTTGCCCAAGTTCATAAGGAACTGCAGTGAGAATTGAAACCAGGTTGCCAGGCTCAAAGCCCGCTGCACTAACCTTTAGAGGCAGATGCAGCAACCAAACGTAAAAAAATCTAAATCGTTAAAGTCCCTAACGATTTTAAAATAACGAAAAATGCACCAAAAAAAAAAGTCACACATGCTGAGATCGGTATTGAAACGTACAATGTACCAAAGAATCACAATACACATCGTTAATCGGCCCCCAAATCATGCGCAGAGCAGCCAAGCGTTATGTTAGCTGCTCTGCGCATGCCACAAACAGTCAAAACACAGTCAAATCACAAGCACATGGCTCCCAAATCAAATCAAAACAAAAATAAAAAAAAAGGGTCGGGAGGGGGCAAGGGCGCTCATCAGGAGTGTCCTGTACGGACGGCCTTGCCCCCCCCCCCCCGCTGCTCGCCACTTTCCGCCGCTCCCCCCACCCCGAAAAAAGCAAAATGCTAGCTGCCCCGGTCCCCCTCCCTTCCTCACTACTCTCTCACCTCAGCTCCGCCTCCCGACATCCTCCGTCCTGTGCCCCGCCCCCTTTTGGGGTCGTCGCCGCCATTCCCCTCTTCCATCGGGCCCCCCTCCCTCTTACCGGGCCCGTGCAGCGCCTCTCTCCTCTGTCCGAAGGCGCTGCACGGGCAAGAAGACAGCTGATGCCTGCCTTCGCCCAGCTTCGATGGCGCGTCTTTCTCCTGCTGGGCCCGCCCCTGTCTGACGTCAGTAACCTACATAGGTTACTGACGTCAGACAGGGGCGGGCCCAGCAGGAGAAAGCAGGAGAAAGACGCGCCATCGAAGCTGGGCGAAGGCAGGCATCAGCTGTCTTCTTGCCCGTGCAGCGCCTTCGGACAGAGGAGAGAGGCGCTGCACGGGCCCGGTAAGAGGGAGGGGGGCCCGATGGAAGAGGGGAATGGCGGCGACGACCCCAAAAGGGGGCGGGGCACAGGACGGAGGATGTCGGGAGGCGGAGCTGAGGTGAGAGAGTAGTGAGGAAGGGAGGGGGGCAGGGGCTGCTCGAATTTTGCTTTTTCCTGGTGGGGGGAGCGGCGGAAAGTGGCGAGCAGCGGGGGGGGGGGGGCAAGGCCGTCCGTACAGGACGCTCCTGATGAGCGCCCTTGCCCCCTCCCGATCCTTTTTTTATTTTTATTTATTTTTGTTTTTCTGACGTCCTTTGGACCAATCACAGCGCTTTTAGCTCTGCTAATGCGCTGGGATTGGCTCAAAGTTTGTTTATTTTTTCTCTTAATGATTTTTCCTGCCACAGAGCTGACCTAACGAGTGGTCCAGACCTCTCGTTAGTTTTCCTGCCTTTTTCCTGCGTAAAGGCAATCGGAAAAGGTTAGTGCATGTCGTTTCAATGGGGTTTTCACACTAATTGCTCATCTCCATTCCGTTTTCGTTAGCTGCTGGCTTCCTCGGTAAAAGCCCTTTGATGCATGCAACGGATCAAATTTTCCTCGTTGGAGAGTCATTAAAGGCTCATTTAGCTTTAGTGCATCTGCCTCTTAGAGTACTCCTCCACTCATTGTTCAGAATGTTTATTTTAATACCAATGAGCTCCTTGCAATGCATTTGCATAGGGTTTTCAGTAGCTGCTAATGGAACACATTAGAGCCACAGAAAACCCTTTTGTGCATTACTCACTAAATAACCTTTGTTTTAGACCGGCTACTACTAGTCTAAAGCAAATGTTTAAAGCTCAGTAACCTTTCTATATCGGGCCCTGGAACTTTGCCTCTGGGCATACTAGGAGGGGCTGAATTCCCCCTCTATCTTGAGCTAATTGAGGGGCCCTTTTACAGACTGGCAGTAAGCCCAACTCAGGCTTACCGCTCACTCTTTCGGGACTACAGTCAGCCCAACAAACAGAAAAACCCCGGAAATAGCTTGCATGGCGGTAACCATGCATCAGGCATCACTGCTCACTGCTCAGTTACTACCGGGTTAGCGCAGGAGCCCTTATCGCCACCTCAGTGGGTGGCAGTAAGGGCTCCCTGTCACATGGCCATGCGTTAAGAGTTCTCTTACTGCATGGCCATGTGTACCTGGGGTCTTTTTACCCGCTGCATTAAAAAGGGCCTTGGCGTGCAGGAAAAATGCCCCCCCGCCATCAGTGCTGGGCCCTTTTTCTTGCAGCTTAGTAAAAGGGCCCCTGAGAGAGATGGTAACTGTACCTAGGTGTCACGATTGTGGTCGTGACCCCTCTCAGACTCACCTTATTTCCGGCGGTCAGCTTCTGAGCTGGCTTTTGTCTGTTCTTCATGAGTTAGTTCTGTCTCTGTGTGCTGGCTGCTTCCAGCATGGCTCTAATTACTCCACTACACTGCACCTGTGTCTGTTAAGCCTCTCTCTGCTTCAGTATGCTTTCTGCCTGTGTCTTGGTTTGTGTTCCTCTCGCTCTCTGGTGGCCAGAACCAGTGGCTGCCATAGACTTTAAAGACTTTCTTTCTGGTCCGGTCCAGATATTCCAGCCATCCAGACTTGGTTTGAAGTTTGGCAGCTAGCCTCACCCGTAGTTGCCTCATGATTCCTGCAGCTGAGCTTCAGGGGCTGATGGGTTTATTAACCACCTGGAACCTTCTGAGTTTGCCTTTGCATCGTCTAAGGTCCCTAGCTTGTTGGTGCTTTGTTGCACTTCTGCCTAGTCTGGTTTCTTTTATAGTTCCTTGTCTGATTCAAGTTAGTCTGTGTGTAGTTTAGCTTAGGTTTATTTGCTTATTTCCCTAGTCTTGTTTTTGGTCTGTATTCCTTGACTAGTTTCTGTTTGTCTGTGTGTCTTGCTTAGTGGCTGCTCTGCAGCTTTCAGTCCTGTCTCTTGTCTGTCAGTATTTGTACCCTGTTTCAGTGGCTGCGTGGCAGCCTTCAGTTCCTGTCCTTTAGCTTGTCCATTTTCTGCTTTGTGTAGTATTGTCTGTCTGTGAGTCCTAGCCCAGTTTCCTGCCTTGCTGCCCATGTATATTTCTTTCCCCTCTGACCCTCAGTCCCTGTTCAGCCTAGTTGGTATCCAGTGCCTGCCCTGTCCAGTAAGTCCTGCCAGCCGCCTGCACCCAGGGGCTCAAGTCCTGGGGAAGGGCGGTCAAGCGCAGGTGAAGTCTAGCTGTTTCTGTCAGAGTTCTGCCTTGTCTCTGGTGTGGGGTGGTTTTGCCTGCCACTGCTGCTCCACGGCAGTAACCCAAGGGCTCATGAACCTAGTTTCTGCCTTGAAAGCCTGACACTAGGTCACAGATCTACCGTGTAGTGGGATTGATCTCTCCATGCTGATACAGTGAACTGCTGCTTGATTTTTCCTCTCAATATGGTAATTCATAGTGATTTTCTTACCTGTTGCAGCTGTTGCTGCAATCACGTTTAGTGTGCTGTGTTTCAATATTTCATATTTTCCAGCCACCAAGAGTTCCAGAAGAGGGCTAATCATAGACATGAACTCACTCTATGTAGAGATCCTTAATCTGGCTCAACAAAATTGTACGATTGATTTGTTTTACCTTGTCATCAACTGACTTAAAGGGGTCTTACAAAGCCACGCTCACATTTTTAGCTCGCAGTAAAAATCAGCTTGTGATAAATGCTGAGACACTCATAGGAATATAACGGGCATCTCAACATTTACCACCAGCTGATTTTTGCCATGAGCTAAAAATGCTAGCACAGCTTTGTAAAGGACCCCCTTTATGAAGAATTGGATTAAGGATTGGAGTCTCTTCTTGGCAATAGCATCCCTAGGTTTAATTCTTGGAATAGACCCAGTACATAACACTGAGTTGAGGTCAGAAGAGTTGACCTCCAACCAAAAATTCAATCAGTTTTGTGAGAAAAGGTATATCAGCAATCAGTCTAAAACTGGCAGCTTGTGTCAAATAAAATCCATCTGCTTTAGGGATAGGAGTTAATACAATGTCAGCCACAGAGGAAGAAAATCGTCAAAGGCCCAACGTTAAATTTATGAAATTAACCATCCAACTCATATTTTTTGAGGAAGATCAAGAAATAAAAAGGATGAGCAGTATGTAGATGAAAAGGCAGTATGTATTTTTTCTCACAAACAGCTGTATATCATCGTCAGAGACTAAACTTAAAGTTGACCATTCTCTGTCCACTGTTATTATATTACATCCTTCCAATCAATACCTTAAATTACGTACTAAATCAAAAGATTGATGAATCACCTCATACTTATTTTAGAAATAAAAAAACAAGTTCATCATCTGACATTTGAGCTCCCTGACTAGGTGATCTAGCAGGAGAAAGAGTAGTAAAATGTTTTATTGTTTAACATAGCTTCTTCAAATCCAGGTAGGCAACTCCAACCAGATAAGAATAATAATTTTTCTCTGCCTCTTTGATCTGAATTTTATAGGAAGTTAGCTTGGGTTTCCAATATATATCAATAAAAACATTCTTTAAGAAATTAATGGAAATATCACACTGTCCTGAGACAGAGCATGGAGTCATTTAGCAAGCACCTTCATATTGTTGGAAGAACAATTCACCTGGATTCAGATAAGTTACTCATTTTTTGAAAATTAAGTGGCTCTTTTACTACCTGGTGGTATGGCTACTGCCAGGTTTGCACGCAGGAAATCGGTCCTACCAGAAAGGCTCGCTCAGGAGCCTGGCAATAGATCTGGCTTATGGCATACACTGTTTCTGGTGCTAGGAAATTTTTTAAATTTTTCTAGTGCCGGGGGTGTGAGAGGCCTTGCATGCCATATGTTAGCAGCTTTTCTGAGAGATGACCTTTCTTGGTTCCATTGTGGTTCCCTCAAGGTTTTTTTTCCTTAGGTTGCTGTAAAAGGCATTTCCCCTTTGTTCTACCTGCTTGAGTTTACAGTTTTGCCTCTCAGCAGAGCTGAGATCTGACCTCTCCCTATATCTGAGGTGGCTGGCTATGGATTCTATGTTGTAATAGTGTCACGTTGCTACCCTACCATGCTGGCGCATTTCTGCTTCTGAGCCGTGGTCCGCGATAAACTTGCCTTCAACCATGGGGGTCTGTCAGGCGCGGGGCAGCAGAACACCTTGTGTCTCTGTATCTAGGGTTATTTGTGTATCTCTCTCTCCACTTCTGGGTTGCAGCTGGACCTCCTGTGGCATGTTCTATCTAACCCAGCACTTTCCCTGCATCTCAAGGATGCGCATCTGCAGCAACCTCTTCTGGCGGGGCAGCCCAGCATGCTCAGGTGATGCCAGATGCCTACATCATTTAAATCTCTGTTCAGACTGTAAGGTTGCTTTGGCAATGGATTTCCCTGACCTGCACCTTCTAGTCTTTCGCCCTGGATTACTTTGGCCTGATTTCTGGACCTGAACCCTGCTTGAACCTGACCATACTGAGGATTTCTTCCATCCCTGATCCCTGCTTGAACCTGACCACTCTTGAGGATTGCTGCTGGACCTGAACCCTGCTTGTACCCAACCATCACAACTGATTGTTGCCATACCGAACCCTTGTTTTCAGCTATGTTCCAGATTGATGGATGACTGTACTGCTCCATCACTTACAGCTAGCTGCCCTCTGTGGAGATGCAGTCCTCCCGGCTACCCACACCTGGGAGTTCAACCCCTGGGGAACAGTAGTTGGTGAGGTGAAGAACCCATTGCTTGCTAATCTGCTTTTTTCTTGAAGAAGACACTGGAGTCCAATCATGATGAGGCATGACAAATAGGCACAGTTCTTATAGGCAGTTGAATTGTAGATTGGATTCTCTTTGTATATTGGGAGAATTACAATAACGAAGAATTGAGAGTCTATGGTAAAGTTTTCAACTCGGGGAAGATGAGGAGATTTAACTGACTGTGAGGTCAAAATGGTCAGTAGCACTGGCCAGTGTTTGGACTGGACAGTAGCACTGGACACTGACCTGGACAGTAACAGTAAAATTCATTGGCATAATTCAGCGGATTTTACTGACAAGAAGTCAGTAAAAAGCTTTGTTTAATACAGTGCTTATCTCAGGGTCAGTAAAAAATCTTGTAGTATCTCAGCAGATTCTACTGAAAAGATTTTGGTGACTAACCAACTTATAATCGAAAAAGAAAAACGCCTATATTTCGACCCAAATTGGGAGATGAGCGTTTTTCTCGCAAAGGCGCCCAAATCGGTATAATCGAAAGCTGATTTTGGGCGTTTCCAACTGCACTCCGTCGCGGAAACTAATAAAGTTGATGGGGGCATGTCGGAGGCGTGGTGGAGGCGGGACTGGGGCGTGGTTATCAGCTGAGGAGAGATGGGCGTCTTTAGCTGATAATCGAAAAAAAAAAAAAAGCGTTTTAACCACGATTTTGGGTCACTTTTTTGGACCCTTTTTTCTCACGAACAAGTCCCAAAAAAGTGCCCCAACTGCCCAGATGACCACTGGAGGAAATCGGGGATGACCTCCCCGGACTCCCCCAGTGGTCACTAACCCCCTCCCACCAAAAAAAACCCCACTTTAAAAACTTTTTTTCCAGCCTGTATGCCAGCCTCAAATGCCGTACCCACCTCCATGACAGCAGAATGTGTTCGATCCTGTCACAGTCTTTCTCTGGGTCAGATGTGGCTCTCGGGTGCAGTACAGGGTCACATCAGCATTGCATTGTGGTGGGTGTAGGGTATTGGGCTCCGTGATTTCATTAGCTTGTTTTATAGTCTCACAATGTTGGTAGTTGGTAGGCTCTTCTCCCATGGTGCTTTTCCCCCTGCCTACTGAGCCAGAGTGTGCTCTGTTGTGTTTCCTGTTGTAGTCCATGTGGTAGTGGCCATTTTTGTAAGCCAGTTTTAGTTCCCTTTCCTGTGTTAGCCATGTTAGAGAACTTAGTTCTTACCTTGAATGTGGCTGAAAGAAGGCATTGTACAGCATTCTGCCAGCTCTGACCTACTGCTAATCTCAGTACCAGGGAGAATCATTGCCAGTGGGGCACAACCTCTGATCTGCAGTTAACTGTGAGTAAACGCGGTTATTCCAATAAAGGACGTTTTCGGAGAGATTAGTCTTCAGGTGTCAACTGGTGTGCCAATGTTATACAGCAGCAACAAGTCCTAGAGGCCTGCTTGTATGCAGGTCCCTGGAGCACTTTTAGTGGGTACCACAGTGCACTTCAGGCAGGCGGACCCAGGCCCATCCCCCCTACCTGTAACACTTGTACTGGTAAATGGGAGGCCTCCAAAACCCACTGTACCCACATGTAGGTGCCCCCTTCACCCCTAAGAGCTATGGTAGTGTTGTACATTTGTGGGTAGTGGGTTTTGGGGGAGGGAGGTTGGGTGCTCAGCACCCGTGGTAAGGGAGCTATGCATGTGGGAGCGTTGTCTGAAGTCCACCGCACTGACCTCTAGGGTGTCCAGTTGGTGTCCTGGCATGTCAGGGGGGCAAGTATACTACGAATCGTGGCCCCTCCAACGATCAAATGGCTCGGATTAGGACGTTTTTGAGCTGGGCGTTTTTAGTTTCCATTATCGCTAAAAAAAACAAACGCCCAGCTCAAAAACGTCCATTTTTTCAAAAATACAGTTCGGCCCGCCCCTTCATGGACCCATTCTCGGAGATAAACGCCCATGGAGATAGGCGTTTGCGTTCGATTATGCCCTTCTAAGGCTTGCAAATACACAACAGGTGAAATAATTCTACAAAGACTCAACTTTTTCTATAGCAGATCAAGGGACAGTTGCTGACATAAATTCCACCAACTGAAATATTTGTGGTGTCAATCTGAGAGATAACATGTGCTGACACCCTCTTTAGAGTAAAACTGCCTGACATGGTACATTAGAGACTGTGTTTGAATTACTAAAAGAAGAAATATAGATCTGTTATTCAAAGTATGGAAAATATTTGTGCAGATACTGAAGACCAGATTTGACAGTTTTTCCTTTCCCCCATCTTGTCCTGCAAAAAGATACTTTAACTGCAGACTGTGCCCTCCAGGACAGTGCAGTGTGCAAAGATTAAGCTACACTTGTCTACCCTGCCCATTTTTCTGATGCTTCTGGTTAAAATAATATAGTGGAAAGGCCAAGGTTTACAAAGAAAAAAAAGAGGTGTTCTAGACAAAGGAAAGAGACAAGTGTTATTTTCCTAGTAAAAACATGTCAGTCTGTTATGTGTGAGAGTGAAGTAATTGTGAAAGGTTACACTAGGCACACACCAGAAGCCAGTCTTACCAGTGAAGGGGATGCAGAGGCCAAGAGATCCCATATAAGGGAAAGTGATATAGAGTCTGTAAACTCTATGACACATATGCTTACATACAAAGCAAAGGAGAATTATCAGGCAGAAGCACATAATTACCTTCTTCTCTTACAGAGACTCTGGCTGAAAATAGCAGAGCAGATGACCAGGACTGAAGGACTATATACTGACCAGTTGCAAGCAGCCTATAACCAGCACCAACAGAAATCACTTGAATACTGTCAATTCCTAAGTAGAAAAAATACATCAGATAGTTTGGAACAAACAGACAGGCAGCAAGCCCTAGATCTAACATGCTAGACTATGGTTTCACAAACAATGAAAGGGTACAGAGGCAAACACAGCCATTTCAGGAGATAATAAATCAGAATTCTCCTACTGTACTAGATACAGTGCTAGAAGTCATTCCAGTAGGTCCTCTAAAGGATCCATTGCTCTCAAAGTGCAATTAGAATCAGAAGCTGCCAGATCCAGAATGCTTTTTAGCAAGCAAGAAGCAGCTGTAGAAATGGAAAAACTCAGATTAAGAGCAGAATGCTGCCACCTCAGAACGCAAAAGGGCAGAGTTAGATATTACTTTGAAACTGCTCCAGCAACAGAAAGAGGGAACTGTATTTGAGGCCCAAGTTAGGGTACTTGCACAAGTCATCGAGCAGGATGGTGGGGAGAATCAGCTCAGTCACATTAGTGCAGAAGAGTTTGCCCTGTGAACAGCAGAATATATGAAGACTCAGATACTGACTCACAAAAGTAAATATTCATAGTCTGACTCAGAGGAGTCATCAGATTCTGAGCAAGCACATGCCTTTACACCAGAGTCTACTTCACCCAAAAGAAGCACACCCAAGGCAAAGCATGCCATGAAGGCAAGCTGCCATCACAATGATCCACACCTATGTATGTATATGGATGCACTACCACTCCACTTGCTCCAGAAAAGCACACCAAGGGAAATGCTTTATTTCAGACACAGACTCTGGAGCTATAAAGGTTGAGCATTTATGCCCAGCAAAACACACTGTGATTACGCAAGAGTCACTTGACCAGCCACACTTCACCCCTAATTCCAGTCAAACTCCGGCCAACAGTCAACTGCAGATACCAAATGCCAGAACACTAGAGACTTCAGAGAGAGAAGATCTAGCAACATACATGGCTCACAATAAGATTCAAGATTTTGATGAAGAAGTTGAACAAGTTGAAGTAGAACTTAAAATGTACCATGACTTGTATTCAATCTTCCATTTCTTTTTTTTAGATTTGATTATTAAAAAGGAACATGGAAAAGTAATCACATCTTTGTATCACAAAGAGACTGATCATAACAACTATTTGAGGTTTATCAATCACCACCCATACCATTTAAAACAATGTTTACCTGTGAGTCAGTGTTTCATAATTTAAAATATTTGTTCTACTGATGAAGAATTTAAACTGCATGCCAACCAGCTTACTCAATGATTTTTGGAGAGATGATATCTGACATCCTATATAATAAAACGCACCTCCAACATTCTGAAGCTGACTGCATGGCTGAGGCATTCCTGCTCTCCGTATCCATCTCCTGAATTGACATCACGTACTTCCGGGTTCGTCACAAGCAGAAGTGACCAACCACAAGAGGTTTCTTGGCTTCAGAATGTTGGAGGTGCATTCTATTAAATAGGATTGGTCAGTTCCTTGAAGCACAGCCAGAGCTCAGCGTCCTGCACAGTAACGCTCAGACACCAGAGAGAGAGGGGGGGGGGGGCTGACACCAGAGAGAGGGAGGGAGGGGAGCCTGACACCAGAGGAGGGGGAGGTATCTCTGTCATACACACACTCTCTCTCTCACAGTCAATGACTTTCTCTCTCTCACTCTCATACACTGTCTCTCACACACTCTATGTCTCACACTGTATCACATTCACTCTCTATGTGTCACACAGTCACTCACACACTCTCTTGGTCTCATACACTCAGTCTCACAGAGAGTCTGTGTCTCACACACACTCTCTCTCTCGCACACACTGTATCTGTGTGAAACACACTCTCTCTCTCTCTCACACTGTGTCTCACATACGCACTTGCACACACTCTCATTCTCACACACACACACTCTCTCTCTCACAAACACAGTCGCACCCAGACTCTCTCTCTCTCTTTCTCACACACACACACACACACACACACACACACACACACACATTCACTCTCTCTCTCTCTCTCACACACACAGTCACTCTCACATACACTCTCTCAAACATACACACTCTGAGGAAAACCTTGCTAGCGCCCGTTTCATTTGTGTCAGAAACGGGCCTTTTTTACTAGTAAGAACATAAGAATAGCCATACTGGGTCACACCACTGGTCCATCTAGCCCAGTGTTCTGTTTCCAACAGTGGCCAAGCCAGGTCACAAGTACCTGGCAGAAACCCAAATAGTGGCAACATTCCATGCTACCTATCCCAGAGGAAGCAGCAGCTTCCCTATGTCTGTCTCAATAGTAGACTATGGACTTTTCCTCCAGGAACTTATGTAAACTGTTTTAAAACCCAGATATGCTAACTGCTGTTATTACATCCTCTGGCAAAAAGTTCCACAGCTTAACTATTCATTGAGTGAAAAAAATATTTCCTCCTATTTGTTTTAAAAGTATTTCTATGTAACTTCCTTGAGTGTCCCCTGGTCTTTGTACTTTTGGAATGAGTAAAACATTGATTCACTTCTATTTCTGTTATTTAGAGATAGCAATAGACATAATAACATATTCTATTACTGACTCCTCTGAATCCTAACCATTTAGATCTAACTCAGCATAATGTCAGCCTCTAATCTGCGACCGATTGCTTTTGTGACCACCATCTGGTCCTTAGTCAATCAAAAACTATTGCTTCATGGACCACCAGCAGACCTCTGCGACCCTCTGTCGATCCTCTGTTGTATGGAAACCCTATCATGCTGGTTGACTCTTTCAAATACCTCAGAGTGATTATTGACTATCAGCTTTCCTTTGATTTACAGGTTGCTGAGTCAGTGAAACATGGTTTCTGGGCTCTCTTATGTGGACAAAGCTGCTAAAGTTTCAATGCTATATGCTCTTATTGAATCTTGACTATTATGATGTTATCTTTCCAGGAGTTACCTGCACCTTACTCAAATGCCCCCAAATGATCCATAACACAGCTATGTGGCTTCTCGGCCTTGACCATAAATTCAATCATGTCACTTCCCTTCTTCTTCTTCAGCACCACTGGCTACTGGCCCAATACAGGATTCAGTTCAAAATCTTGACTTTAACCCATAAGGCCTTATGCACTGGCAACCCATTCTACATTGCCTCTCTTTTTACTCCTTAAGGGTCCCTTTTACCAAGCTGTGGCAAAAGGTGGTCGGCACCGGCATCAATGCGTGCTTTACACATGCACCGAGACCTCCTTTTACCGCAGCGGGTAAAAGTGAAGTCTCGCTTTCCTATAGGAAATGGCCGAGTGGCAAGAAAGGCACTTGTTGCACAGCCATTTCGTGGGGAGCCCTTACCGCCACCCATTACTGCCAGGTACACTCTGGCCCTACAAAATAAATACATTTTTATTGCACAGGAAATGATGGTGCATTAGGGTTTGGAAGTACTGCCAGGCTGCTGTATAGCGCAGTGGCGTAGCCACAGGTGGGCCTGGGTGGGCCGAGGCCCACCTAGTTACGGCTCAGGCCCACCCAACAGTAGCACATGTTTAGTGGTAGCTGTTGGGGATCCCAAGCTCCGCAAGCTGAAGACTTCCCCGATGGTAACAAAAACGCTGCTCTCCACAATATTGGCACCTGCATTTGCTCCGTTTTCAGTGCATGCCTGCTGCAGACTGCTAAGGTGGAGGGAAGCATTTTCACGCCAGCTGAGATATTTTTTTTGGTGTGTGTGGGGGAGGGAGAACACTTGGTCCCCACCCACTTCTTGCCTAGGTCCACCCAAAATCTGCTGTCTGGCTACACCCCTGGGTAGTGAAAGGAGCCCTAAATCCCTTATAGTTGTGCTCTTCTTAGGGTCACAGACCAGAGATTCGATCTGTCTTTCAGGTACACCTGAATTCTACTAGGGATAGCACCTTTTCCATCACAGCAGCAATATTGTGGAATGTGTTATATATAATTGAAATAAAATTGGAAGTTTCCTACATTAGATTCAGAATTCTAAAAACGCATCTTACTATATTAGCTTAGGCATGTAGGTGGTTCTATTCTTGGAATCACTGCATATAGAAATCTGATTCTTGAAGAACTCTACTGCTTGTATACCTTTCCTTATTGCAGTATCTTCTGTTATTCTCTGTACTGATCAGGGGCGTAGCTACGGGTGGGCCTGGGTGGGCCCAGACCCGCCCAATTTCGGCCCAGGCCCGCCCACCCAAATTGCAACAGCAGCAGCAGCACGGCACTACGATGGGGACGGCACCCGCACGCACCCGCTGTGGCTCAGCTGATCAGGCTCCGACGGGCCAGAATCCAGCCCAATTTCGCTCACTCAGGCCCGCCCCCGTCCCACCACCACCCAAGCGCACACTGCTGCAGTTTGCAGCAGCGGCAGCCTAGCGCTAGCATACCACGTTGTCACGGGCAGCCGGCCACCCGCTCAGGTCTCCAGGGCAGGCTCCGCCTCCGACATCAGTCCGCCGGGCCAGCGCCTACCTTCGGCTTTGGGAATGCACTTGGCTTACAGGGCCGCGCAGGCAGCGCAGCGTAGTTTCCCATCATCCATTCCATAATGACTGGACGACGTGCGCACGTGCACGCATGCAGGTGCGAGGCGAGCCTCAGCCTGGCCCTACCTGGACATGGGAATTGGCTTGGGAAGGAAGTTTGAGGAGAGATCATTCCAGAATCAAGTTCCAGGCTCCAGCAGTGTCTCCACTCTCCAATCCATAACTTTACTGCCAAGGTAAGCAGCAGCAGCAGCTGCCAGCAGCCCAGCCCAGCAGCAGCCAGCAGGACAGGTCATAAAATTGTAAATGCTTTATTTTTTCATCATAATCTTTTGCCCTGCAGTGAAGAGCCCACCCCGAAGCCCACCACCATGACCTGCCAGCATTTTGATTATTCTTTTTTGTAATCAAAATGATGGCTGTGGTCTGGTAGTGGGCTTCTGGATGGGGGGGGGGGGGGGGGTAAACGTGCCGGTGCCTAAGACAATGAGGAGACCATCCCCACCCAAAAATTCCCCAACAATAAATTTATATATATATATAATGCCCACCCATATTAGCACTGGGCCCACCCAAAATCTCAGGTCTGGCTACGCCACTGGTACTGATTGTTGACCTTTTCCCTTCTGTCCTTTTCTGTTTCTTCTCAATAGTATTGTGCATTGCTTTGATTTGCCTGGCAATAATGGTGGCATACTACCAGTAAGTGATAATAAACTTAAACACAAAGGAGCCCTTTTACTAAGGTGAGCCGAAAAATGGGCTGCGCTACTGTAGGCGCATGTTTTGGGCACGCGCAGATCCATTTTTTCAGTGCAACTGTAAAAAAAAGACATTTTAAAAAGTTTTGCCAAAAATGGACGTACGGCAAAATAAAAATTGACGCTAATCCATTTTGGGTCTGAGACCTTAGCACCAGCCATTGACTTAGCAGTAAGGTCTCATGCGGTAACCATTTGGTAATTGTCAACGTGCGTAGGATAACGATTACCACCCAGTTTTTGCTGCGTGCCAGAAAATAAAAATTATTTTCTGGAGCGCATAACGGACATGCATTAAAAATGAAATTACCGCAAGGGCCATGCAGTGGACGGGCGATAACTCCAAATTGACACACATTGGGCGTGCGTAGGCACCTACATGGTTTAATAAAAGGACCCCTTAAACATTTACCCAAGGTCTGGAAATAACATTTTCTAAGACAATAGTGAATCAGTCCTTATGATATGTGAACTTATGTTTGATTTAACCTGACATCTAAAATAAGCTTTTGCACATACTGAAAGAAATAATTAAACAATAATTTTTTTTGTTTTGTTGTAGGTTATACAGAAGGGAGCAGAGATAAACAACTCACAAATCAATAAAGTATGAGGCTGCAGACTTTCAGTTATTTATTGATTTATGTCCCATTTAGCTGCAAGTTTACTGGGCATATTATGCAATTATACTTACTAGATTATATTTTCTTTTGACAAAAATGTATATACTTTCAACTTGGGAAATCTGTTGTTTAAATTAATAAACATCCCTTTCTATACAAAAAACTATGCATGTCAAAATAAGTTCTAGATGATTCTTTTCAGAACTAGTGACGATATTGAACTATTGTAGGTCTGATTCTAGAGTCTTCCATAATACATTTACACTTAGAACAAAAAGCTACAGTGTTAGCAATCCTTTTAGATCTTCAGTACTTTTATGTTTGTCACATCTGCCCCACTTTGTGATTCTATATGAACAGAAAAAAAGGTTTTATTTTTAAAGAAACAAAGTACATCTGTTCAGTTGGCAATATCTCAATTTTAGTGTCATTATACAGTTTTGCAGCAGAATTTTGAGCTCTTGTTAATACCAGTGTCAATAAGGTCAATGAATGTGTCACACAGCAAGATGCAAGGGAATAAAAACAGGGCCCTAAGCACATCTCTATCGAACCAACATATTGAAGTCAAAGTGACACATTTTGGGCTTGCAAAACTTCTTTGTCAACCTCAGTTTTCCATAGTTTGCAGGATAAAAGTATCTTGCCTTTTTTAACCCCTCTGGGGCTTTTTTTTACTGAAGTTCATTACACAGGTAACGCATGATTAGCACTGAGCAACAGGCTACTGCATGAACTTTATAACGGGTTTTGCAGCAGTTTACCTTTGTCTGTGCATTAAACCTTTGTGAGGGGTTGGGAAAGAGACCCAGTCCGGTAGTGCCAAAACCAGGACAAGGGAGAAGTTTTCCCTTTAGATGTAATGAATCTCACTCTCCGATTTCTTCTAGAGGAAAAGTTTGCCCTCTAGTGACCAAGGCCCCCCCCCCTTGGTACGCCACTGCCTGTGGTAATTCCAAAGTTGTCACACGCTGGTTTCCGTGGTAGAAAATAATTAAATATTTTCTATTGTGGGGGCATTCCTGGAGGTAGTCATCAGCACAGCCGCATTCAGGGCTTCCGAGAGACTGGGCCGGGGCCCTGCCCATGCAGCCATTGGGTACCCATCCCCGAGGACGCCGCCGTTGCTGCTCCCCCTCCACCCCCCCAAGGTCACCACCGCCCCCTCCAACCCCCCACCCCCACCCCCCTGAGGACGCCACAGCCACTGCTCCCCCTCCAACCCCTGAGGTCACTGCTGCCGCTTCCCCCTCCGTCCACCACCGGGCCGGGCCCCCTGCACTGAAATCGCAGTTTCACCTCTGTGAAAGCAGCGCTGCAGGCAGCAGAACGCCTCACTTCTTCCCTCCTTCCCTCGTTGTGTCCCGCCCTTGCGGAAGTTACGTCAGACGAGGGCGGGACACAGGGAGGGAAGGAGGCCCGAAGGGAGGTGTTCTGCTTCCTGCAGCGTTGCTTTCATGGAGTTGAGACTGCAATTTCAATGCAGGGGCAGACGGTCGACGACGGAGGGCGGGTGGGACTGCGGCACTGGGCCCCCCTTGGAGGCCCAGGCCTGGGGAATTTTGTCCCCCCTGCCCCCCCTCGGCGGCTATGGCCGCATTGGCATGCGCTGCGAGTAGCATGTGAGCCCTTATTGCTAGGTCAATGGGTGGCGGTAGGGGCTCAGACAGTAAACAGCCATGCACTACTTTTAATTTTAGCACACGGCCATTTACAGCACCATTGAAAGAACTTTTTTTTCCCAGCCTTGGTAAAAAATGGCCCAGCATGCACCAATAGCATGCATCCACCCTAACCTAGACCACTTTTTACTGCAGCTTAGTAAAAGGGCCACTAATTCAGCAGATCCTGCACTAAAATACCAACAGAACTTGAGATGTCCCGACCCGGATGTCTCAATTCTAATTAGTATGTCCTTTCTAAAATGCTGCACTTAATATTTCAGTTCTGATTGCCTTATGTTACTGAATTTAAATGCTCATTTAAAAAGATAGAGCATACTGAGAATGGTAGCAAATTGTCATGGATTCTAAAGAAATTACACTGCCTATATTGCATTTATGAGTCTGAGATAACTTCAATGGAGGAAATGTAATATTTGCCAAGAATAAATTTCCAGAACATTACAAAATGTGGACTTTTCATTTTTAGACATGATATTTTTTGTACATCTTTAATCATGAACAGCTGTGATGCTTAACATTGAGAAAGGAGAATGTAAATGAGTCTCATGCTCATATCTGACTTCTTTTCCTGCAAATTCAAACCCTTTATAGTTTAAAATATCAATCAGCAGGTTCTCAACAAATAATCCTTTAAATTATCATTATTTAAGTTTTAACACATATTTCCACCATTTGCATATTGAAGAGTTATGATATTCTAATTTACAAAAATAATGATATTGAGATTCTTGATCAGATTACATTCTCTCTCTCTGTCATAAAATTTTTTAAAAATACTGAATTTATTTCCAGTTTCTTTGGTTTGAGTTGCTTTGCGAATTTACCAAAGGCAGTTCGAAGAATATTTTAGCATTTAAATTCTGATAGAGCTTGACATAAAAACTGTTTTAGATTATACTTTACCATTTAAAGTTGCCATTTTAGGGTTTACCATGACAACAGTTTAGAACAGTAATTCTCAAACCTGTCCTGAGGGACCAACAGTCTGTCAGGTTTTTAGGATATCTGTAATGAATATGTATGAGCGAAATTTGCATATAATGGAAGTGGCAGGCATACAAATCTGTCTCATACATATTCATTAGGGATATCCTGAAAACCCAACTATCTGGTTGTCCCCGAGGACAAACACGAGAACCACTGGGTTAGAGCCCAGCTAGCAGCTAAAGCAAGCCTGTATTTAGAGTTTAAGTCCCACCCACCAACCCCAGCTCCCACTTCAGGCCTGATCTCTTTTTTCTGCCATCATTGTCCATTTAGTTTAGGCTTGCCTTTCAAAAGACCTAAAATAACATACATAGTATTCATACAGCAGCTGAATATCACCAGAAAATGGATAATTTTGGCTTGCCCCCCTCATTCTGCCATTTATGGAAAGTGGTGAGCTTTCAGACAGATTTTCATCCTGCCACTATCCATAGAGAGGATGAATACCCATGGATAGTGGACTTAGATATTTACTGGCCACTGGCAAACATATACATCCTTTTGAAAACTGGCTCTAAAAAGAGTGCCTATACCATACACCTTGACAAGAGTTCGTGAGATGTAGCCTAGTGGCTCCAGCCATGGGTTTAAATATGTAGGGGTGCCCTGTTCTAATCCCACTGCTGCTCCTTGTCATTTTGAGCAGGTCACAACTTAGATTGTGAGCCTTCCAGGAACAGGAAACTAAAAAAGGTGTGAGCAGATATAATTATTAAGTATTGGAATTCCTTTCTACATTTGATTGATTTTTAAAACTTTTGGTTACAGAAATGCCATTCTATACTAGAGATTCTTCTCATTTTATTGAGATTTTCTTGCAGATGATATTTGTATTCATGGTAAGGAAGATAGTTTCAACTCATGAGTTCTATGACGGCAAGGGAGAAATTAGGCAAACCAATTATTTAAGGAGGAGAAATAAATTTGTAACTGAGGTCTGTGGAAATTGAGTTTGTACTCTATGCTTGGATGGACACATTTTCTTTACATGAGAATTTTCTGTAAACAGAGGCATGTCTAGAACACTGCACTGATAACCCAATGATCCTGATGTAAATCTTGCTGCAGCTGTTAATGATAGGATAGAAAATGCCTACAATACCTGATTGCATTTCACTTCAATAGCCTTCAGGCTTGCAGAAATTAAGATAAAAATAAAAAAAAACATTTAGTACTATGAATGCCAGAAGTTCCTGAAGCTATCATATAGCCTGATAACCCTTGCTAGTTTAACATTGGGCAGTAGAAGGCATCAACCACTGGGGGATTAGTAGGTTGACTTCCTTTAATCCTTCTAGTAGAGAGCTGCTCAAGCTGAGTACCTGTCTATGCTCATGTTAGCCCTCTCCTCAAGTCACTTAATTGGCTCTCTATCCTTTTCCTCATACAGTTCAAATTCCTCTTATTGTCTTTCAAATGCATTCACTCTGCAGTTCCTCAATACCTCTCCACTCTTATCTCTCCCTACAGTCCTCCCCAGGAACTGCACTCATCGGGTTAATCTCTCTTATCTGTACCCTTCTCCTCCACTGCCAACTCCAGACTCTGATCCTTTTATCTTGTTGCATTATATGCCTGGAATAGACTTCTTGAGTCAGTATGTCAAGCACCATCTATGGCCGTATTGAAATCTAGGCTAAAAGTCTACATTTTTATGCTACTTTTAACTTCTAACTCCTAGTCACTTGTTCAGTACCCATGTCTGTTTTATCATTCCCACCTTAAGGAATTCCTTTATCCATTATATATCCTGTTTGTCTGTCTTGATTAGATTGTAAGCTCTGTGGAGCAGGGACTGTCTCCTACATGTTCAGTGTAGATGCACTGCATACATCTAGTAAAGCTATAGAAATTATTATTAGTAGTACTATTCGTAGTAACCTGGACATGCCAGGAAAAAGGTCTAAATACAGATGTCTACCTTTTTAGACATAGATATTTTTTTCATGTCTGAAATCAGAGTTGGATATCTATATTTTGGCCCCCATTAGTCCTAACCCAAACGTGCTCAAACTATGTTCCCTTGCCATAAGGACATATTGCAGTTTTAGATGTCTGTTTCCCAACTTTATAAAATTGGGATTTGGATATCTTTGCAATATGAATGCCTAAATGCCAGTTTTCAGATGTCCCAGAGGAGTAGCCTAATGTTAGTGTAGCAGCCTGAAAACCAGGGGAAATGGATTTGATTCCCCCTGTAGCTCTTTGCATATCTGAGTAAGTAACCTAACCCTCCAATGCCCAGGTGCATAGAGAGTTAGATACCAAGGTTAGATGATTTAGATACTTTGCTTCTGATGTTGTCAGTTGTTAGCATTAATCGGAAACAGAGTGTCTGGATCAAGTTGCTCCCTTTAAGTCTAGGAGGCAATTTTTTTTTCTGTAGCAGGTCCAACAGAGTGGAATAAACTCCATAAAGCCCTTTGGGCTCAGAAGAACTCGGGATTGTTTAAGAAACTGCTGAGACATTGGAGGGTTGTGGGGGGGGGGGGGGGGAGGCTATGATGATGGGGATAAATCAGTAAAAATTTAAACAAGTTTTGAAGTTAATTGATGATACTACATGGATGTTAAAACTGTGGGATAATGGTGCATTAAGTGCTTTTGCTTGTTTGTGGATAGGACGTTGAAATCTTTAGCTCAATGTGCTGCGGCGGCTAAGAAGGCGAACAGAATGTTGAGTATTATTAGAAAAGGGATGGAAAACAAGCATGAGGATGTTATAATACCGTTATATCGCTCCATGGTGCGACCGCACCTGGAGTATTGTGTTCAGTTCTGGTCGCCTCATCTCAAAAAAGATATAAAGGAATTGGAGAAGGTGCAGAGAAGGGCGACAAAAATGATAAAAGGGATGGGACGACTACCTTATGAGGAGAGGTTAAGAAGGCTAGGACTCTTTAGCCTGGAGAAAAAGCGACTGAGGGGTGATATGATAGAGGTCTACAAAATAATGAGTGGGGTAGAGCGGACAGATGTGAAGCGTTTGTTTACGCTTTCTAACAAAGATGAAATTAGAATGTGGTAGGTTTAAAACAAATCAGAGAAAGTTTTTCTTTACTCAGTGCGTGGTTAGACTCTGGAACTTATTGCCGGAGAAGGTAGTGACGGCAGCTGGCCTTGCTGAGTTTAAAGGGGGTCTGGACAGATTCCTGAAGGAAAAGTCCATTGATCGTTATTAAATTTGGGGTTTTTGCCAGGTTCTTGGGGCCTGGATTGGCCACTGTCGGAGACAGAGTGCTGGGCTTGATGGACCTTTGGTCTTTTCCCAGCGTGGCAGTGCTTATGTACTTATGTATATTCAAAGTAACTATGCACTGTAAGCTTTGCTCAATGAGCCTTTTGTTATGTTTTGATGGTTAATTAAGACTTCATACAAAAAAAAAGAAAAAAAGAAAAGAAACTGCTGAGACAACATTTGTTGCTGCAGGCTAAATAGTGACTTTGGCAGATGATGGATCCAGCACAGTGATGAGTCTTGTTATGTAATATTTTTATTATGTACTAGGAAAACAGGCCCGTTTCAGGAGCAAATGAAATGGGCGCTAGCAAGGTTTTCCTCCCCAACCCCCCCTTCTCCCTCCCTCCCTACCAACCCCTTCGTCGCTCCCTTCTCCCTCCCTACCTACCTACCTACGGACTCCTTCGTCTTTCTGACGGCATTGCTCCGCATTCCGCACCTGCCTCTTGGACGCACCGAACGCCATTGCTCCGCCCTCGACATCATGACGCTTGACGCGAGGGCAGGGCCCCTAGCCTGGGCGATTTCGGTGGCTTCACCACCATGGTCTTACCAACCGTTCTGGAAGGAAGTGACAGTGACGTCACTGTCCTCAGAACGTTGAGGGTGAGTTTTATTATATAGGATGTTTAATTTGTACACTTCTCGGACAAGGGTGGTATATAAATGTTAATAAATGAAATGAAATTAAATGTGTATAAAAATGTAGTGTTTCTTGGTTTATAGTTAAGTTGAGGTCTTTAAAGCAAATGCTTTGAAGAAAAGGACACGAGTGGTGAAAATATCCAGGCTCTGTCCATTTGAGAGAGTATCAAATACATTTGGTTACCTATCAGCAGGAGATGCTGAAGATAAAAATGCATTTCTTTGAAGAAGCTATTGTTAGGGCATCATCTTCCTCTCAATAATTATTTAGAACAAGCAAAAAAGCCTGTTTCGCGAAAAATGAAATGGGCCCTAGGAAGGCTATTGTCTAAGTGATTTCTCCTCTCTCCCCTGCCCTCCCCTCTATGTCCAGCGATTCTCCCCTCCCATCCCATCCAATCCATGTCCAGTGATTCTCCTCTACCCTCCCCTTCCCTCCCCTCCCATCCAATCCATGTCCAGTGATTCTCCTCTGCCCTCCCCTCTCCTCCATGTCCAGTGACTCTTGTCTAAGCGATTTCTCCTCCCTCCCCTTCCTCCCCTCCCATCCATGTCTAGGGATTCTCCTTTGCCCTCCCCTCCCATCCCATCCATGTCCAGTGACTCGCCCCAATCCCCACCTGCCCCCCTTTTAAGCACCCAAGGTCAAGTTCAACCGCAGCCCTCACCTGCCCGCCCTCGTCTCCCACAACAGCATTCTTTTCCTTCATGCCGCCCTGCCTTTAAAACTTTCATTTTACCTCAGATTGCAGCGGCGGCAGTGAAAGCTGCATGCTCGGCTCGCATCACCTCCAGCCTTCCCTTTCCTTCCCTCTCAGTGTCCCGCCCTCTTCTGATGTCATTTTGTCTTTCTGTGAGAGCGGGACACTGAGAGGGAAGGGAAGGCTGGAGGCGAGCAGACGTAAGCTGATTTGCATAAGGTTACGAACCCAGCCTGCCAGCCAGCCAGGGACGCAGATGGACAAATTATTATATAGGATAGGAAAGAACATAACTACTGTATCTTCTGTGTTACCTTTGTGTGATATTTCATGTCAGGAGTCTGCTGATTTCTTTCAGAAGAAAGTTGAGGATATTTTAAATTATTTGAATAATTTAATTTTGCTTTCTGAGCAGTCTGGCAGCATGATGAATAAGTGGTTGGACTTCTCTACAATTTCTAAGGAGCAGGTAAAGTCTGTGATGAGTATGTTCAATCCTTCACGCTGTTCCCTGGATAATTATTCCCCAGCAATTATTAAATCTTTCAGTACCGACTTGTTGTTCCCTTTAACTACTGGTCTCTGTCTGAGGGGATTGTCCCTAGGACTTTGAAAAAGGCTTCTGTTTGTCCTTCGCTAAAGAGTGGTGCACGTGACCAAAACAAGTTGTGAATTATCGTCCTATCTCAATGCTGAAGCTCTTGGCAAAAATTTTGGAAAAACTTGTTTTGGATCAATTGCATGATTTCCTTCAACTGAACGATTTGTTTGATGTATGTCAATATGGTTGTAGATCTAAATATTCAACTGAAACTTTGTTGGTGTCTGTATTTGATTTGATACATGTTGGATTTGATCGAGGTGAGGAATATTTTATGATTTTCTTGGATATTCCCACAGCCTTTGATACCATTCACAATGAAATTTTACTAAGTAGGTTATATTCATTGGGGATTCAGGGTATGTTTTTAGAGTGGTTCCATTAGTTTCATATCTGTTTAGGCGGGACAACTCAGCTTAGATTCCTATTACGGGTATGTTGCAAGGGTCCATTCTCTCAGCTATACTATTTCATATCTATTTGGTCCTCATCTGTCATGTTCTCTCTAGTCTGGGTGTTCAATATTTACTTTATGCTGATGATATTCACTTTTTTTTCCCTGTAGAATGTTCTGTCCCTGATACTCTGTCTTTTTTGATGATGTGCTTGCAGACGTTAGGATCCTGGTTTAGAACCAATAGGCTGAGGTTGAATTAGGGGAAATGCGGGTATTGTTTTTGTCGAATCAATCAAAACTTGGGCAATGGCCATATGCAGTAAGCTTTACAGATAGCTAGATAGTTTTCACTTCACAGTGTAGGTATCTTGTGGTTCTATTAGACTCTAATTTAACTTCCAAATTGCAAATTAGGAGTGAAGGCCTTCTTCAGGTTGAGATTATTAAGGCGTTCAAGCAAATTCTTATCTGAGGTGAATTTCCAGACAGTTTTGCAAGCTTTGGTATTACTGATGCTAGATTATTGTCATTCATTGTACTTGGGCCTTTCTAAATCAATAATTAAATCTCTTCAGCTTCTGCAAAATGCTACTGCTAGGCTTGTCACAGAATTGTCGAAATTTGATTACATTAGTTTGGCTTTGAAGGAATTGCACTTGCTTCCTGTATTTTGGAGAATTAGGTTCAAGGTATTGACCTTGATTTTTAAGGCCTTGAACAATGATGCACCCCTGGCTTCATCTTCATCTTTAAGATTATATCAGTCATCTCAAAGTCTATGTGCTTTGAATAAACCTTTATTGGAAATTCCATCCTTTAAGTGAGTTAGGCTTGAAGCTAACCATTCAGCAAAGTTTTAGATTGCGAGTGCAGTTATTTGAAATACTTTGTCTGTGAGCTTACATGTGATAACTTCAATCCTTCAGTTTAGGAAACAGAAAGTCATTTCTTTTTGCTCAGGCTTTTCAGTCTAAATGAGACGTTTACTTATTGCCGTAAAATATTACTCTTGGTGAAGATGTGTTTATTTACTGATTCTTTGTTGTAGGTGTGTATTCCGCTATGTTTTTGTGTCTTTCACTGTGTACATTCCAGATGTACACTACCTAGGACAATTGATAGGGCAGTTTAGAAATGTTTTAACTAGATAAATAAGTACCACTTTGATTGTAACTACAGAAAGGCAGTGCATAAAGTACCATCCCCTTTCCTTTCCAAAAGTTAATGATACGTGAAGCATCATGACTGTTTTTGCAGGTTAAGACATAGTTGTCAGCAAAAGGTATGAATTAAGATGGAATTGTGGTTTTCTTTTATTAATTGTTAATCTGTCCGTGAGCCCTTGAGCCCAGACCGAGGCCTAAGAAGGATCTTGGCCAAATCCTAGGGTAGACCAAACAGGTGCTATGCACAACTCCAGCCACCAAGCCTCCCACACACAGGACAAACAACTAGCACCACCATAAAAAGGGAGATAGACCACTCAGGAGGGCCTCACGGCCGAATGGAAACTCACTCGTACAGAGTCCAAGCGTGTGGGCCTCATGGCCGAACAGGAACCAAGTCATACACTGGGAAGGGAGAAAGAACAATGAGGGGTCCCCCAAGGGACTGGAGCACAAGCAACGCACACAGAGCTAGATAGAGACACAAGGGAAAGGGCAACAGAAACTGCTATAGGAATACACAAGGCTGTGCCACATGGCAGACAAGGATGTGAAGCCCCTCAAAGGAATACTCTATGCTGTACTGTACAGCACTCGAAAGTAAGGGAAAGCCACTGATAGGAATACACAAGGCTGTGCCACACAGCGCACAAGGGTAAAGGGAATCCACACACAAGAATGCACAAGGCTGGCCCCACAACACACAAGGGTAAAAGGAAGCTGCTTAAAGGAATACACAAGGCTGTGCCACAGCGCTCAAGGGTAGAGGGAATCCATACACAGGAATACACAAGGCTGGCCCCACAATACACAAGGGTAAAGGGAAGCTAACAGAGAAAGTTGCCTTAACATACACAGAACAGATAAGGAGCAATGCTCACCATAATCAGGAGACAGGCTCAGCAGACAAAGGGGAAAAAAACAAGCTAAAGGGAAAGGCTGCTACTGAGACACCAAACTGCAGGCTTACACGGCAGACAAAGGTAAGGCAAACAAAGGAAGACTTAAACAAACAAACAGAAGCAATACAAGGACAAGGAGGCTGCCAACAGAGGCAGGACAACAGCAGGCAAATACTAAGCCCAGCACATAAAGGGTTACACAGAGGAAAGGGAAACGTAAACAACCAGACTGGAATGATACAATGGACACGCTTACCATAGACAACACTACACCAGCGAAGCAGGGAACAAACTCAGGTGCAGGGGAGTGAAACAATCAAGCTCACGCTGAGAACACCCAGCAAACACAGAACCTATAAGCTACAAGAAGAGTAGGCAAACTCCAACAAACACACAGTGTGCTACAGCACAGACTGAGAGAACGGGGAGCAGGCTTCAGATGACAGGAATCAAACGCTAAAGCAAAGGTTGTAGGGAGAGGTGAGGTTAAATAGATCTTGGCTTCTGACGTCTGCAGCTACAGATGTCAGCTCAACCCCTGACAGGCCAATGAGAAGCGAGTTCCAGCATTTCCCCTGCCTGTTAGCAGAGCGGCTTCCAGTCATTCTTCTGTCTGTTTAGCAGAATCATAACATTAATATAAAATTCTTCATTTTAGTACATTAAAGTAAAAGTCTCACAGTAATTTTTACATAAGGGACTGTATGTACTAAACTGTAAAATGACTTTGCAAAAGTGTGCGTGTTGCATGCCACCAGGATTTTTGGGCCTGTGGTAAAACCTTCATAAACAAAAGGCCAGCTGAGTACAAATTTCAACAAAAAAGTCTTCATTTATAAACATAAAATGAATACAGGCTTTACAAATAGGCAGGTTATTTTAGAAACACTATTGATATTTTAAACATGGATATCCCATTGAAAATGGCTAGATGAATGCAGGGGGTAGTACAGGGGCATGTCATAGCAGTACTGTGTTGTCAAAATCTATGACAAATTTCATGTAGCATGCTGATATGTAGGCAGTGCTGGGCACCAACTACTTAAAAAGTAGTTTAACTTTAGTTATTCTACTAAAAAGTAATTTAACCACCTGGTTAACTACATTTCTCATATACTAGTTTAACTACAGGAGACAACTACTGCAAAAGTATTTAACTAGTAGTTAATTACTTAAATGGCATTTTAATTTGCCTTAAAATCAATTGTACAACTATTACACTTAGGAAGAAATGTGTTTAATATTTAAAAACAGAGTTGATAAATTCTCAGCAAATCACTTCCTTACTAACTAATACTAAATACTTCCTGATTAGTCTGCTTTATGTTTAAAGTCTATCAGAATTCTCAATATTTCACTTCAGTTTATTCCACAGAAAAAAAGTTTCTCAAAGTTATCATCACTAAGAGAACATTGTGGTGGCACTAACATTTGTCCTGAGCAACTCAATGACCATTCTACTACTGCACTGTTGGGAAGTGCAGCAATGAACTTGATAAAAGTTTTTGCCGCTTTTGCAAATGCAAACAAACTGTTATGGAAGTGTCTGAGCATTGCAGGTAATGCTCAACCTCTTCCTCTGTTCTAGATTCAGCCACCGGAATGTTGTTCTTTGCAGTGGACAGAAAATCAAAGAAGTCTACACTTACAGTAGCAATCATTGCCTTGAAGGCTGACTGGAACTCCTGCACAAATGAAAGTGCAACCATGCCATTAGCTCTGACTTCAGTCTCTGTTGCAGCTACAGCATGAATGAGCAGCTTTTCCTAGCGTTTTTGTTCTGGTAGATATCTCAACTTGAACTTTGGAACAAGCATTGTTGCAATATAGTAGTCATCATCTTGAAATATTTGACCAAACCTTGAAGCAATTCCTTTTGTCAGAGTTATGATAGTGGCCTCATTGTCATATCCATATTGACATCATCAGCCAATCCCAGTAATTTTGACTGAATTCCAATTATCGTGGGGATTACATGTCATTTTCAGCTTGCAGAATATTAATTATGGCTAACAATGGCTTCATGATGCTGACGTAATTCCTCAGGAACACAATCTCAGTATCAGTCATCAGTTCTAGGCCTATTTTTTGTTGACATTCTTGTCTTCTCCATTCCAATTGTAACCAGTTGACTGATGGGTAAATAATATGAAACCCACCTTATGAAGGTTGGATTGAGGAATTAAAGACCAGTCACCTCTTCAACAACATCTGCATGTTTGGTACTCTGATTGACTTCATTGCTAAGAACCTGTACTTTCCCCATGGCCCTGTCAAACATTTGATTGTACATAAGTGCATAAGTATTGCCATACTGTAAAAGACCAAAGGTCCATCGAGCCCAGCATCCTGTTTCCAACAATTGCCAATTCAGGTCACAAATACCCGGCAAGATCCCAAAAATGTACAAAACATTTTATACTGCTTATCCCAGAAATAGTGGATTTTCCCCAAGTCCATTTAATAACGGCCTATGGACTTTTCCTTTAGGAAGCCATTCAAACCTTTTTAAAACTCTGCTAAGCTAACCGCCTTTACCACATTCTCCGGCAACGAATTCCAGAGTTTAATTACACATTGAATGAAGAAATATTTTCTCCGATTTGTTTTAAATTTACTAAATTGTAGCTTCATTGCATGCCCCCTAGTCCTAGTATTTTTGGAAAGCGTGAACAGACGCTTCACATCTACCCATTCAACTCCACTCATTATTTTGTAGACCTCTATCATATCTCCCCTCAGCCGCCTTTTCTCCAAGCTGAAGAGCCCTAGCCGCTTTAGTCTTTCCTCATAGGGAAGTCATCCCATCCCCTTTATCATTTTCGTCGTCTTTCTCTGCACCATTTCTAATTCCACTATATCTTTTTGGAGATGCGGCGACCAGAATTGAACACAATTTTCGAGGTGCAGTCGCACCATGGAGCGATAAAAAGGCATTATAACATCCTCATTTTTGTTTTCCATGTCCAGCAACCCTCCTCTCTCCCCTCCATCCACCCATGTCCAGCAACCCTTCTCTCCCCTCCCCTTCATCCACCCATGTCCAGCAACTCTCCTCTCCCCTCCATCCACCTATGTCCAGCAACTCTCCTCTCCCCTGCCCTCCCCTCCATCCATCCATGTCCAGCAACCCTCCTCTCCCCTCCCCTCCCCTCCATCCAACATTTTAACTATGGGTTGAGGCTGGAGGGGGGAGGTGGAGGGAAACAGTGAGTTAGGAAACTAGATCAGCAGAGCTTGGTGGTCCTCTCATGGATTAAGGATGAATCTTTTAATTCATTTTAAACACTGTGATGAAGCTGGGGAGGGGCAGTAGCAGAAATGCCAAGTTACCCAGTTCCAGGCTAGAGATTTTTAAGACAGTCCTGTATTTCTGACTACTCTATCCTGCTGCATTAGGGAACTTGCAACACTGATTTCAATAGGCAGGATCAGGCACTACAAATCCCATACTGCTTTGGGATGTGAGTTCAAAACCAGGAGTGACCGAAAAGTCACCTGGAACTGGGTAACTTGGCAGCTTTGCAGTAGCATGGGCCACTGGTCATGAGGTCCTTTTAAACTGTAACCTCTGCTGTTCACAGTTTTATGTTGATGATGCTGAGTTTATGTGAAGTTCCTGGTTATGAAAAGGTACTAAAAATGTCTTGAGAAATATGGCTACAGGAAACAAATGAGTCAAGAATCCATTTGCATCCTCTAACAAAATTTTGTAAAAATGAATACTAATCTGCAAACATTTTCACAGGTTAGTACATAAGGGTTTGCTTATTTATTATGTTTTTTTTTTGTTTTCCCTGATATCATTGTCCCCTTAGGTCGGTGTTTCTCAACCCAATCTCTGAGGCACACCTAGACCAATCATTCTTTCAAGATATCCAGTATGAATGTGCATGAGATAGATTTACATACCAAGGAGGAAGTGCATCTCATGCATATTCATTGTGGATATCCTGACAACCTAATGGGACTAGGGCCCCAGTGCTCAAAGCTTACCATGCTAGCAACGTTTGAGTTAGACTGGTTGTAGCCAGTCTAGCATGCGTGTTATTCAGCATCTAATTCACAAAGGGGTTCTGTATGGCTTTTACCGTTCACCGCAGTAGCTATTGATAATCCTATACAAATGTACTATGAGCTTATTAGTACTAAAATGAACATTCCATGCGATGCATAGACATTTCTGAGTACTGCACAGAAAGGCACGCTTACCTTTAACGTGCAAACTTTTCTGGCAGGTCTAGAGCTGTCGTTGCATGAGGGCGACTTCTGGGAGAAGCAGTCTGCTTGCATTTTTTAATAGCATTGGAATAGGAACAGGAGTAGCAAAACAGTGTCTGAGAGCAGAGAGCAGCGGAGAAACAAAAGCAGACAGCCAATCGGCTGGGGAAGGCCGCAATGGTGTCAGCTGGGGGGCTTTAGCAAGGATGAGATTCCCAAGCGCGCTGGCAAAGTCAATCGGGGGCAGCCTGAGTGAAAGCAAGTAAGCTGCAGGCGGAAGGTGGAACCAGTATCAAAGCACTGTAGGGGAAAAGAGAGAGTGCAGAAGCGGGACAAAATGATTCTTGAACATGCACAGAACATGGACTAACAGGCTCATTTTCAAAGCACTTAGCCTCCCAAAGTTCCATAGAAACCTATGGAACTTAGCCTCCCAAAGTGCTTTGAAAATATGCCTCTTACTGTTCTGTGCATTTGCTAGGCGACTTTCCCTACCGAGCTGATTGCAGAATTTCTGTGCATCTCATTTGCATGCGATTTCCTTTGAACATCGGTCACTGTTCAGAAACACACACAGTATTTATCAGCAACTCTTGAGTGTTGGGGCCTAGGTGTGCTTCAAGGACTGGGTTGAGGTGCACTGCCTTAGATTATACAAACAGATTTACCTCCAGGCTGTTGCTGTTTTTGTTCTTAAATATTACCCCTAAAGTCTAATGTTGAGAGATAAAATGGCAGTCTTCAATCACCATGCAAAAGATTGCCCAGAATCCTTATCAGGCTCATTTTAATGGATCACCATCTGTGATCTGATTTAAAAGTTTAACTTAGACAATTAGGTGTTCATTTTCAAAGTACATAGACTTACAAAGTTACAGAATAACCCATGCAAATGTGTAAGTCTATGTGTTTTGAAAATGAGCCTCGTCTCCTGCTACCCCAGTGAGTAGCCACCTACCTCTGAATATCTTGAAAGAAATAAATACATTTATTTTCTGCATGCACAGTTATTAAAAGTGAAAATGTGAGCGTACTTTTCCATTAATTTGCAAAATAAAATGCATTTGAGAATAGTTCTGGATGGTTGATTTTGTTTTCCATTTGATTTGCTTTGTTAAGCAAAGGGCATGCAAACATTGCTTGGAAATGATTTAACCCTTCACTTAACAAGTCAAGGTTAACAAGCCTGACAGGACTAGAGAAATGAGTTTCAATAGTTCTCCAGTCAATGAAATGAATATACCAGTCCTTAATATATCATATACAAAATTTACTATTTCTCAAAGAATTCAGCAACTAAAGTTAAAATGTTACCAACTAGAATCACATTAAATACTAAAGATTACCAAAAGAGGAAAAAAAATATTTGGCACTAGACCTCAGCTGGCAGGGATTGGGGTCCCCCGCCAGCAAAGGTAGCCCATGGCAATGACGGCGGCGGTGGGGGAGGGTCAGTGGCGGGAGGGGGGTCGAGATGGTCATCGGCGGGAGGGGGGGGTCGAGAGGGTCATCGGCAGGGGGGTCCAGGTCTAAATCTATGGTGGCCCAGGCCCCCGTGGCCCCACGTAGCTATGCCACTGGTGCTGATGAATCATGAAGCAGATCTGTTTAATATCAAAATTTCAAAACAGTTGGTTAAATATCAGTGCAAAGAATGCCAATATTTGGAAAACATCATACCCTATGGTCAATGTTTGTGTCCTTGCACATATGAGACTAGATTCGATAAATAGCACTGAAAAACTGGTACTGAAAAAAATTAAGCATTGAGGGATCCAAGATGGCGCTGTAGAACAGAAGCACGCCTAGAGAGTTCCCGAACCTCGAGTGAGATATTTGGTAGTTTGGCGCGTCCCCATACAGCATGGGGAAGAGAGAGGGGAAAACCAGTGCTCCAGCCTCCTCGAGACTGGTTGGGAACCCCACCACACGCCAACTCACTTTGGAGGCATATGGAATCCGGACGTCGGGAATCCCAGCGAATACCTCAGGGACCATCGAGCGGGCAACCGCGAACAGCAGCGCAGAGGGTGTAACTTTGAGTTCTCCCTCCGAAGGTATGACCCCGCCGCAACCCGGAAGCAGTGGAGTGGTAGTCGGCGATCGTCTGGAGACGTCCGAAGTGGGCTTAGTCAGCCAGGCGATTGGAGGGGGCTCCTTCACTGAATTCTTCCCTTGAGAGATATCTACTGGAGATTCAAAGTTTTCTTCGACACCTACACAACTCAGAGGAAGTGTCTCCGGAAGTGTTTGCGGCCCGGTAAGACCTGTTAAAGTTACTATGGACAATCCCTGGGATGCGATACAAGGGGTCAACTCATCTTTGTTAAAAATATCGGAGTCTCTTCGAGGAGAGACTCTAGAGCTTAAAAATAACTTTCAACAACTATCCAACAAAGTAGAAGGACATAAGACTGATATAGAAAAAATTGAGATTGAAATGAAATCTTCTAAAGAAGTTATGACAGCTTTAATTAAGGAGAAAAATGTGACTGCTAGAAAAATGGAAACTCTTGAGAACCAACTTAGGAGAAATAATGTAAGATTCTTGAATTTTCCAGTATCAACATTTATTTATCCATTGGAGCTGCTGAAGAAATACTGTGTAGAGGTTTTGGGTTTCACAAATGAAAATTTTCCACCAGTAGCAAAAACTTACTATATAAAAGGAAAACTGAAAACATCTGAACCTAGTGAACTGTTAAATGTAACTGATATTCTAGAGACATCTGTGGAATCAAAACGTGCTACTTTACTTGTTTCCTTCGCCTTTGAACTGGACAAAATAAACCTTTTGCGTTTATATTTCCGTCATATGAATGAAGATTTCATGGGGGCAAAGATAAATGTTTTTCCAGATTTGTCAAAGGAAACTCAATCAAGGACAAAAGAACTCTTGGCATTTAAGCCAAGAGTCATAGCCCTAGGGGCTACTTTCTTCATTAAGTTTCCTTGCAAATGCTTGATATCTTATGAAAATAATAATCACCTTTTCACGGACCCCAAGAAACTTCAAGAATTTGTAATTTCTAAGGAAAGTATGAGAAACCCCATTGAGATAGCTGACCAGAATAACGCTCCTGTCTGATTGTATCGCTGGTATAACCTCTGTTCTAGGATAATTTTTGTTATTTAGACAATTCTATTTGTATTCTTCTTTTTTCCTGATCTTGGATCAAATGTTGTGGTCTAAATTTATTATACAGTTTCTTTTGTATTTAGTTTCCTGATTAGCAAGTTTCAGAGATTTCTGATTATTATGTTCATTTTGTGAATGTTATAAAGTAATAATTAATAAAGAATTAAATCTAAAAAAAAATTAAGCATTGAGCGCTATTCTATAAAGGATCCACTTCCTATATAGCTAGCGCTAACTGCATAGACGACAACTAACTTTAGGCACTGGCAATTGCGCTTGTCGATCAAGTCTATTCTGTAACAATGTTCAAAAATTCTGGGGATGCCCCTGGAATGCCCTCTGAAATGCCCCTGTCCATGCCGCCTTGAAATTACACGCTATAAGAGTTCTACGCAGCATTCTAGAATATGATTGCTTCCACAGAGGCAACAGAGAATACAAACCTGTTCAAACTGATATTATAATACTGTTTTTGTGAAACTAAAAAAGAAAGCTTGGCTTTGATGTAACCCCTGATGAAGACATTTGCCGAAACACGAGCCGTGTCAGGTCCAGTAAAATTTGCTTCCTCTGATCCTTGGCTCCATCTCCATGGCAAAAAGTGACCTTAGCGCATGGAAAGACGTACTTTTTGCTGTAGCTTTGTAAGAGGGCCCCGAAGGAAATAAACTGTGATAAAATGAGTAAAATGATTTTTTGAAAAAAGCTGAAAGGAGTAGACGCAAAGGTTAGGGCTTCAAATCAGACATAAAAGTTGTTTAAAATACCATCTTGAAAGCCCAGACAGATGCATTTCACATATTAATAAAGGTGGAAAGAAAAGCAAATGACAACCTTCATGGTTAAAGGGTGAGGTGAAAGAGGCTATTAAAACCAAAATAACATCTTTCAAAAAAAGGAAAAAGGATCCAAATGAAAAAAATAAAAAGCAGCATAAGCACTGGCAAGTTCGATGCAAAACATTAATAAGGAAGCTTACTGCAGAGGCAAAAATGCACAGTAATAACTTTTTCAGGTATATCAGAAGCAGAACCTTGACAGATAATCAAGGAGTAAAAGGGGCACAGATGGAGTACAAGGTCATAGTGGAGAGACTGAATGAATTCTTTACTTTGATATTTACAGAAGATGTACAAAATCATCCTGTACCAAAATTGATTTTCAAGAGTGACAATATGGAGCAACTGAAACAAATCTTAGTGAACCTGGAAGATATACTGAGCCAAATTGACAAGTTAAAGAGTGATAACTCACCAGGACCAGATGGTATACACCCCAGAAAACTGGAAGAACTCAAACTTGAAATTGCTGATCTACTAATGAAATAAAATAAAAGTGGGAGGACGACCAAGGATTCCAAAGACTGAAAGGATATATAAAAATAAAGATGTTTATTGAGGTGTAAAGGCTCGACACAACGTCTTGTTTCTGCCGTTAGGCAGGAGCATTCAGACGCAGAAGGTAAGGGAGCTGGTGGCCTGAATGTGTGTGTGTGTGTGGGGGGGGGGGGGGTGAGTGTAAGGGGCAAGTGGGAGGGGCGGTGCCATGGTGGCCCTGGTGGGGGGCAGTCTTGCCCTGGGCCCAGCTGTGTCTCTCTGTGGATCTGAAAGTAGGTATTTTTCTGTTTCTGGAGGGCTCATAATAAAAAAACACTAACCACTAAGCTATTCCTCAGACTTATTTGTTGCTTTCTTAAGAATGCTCATATTACCTGAAGCTGTCACATTGCCTGGTCTCCCCTTTCAGTTTCACTTTCAGGGGTGAGGGAGAGGAACAGCAACCACTGTGGGATTAGAAGGTGTCATGCCTTAATCCCTCCAGTGATCAACTGCTCCATCAGAGCAGCTTTTTTACCCTGGAGGAAACTGAGGTCTAACTTAGGACAGCCTTCTTTTTAGGCTTGGATGTTTCTTCCAGTTTAGCAATTGCTGTTGGATGTCCTGATTTTAGGCCTTGCCTAGTCCCACCTAAAACTCACCTGCAATACACCCCCTTTACTATTTGGACATACTGGAGTGTTGGATGTCCCTTTTTTCTGCCTTAGCAAAATCAGGATTTGGATGTTTCAAGCACATGAGCATCCATTTGGGCATTTTGAGACATGCTTGAAAATAAACTCCTCGGTGTATCTGGGCCACTATTAAAGTTGAGGCCATTGTGTTTTCTCACACTTGAGATAAACATATCAATGAAGAGTTTATTTCTGTAAATGCCACGTAACGTAACAATTTCTCCAACACTACCAAGTTACCTAGTTATAGCAGGCAAATTGTAAACTGCTCATGGATTTCTGATAACCTCATCCTGACACATTATGGGATCCTCACCACTGATTTCAATGGATAGAATTATGAATTACAAATGCCACTCAATATTGAGTAAGCACCTTTATTTCTGTTCAGGATGGGGTAATCTCTATTGTATTTAGCACCCCCAATAATTTTCACTGCTGATGCCTATGTATGGAAACAGTGCAAATAGTGATATGCAATGTGTGGAAATCTTTAAAATGCAAATATCATAGGATCGTCAAAGTATTCTTTCACCTTGAGTTAAGGAAGACATTGCTGTTTTTAAACTGAATAAAGTGCGTACATATTTATAACAGATATAAATAGTAAATTGTTTTGTTACAATATTTTCTTTCCAGGTGGAAATAAATGAACCCTATGAGCCGGAATTTTGAAAGGGTGTTTTGCATTTGTGTTATGGGGAGAACGCTTATTACAGTACAGTACCTTATCTTGTACTGTACTTCTGTTCATCTTCTCATCACAAAAAGAGCCTTCCCTATTGCAATCATCTTAAATGTGCTAACAGTGAAAATTATTATTCACTTTACCCATATTGTCTGTAATTATAAAGTGCAGAAGACATTGATCCATAGCTAGATTGCTATGTATCTGGTGAATCATATGTCACTGTCTCTAGAGCAATTTGGTTTTAAGACTCTGTACTCGGCATACAATTTCTAAAGCTGCTAATGATACACTTTATACCATATCAAGGTCACCTACTGGGTGTTCTTTTTTTCCATTGATTTAAAAAAAAAAAAAAAAAACCTTTCCATTTATTAAACTATGCAGGGTTACTTTCAAAGTTGACAGCATTGCTTTTAAGTATTGCTTGGTTGGTTCAATTTTCACTTAAAAGGCTTGCTTTGTTAGGCATTTTTCCCAAAGTCTACAAGAAACAAAAAATACATTCTAATTCTGCTTTGGAATATACCATTTATGAATGAAAATTATTTTGATACATCTCAGAGACTTATTAGCAATACCAAGTATGCTTTTGTTTTTAATTTACTTATTTTGGGGGCCATTTTACCAGAGTGAAGGAGTAGCCTAGTGGTTAGTGCAGTGGACTTTGATCCTGAGGAACTGAGTTTGATTCCCACTGCAGCTCCTTTTGACTCTAGGCAAGTCACTTAACCCTCCATTGCCCCTGGTACAAAATAAGTACCTGAATATATGTAAACTGCTTTGAATGTAGTTGCAAAAACCTCAGAAAGGCAGTATATCAAGTCCCATTCATCTACATGGAATGTTGCTACTATTGGAGATTCTAGATGGAATGTTGCTACTATTGGAGATTCTACATGGAATGTTGCTATTCCACTAGCAACATTCCATGTAGAAGCCTGCCCTTGCAGATCAGCAACGCGGCTGCGCAGGCTTCTGTTTCTGTGAGTCTGACGTCCTGCATGTCATGAAAAAATATAAGACAAAAAGAGCATTGAGGCATTTGAGCTGTGCTGGAGATCAGTAAAGAATTTGTACAGTTGTGTCCTTGTCCAAGTAAAACCTGAATTCTCTCTAGAAGATCACAGACTAGACTGAAACACAGACTAGACTAATATTTTGGCCATATTATATAATGTTAACTACAAACAGTACTCCTGTTCTATAAATTACAAAATCTTTATTAGTGAAAACAAACCAGTACATTAAAAGCATACCAGTGCATTAAAAGTGCACTGGTTTGTTTTCACTAATAAAGATTTTGTAATTTATAGGAGTACTGTTTGTAGTTAATGTTTTAGGTACCTCCAATTATATATATATATATATATATATATATATATATATATATATATATATATATATCCCCTATTAGGATTAACATATTTTATAATGGCCAGAGTCCCTAGAAAAGCAATTATGCTAGGAAAGCTTAAAGGAAAAAGAAGGCATTGAAGTTATTGTTCCCACCTTAAGTAATTCCCTTATCCCTTATTTATCCTGCTTGTGAATCTTGATTAGATTGTCAGCTCTGTTGAGCAGGGACTGTCTCTTACTTACTTAGTGTACAACGCTGCATACTGCTATAGAAATGATAAGTAGTAGTGGTAGTAGTAAGATAGATTTACACAATCATAGTAACAATGAATTACCCATTAAAAAACCTTCACACACAAATAAAAGACAGGATGTTCTGTAGAAAATCAAGCTATATGGTCACCAGGAGTCAGCCTCAACTTGATGGCAATTAATCATTTAATTTAACTATTTAGTACAATTATAGATTGTTAATGAACCAAGCCTTATAACATCCAAAAAGTGTCATATTACTTCAGGTAATTTTCTTATTTACTCAAGCAACCCTATGTGGATACTATAACTTGCATAAAAAGATGGCTAAGATTACTATGGAAATGGTGGCTGGTAAAGTGGGGATCTGGAGTTTAAAAGATCAGTGTTATTAATTAATGAAAATTCAAAAGCACAGCAAAGCCACCATAAAATAAAATTTAAGAGTGGAAACCCACTTTAATTGGTTAAAACCTCATTTCTACTACTAAAGGATAAGTGGTTAAATCTTTGACAACTAGAGCAAGGAATCACTGCTACTGAGACTTATGACTGATGCTGTAGTCGCTGTGTCATGCATTAATTTAAAATGAGTGATAGGTACATACATTGAAGAAAATAAGTGAAGGGAACAGAATACTGCAGGAAATGTAGCCAATGTAACTGATGGCTGCCCAAAGGAACTACTTAACAGCAGCTCAAGTGTAGCATCCTTAAAAGAAACCAAGTATATTTGAGTGCTAGATTTATGCTGTATTACTGAGCAAACTCTTGTGAATATATATATATATATATATATATATATATATATTCAGAAAGAATAACCCAAAAATGTCCTACTGCAGCAAAAACTTCTGAAATTCGAGACTTTTCCGAGTGATTTTTCAACAGGATGAAGCTCCAGTGCATCAAACTCACAAAAGAGTTGTGCTCTTAATTAATTAATTTATTTATTTATTATGATTTATTTACCGCCTTTTTGAAGGAGTTCACTCAAGGCGGTCTAGAGTAACAATAGATCAAACATGAGCAATAGGCAATTACAGCAGTAACAATATTCAAAAACAATACAAAGTATGGCATGGTATACTAGCAATGTCAACACAATACATAATAGAACACTATAATTGCAAATTGGTAGAATTTGTGATAAGTTCTCAATTATCAGAGTATATGCAAAATTCAGATTTACTCCATGATTCTCAGCATGGCTTTACTACTACTACTACTACTACTATTTAGCATTTCTATAGCGCTACAAGGCATACGCGGCGCTGCACAAACATAGAAGAAAGACAGTCCCTGCTCAAAGAGCTTACAATCTAATAGACAAAAAATAAATAAAGTAAGCAAATCAAATCAATTAATGTGAACGGGAAGGAAGAGAGGAGGGTAGGTGGAGGCGAGTGGTTACAAGTGGTTACGAGTCAAAAGCAATGTTAAAGAGGTGGGCTTTCAGTCTAGATTTAAAGGTGGCCAAGGATGGGGCAAGACATAGGGGCTCAGGAAGTTTATTCCAGTCGTAGGGTGCAGCGAGACAGAAGGCGCGAAGTCTGGAGTTGGCAGTAGTGGAGAAGGGAACAGATAAGAAGGATTTATCCATGGAGCGGAGTGCAAGGGAAGGGGTGTAGGGAAGGACGAGTGTGGAGAGATACTGGGGAGCAGCAGAGTGAATACATTTATAGGTTAGTAGAAGAAGTTTGAACAGGATGCGAAAACGGATAGGGAGCCAGTGAAGGGTCTTGAGGAGAGGGGTAGTATGAGTAAAGTGACCCTGGCGGAAGATGAGACGGGCAGCAGAGTTTTGAACCGACTGGAGAGGGGAGAGGTGACTAAGTGGGAGGCCAGCAAGAAGCAGATTGCAGTAGTCTAAACGAGAGGTGACAAGGGTGTGGATGAGGGTTTTGGTAGAGTGCTCGGAAAGAAAGGATATATCATAGCACAATTGGACTATTGTAATTCTCTGTATACTGGAATTACTCAAAAGCAAATGCAGAGATTATAGTTGCTTCAGAATACGGTGGCTAGGATTATGTTTCCCAAAGCTAAATTTGATCATATGTCCCCAAATTTTAGAAGGCTGTTGTCCATTTGATTTGGCACAATTACTTTATTGGAAGATGTTAGTGATCAGGGAACATTTACCTATTTGTTATTACAATTTCCCACTTTTAGAGGTGTTAAATTAAAACATTTCCAGGAGAAAACTACTAAACATCAAATGGTAAAGCCTTGGAATGCACTTCTAGTAGAAGTGAGATCATGTTTATCCTATGCTTTCTTTCGTAAACAGCTGAAATCACATTTATTTTCAAAATTTTTGTGATGAGATTATTGTCACTTTTTATTTTATAATTATTAATGTTAGATATAGATGGTGCTGTTTTTATATGGTAATTGTGAATCCACTCTGAACCTATCATCATCACTAGGGTTAATAAGCATAATCATTGACTACATCGACACATTTCTTTTAGAGGATCTCATGACAGATAATAAATTTGCCAATGTTACCATTCTTTGCATGAACTGGTATAAAACACACCAAGTATATGAAAGTCTACAAATACAGGAGATGCACCTGACATATGGCCACAACAGAGAAACCAAAACACTAACATCACTCACACAGTATCACTGCAACACAGCCAGTTGGACAGACAGTCAAAGAACACAAGGATACTGAGAGACGGAGAGCAGGGGTAAGTGGGGAGCTATGGGATGGGAGGACTAATGGATAGGCATATACTGGGGTATGGTGGCCCTATACTTGGGAATTAGGGGTGGGAAGGAAGCATTTGGTGGATGACTGAACATTGGTATGGAGTGGGTGCTAACTGGGTCTGGGATATGGGTTTCTGAGGGCAGGACAAAAAAAGCTTGTGATGTGACTGACAATAATGACAATCAGACACAAGCTTGATTTCTGCTTTCCTCAAGTCAGCAACCATGCACACTCCCAAAAGACAGGTTGCATCAGTTTTTGGACATTCTTTATAGTAGGTCTACTGTAGACACCAATGTCTATATTTCTTGGTCTGGATGCTACCATGTTAAACACAGTGTGTTTCTTCTAGCAAAAAAGGTGCCGGTACTCAAATGTCAGGGATGAGGTGATCACTGAGGGACTCACCCCACAATAGCCAGGACCCCTGCAACCAGTCACAGAATCTATGACAAGAAAGAATTGGTGTGTAGAACCCGAGCTCTTTCATTAAAACTTGGGGACCATGGGCCAATTTCAGCACACAATGGAAAAGGTGCCGGTACTCAGTACCCCCAAATACCCCCTCAAAAAAAGCCCTGGTTAAACACAAACACATTTTAACATCCATCCCATGGCACTACCCTGATCACACCCTGGCCATGCTTCTTTCATGGATGTTCTTACGTTGATGTTGATGGAGCATAGATATTCCCAATACCCCTATTCTACAATATGGGTGTTCAACAAATAGCAGTTCTAAAATGACCATCATAGGTACCTTTGTCATGAAAACAGCCATCAGTGAAACAAAACCTTTGCTCTTAATTGGATAGTGAGTGTGCACTTTAAAATGTTTTGAGTGTGAGGACTGTGCTTGTTTTTTCAAACTTGTGTTCAAAACCTTTTTAGGGATCAAATGTGCATAGGGTAGACTGCTGGAAATAGCGATTGTGTGTTGCATGGAAGTTTCTTTACATCAAACTAATGGTCCCTTTATGGAATAAGAATAACGTTAAATTGGTTAAGAGCAAAACTATTGTGTGTGTTCATTGAGAGTTCAATTTGAGTAGTTGTTGGAATAAGAGAATAGCATGTGTTCACTGACGTGTCAGACTTAAGGCATGTTATTTTCACTGCTACCCACACTATGCAAATGCGAAAGGCCATACACAATTTTCAAAGTAAAAGTATGTAAACTTTCTCAATGAAGTCAGCACATGGTTTGCTTGTAAAGAGTGACCATAGGCTTTCCAATGAAGTGGACTGTTAAAATACCTCCAATATTGATAAACATATTTAACATAAAATTTAGGAAAAGTAAAGTCTGGTATAACAATGTTTGTACTTTGTATTTATCATTACCTTATTAATTAGCCTTTGAGGGAATTACAAACTATTTCCATGACTTTGGGACCAATTATCAAATACAAAATATTTTTTTACAGATGTTTTCTTTTGTCTAATTAGTTTCTATTTTTCTGCAAGAGTTTTGTACAGTTCTCCTGGGCATTAGTAGGGTCTAAAGCAACAAGGAGAACTAGATTTTCATTGAATCCAATGCAATGTGTGTTTTGTCAAATTCAAATGAGACAGTCTCTTGACTGAAATTTAAGCAATTGTTTTTAGCTTCTCTCTTAGCCTCTTTTTAATAGTGGTTTATCGGCTGGCCTAATTTGGCCTATCCAGGCCTGAGCTATTGATTCTGGGAAGAACTGCACAAACCTGTTAGATCTGATACTAGGAGGAGGTCACTATGTAGATTCTGCCTCCAGGTGACCTGTTGAACCTTCTGAAACTTCAAAGGAGTACACTGTAGTTACGTCTACATGCTAAAAGGTTCCTGAGAGAAGTGGCTAACATGACAGCAAGAGCAGAAGCAGGTCCATGAGTCTATATCAATTCATTGATATTTTTCTCCTCGTACTCAGGGGGAAAGGAAAGAGAAGGTATTCAGGTAGCTCAACAAACATGCTACCCCCATAACATGCAGCACAACTATGATTCCTGAATCCTTAAGCATTTTCTCTTAAAAGTAGGTGCTAGTTTTGAGAGCCAGTTTGGAGAGCAGTAGCCTAAACAAAGACCATGCTGAGCCAGTGCATCATTTAATTCCTGTTCTTTTTTCTGATACTAAACTGACATCTGAGATATATATATATATATATTTGTGGGGTTTTTTTTGTTACATTTGTACCCTGTGCTTTCTCACTCATGGCAGGCTCAATTTGGCTTACATATTGTATTCAGGTACTTATTTGTACCTGGGGCAATGGAGGGTTAAGTGACTTGCCCAGAGCCACAAGGAGCTGCCTGTGCTTGAAGTGGGAATTGAACTCAGTTCCTCGAGGCCAAAGTCCACCACCCTAACCACTAGGCCACTTTTCCACTCCCATGATTGCACTCCACTCCACTCCCATGATTCCCATGAGAGGAGAACGGATCAATCAGGATCCTTGAGCTAGGATTGATGGGCTTGATTATACTTGGATCACTTTTTCACTTGGATCCTTTGGTCCATAATAACAACAAAGATAACACCAACATAGCCTAAGCTGTCCGATCCTGGAGAAGCAAGAGTGAAATAAGTTTATTAAACCTTTTTTAAAGGCCAGTTGGTTGGGTTCTAAACAAAGGTATAATGGGATAGAGTTCCATAAGGCTTATGCAAGATAATAAAATGTAGAACCACAAGTACTTACTGTACACCGCGTTGAGTGAATTCCATCAAAATGGCGGTAAATAAATCCTAATAAATAGAATTTAATCTTGGAAAGTTGATGGGATTTGATATACTGCCTTTATGTGGTTATAATCAAAATGGTTTATATATTATATACAGGTCCTTATTTTGTACTTGGGGCAATGGAGGGTTAAGTGACTTGTCCAGAGTCACAAGGGGCTACAGTGGGAATTGAACCCAATTCTCCTGGTTCACAGGCCACTACATTAACTATTAGGCTGCTCCTCCACTCTATCTTGTAAACAAAAGAGGTGAAAGAACTAAACAGTTTTATTATGATCTTAATGTTCATCATGGACAATAAGGAACAAGTAAATTAGCTAAATATTCAGGCTAACTTGGGTCAATTGCTCTAAATGGATTAATTTTGTGCATGGCATGACAGGAATGAACCTCAATCCTAAGCCAGGCTTTGTAGAGTATGATCTCAATCTCTCAAAATTATTGCTAACACGGAGGTTCATAAGATGTTACAAGTATTGGCAACGGTATCTGGTCAAAATAGTCCAGACAAAATGGCTCTCAACAAAATAGCCCCGAATGGAATGGAATGGAACATTGAAGCACTTGACAATGGGTCTGTACTTTAAGGCTCCATGTTGGTGTTGAATCTTATTGCCTTTCTGACACCTGCAGAGGGAGTGTGGCTGTGGTGGTGGTGGTGAAAGAAGCAGGTTGAAGTGTGGGGGGGGGGGGGGTAGAGAGAGAGATAAGATGCTGCACTCTGATTGCCCACATCTGCTGCCACTGTAGATGGACATTATCAGGCTTATTTTCGAAAGTGATCGCCGGCGATCTTTTGACATAAATCGGGAGATGGCCGGCGATCTCTCAAAAGCAGCAAAATCAGTATAATCGAAAATGGCTTTTTTGACACCATCGCCGCTTTCCTGTCGCCTCGCCAGTGAAAGTTCAAGGGGGCGTATTGGCGGCGTAGCGAAGGCGGGACATGGGCGGGCATGGGCGTGGCTACCAAATGTTCGGCTTTCGCGGATAATGGAAAAAAAAGTGGCGTTAATCAGTATTTCACCGGGTTTACTTGGTCCTTTTATTTTCATGACCAAGCTTCAAAAAGGTGCCCCAACTCACCAGATGACCACCAGAGGGAATGGGGGATGCCCTCCCCATACTCCCCCAGTGGTCACCATCCCCCTCCCACACTAAAAAAATAAAAATGAAAACCTTTTTTTACCAGCCTGTATGCCAGCCTCAAATGTCATACCCAGCTTCCTGACAGCAGTATGCAAGTCCCTGGAGCAGTTTTTAATGGGTGCAGTGCACTTCAGGCAGGCAGACCCAGGTCCACCCCCCCCCCCTACCTGTTACACTTGTGGTGCTAAGTGTTGAGCCATCCAACCCCCCCCAAAACCCACTTTACCCACATGTAGGTGCCCCCTTCATCCATGAGGGCTATGGTAATGGTGTAGAGTTGTGGGGAGTGAGTTTGGGGGGGGGGGGATTTGGGGGGCTCAGCACCCAAAGTAAGGGAACTATGCACCTGGGAGCTATTTCTGTATTAAAAAAAAAAAATTTAGAAGTGCCCCCTAGGGTGCCCGGTTGGTGTCCTGGCATGTCAGGGGGACCAGTGCACTACAAATGCTGGCTCCTCCCATGACCAAATGCCTTGGATTTCGCCGGGTTTGAGATGGCCGGAATTTTTTTCCATTATCGCTGAAAAACAAAACCGGCAATCTCAAACCCGGCGAACTCTGGCATTTGGCCGGGCTAAACCGTATTATCGAAAAAAAAGATGTCACCACTGAGGGAGTCAGGGGAGGTCAACCCCGATTCCCTCCGGTGGTCAGGTGGTCATCTGGTCAGTTCGGGCACCTTTTTGAGGCTTGGTTGTAAGAAAAAATGGACCAAGTAAAGTCAGTCAAGTGCTCGTCAGGGACGCCCTTCTTTTTTCCATTATCGCTCGAGGGAGCCCATCTGTTAGGCAAGCCCCAGTCCCACCTTCGCTATGCATCTGACACGCCCCCGGGAACTTTGGTTGTCCCCGTGATAGGAAGCAGTTGGTGACGCCCAAAATTGGCTTTCGATTATGCTAATTTGGCCGATCCTGAGAGAAGGATGCCCATCTCCCGATTTGTGTCCCGATGGGCGCCCTTCTCTTTCGAAAATAAGCCTGAACGTCATGTGGAAATATTTTTGTTCCAAGTCCAATTGGGGCTACTTTATCTTATTAGATGATAGGTTGAATTTTAAGCATTTGTCTTGCATTAGCAATTTTTAGTTCAGAAACCATTCTCATTTTGTACAGCGCAAGTCAGTGCACAGTATAGTCTTGCTGTGTCATTTAAGGTTACGTTAAACAAATGATGCTACCATTGCATTTTGTACAGGGCTTCCTAAACTGTGGACTGTGACCCAATATGGGGGTCACAAAAACCTTATTTCCTCTTCACACTTCCTGTCGAGCCTGCTCTATAATTATGCCTGTGTGTGCTCCATGGAAAGCAGGGGTTGATAGAATCATTGGCTGCGATGCTGCAGGAGGCCAGAAACTGCAGCATGGAGGACAAGGTAGGCCTCCAGAGGGGTTACATGCTTTCTAGGCCCTTGATAATGGGGTCACAGCCACAAAACGTTTGGTAAGCACTGATTTAGTAGAAGGAAATTGAATCCTCCAGCAGAACTCATTCTATTAGCGCCTAAATCCTGAAGCTGAGGAAGACACTATAACCTCTTCAGCAACAGCACAAATGAAGTAACAACAGTATCTTTAGACAAAGAGACATTATCACCTTGCTGTAGTGATGCCTTGCAGCACTCTTATGACAAATACAGCAATATTTTGAGGACATCTGATATGAGAATCTGCTCTCTGAAAAAAAATGGAAATTGTGAAATGTAATTGAACTCTACTGTTATGCTGCTAGTGATTCAAAAGCTGACTTCTGCTGACATGTGCACAACTGGCTGTAGAAGAAAGGGAAATAGGACTTGATATACTGCCTTACTGAGGTTTTTGCAACTAGATTCAAAGTGGTTTACATATATTCAGGTACTTATTTTGTACCAGGGGCAACGGAGGGTTAAGTGACTTGCCCAGAGTCACAAGGAGCTGCAGTGGGAATCAAACTCAGTTCCCCAGGATCAAAGTCCACTGCACTAACCACTAGGCTACTCCTCCACTAGCAACATTCTATGTAGAAGCCTGCCCTTGCAGATCAGCAATGCGGCCGCTCAGGCTTCTGTTTCTGTAAGTCTGTCATCCTGCACGTACGTTTAGGACGTCAGACTCACAGAAACAGAAGCCTGCGCAGCCACGTTGCTGATCTGCAAGGGCAGGCTTTTACATGGAATGTTGCTAGTGGAATAGCAACATTCCATGTAGAATCTCAAATAGGGAAAGGGAAATGGGACTTGATATACTGCCTTTCTGAGGTTTTTGCAACTACATTCAAAGCGGTTTACATATATTCAGGTACTTATTTTGTACCAGGGGCAATGGAGAGTTAAGTGACTTGCCTAGAGTCACAAGGAGCTGCAGTGGAAATTGAACTCAGTTCCCCAGGATCAAAGTCCACTGCACTAACCACTAGGCTATTCTTCCACTAAAGCACTTGAATTTTACATACCTGTCAGACATATACCACGACAACAGCCATATTTGAAAAACCTTTAATTCTATAAGGTAATAAAAAGAGGCATTGCTTCAATTTTATCATTACAGACATAACAATCTGTGATACTACTGAGAATCTTCATTCTAAAGACATCAAACAGTGCAAATAATATTGAACACTATTATGCCTTATGTCAGTGACTACGTAAGTTAGTCAGACCTCAATTATAATTACAGATACCTTTGCAATTGCTGTGGTATGTTGCCATCCCACTAATAGAAACTTTGCAGTTGAATTTTAGATATTGGCCATTTGACTTGTGTGAGACATATGTAAGTTGCACTCATTTTCAGAAGGAAAACTTACACTAAGGAGGTCATTTTAGGTACCATTTAGATGTGTAAAAAGCTAGTTTACATGTGTAAATGGCATACACATGTAAGTCTTAAAAACCACCTCAAAAAGCTAAATCGGCTTCTTAGGTGGCTCCCTTTGTACTTATAGTTTGCATAATCTGGAACATACATATATAAGCAATAGGTAGCCAGTGACTCAGCAATGGTGGTGAGGGAGTCAAGAAGACGTAGGTTGTACCTCCAAATGTTTCTCCCTTTCTTTCTTCTTGAGAATCTGCTCACATTGGCCATTATCTCTATCCTTCCTATAATCACTCCCTCTTTCTCCAGAGATCTTTAATCTTCAATAGTTCCAAGATCCCTTATTTTCGAGTGCTTTGCCTCAGCAAAGATAGGCCCAAGCACCTCCAACACAACAGTAGGCAGCCACAGAGCACCTAGTTCTTTCATGTGACCCTGTTCATCAAAAGCTGCTACTACTACATCTAATCATTTCTATAGTGCTACAAGATGTATGCAGTGCTGTACACATTATATGCAGGTACTTTCTATGTCCCTAGAGGGCTCACAATCTAAGTTTTTGTACCTGGGGCAATGGATGGTTAAGTGACTTGTCCAAGATCACGAGGAGCTGCAGTGGGAATTGAACCCAGGTCCCCAGGATCAAAGTTCACTGCACTAAACATTAGACTACTCCTGTACTCTACAACTTGTATGCACCAGGAATATACCTGAAGACTTCTCAGTTATGGTCATCCTGAGATTTAGTGTGTATGAGTGACCCACAAACAGCTGCTTCCTGTATACAAATTTATATATTTATTTACAGTGATGGCAGTCACTGGAGGACAGGGAAGGGCAAGCAACTCTATACAACTATGGGGGATATATACATGAGAGGGAAAGGAACTGTTATACACATGTCTGTTGTCTCCCGATTGCAACCAGTCAAGTACTAACCAGCAGGTGAGCTTGGACATAGGAGGGACCAGACTTTACTCTGTGTTCAGCAGGCCAGAGGACAGGGGAGTTGTGTGGCCAACATCAGTGAGAGGCTTGCCATTTATCATGAACATTGGTCAATAGAGAAAATGGCGTCAGCTATTAGTGCAGGAGCCTCCACCCCTCCCCCCCCCTGTACAATGTGGAGATGGTCTTGTAAAGTGTGAGGGGTCCCAGCTCTGGCCCTATTGAACAAGATGGGCAGGATAGGGATAAGGAGAAAATATGAGGGACAGGCAAGCTCAGCAGGACTCCAGGGAACCTGACTGTCCTTAGCGATTGAAAACATATGATTGAAGCACCAGCCTCCACTGGCAGCGATTCTGTTGGATGACTACTGCTCAGATTATAGGCAACAGTGGTCTCTAGGATATTTTGAGCTGCACATATGCCCACACTCCCATAGCTTCATTTTAAAAAATAATAAATACTTAAATAGCATTAAAGTAGTTTGTATCATGGTCCACTGCTGTCCCTTGTGTTCCTGCTGACCAGTGCCTGTACTCTATCTTGTCCTGCAGCCGGGTCCTGCAAAAACCAAGGGTTCCCGCAGGGATGGAAGCAGTTCTGCGGGGTTCCCGTGGGAATATAAACAATTTCTGTGGGCTTCCCATGGAAATGTAAGCTGCACCTGTGCCAGCCTTCCACCTGTCGAGTACCAAGTTCTTTGAGTGCTGTCTTCGCCTCCTCTCCCTTGCTTTAACAGAACAGATGCAGAAAATCTTCCATTAAGAAGGTGGTAGAGACACAAATGATGATGGAATTCAAAAAGGCATAGGATGAACACACCAGCTTCCCAAAGCATCACTCTCCCACCACCGACAAACAATGCAGAGACATATATCTCCAGCACCAAACATTCAAGACACAAATAGAAGCACAAACCACTCATACTCTGAACAAAATTAAACAGTTGTAACACACAGCAGCAGCAGCAGCAGCAGCACAGGGCACAGTGACAGACTGGGAGTGGACAAACAGAGTTCAGTTGATTGAGTGCAGATAACTTTTCTTGAGTAGTGAAAAACTTCTGCTTTCGAGATGGTTTCTCCATGGGAGCGGCTTTCATCTGTGTAGACAGAGCTCACCTGAAGTTGTTTTTACACCAGCACTGTGAAGAGCCTTCAGTCGTGTAGACAGAGCTCACCTGAAGTTGTTTTTACACCAGCACTGTGAAGAGCCTTCAGTCGTGTAGACAGAGCTCACCTGAAGTTGTTTTTATACCAGGAGTGGTCCCTGGCCCACCCGGCATAACTAGACATTAGCTGGAGTGTTTTTCATGCAGGCATGGGGGTGGGCCCACCAGTGTAGCTAGACACTGCCAACAAAGGAACTGTAAAGACATGATTGCATTATATGCGGATTCATGTTAACATAACAGGATAAGAATAGCCATACTGGGTCAGACTAATGGTTCTTCTAGCCTAGTATTCTGCTTCCAACAATGGCCAATCCAGGCCACAAGCACCTGGCAGAAACCCAAATAGTAGCAACATTCCATGCTACCAATCCCAGGGCGCATTATATCGGGGTTCCACTGTATATGCCTACAATGTAAGCACAATTTTGGCAGAATTTTCTGATAGTATTTTATAAAGACACATTGATACATGTGTCTGTATACCACATGCTAAAAATAGATGTCTTTGCCCAATTAACATAGACAGCTTGGTACAAAATTACCCTCTAAATGCAGAGTACAAGCAAGATTGAAAGTATTTTTACAAGGCAGGATCTGTTCAGATCACACTGTCACCTGCAATGCACTTCTTCATATCTGCAGAACCATTTAAGGGACTGGTGATCTAGACACTTTTGACTTCACTGCATAGCTATTCAGGCACAGCAGTGGCCAGCTTTCATGAGTCACATTTTGACAGCTTTGTAGCACATTAGGATAAACTATTTTACATAAGCTAAACCCTTCCTGTTTTCAAAATTTCAAATGCTTTTTACGCTGTTAGCCTGTTTTCCTGTCAGGTTCAGAATTGCTTAGTTCTAATTTGCTTTTAAGCTCTGTATAGAGTGGTCATTATGACATATTGACTTGATTTTTACAGGGATAGTCTATACTTAAGAAAATCTATTTTTCAAGTCCTTTTTGAATTCCAGCTTCCCAGGGGCCAGATTTTTTTTTTTTTTGAGGGAGGGGGGAGTAAATCTTTTTGTCTGCATTTGTGGTTCACATTGGCAGCCCACATATTTCTTTTTTTTAATCATTTACAGTTTACAATTTATTTAAAACTTGATATACCACTATTAGGCACTTCTTTCTGTTGTTCTGACCTTAGTGTCCTGATGCTTCCAGGAAAGAAAGTTAACAATACCACTTGAAGCATTGTTAACTTTCTACTAAAAAGGTAGCTTCTAAGATTCAATGCAAGCTGTATTAATCATTTTGCATAATAATTAGTTATTTTGTATGCATTTGCATGCTTCATAGCTTGTTATCCAATGTATGTTTCAAAGCTGTGCTATTGACAAATAACATAAGTTATTGCCAATTAGTATGTTAAATTGACAGGTCACATCTATTATTGCCATAACTCAACGTATTTAATGCTATTCATTCTTTTGCTATTTTAGTACAAGTCCCATTTTATGCAAAGAGACCTAGGGCCCTGTTTACTAAGGAGCATTAGCGTTTTTAACGTGCCTACATTTAGCGCACGCGCTAACCGTGAAGGTGCCTATAGGAATATTGTAAGCATGTACACAGTTAACACGTGTACATGGTCAACGCACATTAAAGACGTTAACGCGCCTATAATACGGCTTAGTAAACATGGGCCCCTAGTTACTAATAATCCAGGTTAACAGTAGCCCAAGTTGATTACTGTCCCTCCCCCCCAGTCGGTCGTGAGAATAAAGGGAATATATGTTAGAGCTAGGGGAGGTAGATTTTTGCTGCTTTATTTTTGTTTTGAATCAATTACAATGAAGCAACATTCATTGTTCAAGGGAAATAGTCAGCCAGAAGCCTGATACTGATTAACCAAAGGCTTTGTAAATGAGTTTGAGGTTAATATATTAACTTATAAAAGCTTATTTCTTCATGAACATGTAGTACTCTGAAATATGCAAATTAGTAAAAATTATGGAGGCTTTGTACAATTTTCCACTCCAAATCCCGCTTGCAAAAAATGTTGAACATTAGGATAGGTTAATTGCATTACAGACCAAAGCGGTTTACAAATAAATAAAAACAAGGTAAAATCAATACTTGATAGGAAAGACGCAGAATCATACTAAGAAAAGGTTAAAGGAGATAAAGCATCAGGTACATATTAATTCTTATATAATTATTCTTGTATTAATATTAATTGTCTTGTAATGCTTCTTGTAAGCCACATTGAACCTGAACTTTCTTGGGAAAATGCGGGGAAGAAATGTCATAATAAATAAATACAATAAATATAACAATTATCTAGTCCTCAAGTCGCATTCCACAAATACCAAACAAAAAAGTTAATTAAAATAAAAAGCTTACATTTGGATAGGGACTCTTCTTCACATAAGGATTTAGGGTTTTTTTTTCCCATAAACACAGCACCAAGAATTTTAAAAAGGCCCTTTTTTACAGGTGCGCTGAAAAATGATTCTGCACACGCCCAAAACCCGTGCCTACACTACCGCAGGCCATTTTTCAGCACACCTTACTAAAAGGACCCTATTGAGCATTAGTTTGAACTACTACCACACCATCATCAGCCATGGAGCTAATGTTACTTTGTTGATTACACATTTGCCCTAATGCTTGCCTCTGATCAAAGGAAAGATTATTTCTTGTTTATGAAGTTAAACATAAGGTCACTTCACAAAAAAATGGGGCAGAAAAATATCAATAAAAAAATCCATATCACAAATTGAAACTCAAATTGTGGAGAAAGTTACACACTCAATGAATGCAGTTTCAATATACACAACTGTCTGCATATCAGGAGGAAAGAAACTTCCTACCAGCTTATTTAATTTCCTGCTGGTTACACTCTTCTGTCTTGATTGTTTTTTATTTTTTAAGCAACTTGCCGCTGATCTCTCCTTAAAAAACTGATATTGCACAAGATCTGTTTTACTTCGTTGTCTCTTTAGTGTCTTTACATATTTTTTTCTTAAAAAATAAACTTAGACAACTTGCTTAGAAACAACTAATTGCACAGGTCTATTGCATGCCATGATTCATCTGAAAGCAGCAATACCACATTAAAATAACCGGTGACACATATCTTAACAGAATCCCAACAGGCATATGTTTCACCGAGGCTTCATCAGAGGGAAAAATATTTTGTCACTATAGCGCTGCTAATCATTACCCATATATGAAAATGGCAGTGGTAAATAGTGGCATTAAAACTCTTTGTGCTTTCTGGCAGTTGTGTATATTGAAACTGCGTTCATTGAGTGTGTATCTTTGAAGATAAACATAACAACGTAAGAGTAGCCATGCTGGCTCATACCAATAGTATTTCCACGTAACTTCTTCGAGTGTCCCCTAGTATTTGTATTTTTGGAACGAGTAAAATATTGATTTACTTCTACTGGTTCTATACCACTCAGGATTTTGTAGACCTCAATTATATCTCCCCTCAGCTGTCTCTTTTCCAAACTAAAGAGCCCTAATCTCTTTAGCCTTTCCTCATATGAGAGGAGTTCCACCCCCTTTATCATTTTGATCACTCTTCTTTGAACCTTTTCTAATTCTGCTATATCTCTTTTGAGATATGGCGACCAGAACTGAAAACAATACTCAAGCTGCAGTCACACCATTGAGCGATTCAGAGGCATTATAGCATTTTCATACTTATTCACCATCCCTTTCCTAATAATTCCTAGCATCTTGTTTGCTTTTTTGGCTTACGCCACACACTGAGCAGAAGAGTTCAGTGTATTATCTACAACACCACCTAGATCTTTTTCTTGAGTGCTGACTTCCAAGGTGGACCCTAGCATCAGGTAACTATGATTCGGTTTATTCTTTCCAATGTGCATCACCTTGCATTTGTCACATTAAATTTCATCTTCCATTTGGATGCCCAGTCTTCCAATTTCGTAAGGTTATTGGAATACCAGACCAGACCAGATTGTTAAAACACGTGTTTTAACAATCTTGAATAGTTTTGTGTCATCTGCAAATTTAATCACCTCACTCACCCTTCCGATTTCCATATCATTTATAAATATGCTAAATGGCACCAGTCCCAGTACTGGTCCCTGCAGAACACCACTGTTCACTCTCCTTCATTAAGAGAAATGGCTATTTAACCCTACCCTCTGTTTTCTGTCCAATAACCAATTCTAATCCACACCAGAACACTGCCTCCTAACCCATGACTCTTTAATTTTCTCAGGAGTCTCTCATGAGGAACTTTATTAAAAGCTTTCTAAAAATCTAGATACACTACCTTAATGGGCTCACCTTTATCCATTTTTATTCACGCCTTCAAAGAAATGAAGTAAATTGGTGAGACACGTTTTCCCTTAGCTTAACCCATGCTGACTCTATCCCATTAAACCATGTTTCTCTATTTGTTTCAAAATTTTATTCTTTATAACAGCTTCCACTAGTTTACCCAGCATTAACATCAGACATACTGGTCTGTGATTTACCGGATCACCCCTGGAACCCTTTTAAAATATTCGGTGTCACATTGGCCACCTTCTAATCTTCAGGTACTATGGGCAACTTTAACGACAGGTTACAGATTACTAACAGCATATCAGCAATTTCATGTTTGAGTTCTTTTAGTACCCTTGGATGCATGCCATCTGGTCCAGGTGAGTTACTCTTTAATTGGTCGATTTGGCTCAATACGTCTTCCAGGTTCACCGAGATTTCTTTCAGTTCCTCCACATCACACCCTTGAAACCCATTTCTGGTATAGGTATATTTCTTACATCTTCTTCTGTAAAGACTGAAACAATGAATTTATTCAGTTTCTCAAAGTTTAAGACCCCTAAAACAATTTTATTCTTTCCTGAAATTTAGCTTCCACAGCGGATGGTGGACAGCATATCATGGGATGATAGGCCAGTCTATTTCTTTGTTTCTACTTTTCAAAAAGGCTGATATTCAGCTCTCACAGTTGGTGGAGATACATTTTAGTCAGTGCCAGGCAGTTTCTAGTGACTGGCATTGAATATCCTGGTTATTTTTCAGTGTTCCAATTTAACTGGCTGAGCTGATATTCAGTATTTGCCGGTTAAGTTGGAACCAGTCAAAGATATACTAGCTATGTACACAGTCACATTTGGCCACTAAACATGCACTGAAAATTGGTAGATAGCTGGTTATATTCCCCCAGATTCTATATAGCGTGCCTAAAGATCTGTGCCAAAATCCAAGCGCATTCCATAGCTACGTGTGTAACTTAATTAGTATATCAAGCTAATCAGCATTGTTAAGAGAATTTAACAAATATTAATGAGCACTAATTGGGAATAATTAGAATTTTCATGCCCAAATCCCTGAACATATTCTGTAACATACTGTTCCTAAATTCTAATGCGTGCAGTCAAAAAAGGTGTGGCTATGGGCAGGGAAATGGACATTTCAAGGGCATTCCAAAATTTATGCACGTAATTATAGAATATGGCCCAGTGCATGTAAATCTACACGCAGGAATTTATGCCATTTTCATTGTTGTAAAAGGACACATATAGTTTTAGGGGCTGGAATATCAACTAAGCGTATCCTATATTTTACGCCTAAATCTAGATGCCGCTTATAGAATAAGCTTAGGCAGAAATGTTTACTGCACCGATTTTGTAGGCGCCATATATATAGAATCTGGCCCTTTGCGCTATATATTTGGCTAGCCCCTAACTGGCGATATTCAGTGGAGACAGCCAACTATCTCCTGCTGATTATATCACTGGATAACTGGCTACCATTTAACTGGCCAGGTTCCGTTCTTGGCCAGTTAAATGGTTTTGAATATCGGGGGGAAAATCTCCTTTCCTATTATCCAGTTGTATTGTTTTCTTTTCTGAATGTAATTTGAACCATTTTGCTATTTGCAACACAAATTGTGGTATCTCAGGTTTAATAAACCATGAACCATAACCATACTTTTCTCCTTATAAAAAGAGTTTGATTATGCATGTTATTCAATGATATCATTAAAGACAGATCCCAGCACAGGCCCTATTTGTTTTGTTAAGTGCTTTAAATAGTTCTACTAGAAGATGGTCTGTTGCCTTGATGTTTTTTAGTGAGGTAGTAGCCTGCCAAATACTCTCTGTTCAAGTATGCGTCAAAGCAATATTGGTACTACTCTACTTTTGGATTATGCCATGTCTGATGCTCTCAGGCAGAGATCCATGAATAGAGCTTTGCTTAAGAATGCAAAGTTGCTTTTTATTTGTCTCTTGAGAATCTGAAATCACTTGGGATGAGTTCTTGCATTTCAGTACTCCAGACATCAGCCTTTTTGCTATAGGACACTGGAAAGATGATGTTGCAAAGGCTTAGAAGGCAGGGATTGGTGCACTTAGATTGCATAAACAGAAGAAGGGAGATGAAATTTTAAAGAATACTCCCTGACTTCCCCTTGACTTCCCTGCCAGTAACTGCTGAGTAGGACAGAATTGATATTTAGCAGCACTTTCCAGTTAAATGCTGCTGAATATTGGCTCCTGGACTGCCTAGCACAATTTAACTTGACAGGAGCCTTTCCTGCACAGTTAAATCACTATGAATATCGATCCCTTAATTTTTCTACATCCTCTCATTACGCTAGTGGACACGATCACAAAGTACTTTCAGGAGGTGCTTATAATATTAGCTGAAGGTTTAGCTCCTCCAGCACTGGTTCAATGTCTGACATTTGACTTGACTGGTGTAGATTCCGTGGGGACTCGGTCAGAGACTGGACCTTACAGGGTTTCTTGAAAACTCCCTGTAGATGATAATGAAAAGATCCACTATGGTTATGGGATTTGCCCTGGAGCCTGATTGGAACACTGTTGAAGCTTTAATTTGGGAATGTGAATGAGCTTTTTCTGGGATGTAAGGTTCAGATATTTCTTGAAACAGTAAAGAAAAAAAGAAGCACAGTTACTTCTTTGTGTTGAGATCACGGATCCAGGCCCCACTAGCAAATTTCATGTTAAAATTTCTTTCTAGGTGCTTTTTCCTTTCGGGGAGTAAGCAGTTTCATTGTTTGATTAGAAAGCAGTTCATAGATTTTTTTTTTTTTTGTCTGTCAAGGAGGAATCCAGAGTTGTTATTTAGGTATAACTTGTCTGGAATGTTTTTACGTTTGGGGAGCGTGCCAGGTGCCCTTGACCTGGATTGGCCACTGTCGGTGACAGGATGCTGGGCTAGATGGACCTTTGGTCTTTCCCAGTATGGCACTACTTATGTACTTATGTACTTATCTACTCATTCAATAAATAATATGCATTTTAGAAAGGACATCCACATCAGAATAGAAGCATCCAGCTCATAACATCCAAAATGGACATAACATAAACTTTCAGTCAAACTGAATTCAAGTTATTCTGTAACTCCTAGTTGACTTATTTATATCCAATTTTCATTTTTAATGTTTTATAAAAATTATAAGGAAAAGACTTCAGAAACTCAGCATGTCTGGTTTCATTTCAAACTAAGGGGTATGTTTACTAAGGTGCATTAGCATTTCTAACACACCTTTAAATTTAAGGCACGTTAAATGCTAATGCACCTATACATTTCTATGGGCGTGTTAGCGTTTTAACGTGCGTAAACCATTTACATGCGTTAAAAATGCTAACGCGCCCATAGCGCACCATAGTAAACATAGTAAAGCTTAGCTCAAGTTATCTGCAGCAGGGCCAATTTTACTCCTCTAACAGACTACTGTCTGAGCAGGCTTCCCCACGAGTCTAAAAAACCTCGTTTTATTTTATCTGTTCCTTCTGTTGTTGTGCCCTTCCAATCTGTTTCTGCTTACTTGAACAGTGCAGAAACAGATTGGAAGGGCACAACAATTGAAGCCTACTGGTGCTGCTCCTGAGGAAGCAGCAGTGAAACAGTCAGTGCTCTATTGAGTGAACCAATTTGGAAGTACAAGCAAGTGGCCTTTTCCAACTGAACTTTCATTTTCAATGTTTTGGAATGAAATAATTTGAAATTGAATTGCCTATAATCGCATGCAACAGAAGCAACATATAAAATGAAAGGAGACTTTTTAGACTCACGGGAAGCCCGCTCAGACAGCAGTCTTGTTATTTTGAAGTGAAACCAGATATGCTGAGCTTCTGAAGTCTTTTCCTCCTAGTTATAAAAATAAATTAACTAATTAAAAACTTAAAAATTGGACATAAATAAGTTGACTAGGAGTTGTAGAGTAATTTGAATTCAGTTTGATTGAAGGTTTTCATTTAGTAAGTTCAATAAGCCATTGTGTTTAGTAATCTACCATAGCATAAGCATAACATCAATATTTATATTCCGCTAATACCTTCACAGTTCCAAGTGGATTACAAATGAAAAGAAACCAGCACAGTATCTGGGAATTACACAATTAGTGTGCATTAAAAGCATTTATGCCAGTGTCCCTTGAAGCATAATTACATAGAAATCTAACTATGTCTGTTTGTATCTCACATGTATTTTCCAACAGGAAATAAGTCAGGATTTCCTGTTTGACAATACTTCAGATGGTCGTCTGTGTGCTAAAGATGTCCAGCATGAACACCAATTTTACAAACTGGAATGTCCAACATATGAACGGCAAAAAGCAGGGACAAGGACATCTGTCTAGCAGTATTCTTAGAAGAATGGGCGCACAAAAAATATCCCTGCAGAGAGTCAGCCTAGTGGTTAGTGCAGTGGACTTTAAACCATGGGCAAATCCCACTTTAACTCTTGCTGGTGGCTTATATATTTGGGCATTTCAAGACGTCCATATGCTTTGAAAATAAGCTCCATAGTGTTTAATAATAAAGCAGTCATTGCACTTCTGAGACATTCATTAAGCTTTAATGTCACATGAAGTGTGAACAATTAATCAAGAGCACACAGAGACTAAAAGAAAACCACAGGTAGTTTCTATGATTCAAATACTGATCCTGTCACAATAAATTCAGTCAAATAAAATTGGTAAAAATGAATGACTTGAATTAAAAGGACTGGGTGCTGAACAAATTGCAGCGGATTTTTTTTTAGAGGCTGACATGCAATTCACATGGATAAAAACAGATAAATCAGTATTGAAAGGGAAAGGGGTGGGACTTAATACACCACCTTTCTGTTGTTACAGTCAAAGCTGTTTACATATTATATACAGGTACTTATCTTGTAACTGGATTAATGGAGGGTTTGTGAGTTGAAGCAAAAGAGCAAAAGTAGAGGCTGACAAATGCGCAAACCAATAGGGAGATAATATCAAAAACCAGTTTATTCAGAATATTCATATCAAGGACCCGACACGGTCCATGTTTCGGCGCCAAAGCACCTGCCTCAGGGGTCACAATCAACTTTCTCTGAGAAGAAGCTGATAGGCTTGAATAATTCCTTTATGTTGGCAAGTTAATCCACAGAGAGAACAACAGAACAGCTAACTGATCAGCAAACACCATGTGACTTTCTGTGGAGGCTCCTCCTGTCTTCTTGGGTTTGTGAGTTGCCCAGACTCATGAGGAGCTGCAGTGGGAATCAAACCCATTGTGCCCAGGTCAAAGCCCACTGAACTAACTACTAGGCCTCTCCTCCACTCCAGAAGGAAATATCCAGATAACTGTCACAGTTATACAAATAGCGCTGGCCATGAATGTTCAGCAGCACTATCCAGAGGGTTGTGCTGCAAATCTTTCCAGGCCACCTCTTCACTATCCGGACAGAGCCAGGAGGAGTCACGGCGGAGCCACAGTGATATTCAGAGCAATATTTGTTTAACTAAAGGGACAAAGTTAGGTCAAAATAATCGCTGTCCCAACATTATCCAGTTAGCTATCCAGATAGCAGTGGTGCTCACCACACTGCATGGTTATGCAGTGCCAGCTGCAGTCCAGATGCCACCATGATCAGAAATTAAAATGCACTTAATGTTGCAGCTGAATATTGACCTAAGTTAACTTGCCTAGGTCAGACATATCCAGGCAAGCACATTTTTAGCCATCAAAGACTGTGTGTCTAGAAATGAAGGGGTCGATATTGAGCCAGCAGCACTCAGTGTTTTGCTGACTGCCATCAGCGTTATGCCCAGAAAGTTTTGTAAAACGTCCAAATTCTGATTTAGATGTTGTGTTGAAAATGCCCCTCCATGTGACTCTCCTATTACCAGTAATATAATGGATAGATTATAAAGTTTTGACAATAATACATAAGGTACTAATATGAAGGTGTTCCTTCTTATTTGACGCCTATAGTTTAATCTTATGTTCTTAGTAAGAAGTTGAGATTGAGTTCAGGGCAGTTACTCAGGGTTCCAAGCAATAAACAGGCACATCTAATGGTCGCAAGTGAGTGTGCTTTTTTCTGGAAGGCCCCTATTTTATTGAATCAACTCCCTATAGAGTTAAGGATGGAGGCCTCACCTAAATTATTTAGGGTAGGATTACAAATGTATTTTCTTTTTAAAAAGCTTTTAGGTTGACTTGAGGACAGCTTGGAGTTTTGCAGTAGTAGGTATTAGCATTTTTACCCTATGGATGTTGCATGTATGGAACGTGATTGCTCTAGAATGAGTATGTCTTTCTTTTTTATTGATGGTGTTCCTTTCCATATGTATTGTTATTTTATAGTACACTACTTTGATTACATAGGAAAGGTGAAATATCAAGTATTTTAAACTATTAAACTACTAAATGCTGACTACCAGGAACCCACCCTTTAGATGGTAGATAATAAACTTTACTAACTGGTGGAAAAATCTCTGCAGGTATTTTCAGAACTTCCATCATATACTTTTTAAGTGGCTGTCTAGGTGCTTCACTACCATCTTAGGGAAGTTCAAAAATCATAAATTAAATTTCCTTATATTATTATCCATCTGTTTAAATCTTTGATGTAACAAGAAACAATCTTGAATTATCTTGTTTTGCACCTCCTGCATAGCTTTCAAGTTTTTCTCAGCACTATCAATTCTTCGTACTTCAGTTACATGTCTTTTTCCAATGTGTACACTTTAGTGACCAACAAGATCAGATTAGACTCCACTTGTCTCAAATTCCTACTCACATTCACATCCAATTGGAGAATCGCTTGACAAATCATTTCCAGTGTCAGTGGAGATGTAGATTTAATGCGCCTATGCCAAGAAAGTCGGTCTGTGAATTACTTTCAGTGCTAGCCTGGCTCATCTACAATAAACCTTTAGCAACCAGAGCTCCCTGTAGTGTCTGAGCTGCATTTGTCAACAAAGACTCCTGCTGGGTGTCTCAGGTAATTGCTCTTGCAGCGTCCCTATTTGCCCCTTCTACCTGGACTGAAACACCACCCAGCACTGGTGAGCTCATCGCTGCCAGCTGTGGTGGAGTACAGAAAGGTGGGCTGAGACATATAACCTCCTCAAGAGCAGAGAGATCTCCTCCTCCCTGTCCAGCAAGGAAATCTCCTGTTTCACTTCCTCATGGATGGGAAACAGCGTGAGTTTGTTATTGATTTCTAGTTCACCAAAAGGGGAGTTGGAAAGCTTCTCTTCTCTTTCTCCCTCTGTTTCGCTATTACGATCTCACAAAGATAAGAAAATAAAGAAATACTTCGAGGTGAGCAGAAGCAGCCCGCAATGCGTCAAGCCTCAGCAGCCATCTTAGCTCTTTCCTCCCTTCTTATGCAACTAACAATTATTTATGTAGATGCTAATTGGCTTTGCCAGTTATTGATGTTAATTGGTGCTAATTTTATTTTTTATTTTATTTTTGTTACATTTGTACCCCGCTCTTTCCCACTCATGGCAGGCTCAATGCGGCAGGCAATGGCAGTTAGACCCATAACTGACCTTAGTTAATTACCTATAAATTAGGCATACAATTTCAATAGCATGCAACTGGAAGAAGGCATGGATCTGGGAGGGGCATAAGCATGTCATGGACATGCCTAGGATTTACTTGCATGGGTTATAGAATAATACCAGTTACACACCTAACTGCCTACAATTAGGCATGGGTATTTACATTGGCTATGTGGCTGGTCTAAGTGCTCACGCCTAAAGTTAGTCGCAGAACTTATGAAAGTACTCTATAATGGCAATTCCATGCTGAATTGCTGCTATAGAATTTCACTTAGTCCACATTCATTCTGGGACCAAATTTTTGGCAACCTTTGGATAATTTACCCTTATTTGTGCACAAATTTGTGTATGTGCATTTCTATGTGATGTGTATACTATCACAGGTATAGTAGCAAAATGATTCTGTGAGACAACAACACACTCTTGGAATAGCATGGAGGACAGGCTCTTCCCAACACTACAGAAAGGGGGGGACATAGCTAGGTGCCTAGCCACACAAGTGAAGGGCAAAAGGACTCATAGCATAGGCAGAGGAAAAGGATGAGTACATGGAGAATACACTGAAGAGAAAAGCCATGTTTTAAGATCTAGAATACTTGTGGGATATGCAATCATTAGAGCACATATGTGGGCCCTTTTACTAAAGAACATCAGAATTTTTTTGGGGGGGTAGTTAGCGCCTGGGACTTACTCAGTGGTAATCGGGAAGCACCAGATTAGAGAGGGAGCCCTTATTGCATCCTAAATAGGTGGTGGAAAGGGTTCTCCCAGGAAATGGCCACAAATGCAAGTGGTTCACTTACTGCATGACCATTTCCTTAAAAAAAGTCTTTTATCCACTGTGGTAAAAGGGGGCCGCGGCACGGTTGCCTCCACAGGAGTTTATTTACTGTAGCTTGGTAAAAATACCCCTTGTTAGTTAGCACACTGTAAAAAAATGTTGCATGTAAAATTGATTTAACTTATGTTAACCTTTGAATTAACACAATTTGGTCCACTTCTGCATGTTAAAAAGTTCTAATGTGAATTATAACATTTGTATTAAATTGAATAAGTTAAATGAACCCAAATTATTAAAAAAAAAAAACAGAGAAAATTTCTAAGAATTCCAAATCTGAATCAATAATATTTTGCCTGTTCACATACCTAACTGCCTTGCATCCCCAGGTCATAATACATGAACCCACTCTTTCTTTTGTCACCCGTTTCACACTAAACTGCTGATAAACTACTTTACTCTTTGCCCAAATAATTCATTTATTTTTAAAAAGTCCTACTAATTTAGAAGGATAATTATTGAGGTGTGTTGCAGCAATAATGCACATTATTTGTCCTTTAACATGCATTATATTACTGCAAAATAACATATAGCCAACTCATCAACTCCCACTGCTATTTGTAAAAAAGCGGAATGGTTGTTGGCTACGCAACCACATTGGAAGCGTTGAAAATTTATGGGGGGGAAAAAAGACTCAAGGTGCCTGGATCAAAATGACCTCACAAGCAACAATCGATCCTGGTGACCAATCACTCGTTCTTAAGAGGATCCATTCCTCATCATAGGCAAAAAAAAAACACCCCAAAGGTTCAAGTGAAAATTTTAAAAAAATGGAGAAACCAAGAGGTAAAGTACTATGAACCTCTCTTATGTGTCCTAACTCTTTAACCTCAATCATTAATGTCTGTATCGTGGTATAGGTTGCTGCTCCATGTCTATCAACTAATACACAATTCACAGAAACAATATTCAGTAATGTACTTAGCTTCTTGAATGATCTTTCATCCTAATAGTTGCCACAGCTTCCTCTTCTTCGACCGACGTTGGCCAGCGTTTCGCTTTGCTGACTGCAAGCTCTAGCTGCTTCAGGGTCCACTTGGGAAGACAGATGGCATAGCTGTGGAAAAATCAAAAATATAACTGCAATCACACAATTCATCGAAACTGCATTAGGAACCATTCACACTTCTTACATGAACAATAGGCGTCTCAAGCCCGGTTAACTGGCAACACTGATTGTTTTCAAAGATGGCGTTTATAAATCTTCTCTAGTGATGACGTCGGACGCCTCGAAGTGTCTCAGCCTATCACAAAAAATGACTCCACTCCAATCGTGAATTTAACCCTTTTGGTTCTATGGTTTCCAGGCAGAACATCCATCACTAGAATAAACTATATGTTGGGAAAACATCAAGGGCATTACATGTTCATTTGACAGAACATCAGAGTTCCATTGTAACTAAGAAACTGAATCTCCCTCTGGTGGTCAGCATAGTTTTGAAGGGGAGGTGATTATAGGAGACTACTTTTACAAAGGGAACAAGGAATGATTTTCTGCCTGGCTGCTCTGCACTGGCTTCCCCTCCTTAGGAAGGAAATCGTGTGCAAATGAGCTAACAACGAGCAGCTCATTTGCATGTGATTTCCTTCATGCATGGGTACCTCAGTTGTAACTGTGTGCTCACCCAAAGTCAGGTGTTTGTAGTCGGGCCTGAATGCGAGCACACTATAAGTTACCAGAAATCTGTTAGAATCACTATCCTCGTCTTCCACTCTCTAAGAATGGAAGAGGAAAATGAAACTAAATTTAGGATTCTCCCTATTGGGCTCCCACACAACTCAATCAGCCACAGGGTTCGTTTCAATGCAATAAATTGGTATTTATTTTAAATTCTTTAAATTCAATCTCAAAGTAAATTAAAGACAACTTACAAAATTATACAATGATCCCACAATTTATGTACATAAATAACCCGTTTCTTCTAAAAGGAAATATAAACGTGCTTCTTTTCTCTTTTCAGGTATTCTTACCACAGAATCAGAACAGAAATCAGATAAGTATAATGTTTTTGTTTTCACTAAACCTTTCCCCTGTTAACAATTCTTTGTACTCTCCCAAAAGATGTTTCTCCGGAATTTGATACTTTGTGTTCCCCTTTATGTTTTGCAGGAAACGTCTTCTTTTCTCCCCCCACCCCCCCCTTCAGGAACAGGTAAGTATTTGATTTGGATTTTTTTCTCTTCTCTCTTTTCCCCTTTTTCCCCTTTAAGGTAAGTAGCACCCACTTTCCCCTTGATACTCAGTCCCAGTATCTCAGTCACTTAGCTGTCGGTGTATCAATTCCTTTGGTTCCAAGCGTGCCGGTGAAATCTTTCTTGCGCCGGGGCCCTTGTAGTTTTTCTGAAATGCATGGCTGGCTTCTTCCTCCTAAACCTCCCCTCAAAAACAAAGTAAATGGAGGGAAAACCCTGTCTGCTCTGGGTAACGGCAGAAATTCTGCCTGCTAGGAAGATTTTACACTGTGGTTCCTCTGATTATTAAAATTAAAATAAGTATAGTTTGTCCCTTTCTCTCAAGTCTTCTCCTTTTCTAACTATTTTTTCTTTCCCTAACTAACACTAGTGTAATAGTGTTGGCCGGTCTTAGGCACTTTCGCTACTCATTCACAGTACTTTATACCACTTTACATTCCATTCATACTTCTATACTGTTTTCTAGCCACTTTAGTAATTTAACACTTAACTCCTAAAAAAAACTATTTTAAATTCCAAAATTCATCAACTATTGCACCCCTACTAATACCCCCTTATATAACTCACACCCCGCACCCCTTACAAACCCAATTACTATTAATCCTATTTCCTAAACTTAATAAATTTTAACCAAACTTCCCCACTAAACCACTATAACCCCCTCAATAATACACTATTCTCTAATTATTCTTTCCTTCAAAATTTCTCAAATTCCTCCACTTTTACCCTTCAAACACCTTCCACTCTCTCCCCTCACACACCACACACCTCTCTCCTTGACTGACCAACACCTTCTCACCAACTGCCTCAACCACCGTTTCCAGGGAGACCAGCGCTGGCTTGCCATTCCGAGACCAGCTCAGCCAATCACTATCCCTTTTAAACATTCCAAGCTGGCTGAGCTGACCTGCGGAATGTTGGCCAGCGCTGCTACAGCTCCATTTTAAAAAAATAAAACCCTATAGACTTTAATGGAAAATCATACTAATTAACCAAAATCACCTTAAAAGTTTCTCAAATCACTTCAAACTTGACCCAAAAATTAAACTCCCCATTCCCTATCCATCCCTGTTTTCCAATTTTAAAAATCCCAAATTCTGACGTCCGCCTTCAAACAAACTATCCTAGACCCCTCTAAAATTCCCAGATCCAATTAAAAACTATCCCAAAACTTTCCAACTCCCCTCCCGGACCTACCCTGTCGAATTAAAAAAATTAACCCTTTCCTAACCCTATAAAACCTACTCCTGTCAAAAACTCCTATTTAAAAAACAAAAATTAAAAAACTAAAGTACTACAAAAATCCAAAAAAATTCCCTAACCCCAAAACCAAAAACAGAATTTAAATTAAACAAATCCCTGATTTTTTAAAAATAAAAATCCGAATTTACACATTTTAAAAATAAATAAATTAAAATTTCGGGTCAAAAGACCCCTTACCTTGACCGGGATTTTCCCCTCACACGACCCCTACCTTCGGTTCCGGTCCTCGACGTCTTCCCGCAAAAACGGAGGCAAAAATAAAAAAGCTCCGAAGCCGGGCCCAAAATTTAGGCCCCGGCTTCGGCCTAAACGAAAAAACGAACGTTCGCGATGTGTGCATGAGGCGCGCCGCCTCATGCACTCTCGCGCCGACGTCCTCTTCTTCGGCAGCCCTCTTCTCGGCTCCCAAAACAAACCCCGAAGCCTCGGACCGCCCGGGACGCTCCTTTGGCGCTCCCGCCTCGGTGACGGCTTCACGAATCGGCCCCAAACAGCCAGCATCCTGGAATGACGGCGCTATTTCTCCTCTTCGGCCCCAGGGACTCACTCGTCCCCGGGAGCCAAAAATCATGGCGCTGCCTGGCCCAAGCAGCGCTGGCTTGCTGCCACTGCCACCGGCCCAAACGAGGCCGAACTCCATCGGGAGCACCTCCGGCAGCGCTCCCCTCACTCTTCCCGGCCCCTTCTTGGGCCCAAACATCTCTTCACTCCCGGGGGCAAGCGCAAACACCCCCAGGAGACAGAAAAACGTTGTGCTGCCCTCTGCAACCCCCAACAGCCCCCAGGTAAGTATCAAATGTATTTTTTCCTAAACCTAAACCCCCTGTTACACATGCCCGTTCCTTTCCGAATCGCTAAGGGATCGGTAAGGGAAGGGCTTTTTCCGTTCAGTTAGTGCATCAGTTAGTCCACTGCAGTGCCCCCTAGGGTGCCCTGTTGGTGTTCTGGCATGTCAGGGGGACCAGTGCACTACGAATGCTGGCTCCTCCCATGACCAAATGAACTGGATTTGGCCATTTTTGAGATGGGCGACCTCGGTTTCCATTATCGCCAAAAACCGGGGACGACCATCTCTAAGGTCGACTACCTCAACATTTATGTCGACCATCTCTAAGGTCAACCTAAATGTTGAGATTTGGGCGTCCCCAACCGTATTATCGAAATGAAAGATGGACGTCCATCTTGTTTCGATAATACAGGTTTCCCCGCCCCTTCGCGGGGATGTCCTGCGAGGACGCCATCAGGAAAACTTGGGTGCCCCGTTCGATTATGCCCCTCATAAAGTTCTGTTTGGACCCCAAGACCTGGAATGCTACTTAAATGAGCAAGAAGCCCTAAGTATGAAGGCTGCATTGATTAAGACCTTTTGACTTAGTCCTACAAATTTCTTATTATACTACTAGCTTCTGTTTTATTTGTTTATTCTGGCTGTGGTTTGCTAACTCACTACCCTACCTCTGCTTCTCAATCCCAAAAAGACCTCACTGAGTGAGTTGAGTAGAGGTTTAAGTGTGTTTTTTCTGTATGTTTTTGTTCTTTTGTTGTTTGCTTTGTTGCAATAGTTTCTTTCTCATCTATCAACTGAAGTAGTAAACAGGGGCGTAGCCAGACCTGTCATTTTGGGTGGGCCCAGCGTTTGGATGGGTGGGCCTTCTAAAGTCCCCCCTTTTGTCCTGCATCTATCTCCCTCTCCTCTGCCCCCAGATCCAGCACTTCTCTAGCCCCCACCCTGCAGCCTAGCAATACCTCTTTCTCTGAAACAACCCCCATACCTTAGTACTTTCGACAGCAGCAACAGTAGTGATGTACATCCACTGCCTGCACCAGCCCCGTAGACTTCCCTCTGCCACATCGTGCCAGAGAGGAAACAGCAAGTGACATTGAGGGCAGGATGTGACAAAGGGAAGACTGATTTTGGCGCAGGCAACAGACTGCATCGCTGCTGCTGCTTGGAAAAGTGACGAGTGTGTGCCTGTGGTTTATTTCCTGGACCTACCTATTTTTGATGTGTCATAATACCTGGAGGGAATGCCCTTTCTTTAAATGTGAAAGGGGTGCCGCATCTCATTAAACGCAAGAAGATTCTTCTCTACCTGAAAAAAAAATGAACTGTTCTATTGAGATCCTTCAAGAAACACACTTGTCAGCAGCAGAAGCATTTACATTTAAGCAGAGTGGATGAGAGAATGCTATTTTCCCCTTGTGTTTGGAAAAAAGAATGGTGTCATAGCACTAACTGTTAATTGCTGATGTGGAAGGTGGCTAGTGGAGTAGTAGCCTAGTGGCTAGCACTTTGGTCCTGGGGAACTGGGTTTGATTCCCACTGCAGGCACAGGCAGCTCCTTGTGACTCTGGGCAAATCACTTAACCCTCCATTGTCCCAGGTACAAATGAGCACCTGTATATAATATGTAAACCACTTTGAATGTAGTTGGAAAAAAACACAGAAAGGCAGTGTATAAGTCCCATTCCCTTTATAACTGTTCTGAAGCTCTTGAACAAGTCTTTTGCCTTTATCAATGTTAATGTTCCCAATATAGACCAGCCTCGATTTTTCTCCTCACTTGACCATCAGATTGCATTGACTGGGGCAGGTAATATTGTGCTTGGGGGGTGATATGAACTTCCCTTTATATTTTATCTTGGTTTGTAAGTCTACAGCAAGGTCAAAAGTTCTGATGGCAAACTTAGCGCTGTGGGAACTACTGGATAATTGGAATATGGCAAAAATTTGTCACCTCAAACATCCAAAGGATTAAACTTTGGGCTCCTCTTACTAAGGTGTGCTAATGGAGTTAGCATGTGCTATTGACTAGTGCATGCTAAATGCTAAGACACCCATAGGAATAAAATGGGCATCTTAGCATTTAGTGCACGCTAATCATTAGCATGTGCTAAACATGTTAGAGCACCTTAGTAAAAGGAGCCCTATGCTATTCTCATTTGGACTATTTATTTATATCCAAATCTTTGATTTCTGTGTCACAAGTACTACTATAAAACCTATACATATCTCTGATCACACATGTGTAACAATGAGGGGCATAATCAAACGTCGCCGGCGATCTATTTTGGCTGCGGCGCTACAGCTGGCCGGAACCGTATTATCGAAAAAGATGGCCAGCCATCTTTTTTTTCAATAATACGGTTTAGCCCGGCCAAATGCCAGAGTTCACTGGGTTTTTCAGCGATAATGGAAAAAAAATGCCGGCGATCTCCAACCCGGCGACATCCAAGGCATTTGGTCGTAGGAGGAGCCAGCATTTGTAGTGCACTGGTCCCCCTGATATGCCAGGACACCAACCGGGCACTCTAGGGGGCACTTCTAAAAATTAAAAAAATATATACATATACCTCCCAGGTGCATAGCTCCCTTACCTTGGGTGCTGAGCCCCCCCAAATCCCTCCCAAAACCCACTCCCCACAACTCTACACCACTACCATAGTCCTTATGGGTGAAGGGGGGCACCTACATGTAGGTAAAGTGGGTTTGGGGGGGGGGGGGGTTGGAGGGCTCAACACTTACCACCACAAGTGTAACAGGTGGGAGGGGGGATGGGCCTGGGTCCACCTGCCTGAAGTCTACTGCAACCAACATAAACTGTTCCAGGGATCTGCATACTGCTGTCAGGGAGCTGGGTATGACATATGAGACTGGCATACAGGGTGGCAAAAAAGGTTTTTATTTTTATTGTTTTAATGTGGGAGGGGGTTGGTGACCACTGGGGGTGTACGGGGAGGTCATCCCCCATTTCCTCTGGTGGTCATCTGGTCAGTTCGGGTACCTTTTTGAGGCTTGGTCGTGAAAATAAAAGGACCAAGTAAAAGCGGTGAAATACTAATTAACGACGCTTTTTTTTTCCCATTATCCACAAAAGCTGGCCATCTGGTAGCTACACCCATGTCCCGCCTTCGTTTCGCTACCGACACTCCCCCTTGAACTTTCGCCAGCTTGGCGACGGGAAAGCGGCGATGCTGTAAAAAAGCCACTTTCGGTTATATGGATTTTGCCGCTTTTGAGAGATCGCCGGCCATCTCCCGATTTATGTCGGAAGATCGCCGGCGATCACTTTCGAAAATAAGCCTGAATGAGACTTAACTTGATCTTCCCTGTTAGCCAACAGAGATTCTGGAGGTTCAATGCAGCTTTACTGCAGGATGAGTTGTCCTACTTAATCATTGCCATATTGGGACAGACTAAAGGACTCTCGAGCCCAGTATTCTGTTTCTAAGAGGGGCCAGTAGATGCCACAAATGTCTGGCAATATCCAAAACAGTTAAACAGATTTTAGGCTGTTTATCCTAGAAATAAGCAGTGAATTTTCCCAAGCCCATCTTGATAATGGGTTATATAATTTTCTTTTAGGAAATGATCTAAACCTTTTTTTAAACCCTGCTAAGCTAACTGCTTTTACACATTTGCACATTGAGTGAGGGAATATTTTCTCCAATTTGTTTAAATTTACTACTTAGTAGCTTAATAAAAAAAAACACAAACTAAAAAATGAATCCCCCAACCCCTCTCTGGACGTTTAAATGCTGCCATTTGTAGGTAGGAATGTTTCTAAAATAAGGGCCATGGAGGGCAAGTCTATAACTGGGAGCCAACACTTACTTGCCACAAGCATATGTGAATGTATAGAAAACCAGCATTTCCATGAGTAAGTGTCATAAAAATAACTAAGCGCTAATCTGCAATGCCACGTGTAAGTGGTAGAGCGCACAAATGCAAGGAGGAATTCAAATGCATAGAGCATGGGCAGGACTTCCACTTACATATATAACTTGAAGAATACTGTAACTGACATATATCCCTGCCATATTTACAGAACCGCACTGTCAGGTCTATGGCTGATGCAAATGTGGGTGTATAAAGATAAGGTGTGCCAATGCCAAGTTACATTAGTATTCTACAATGGAATCAGGATTGCACCAAGCCAGGATTGCACCCTGTGTTTCACCTGGTGCTCCTGCCCTGTCCACTGCGCCATGATGAAGAACAGCAGCCAATGGAAAGGGAGCAATTTTAGAGCCCCGCCTCTTTAAACCCTGTGCAGCCACACTGCTGAAACAGACTTCATTATAGCCCTAAATAAAATCTACCATTATAGATTCTGTTATAGAATAGGCTATTACCGCACAGCATCTGGGAACCTAAAAAAAAGCACTCAGTTCTCTACATAACATAGCTACTGATTCTCATATGGCAAATGAAAGCCCATAGGAATTGACTGGGCTTCCTCTCATTAACCACACCAAAAATCGGTAGTGTGGCTTTGTAAAAGAAGCTCATAGTAACATAATATAGTAGATGATGCCAGATAAAGATGTGTACGGTCCTTCTAGTCTGCCCAGCAAGATAAACTCATAGCATAAGATATGATGTGATACTACATTTGTATATGTACTGTACTGGGATGTTCGTGAGCCCTTGTGCCCAGTCAGAGCACGGCCCAAGAGTCTGTGTCCCACTGGGCGGCCGAGCAACCCTGATTCTTCGCCTTGGAAGGCTGCCGTTCCCAGGGGGTTGAGCCCCCAGGTGCGGGCAGCCTACAGGGCTTCGGGAACCTTGCGGGGCCAGAAGCGGAGAGTGGCAGGACTCCGGCAACAGTAGGGCAGGCGACAGACCAGAGAAATCAGGATCCAGCAGAGGTCAGGTCTGGCAGCAAACAAAGAGTAGTCAAGTTCCAGCAGAGATCAGGGCAGGCTGCAAGCAGAGATAAATCAGATTCCAGCAGAGGTCAGGTTCAGAAAGACATTGTCAGGCAAATCGCCACAGAATCCACCAAGGTAGAAGCCGAAGCAACTACTGAGGGAAAAAACAGCCTTAAATAGTCCTCTCATCAGTGAAACCTAGGCACAGGTGAACGGCGAGGAACCTCATTGGCTGTTCTCCAAGAACTAGCATGAAAAATACTATTAAGATGGCCGCCCTCCATGCACCATCCAAGATGGCCACTGTCATGAGCCATCCAAGATGGCAGCTGCTCAGGCATTGCTCTGACTGAGCCTCCCAAGATGGCCGCCGTCATGAGCCATCCAAGATGGCCACTGCTCAGGCACTGCTCCAACTGAGCCTCCCAAGATGGCCACTGCCAAGAGCAGAGAGGAAGGAGTGTGATACCACTCTGGTTGACACTTGTCCACCCCTACGAGGAACTGGGGAGTGGACTATCAGGAAGAAGTGCCGAACAGGTGAGGGACGTGACAGTAAACTTGATCTTGATTTGTTATTGCCATTTTGAGGGCACAGACCTTTGAAGTCTGCCTGGCACTGGCTTTGTTCTCCAGATACTGAAGCTGAATCTGTCCAGCCATGATCAGGGCGCAGACCATAGAAGTCTGCAGAGCACTGGCTTTGCTTCCCAGTTACTGGTGTTGCCATCTAATCACTGCTAAGCTTGCTTGGTTTCATGCCGTCTATACTGAATTCCTTTGTGTTTATGCCACACATTTTTTGAATTCTGTTATTATTTTTATCTCCACCATCTCAAATAGGAGGGCATTCCAGGTATTTACCACCCTCTCCATGAAAAAGTAATTCCTGACATTATTCCTGAGTTGGCCCCACTGGTTGTGCAATGGAATTTACATAGTAATAAGCTGCTTTTACATGTGTTTTGCATCTCATTACTATGTACCACAGGATAAGTTATTCAGTACAATGGGGCCCTTTTAGTAAGCTGCGTATGCGTCTACACACGCCCAAAGCATGCCAAAATGCAGTTACCACCCGGCTACTGCGTGGCTCTTGTGGTAATTTCATTTTTGGCGTATGTCCGAAAAATTATTTTTATTTTCAGATGCACATATTGGGCACGTGCCAAGTGGCATTTGATGCACGTAGGTCATTACCATCTGGTTATCGCGTGAGACTTTACCGCTAGGTCAATGTCTGGTGGTAAGGTCTGTGATCCAAAATGGATGCGTGGCCATTTTCATTTTGCCGCATATTCATTTTCGGCAAAAATTTAAAAAAGGCATTTTTTACAGGTGCACTGAAAAATGATTCTGTGCATACCCCAAAACATGCGTCTACATTACTGCAGGCCATTTTTCAGTGTGCTTTTGTAAAAGGGCCGCTAAGTTAGGACAAGAACCCCAGCATTAGAGCAGGGGCGTAGCCAGGCAGCAGATTTTGGATGGGCCTAGGCAAGAAGTGGGTGGGCACCAAATGTTCTCTCCCCCACCCCCACACCAAAAAAATATCTCAGATGGTGGGAAAATGCTTCTCTCCAGTCTCCACCTTGGTAGTCTGCAGCAGGCATGCGCTGAAAACTGAGCATGCGAAGGTGCCAATATTGTGGAGAGCAGCATTTTCATTACCATGTGCTGCTGTTGGATGGGCCTGAGCCCTAAATGGGTGGGCCCCTGCCCACCCAAGCCCACCTTTGGCTACGCCACTGCATTAGAGAGCATTAAGTTGTGTTAAGGGGGTAATAGCATGGATTACTGCCCTAATATTGCTTGATAACTCCACTCCCCCCAAGCGATGTTGTTAAATCTTGCTTCTTATCCTTAAACAGACAGACACCAAACACAGATTCTATATTGTTCCTGGAAGACAGAAGGCCATAGTTGTTGATGCTGGGTGTCTGTTTAAAGTGAATATTCACAATGCAAGCTAAATTGAACTCCACTTTTATTTTCTGGTACAGAACATAATTTCTTGAACCTATCAATGCAAGTTTACATTTTTAGGTGAAGCAATATTAAGGGTAAAATAAACTACAACTGAGCTCACAACCTTATTGTCATAAATACATTCATTCAAGCATTAAAAATATTTATGGATGCTCAGTAAAGTAGTTATGTTAAATCAAACAATGCAAATTGATTGCATTACACTTTCAGATACCGCACCTGCCATGCTGCACTGTAAATTGCCTTTGAGAAAGGAACACACTAATATATATATTAACTGTAATCAATTTCAAAACAACTGTGGCTCACTCACATTGTTAAAAACCTATCATAGATCCATGTTAATGTAAAGAATAATAACCTACAACTCTTGATGAGCAGTTACAGGAATTTATTTGATAGTTACTCTACTGAAGCCAGAAAGGGGATATGGTATATATTATTTTCAATGACATAGAATAATTTAAAAAAAACCTCTAGAATTAAAACAAACACATTAAAAACAAAACCTAGAAATGACTTTAAAAATTTTAGAGTAATGAAATATATACAAACAGAAAATTTAAATAATGTTTCTCAATTCCCAGTATTGAGCTGTAATCATAAGTACGTAAGTATTGCAATACTGAGAACCAATGGTCCATCAAGCCCAGTATCCTGTTTCCAACAGTGGCCAATCCAGGTCACAAGTACCTGGCAAGATCCCAAAACAGTACAATACATTTTATGCTGCTTATCCTAGAAAAAAGCAGTGGATTTTCCCCAAGTCCATCTTAATAATGGCTTATGAATTTTTATTTTAGGAAGCCATCCAAACCTTTTTTAAACCCCACTAAGCGAACTGCTTTCACTACATTCTCTGGCAACGAATTCCAGAGTTAAATTACATGTTGAGTGAAGAAATATTTTCTCCAATTTGTTTTAAATTTACCACTTTGTAGCTTCATTGAGTGCCCCCTAGTCCTAGTATTTTTGGAAAGAGTAAACAAGTGATTCACGTCTATCCGTTCCACTCCACTCATTATTTTATAAACCTCTATCATATCTCCCATCAGCTGACTTTTCTCCAAGCTGTAGAGCCCTAGCCACTTTAACCTTTCCTCATAGTGAAATCGTCCCATTCTCTTTACCATTTTTGTTGCCCTTTTCTGTACTTTTTCTAATTCCACTATATCTATTTTAAGATGCGGTGACCAGAACTGAACACAATATTCGAGGTGTGGTTGCACCATGGATTTATACAAAGGCATTATAACATCCTCATTTTTGTTTTCCATTAATTTCCTAATAATACCTAACATTCTATTTGCTTTCTTAGCCGCTGAGCCCACTGAGCAAAGGGTTTCAATGTATCATCAACAACAACGCCTAGATCCCATTCCTGATCAGTGACTCCTAATGTGGAACCTTGAATTGTGTAGCTATAATCTGGGTTCCTCTTTCCTACATTCATCATTTTGCACTTCCTCACATTAACCATCAACTGCCATTTAGATTCTCAGCCTCATAAGGTCCTCTTGTAATTTTTCACAATCCTCCCACGATTTAACAACTTGTGTCGTCAGCAAATTTAATTACCTAACTAGTTAATCCCATCTCTAGATCAGTTATAAGTATTATAAAAAAGCAACGGTCCCAGCATAGACCCCTGGGGAGCCCCACTATCTACCCTTCTCCATTGAGAATACTGACCATTTAACCCTACTTTCTGTGGATGCAGAAAGGTAGATCTAAGAGTAACATCAGGAAATATGTTTTTACAAAGAGGTGGTGTACGCTTGGAATACTCTCTAGGTGGAAGTTGTAAGGTCAAAAACAGTGACAGGTGTCAAAAATGAGCAGGATAGATACATAGGATCCCTATATATAAAAAAGATGGAATTAAAGCAAAACTTAAACGGCCATCACACTAAACAGAGCATAGAGGTGTATAGCCTGCATGGAAAGGCAGGTGTAACCTAAGCTAAGCTTTACAGGGTGGAAGCTGCATTGAGTGGCAGCTACAGTTCTACCACCTAATTGGGCAGGCTAGATGAACCATACAGGTCTATATCTGCCATCATTTACTATGTTACTATGCAAGTGCACATTTAAGAGCTACCCCCTGTGTTACCCTGAGGAACTACTTATGAATCTTGAACAAGAAATGAAGAAACAAATGATAAATCCAGGGAGTTGGAATTATTTAATTCCTTAATCATGTCAATAAAAATTCACTCAAAAATATGATGATATATTCATTTGCTCATGAAGGGGACTTTGAATCAAAAAACTGAACATAAAATTAGCCATACTGGATCAGACCAATGGTCCATCTAGCCCAGTATCCTGTTTCCAACAGTGACCAATCCAGGTCACAAGTATCTGGCAGAAACCCAGACAGTAGCAGCATTTCATGCTCACAATCCCGGGGCAAACAGTGGCTTCGCCATGTCTATCTCAAAACAAACTATGGACTTTTCTTCTAGAGCTTGTCCAAACCTTTTATAAACCCAGATATGTTAACCACTTTTACTACACCCTCCGGCAATGAGTTCAAGAGCATAACTATTCGTTGAGTGAAAAAATATTTCCTCTTATTTGATTTAAGAGTATTTCCACGTAACTTCATTGAATGTACTTTTAAAAGAGTAAAAAATAATCAATGTCTACACATTGTACACCACTCAGGATTTTGTAGACCTCAATCATATCTCCCATCAGCTGTCTCTTTTCCAGGCTGAAAAGTCCTAACCTCTTTAGCCTTTCCTCATAAGAGAAGAGTTCCATCTACTTTATCATTTTGGTTGCTCTTCTTTGAACCTTTTCTAATTACACAATATCTTTTTTGAGATACAGGGCGTCTTTTACTAAGGTGCACTCATGTTTTTAGTGTGCACTAAAATTGTGGGCATGCTAAACATTAGAGATGCCAATGCATTCCTATGGGCTTCTCTGACGTATAGCGCGTCCACAATTTTAGCGTGCGCTAAAAACGTGAGCGCGCCTTAATCAAAGACGCCCACAGTGACTGGAACTGAACACACCAGGGAGCGATACAAAGGCATTATAGTATTCTTGGTTTTATTAGCCATCCCTTTCCTTATAATGTCCAGCATCCTGTTTGCTTTTTTGGCCATTGCCGCTTATTGGGTAGAAAATTTCAGCGTATAATCTACAGTGACACCAAGGTCTTTTTCTTGTGTGTTGATTCCCAAGGTGGACCTTTGTTCCCAATGTGCATCACTTTGCATTTGTTCATATTAAATTTCATCTGCCTTTTGGATGCCCAGTCTTTCAATTTCTTACAGTCTCCCTGCAATTTTTCACAGTCCGCATCTGTTTTAACAACTTTGAATAGTTTTCTATCATCTGCAAATTTAATCACCTCACTTGTCATTCCAATTTTTAGATCATTTATAAATAGGTTAAATAGTACCGGTCTCAGTACAGATCCCTGCAGCACATCACTATTCACCCTCCTCCATTGAGATACTGTATCAGATAAAAGCCTACTTGTAGGAATATTAGATTTGCCTAAAATAATTAAATCTCATGAAATAGTACATATCTGACTTATTAATTCTGTTAACTCAAGAAAAACAATAGGAAAAAGATCAAAATACAACTTTATCTGTTAGTTTTAGTGCTGTATATTAGTTTTTATCAGTATACAGTACTATAAATATCAGTATATAAAATTTGGAAACTGCAAAACTAAGGACCCTGTTACTAAAGTTCGCTGCACAAGCTAATGCTAGAGACACCCATAGGAATATATGGGTGTCTCAAACGTTAGCAAGTGCTAAAAACGCTAGTACGCCTACAACATGGCTTAGTAAACAGGGCCTTTTAGTGTGAGTGGCTACTAAATGGCTTATGGTACACTGGACTATATTATATTATTTTGATTATGAACCCTAACAAAGTTCAAGAAATAGCAGAATGCAAACAAAATCAATTTACGTATGAAGTGATAAGGGATGCTGATGTGGTTAATAAATTCTTAGAAACTGACCCACCTATAGGTATTTAAAATCCCTAGCTAGGATATAGCTATATATAGCTATAGCTAAATACTCCATATATAAAGGAGTATTTTCAATATCATGTCTAAATCCAACTTTGGGTGTTTTGCTGAAAATATCCAAAAATCAAGAGGCATACATAACCATTTTCAAATCTGAAAAACATGTATCTTTTTGTTTTGAACACGGACATTTCCTAGACATTTTTAGATGTATTGTGCTCATTGCATTTTTCATTTGTGACCATTTTTGAGAAGAAAAAAACATCCAAGGGAAACACACACAAAAACAAGCATTGGAATGTCTGGGGGACCAGCATTCTTAGTAGACTGGCCACACAGAGATCCCAGCAGAGCAGTGGGACACCCTAGGGGACCCCACAGTAGATTTCACATAAAAGGTCTCAGGTATACATCTCACCATTATACTACTACTACTTAACATTATCCCCATATATTGTATGGTGAGCCCTCCAAACCCCACCAAACACCTACTGTACCCAACTGAACACTACTACATTGACCCTTGTGGATACTGGTATCACCTATATGTGGCTACAGTAGATTATTAGTGGGTTTTGTAGGGCTCATACTTTCTACCACAAGTGTAACAATTAGGGTATGATATGGGCCTGGGTCCCCTTCTCCACAGTCCACTGCACTGATAACTAGGCTACTTTAGGGACCTGCTTATTGCTCTATTAGGACTGGCCATAGCATCTGAAGCTGTCATAGTGGCTGGTATGTACTATTTCTTTCACATCTTTGGGGTGTGGGAGGGGGTAAGTGTGTAGGATCAAAGCTAATAAAGTTCTACTATAGCACTATGAGCACTATGCCCAGACATCCATGTGACTACATGGACCTGTATGATATATACATGGTTGCAAATACATGTCACTATCCAGCATTAAGACTAGACAAAAGCTGCTGAATAAGGTCATGATGTTCCAGGACAATCAAGCTGTTATCAGCATTGACAAAGGTTGTTATCAGAATGGATGTCAATGCAGCAAGTTGTTACCAGGATTGATATCAATGCAGGGCACTTGGACCTACTTGTTTATGTTCTTCAAGGATAGAACATACGTCAGTAATGGAGATAAGGCTCCCAATTTCTCCATAAAAGGCAGCTCTTGCCAGGGTTAGCTGCCTTGTGCCAATACCACATTCAAGGGGCAAGATCTGCATTGGACCAGACTGGCATCTGAAGACTATACTGACATCTGAAGGGCTACATCAGGTTGATTGTGTGTTAAACATCCTTGCATAGTGCCCCGGGGTTAGAGTGACTCTTAATACTTTAAAGTCTAGCTAGGGATTTTAAATACCTTTACTCCAAGCGATCTCTGTAATAGGATTGTCTTTATCTTTATTCCTGTTTACTCTATGTTATTTGCTGCTACTGTAAATAAATGACTCTAGTTTTATAATATTGGGTGTAGAGTTAGCTTCTTTTATTATTTTGGGCTTGGATCTAAGGATAAGGGGTGATACGTTCACTTTTGACACTTTCATAAAAAATGCTTGTCTGGTTGGGATCCATTTTTGTTATAACTTACACTAAGTGCCAGGTATCCCAATAACACCCCAAAACAGAGTATATATGTTTTGCGTCTACAGATTTGGAGGTCCCACTCAGATAGCTATCTATAAGTAGATAAACTATTAATTAATTTGCACACAATATTAAATTCTAGGGTCCAAAGGTTGCAGCTCACTTGTTAGTTGTCATTTAACAGTGTTAGCGAAGTTACTGGAAGCTTTGGACTGCTTATTACCTTCATTTATAGTTAGTTGGGAACATGTTTACATAACAATTTTACATCTGGCATTCTTCCCAGACTTACGTTCTTGAGCATGGTTTTACTTCTGCCAAGTGATAGAACAGTCTAATAAGCTGTTCAAAGCATGAGAGTTGTGTTTTAAACCTAGAGAAAGCCTGTTCTTATATGTTCACAGACACAGGTGTCTGTTCATTACTTATGAACAGTGAACCACATTGCCCGTGTTATAAGGCTGTTCCCTAGAAGCGTAATTGGTTACAGTGACCAAATTAACATTAATTGGCAGTAGTTTGAGCTAGAAACTACTGAATAATAGCAGCAACAGAAGAGAAAATTTCTGTAACAGTAAAAGCATGTTAATTCCTTATGCGTTATTGAAGCAGTGCTTTCTTACTGAAATTACCTTCTCCCAGTACATTGTCAATTCTGAGTACTGGTGTCTCACACATTAAAGAGAGAGTATTCAGGATGGCAGTGATCAAATTTAACTTCCATTATCTCTCTGATGAGATACTCCCTGATTATATTACCTATTGGGAGGGGTGGTGTTTGGAGGTCCAAAGTTTTCTCTGTAAACATCAAATGAGGCATACTGATGAGGTCATGTTGTTTTAGGAAGCTTTGGGCTGCTTTCAGGAAGTTAGGGATTTTCCTTCACCCCTAACACAATTTGATGAGTGGCAAGCTCTGTTTTCAGAGGCCCAAATAAAGGTACAGCTTTGGTTCGACTGGGGTGTGAAATATGTAGGTGACGAGCCAGGGGCTGCCACAGTAAGAGAAGCATACTATATTGCTCTAGAGGCAGGGAATCCCAAGGATGGGCTGGATCAGGGAGTTGATTGGGGAAGGCATACCTTGAATGTTATCTCTAGGCATTTCAGAGGGATGGTTATTGAATACTCTGCAGACCAGGATGATTTATTGCTTGACTGTGATAGTTATGCTCCTTTGTTTCTTCTGAGGGAACTGTTCTTTAGCTTGAGTCATGATAAGCACACTGTTTCAGAGTCTAACTCCTCTTTATCAGTTGTGCTGCATTGTCACACTCAATCAGATATCCATGTTAGCAAGGAGTTTGAGCGAGATTTATGCTATGTCTCTGTACCTAAACATGCCGTTGTTAATATAGGGGTGACCTCTCTGTTTTACCTGGATGCTGGTCCAGTTCAGGCTGTAATGGAGGTACTAGATGCATACCGTGGCTACACTAAAAATTTTATGCAGGAGTTACATAACTTCCTGGACCACAAGGACTATCATACCCTGGAGATGTCTGTTAGTTCAGAAAAGGCATAGATTGTGGATTAGCACTACAATGCACATGATTATGCCCTGTGGAGCAATTACTTGCTAAACACTTTCATGATACCACTCTTTGCCAGTCCCTAGACCTTGCTGTTTATGATTGTGGCTTATCAGAGACATCAAATTTCTAGATTGTCTCAGACCTTATAGCTAGTGGATGGAATCCCACTGACCCAGCAAACATAGCAGTATAATTGTGGGATCAGGCCGCTAAATTGTTGCCTGTCCAAGTAGACATAAATACCTTAAGTAAAATAGACTAACCCTCTCTGTTCCTTTTCTCAGGGTAAGCATTTCAGCCTTGAAAAGAGCAGTCTCAGTGAGATATGAGAACAAAGAACATGGAAAGGATATGTTTATGCTAGAGCAAGGAATGCATCCATTGTCTCTTCATTTTTATCCTGTGTAGAGGGGGTGGGTGGATCACCCTCAGACTCATCAGGATCTAGAAGAGATGGCTCTGTGTATAATTCTAAGAATGAACTAGTACTGTCTTATCTTTCAGAAACATGGCTATCTAGACAAGGACTTAAGTGTTCATTTCTTGATAAACATAATGCATCTAATCAGAAGTTAGTTGTCCAAGGCATGTATTTATAGATCAATACTCTGTTCATGGAACTGCTGAGGGTATTGTCCCATTCTCTTATTATGGATGAGCTATATTGTGTTGGTCATCATTAGACCTTTGTGTGCTCTAGTCATTGTTTTCTGAATGTAGCGATCCCAGTTACTATGTTTTTGCTGTCTGTAACCTAATAAGTCAGGACTTACAGCCAGTGGCGTAGCTATGTGGGGCCACGTGGGCCTGGGCCCCCATAGATTAGGCCCTGGACTCCCTGCCAATGACCCTCTAGACCCCCCCTCCTGCCACCAACCCGCTGTCACCGTCGCCTACCTTTGCTGGCGGGGGACCCCAACCCCTGCCAGCCGAGGTCCTCTTTTTCCGGTGCCAGGCTTTGTTCTGTTTCTGAGTCTGACGTCAGACTCAGAAACAGAATGAAGCCTTGTGCAGGAAGAAGAGGACCTCAGCTGGTGGGGGTTGGGGTCCCCCACCAGCAAAGGTAGGCAATGGCGGCGGCGGCGGGGGAGGGTTGGTGGCAGGAAGGGGGTCGAGAGAGTCATCGGCAGGGGCATCAAAGTTGTTGTTGGTGTTGGTGGTGGCTGCGGTCGGCAATGGCAGGGGGGGGGGTCGGCGGCGCAGAGGGGGGAGCTAAAATGTGTCCCCTCACCTTGGGCTCTGGACCCCCCTCCCACTGAAGTCTGGCTACGCCCCTGCTTACAACACATCATTTATTTTTCAGATACATCTAGGTACCAAGCAGACTCCAGGATGAGAGATCCCAACAAAATTCATCAATCTTGGGTAAAAGGAAGATTTTCATAATTGTCACTGACCACTCTTTGTTATAACAGGTGGCCTCAGGTAGTAACCTTCTACATATCCGGTTCATACTCATGACTAACTCTGTTCTATTCAGTTTTGTTTTAGGTTACAGACAGAAACTAAGTGCTGTCTTCTCCCAATTTGGAGGATGCTTATTAACAATCTCTTTTCTTTTTGCAGAGCTGACGGCTCCCCTAGCATGCGAGAGAGTGCAAGGAAAAATAAAAGGTAACATTACTAATACACTAGCCCTCTTTAATGTTAAAGTGTGTCATATTAACACTAACTACTGGTGGTCCCAGGACTAACCAAATAATCCCATGTAAAAATTGTTAGTGTTGTGCTGTTGAAGACAGTGTCTTGTCCTTTATTGCTTTGTTAAATGTACACTGTCCAACTGGTTGCTCAATCATTTTTGAAAGGGTACCCCATTTTAGTTTTAATTGTAATTTTGCCTGAGTGTGTGCTCACTGGTTTTCTTTTAGGCTATATCACTGAAATAAACCATGGTTTAATTTTTGCTTTTACCTATAGCCATAGTATCTGCTTTTGCCTTGGCAACAGAGGAAGGTTTGATGAACTCCTTCCATTCTGGCTTTGTAAATTATTTTGAAAAACTGAATTCAGTATCATGCTATAGCATTTCTTTTGCATTCTTTTACCAAGTAATTGGGTGTGTGTTTAAGAACAGATGTGATTTGTGATTTCCTAACTGTTAACTGTAAAGATTCATAATTTTCTGTGTTAGTTTGTAAAGCTGTTCCTTTAGTAACATCTGCTCTGCAGCTTTCAGTGGTGTTCTGGTAAAAATAAAGCATTTGTCCCCACCTCCCATTTAATTAAACCATATCTCACTTGTTTTATTCTCTGCAGCTTAGCCTTGGAGCAATCTCTTGCTGTCATTTTGTCACGGTTAAAGCAAAAGGATAAAGGGTTAATTTAAAGTTGCCTCTAAAGTCCATTACAGGGCAGCAAAGTGGAGCTTTTCAGATTTTACCAACTAAAGCAATAGATTAATCAAAGTCACAGACTCACGTAACCAATAACATCTGAGCATATTCCCTTATGCATATAATAACAAAGAGTTTTATTTTACCTAGCATATTACTTTCCAAATTGTTAAGAAAAGAGTTCTACGTTTGAAATATGCTATGGCTCACAAACTATTTTCATTTCTGTATTGTTGTCAAAAGCCAAATTCTGACAACACCATAATCTGTTATATGAGAATACATTTCAACATTGCAAGAATTATTTTTCTTAACCCTGACATCCATTCAGTTTAGTATCCATATTTCCATCAAAGGAAACTTTGAAAAGAAAAAAATACCATCATGTTCTGTATAAGCATGCAACTCAGCATTACTGGGAAGTGCTTTAACCTCGACATTCCTTAAGTGAGAACATTCCTTAAATTACAATTGTCACGAAATGCCTAGCCACCCACCTGGGGTTACCCCACGACCACTTAAAGGGTCTATCCCCAGCACAGCTCTGGTCCGCCTGCACCTTCCGCATGTGCTCTACACCAACACCCTTCTTCCACAGACTGGTTCACAACAGTCTCTGGGCGAGTCTCCCACTCTCAAATTATTCCCAGTGATTTCTGGTTTACTGGAAGCCATAATCCCAGTGGTCCCACAGTTCCCAGAATGCACTCACAGACCCAACACACAAACCACCAGGATTCTTTATCAGTCCAGACAAGTAGAGTGAACAAACAATTTTGTTTATTCTCATTAAAATATTGAACACTGAACAGAAAATGTGCAATCAGCCAACAATAACAATATACTGAAATATGAATCAAGTATGACACCAACTAAACATTTGCTACTTCCTAGAAAGTACCTGGGAAGATCAGGATATATAACTGTTTGTTTACTGAGCCTCAGCAAAGAGATCCTGCTCTCTTTCTTCTAGGCTAGGACAGGAGGCAAATCAGTACACTCTAAAGGAAAAGAGCTCATGGGCCAATCTGAGCCCAGTCATAAAGGGGTCCTTTTACTAAGCCACAGTAAAAAGTGGCCTGCGGTAGTGTAGGCACAGGTTTTGGGCGTGCACAGAATTATTTTTCAGCACGCCTGTAAAAAAGCTCTCTTTTTTTCCCCGAAAATGTATGTGCAGCAAGATAATGTGTCCATTTTGGGTCTCTGACCTTACCGCCAGCCATAGACCTAGTGGTAAAGAATTTGTGCTGTAATGACCTACGTGTAAGAGACGCTACTTGGTGCGCGTCTACTACGTGTGCCAGAAAATAACAAATATTTTTCAGACATGCGTAGTGGACACATGCCAAAAATGAAATTACCACAAGAGCCACGCGTAGATGCTTATGCGGCTTAGTAAAAGGGGCCCTAACATTTAAAAGTATACTGCTGCTTGCTTCCTGCTTGTGTTAAAGAAAAAGAACATTTAATTCACTGTAACAGCTTACAGCAAAGAAACACCACCTGCTGGCCAAATAGAAGAAATACACTTCAGGACATAATCAAGTCAGGAAAATATCCAATACATTTTACAGACTTAAAACATTGTTTCTTCACAACAAGGTTATTCTCTAACATTACAAGATGATTTCTAAGCGAATACTAATAACTGATCTGTTTGTCTAGAAGTCATTCTGGGCATGGGGTCAAATTCCTTTAAGTTCCTATCAGGGTTGTTTTTTCTTACAGAGATATCAAGAAGAATACCATATTATTCATTACACCAGAAGCATATTTGCCACAGTGCCCAAAACATAGACATGATCACCAGCAACACACTCCTCACCATCCAGTGTCTCATTATACTCATACACGCAAACACAACCTACAACCTTGACAATAACTACCCCACTACTCACAAATCACATAATACTCACATATACATAATGCACGCCCAAAACAAGAACCATAACAACCCAACTACACCTCACCTATCCTATGCACAACCTTTAAGCAACCTACCAAATCAAAGACACAACAACCAACCAACTGGAATAATCACCGGATATGAACACCACCAACAAAATGAGGAAAACAACGACAACAACAAACCCAACTACCGAAGAAACAGACAACTAATAAAAATAAATACATCAAACCCCACTTTGGAACCCTACCACTCAATCCAACTAGGATACATCAATGCAAGATCAGCAGTAAGCAACTCAGCAGACTTACTAGACTGGATCATCACAGACAAACTAGACCTCCTATTCATCACAGAAACCTGGTTCCATAGTCCCACAGACCCTGCAATCCTCCAAACGTGCCCACCAAAATACAAAATCACGCACTGGACAAGAAATGGAAAAAAAAGAGGAGGCGGAATAGCTATCATATACAAACCTGAATACACTATCACAATCACGGGCGAATCCATCTCACCACAACTTGAAATTGCATCGACCAGAATCAACCATTCAAGCCTAATAGGACACCTCAACACAATCCTATTCTACAGGCCACCAGGTAAATGGCAAGACGCCCAAACACAACTCTTGGATTTCATTTCGAATTCCTGCGTATCAGCCTCAAACATCCTCATACTAGGCGACATCAACCTACACCTAGAAGATGACACCTTACCAAGTACAAGAGAATTCAAAGAATTCCTAAAACTCTGGGATCTGCAAACACCCAACATACAACCAACTCACGAAAAAGGACACACACTAGATATCATAACGGAAAGATTAGAACCGGACTCAACTATCATACTCGCTAATACAAGATGGACACCAACACCATGGTCAGACCACCATAGAGCAAATGTCACTCTCTGCTGGCAAAAAACACAACTAAACACGAATAATAAACATGAGCGAACAACCTACACAACGAGAGGGAAAATAGACCCCTCAACATTCTGGCAACAGATCTACCAGAACGAATGGACTACAAACGCTGACACCATCCAATTCCTCCAAGAATGGGATGACATAAGCACAACAACATTAGACAAAATCGCCCCAGTCCAAACCAGAACTACACACAGGAAAAACGCAAATCCATGGTTCACCGAAGAGCTGAAAAAACTAAAAACACAAGTCAGGAGACTAGAACGAGCCTGGAACAAAAAGAGAGATGAACAAACACTAAATGACTGGAAACTACTTCGGAGAAAATACAAATATACCATAAAACAGACAAAAAGACTTCACTACAAAACATTAATAGGACCAAACTACAAAGACACACATAAACTCTTCAACCTCGTGAACAAACTATTAGACACCTCACCAGTTACAACCAACGACAAAGATACACCAAGTGTCGACAACCTAGCGACATACTTCAAGGAGAAAATTATACTACTACGGCACAAGATACCCACTAGCCCTACAGAATACACCACTCTTCTAGACTGCCTAGATCCAGAAGAAGGAATATTCCCAGCAGACAGAACCTGGACCGAATTTGAACAACTGCCAGAAGACCTCATCTCTAAAACTCTTAAAAGATATGCTAAATCCAACTGCAAACTAGACATATGTCCAAACAGCCTCATGAAATCCGCTCCCCAGAAATTCATAATAGACCTAACAAACCACATAAACTACATGCTACAAAATGGACTCTTCCCAAAAGAAAAAGGAAAAATCTTGCTCACCCCTATTCCTAAAGATACAAAGAAAAACACGAGCGAAATAACCAACTACAGGCCAATAGCATCTATACCACTAATAACCAAGTTAACTGAAGGTATGGTAACTAAACAACTCACAAACTACCTAGATAAACACTCAATACTGCATGACGACCAATCAGGATTCCGATCGAATCATAGTACAGAAACAGTATTAATCACCCTTATGACCAAATTCAAACAAATCATCGCAACTGGCAACAATATACTCCTCCTACAATTTGACATGTCAAGCGCCTTCGACATGGTAGATCATGGAATCCTGCTACACATACTCGAACATTTTGGCATAGGAGGAAATGTCCTGAACTGGTTCAAGGGGTTCCTAACCCTACGTTCGTATCAAGTCACATCTAATTCAACCACGTCCAAGGCATGGACACCTATATGTGGAGTCCCACAAGGATCACCTCTTTCACCAACCATTTTCAACCTAATGATGATCCCTTTAGCAAAACTCTTATCAAACCATAAGCTCAACCCGTATATATACGCCGATGATGTAACAATATACATCCCATTCAAACAAGACACCAAAGAAATCTCCAACGAAATCAATCAAAGTATACACGTCATGAACACATGGGCAGACGCATTCCGCCTGAAATTAAACGCAGAAAAAACCCGATGCCTGATACTCACCTCCCAATACAACACAAATGAATTCAGCGCTATAAACACACCAACCCTAAACCTCCCAGTCTCAGAAACACTAAAAATCCTTGGAGTCACCATCGACCGCCACCTAACACTCGAAACCCACGCAAACAATACAACCAAGAAGATGTTCTATGGCATGTGGAAATTGAAAAGGATAAGACCATTCTTCCCAAGATTCGTCTTCCGCAGCCTAGTGCAATCCCTCGTCCTCAGCCACCTGGATTACTGCAACTCACTATATGCGGGCTGCAGAGAGCAAACAATGAGGAAACTTCAAACAGCCCAGAACACAGCAGCCAGGCTCATCCTCGGAAAACCAAGATACGAAAGGGCGAAACCACTACGAGAGAAATTACATTGGCTTCCACTTAAGGAACGCGTTACTTTCAAAGTTTGCACACTAGTCCATAAGATCATCTACGGCGAAGCCCCAGCGTACATGTCTGATCTAATAGACCTACCACCCAGAAACGCTAAAAGGTCATCCCGAACATACCTCAACCTCCACTTCCCCACTTGCAAGGGCTTGAAATACAAGACGCTACACGCGTCAACCTTTTCCCACATGAGCACGCAGGCCTGGAATACACTACCGCGCAACCTAAGAATGATTAACGAACAAGCTTCCTTCCGAAAACTACTGAAGACGCACCTGTTTGAACAAACTTACGGAAAGAACCAAAACACATAGAGTCCATACTCACTGTTCATCAATGCAACATACAACCACTTCAGATCCCTCATCCTGTAATCAATTGTCCCACTGTCTCCTCCTAATGTTTCTATGTTGATGTCCCATTGTTTCATTCCTAATGATAATCGAATGTCTCACACAACTCTGCACAACGTATTCCATATTCAAATTGTTACAAATGTATTTCTACTATTCATATCTTATTGTAAGCCACACTGAGCCCGCAAAGAGGTGGGAAAATGTGGGATACAAATGCAATAAATAAAAATAAAATAACCCAGCAAAAAAGTAATTAAATAGTAGTATCAGCCTTATCTTGGTACTCAGCATTTCTTTGCAAGGAATGCTTTGTTTTGAAATTAACTGAGCTCAGTTTCTTTCTTCATGCTTTTAAAAACAGAGAAAAAGATCATAATCCAATAATTTTATGGGCCACATTATTCCTTGCACTGTGCACACAATTTTCAAACTTTATTGGCCTCAAACGATAATTTTTTGGTTTGTTTTTACCTACAGTTATAACTCAATTTGTTTTCTAATTACCCTGCAAAAACTGCCACGGGCTGATGTTTTAAAACCATGGTGCACTTATTGAAATCTTATGACATTTAAATTGGATGCTAAATAAGATTCTAAATTGCAATTTCAAATTATATGCATGCATCTCATATTTGAAGTCAAAATATATCTGTTGTTTGAAAATAAATAATTCCGTATGTATATATCTCCTAAAAATGGAGAATATAACTGATTTCTTTCTATAATATATATACATTTCTCCTGAACAGAAGAGCATATGGTATCAATTCTCTTTCTACAATACCTATAGACACTTTATATTTATCTTTATTATGAGTGTACACAGACTCCTTCATTATATACATATGTCTCAACATTCAATTTTATATGCATACTAGTAAAAAAGGCCCGTTTCCGAAACCAATGAAACGGGCGCTAGCATGTGTTTTTTTTTGTGTGTGTGTGTATGTGTCACAGAGTTATTTTTTGTATGTGTGTGTGAGGGTGCGGTGTGTGTGCAGGTTGTTGATGATGGAGGTGGTGCGTCGGTGTGCGGTTGTTTCGTTAGTTTAGCAGCCAATCTCCAGCGATTCCTAGGCAGGGAAGGAGTACTCCTCCCCCTTCCTTGGTCGCTGTTTGCTGCTGGCTGGGTCGTGGGTAATCCTTCCAGCTGGGCCGCAGCTTGTCCTGTTCGCCCCCGTCCCAGATGGTGACGGGCATGTTGTTTTCCGGCTCCTCTGACTCCATGTCAAGAGATCCCAAATATAGTCTGTGCTATAGGCCCTCTGGCACTTTTCAGTACTGGCATTAGGCATTTAAAAATTTCTCCCCCCCTCCCCCGGTCTATTTTTGCACATACCCACAGCAGGAATATTCTTCTCTCGTTCCAGTGGTGGTTCTGTGCTCTCCGTGCTGCACAGATAATGAGCCATTCTGCTGGGGAATGCTCCTCCCTTATTGTAACGTAGTTTCCTCTGATTGGTCCATCTTACGTTGCCTAATGTTGCCTGGGAACGGTGTTGTGATGGTCCTTTGTGTTTCAGAATGTTGAGAGTGTTTTTTCTGATTGGTCCGTCATGCGAGGGCGGGGCAGAGAGACATGGTCAGTGTTCTGGCTTCACCACCATGAATCCATGAACCCTTCAGTGAGTGACTGAGTGACTTCAGAACGTTGTCTTCAGAACGTTGAGGGTGAGTTTTATTATAGTAGATATATGACATTATCTAGATTATCTAATAGAAAGGTTCAATTTACTTGTATCACATTTGAGTGTTTACATATTATAATGCATATGCCTGTTGGTATCAATGTTTGCTTTACCATTTATACCAATCCTTAAATAATTCACACTGATTGTGTTATTTCATATACCATGTTATATGTTTAAGTGATACACTGCTTTTAAGTTTATGCTTGGCTAGTATATTATGATTATTTGATATAATACAAGATAAGGCTTTCTCCATTTTTATTGTTTTATTTATAGTACATATACACCTAGTATAGTGCAATTTATCTATATTGTATATGTTAGACCAACCAGTTTATTTTTGAGAAAGACGCCATATTTCGACCCAAATCGGGAGATGGGCGTCTTTCTCCCGTGGGCGAACAAATCGGTATAATCGAAAGCCAATTTTGGTCGTCTTCAATTGCACTCCGTCGCAGGAACGAACAAAGTTGATGGGGGTGTGTCGGAGGTGGGCTTCTTTAGCTGATAATCGAATCAAGAAGGGCATTTTTAACGAGAATTTGGTCCACTTTATTTGGACCTTTTTTTTTCAGGTCCAAGTCCCAAAAAAGTGCCCCAACTGACCACATGACCACTGTAGAGAATTGGGGATCACCTCCCCTGACTCACCCAGTGGTCAGTAACCCCCTCCTACCCAAAAAACCCCACTTTACAAACTTTTTTCCCCAGCCTCTAGGCCAGCCTCAAATGCCGTACCCACCTCCATGACAGCAGAATGTGTTCTATCCTCTGATAGCCTTTCCCTGGTTCTGATGCGGGTCTCGGGTGAGTGTGACACCTTTTCTGTTAAGGGCACTGCAGAGTCACATCAGCAATGCGCTGTGGTGGGTGTAGGGTATTGGGCTCCGTGATTCCACTAGCTTGTGTTACATGCTCATGATGTTGGTAGTTGGTAGGCTCTACTCCCATGGTGCTTTTCCCTCTGCTTACTGGGTCAGAGTGTGCCCTGTTTTGTTTCCGGTAGTCCATGAGGTAGTGGCCATTTTTGTAAGACAGTTTTAGATCCCTTTTATGTGTTAGCCACGTTACAGAACTTAGTTCTTACCTTGAATGTTGCTGAAAGAGGGCATTGTGCACCATTCTGCCAGCTCTGACCTACTGCTCATCTCAGTACCAGGGAGACTCTTTGTCAGTGGGGCACAACCTCTGATCTGCAGTTAACTGTGAGTAAACTTGCTTATTCCAATAAAGGACGTTTTCAGAGACATTAGTCTTCAGGTGTCAACTGGTGTGCCAAGATTATACAGCAGCAACAAGTCCTAGAGGCCTGCAGGTCCCTGGAGCACTTTTAGTGGGTACCGAAGTGCACTTCAGGCAGGCGGACCCAGGCCCATCCCCCCTACCTGTAACACTTGTGCTGGTAAATGGGAGGCCTCCAAAACCCACTGTACCCACATGTAGGTGCCCCCTTCAACCCTAAGAGCTATGGTAGTGTTGTACATTTGTGGGTAGTGGGTTTTGGGGAAGGGGGTTGGGGGCTCAGCACCCATGGTAAGGGACCTATGCATGTGGGAGCATTTTCTGAAATCCACCGCACTGACCTCTAGGGTGTCCAGTTGGTGTCCTGGCATGTCAGGGGGGCGAGTGTACTACGAATCCTGGCCCCTCCCATGACTAAATGACTTGGATTGGGATGTTTTTGAGCTGGGCGTTTTTAGTTTCCATTATCGCTAAAAAAAAAAAAAATGCCCAGCTCGGAAACGACTAAATCCATGGCATTTTGGTCCATACAAACCGTATTTTCGAAGCGGAAGATGGACGCCCATTTTTTCAAAAATACAGTCTGTTCCACCTCTTCATGTACCCATTCTCGGACATAGACGCCCATGGAGATGGGCGTTCGCGTTCGATTATACCCCTCCAAGTATTCATATTTTGTGTGACACACTTGCTTTATTTATATTATCACAATACATATTAAGTTAAGTTACCATATTGAATAATGTTCACTATCGTTCTAGTGCAAATAAACTCTGTAAGGTTTTTTTTTCCTATGAATAAGGTTTTTTCTACACTTATATATTATTGTTAAGAGTTTTGCTTGTAAAGCTTATACTATTGATGTTGTATTGAACCTGTATTGATTTATGATGAACATTATCTCCTGCCTGTGCTTATTGCAACATATTTCATGCAGTATACCTTTTCTCATAAATTATAAATACCATGTTTCATCAGAGACTTATAAGCATGAGTGTTTACCGTTCCCGTGGTATGGACATTTCAACTAACTCAAAGACGTGTGTTATATGCCACCCTCAACTTTTTTTATTGCCTTGCCCAGCATGTTAAAGACTGCAGTTTATGGACTGAGTTACCTATGGACTGTTTGAACAGCCATGCACCACTTGCAGCCATGCTGTGGACATTGAAGTTTACTAAAGTGGTGTATCCAAAATTACCTTCATCATTGTGGTTCATCATTTAGCTGTCGCCATGCTTTGCTACAAAGTGACTTTTCTTTTCTTCTATGAAGTCACAAGTCATTTGACTTTTCTGGATGTTTGCTTAGGCATTTCAAAGTCACGTAATCACATTTTCTGATGGACATTATTACGTGCAACTCAATCTGCTTTGTTCATAGCATACTCATGCATTCCAGTATTGCATCTTTTCATACTTGTATGCTTATTCTTATCTTAAGCCTATGTTCTAGGCTTGATTACTATGTTAAGCTTTAATGCAAGAATGTCATCTAGAATTCCTGATGAAACATTGTAACAGCATTCATTCATTGTAATGGAGTAAATATATTGTTGCTTTCCTAGTTTCAAGCTATCCAGCTCCCTCTTAGAGCTGAACACTTGAAAGGGGTGATTGTAGGAGCAAAGCTATTGAAGCACTACTGTAGCACTATAAGTACTATGCCCAGCCATCCATGTGACTATACCTATATGACATACTTGGTCCTACATATATGACACTATATACAGCATTAAGAACCTGATTATGATTTGCAAATTCAGACCTTTCCTCTATAACAACTCTAAAACATTGTGGAGACATCTAGTCTAACAGTAGAATAACAACTCTTGTTTACTGAACAGAAGCTGCTGATAAGGTCACAATGTTCCAGGACAATCAAGCTGTTATCAACATTGACACAGGTTGTTATCAGAACTGGCATCAATGCAGGATACTTGAAGCTACTTGTTTATAAGATAGAACATACGTCAATAATGGAGTTAAGGCTCCCAATTTCTCCATAAAAGGCAGCTCTTGCCAGGGTTAGCTGCCTTGTGCCAACACCACATCTGAGGGGCAATATCTGTGTTGGACCAAACTGATATCTGAAGAATATACTGTCATCTGAAGGACTATATCAGGTTGTATGTGTGCCAAGCATCCTTGTATAGTACCCTGGGGTTAGAGTGACTCTTTATACTTTAGAGTCTATAACTAAATAAGACCCTATTTTATAATAGGTGGATGTGAAGTTAGTTTATTTTATTATTTTGATGCATTGGGCTTGGATCTAAGGATAAAGGGTGATACATTCACATCTAACACTTCCCTAACCAATGGTAGTCTGGTTGAGACCCATTTTTGTTATAACTTATCCCGTCAGGTACCCTAATAACACCCCAAAACAGAGTGTATCTGTTTTGCGCCTACAAGTGACCACTGGGGGAGTAAGGAGGTCATGCTTTTATCCCTTCAATGGTCATTTAGGGCACCTTTTTTATGAGTTAGTCATGAATGAAACTGGTCCAGACCAAAATGTCCATCTTTTAGTGCTGAGCATTTCTGCTTTGCTCCATTATGGCAGAAAATATCCAAGTTGTAGGAACATCTAAATCCCACCCCCAACATACCCCCTTGTGATTTGGATGTACTGCAGATGAACTGTATAAAAAGACATCTTTAAAAAGTTTTTCAAAAATAGCGATTTGGATGTTTTTGTAAGAAAAATGTCCATTTTCCTCATTGTACTGCTGTGGATGTTTTTTCTGTTTCAAAAATGAGCCTTTTAATGTAGCTAAATTTTTTACCTCATTCATACCCTAATGCATTTCATGATGTTTTTCAAAGTAGTCCTTTTTACTATAATTTAATTTCACAAATGCATTTATGTTTGATGTCTAAATTGAATATGTTTACAGAAAATGTTAATATTATGACCAGAGGTTTGCTAAGGCACTTTTCCATTCCATTCCATCATTCTATTTGAGCATTCTATAAATTTATATTATATTCATTTTTGAAATATAATGACTTTTTAAAATGGATGCATTTCCTTAATTTGTAGTGCTTTCAGATAAGTATATATTAAATTCGGTGTTAAATGTATTTGATACAAGAAGTTTTACACACTTGAAAAATCAGTGATGCAAGTTCTTAGCCAGACCTTGAAATATTGGAGTTCCTGAGCCCAAGGTGGGGGGGGGGGGGGGGGGGGGGTGGGGGGGGGGGAGGGCACAACATTTTGCCACAATCTGCTCTCCATGTTCCTCCACAACCTCCAAATACCTGAGCTGGCAAGGATCCCCAAGTCCCACCAGTGGAAGTGGTTGTCCACTCATGGCCTGGCAGTCGGCAGCACTTTCTACGGGTCACCGCCATGCTGCCCGATGCATGCTCAGTTTTCATGCGTGCACAAAAACTGAATATGCATGGGGTGGGCACACATCCTCCTCCCCCTGGTGCATGCTCAGTTTAATGAAAACCAAGCATGCACTGGGAGGGTGGCTGGAGTGGTGGCAGTAGTGGAGGACCTATTCTGCTGCCGAGGCTTTGGGGAGCCACAATGTTTTCAACCAGAAGTTTGAGGCCCTGGTCTCGAGATCCCTATGGCTATGCCACTGCATTGATGTAGATAATATGACATGCAAGATATTTTAAAGAACACAAGAGAGAGGTGGGAAACAAGAGAGAGGTGCTCTTACTGGGAGATTTCAATCTGCCGGTTGTAGATTGGAAGGTTCCAGCTGCGGAATCGGAAAGATGTAGAGAGATCGTGGATGCTTTCCAAAGTGTTTTGCTCAGACAAATGGTGACGGAACCCATGAGGGAGGGAGCGATGCTGGATTTGGTGCTCACAAATGGGGATAGCGTGTCAAATATCTGAGTGGGAGCCCACCTGGGCAGCAGTGACCATCAAACAGTTTGGTTTGATATAGCAGCTAAAGTGGAGAGTGGACACTCAAAACTCAAAGTCCTGGACTTCAAGCATGCTGACTTTAGTAAAATGGGGGAATACCTGAGGAAGGAGCTGATGCGCTGGGAGGAAATACAAGAAGTGGAAGGACAGTGGTCCAGGCTGAAAGAAGCTATAAATAGGGCCATGAACCTTTATGTAAGGAAAGTAAATAAAAGCAAGAGAAAAAGGAAACCGATATGGTTCTCCAAGCAAGTGGCTGAGAAAATAAAGGCTAAAGAGTTGGTGTTCCAGAAATACAAAAAAACTCAAGAAAAGGAATACAAGGAGGAATACTGGATGAAACTGAAAGAAGCCAAGAGAGAGATACGTCTGGCGAAAGTGCAAATGGAAGAACAAATGGCTAGAAATGTAAGAAGGGGTGGCAAAATTTTCTTCAGGTATATTAGTGAAAGGAGAATGACTAAAAAGGGAATTGTGAGACTAAAAGATACTGCGAACCACTATGAGGATAATGATGAAGAAAAAGCAAATTTGCTAAATAGATACTTCTGTTCTGTTTTCACAGAAGAAAATCCTGGAGAAGGACTACGATGGACTGGAAAAAGTACTAATGAGATTGGATAGAGCACCGTTCACGGAAGAGAGTGTGTATGAACAACTTGAAAAGGTAAAGGTGGACAAAGCCATGGGACCGGATGGAATCCACCCTAGGATATTGAGGGAGCTCAGAGAGGTTCTGGCGGGTCCTCTTAAAGATTTGTTTAATATATCTTTGCAGACGGGAGAGGTTCCGAGGGATTGGAGAACGGCGGAGGTGGTCCCTCTTCACAAAAGTGGTGATAGGGAAGAAGCTGGAAACTACAGGCCGGTAAGCCTCACTTCGGTTATTGGAAAAGTAATGGAAGCGATGCTGAAGGAAAGGATAGTGAATTTTCTGGAAGCCAATAAGTTGCAAGATCCGAGACAACATGGTTTTACCAAAGGGAAATCGTGCCAAACGAATCTCATTGAATTCTTTGATTGGGTGACAGGAGAATTGAATCAGGGATGAGCTATGGATATAATCTACTTAGATTTCAGCAAAGCTTTTGACATGGTTCCTCACAGGAGGCTCTTAAATAAACTGGATGGGCTGAAGATAGGACCCAAAGTGGTGAACTGGATTAGGAACTGGTTGACGGACAGATGCTAGAGGGTGGTGGAGAATGGAATTCGCTTGGAAGAGGGAAAGGTGAGTAGTGGAGTGCCTCAAGGATCGGTGCTGGGGCTGATTCTGTTCAATATATTTGTGAGTGACATTGCTGAAGGGTTAGAAGGTAACGTTTGCCTATTTGCGGATGATACTAAGATCTGTAACAGAGTGGACACCCCGGAGGGAGTGGAAAACATGAAAAAGGACCTACGGAAGCTAGAAGAATGGTCTAAGGTTTGGCAATTAAAATTCAATGCAAAGAAATGCAAAGTGATGCACTTAGGGAATAGAAATACACGGGAGACATATGTGTTAGGCAGGGAGAGTCTGATAAGTACGGACAGGGAGAGGGATCTTGGGGTGATAGTATCTGAGGATTTGAAGGCGATGAAACAGTGTGACAAGGCGGTGGCCGTGGCTAGAAGGTTGTTAGGCTGTATAGAGAGAGGTGTGACCAGCAGAAGAAAGGGGGTGTTGATGCCCCTGTAAAAAATCGTTGGTGAGGCCCCATCTGGAGTATTGTGTTCAGTTTTGGAGGCCGTATCTTGCTAAGAATGTAAAAAGAATTGAAGCGGTGCAAAGAAAAACTACGAGAATGGTATGGGATTTGCGTTACAAGACGTATGAGGAGAGACTTGCTGACCTGAACATGTATACTCTGGAGGAAAGGAGAAACAGGGGTGATATGATACAGACATTCAAATATTTGAAAGGTATTAATCCACAAACAAATCTTTTCCGGAGATGCGAAGGCGGTAGAACGAGAGGACATGAAATGAGATTGAAGGGGGGCAGATTCAAGAAAAATGTCAGGAAGTATTTTTTCACAGAGAGAGTAGTGGATGCTTGGAATGCCCTCCCGCGGGAGGTGGTGGAAATGAAAACGGTAACGGAATTCAAACATGCGTGGGATAAACATAAAGGAATCCTGTTCAGAAGGAATGGATCCTAAGGAGCTTAGCCGAGATTGGGTGGCAGAGCCGGTGGTGGGAGGCGGGGATGGTGCTGGGCAGAGTTATACGGTCTGTGCCAGAGCCGGTGGTGGGAGGCGGGACTGGTGGTTGGGAGGTGGGGATGGTGCTGGGCAGACTTATACGGTCTGTGCCCTGAAAAGGACAGGTACAAATCAAGGTAAGGTATACACAAAAAGTAGCACATATGAGTTTATCTTGTTGGGCAGACTGCATGGACCGTGCAGGTCTTTTTCTGCCGTCATTTACTATGTTACTATGTACTATGTTACATTTTGTATATCAGCTTGCTCTGAAAAAAAGACCATGAGGCCTTGAAAAACGTTTGGAGCATGTTTCCTAAGCTGCACTAAGCAGCTATTGCAGGTATTAGTGTGTGGTAGCCTTTAAGACAGACCATTGCTAATATCTATCATCCCTACTGAATACTAAAACCAGTGAGTGCACTAAAAATCCTATACTAATTGCTAAGTGGAAACCAGATGGGATATGGATAATGACTAGATGTAGCCGGCATAAACAGGTAGTACATGGCACAGTACTGTGTGTTTGCTGTCCTGATTATTGATAGCATGGTAGCACTCAACGTTCCTGATGAGGTAGCATTAAGCACAGTTTCACTATCAACAGTCCAGTAGTGCCATCATGGCCAAGATAGGCATCCCTCTGACTCCCCCCCCCCCCCAACACAATCACTCCTCCCCAGATGCATCCTCCCTGATTCAAGCACTCTGCTCAATCTGATCCCCTTCTTTGGCACCCTCCCCAATTCAACCCCCCCCCCCCAAAAAAAAAAAAAAAACACCAAATGTTTTTCCTTATCCAACTCCACTCCATAACCATTACCCTTCTGCCAGATGGTCATGACCTGGTGCTTCAGAGAGTGTGGAGGTAAATGCATCAAAATCTGAAGTTTTAAGGCGGGGGGAAAGGGAAATTCATGAGCTGGTACTTCAGGAGATAGGAGGTGCTGCAAGAGGGTTCAGTGAGGTGTTTTGTTTTAAAACCTATGGTGCTGTGGCACATCCATTAACCAATAGTGTCCACACACACACACACACACACATTACTTGTCAATTCATTTACAGTGTGAAAATTATCTGTCTTATGCAATAAATGCAGGGCAGATCTTGCTGTACCCCTTGCATTTACCACATAGGCTTTACACTTATTGCACCTTAACGCCCAGATTCTGTATAAAATGCCTACAGATCCATGCTGAAATCCAGGCATATTCTATAACTGCGCATGTAACTTAATTAACTTAAGCCAATCAGCATTGCTAACAGCACTTAACAAGCAATAATGAACACTAATTGGCAATAACTAGAATTTACACGCACAATGCTGTAAGCATATTCTGTAACGAACTGCGCCTAAATTTTAAATGTGTGCAGGGGAAAAAAGGGCATGGATCTGGGTGGGGACACAGCTGTTTTGTAGGTGTTCCAAAATGTACGCTCACTGCTATAGAATATGGCTCAGTGTGCCTAAATGTACATGTCGGGAATTACACCATTGGTATAAATGGAGGTGCGTAGTTGTAGACTCTAGGATACCAATTAAGTGTATCCTATATATCACACCTAAATTCAAGTACTGCTTATATAATACGCTTAGGTGGATATGTTTTCCACGCGGATGTTTCACGCACCTTATACAGAATCTGACTTTAAGTGCAATACTTTAGTAAATATGCCTCTTAATGCATCACATGAAGACAAACCCCACCAGTCACGTTATTATTGATATATTAAATGGACATGATGGAAGGGTGAAATTATTAATACAGATCTTTGAAAGGGAGGAAGTAGCAATGTGTGTGTAACAAAAAAATGCCATATTGTCAGTATTTAGCCCATAGCATTATTCATTATTCTGTCAATTAATGATATTGCAGTTGACTTGGGAAATATTTGCCTTGGTATTGTGGAATATTATTAATGAATTTTAAACATGTATCTATACATTTTGCAGAATAAAATCCAAGCTGAGATATTATTTATAACAACAAAAAAAAAAGAAGAACATTTCCCCACTGCAGAAGCTGCAGAGGACATGCTGGACCTTGACCCCCAATAATTACTGTGTGGTCTTTGCGCTTAGTGGGCTAGACTTTATATACAATGCCTAAAAATATCGGTGCTGTAAAAAAGTAATAGAATAGCACTTAGGTGCAGGGGTCGCCCGTATTTTTAGGTGCCGCCATTTGAACCAACAAAATCGTGGTGCAAACGCCAGGGGTGTGCTGGTAAATTGTTAACAGGGGGCTCTATCTCGCCAGCAAAGTAAAAGAGAATTCAGGAGGGGCCCAAGCCCACATTTTGGGATCCATTTGTTAAAGTAGCCATGGAGAACCAGCTCCCAAAATTCTTAAAAACTTAACAAACGGCTCTCGAGAGCCTGTGAGAGCCTGCTCCAGCACACCACTGCCTGTGCCTAAATTTATACGTGTACATGCCAATTAATCTAATTAGTGCCAAAATTGATTGTTAAAAAGCCATATTGGAACTAACTGGCATGCTATTCTATTAAATTGCGTGCACAAAAGGACATGTGCCCAAATTTGCACATGTATCTCAAGGCGTGTTATATAGTATTGTGCATTAGTGTTTGCTCTTAAGACAATTTAGTGAAAAGAACTCAATGTAATTTTGCTGTAATACTGGGGGGGGGGGGGGGGGGGGGAATGTTTGTGAACTCCCTAGGATGTTCTGTGATTTGGCACAATTTTTACTCAGAAAATGATTAAATCCTAATCTAAACCCTGATAAGAGAGAGAGAGAACCCAATTTAATAAGTAACTGGGATGAAAAGGATACATGAGAAGATAAGCGTTGCCATACTGGGATATGCCAAAGGTCCATCAAGCCCAGTATCCTGTTTCTAACAGTGGCCAATCCAGATCACAAGTACCTGGCAAGATCCCAAAACAGTAAAACAGATTTACTTAATAATTGCTTATGGACTTACCCCCGGATTCTATATAGCCCACCTAGAGCTACGTGCGGTTATATGCACAGATCTATGTATATTCTATAACTAGGTACATAGATTAGTTGTTTTAAAAAGCTGTGAGGAGGTAGTGGAGATGAAAATGGTAACGGAATTCAAACATGCGTGGGATAGGCATAAAGGAATCCTGTGCAGCAGGAATGGATCCTCAGAAGCTTAGCTGAAATTGGGTGGCGGAGCAGGTGGGGGGAAGAGGGGTTGGTGGTTGGGAGGCTAGGATAGGGGAGGGCACACTTATACGGTCTGTACCAGAGCCGGTGATGGGAGACGGGACTGGTGGTTGGGAGGCGGGAAATACTGCTGGGCAGACTTATACGGTCTGTGCCCTGAAAAGACAGGTACAAATTCAAGATATGAGTTTATCTTGGGCAGACTAGATGGACCATGCAGGTCTTTTTCTGCCGTCATCTACTATGTTACTATGTATGCTGTTAAGTGTTGCTAACAGCTCTTGACATGCAATAATGAGCACTAAATGACAAAAGTTAGAATGTATGCACGTACATTGCTATGCATATACTGTAATGTACTGCGCCTAAATTCTAATGGGTGTAGGCAAAAAGGGGCATGGTTAGGGGTGTGGAAATGGGTATTTAGTGGGTGTTCCAAAATTTACGCATGTTGTTATGAAATATGAGCTAGTGTGTGTAAATCTACGTGCAGGGATTTAAACCAGCTTTTTGTTGGTGTAAATGGACATGCATGGATTTAGTCACATTAACTATGCCTAAGTTTATTCTAAATACTGCATGTATATTTACACATGGTATTTAGAATAGTATAGCACACTTAGGCATGATTTCCTACTGTACATTAATTTTAGGTGCCATGTATATAGAATCAGGCCCTTAATGGCTTATTTATTCAACAAAACATTTATATATATATATATATATATATATATATATATATATATATATATATATATATATATATATATATATATACTGTATATAACTGGTGACACTTTCTTGACCAGCAATAATTTCAACAAAGCATTTCTTATAACACTTGTTCACCATCTTGCGTCAACTTTGGGCTCAGCCACCACCTATCATTGTGCAACAGTAATTACATTTCAGCTGTTTATGACTCTCAATCACACACAGAATGCTGATGTCGAGGATACATGTTCTATCTTTTTTCCCATTTAAAACATTTTTTTTCCTGATATTTAGCTCGTTTTATCCATAAGATCCAGAGTGGATTGAGAGGCCCTTTTACTAAAAAGTGACCTGCACTATCACTAGCACAGTGCTTTCCTGTACACTGAGGTCACTTTTAATGCATTCTCCATTTCCTTTACTACTGGCCATGCACTATTTTCCCTATTAGTGTGTAGCCATTAGCACGAGAACACTTACTGACACCTAATTTCGAGGCAGTAAAGGCTCCTGCACTATTCACACGCTAATTGGATGGTGCAAGGCTATGTAGCTGCACTAACCAATTAACTCAGAACATGCCTATTTTCCACCCCCAAAAGTGCTCCAGTGCTAAAAAACAAGTCTTTTTTTAGCACGTGGGAAACGCACCCTGATGCAAAAACTACTGCGGGATGTCTGAGCACTCTGCAGTAGTTGTTTTTAACCTGTGGTAAGCACGCATTAGTGCTTACCACAGCTTAATAAAAGGGCCCCTATATTTGTAAATTTCATTTACAATAGAATCATATTTGTAGCAAAGTAAAATGAAAGTATATATAGAAAAATAAGCAAAAACAATCGCATTAAATATACAACACAAATACAATAAATATAAATATATATATATATAAATACAATATTATAACATCTCTCTCTCTCTCTCTCTCTCTCTCTCTCTCTCTATATATATATATATATATATATATATATATATAAGAGAGAGAGAGAGAGAGAGAGAGAGAGAGAGAGAGAGAGAGAGAGAGATAGTCTTAGTAAAGCAACATATTAAATAAAAATGAATTGTTCTTACATCATTAGGAAGATAATTCCATTCCAAGGCAACCTTGTAGAAGGAGTTTATTGAACATTGTTCCTGAATGAACATTTTTAGTAGTAGGAAATGTTAAAGAAAATTGAGCACCTGAATGTAATGTTCTTTCCTAACCAGAAAATAATACTATCTGAAGCTTACATTCAGGCACTAGTCCATTCAAACCCTTTAAAACCAAACATAGCAATTTAAAAGTAACTCCTGCCTGCACTGGAAGTCAATGTACATTTCTATGCTATGGAGTAATTCTATCATATTAATGACCCTTGAAAATAACTTTTGTAGCTGTGCTTTGTAACAATTGCAATCATGTTCTTAGCTTTACTGATAGCTGCACCTAGAGAGCATCATAAAAATATATACAATAATTTTAAAGTGTTATTCTGAGTTGCTTAAGATGGTGTAATTTATAGAACACTTTCCTTACGATGGAACTGATTTGTGGTTACATAATAAGAGTAGAATCCAAAAATACACCTAGCATTTTTACAGTAACTTAGTTTTATAGTGACACTCAATATCATTAGATTTGCCGTAGGCTTAGTGTCAAAGTGATTACTTATCCAGAGCAACTTAGACTTATTTGCATTTAATTTCACATGGTGAATCCAATTGTCAACCAGAGCAAAACCCTTATTCACAAGATGATATGTCTGGTCTAAATTATTCTGCACAGGGAATATCAATAGGATGTCAGCAACAAAAATAAAAAAAATTAATTCCCAACTCTTTTAAGCCTACACCAAATGAACTTAAAAACACATTAAGAAGGTATTCTGATATTCTCCATGACAGCCCCTTTTTGAGATCCACAGTTGATTTCTTTGTGTGTATACAGGTTCTAATAATGCCTCTGTTTGTGAATATGTTTGGCAGTAGCCAATGTGCTCGTTGGGCAGGATCAGTTTGTGAGTCTGTCTGTTTGTACACCCATCCATATGCATGGGTTTGTTGCAGAAAAGGAGCCAATGGTGGGGATTTACCAACCAAACATTAATAATGCCACTGGTGGGAAGAAAATTAGGGATTCTCTTACGAACCAGCAGTAGGGCTACTGCTGAGGTAGCATATGGGCCTGCCCAGGCACCTGGCAATATTTTTGATATAACTACACACTATTTCCAGTGCTATAAAAAAAAAAATTTCTAACATGGGTAGGCAGAGAGTAGGCGTGCCCAGCGGCAATCAGGAGGTGGTGCTCACTGCCTGATTACCTCTGGGTTACCGTAGGAACCCTTTTAATTAGCGCATGGCCATTTACCATCGCCATTTCAAAAATGGCCTTTTATCCGCTGCAGTAATAGGTGGCCTTTGCACGCAGCAGTTCTATGCACCTACACCACCACAGGCCATCTTTTACCGCCGCTTGGTAAAAGGACCCCTTAATTTTGAGGAGAGGAGGCTGGCCATGGCTGAGTGCAGCAGTATGCTATGGAGAGTTCAAATCCTACTACACAAGAAGTGGCCTACAACTGAGAAGAGTGGAGCAATATGCTGTGGGGATCCCACAACCCCATGGTACAAAAACAAGTGAGCTGCTGTTGCCATGGTGAAGAGTGGAGCGATGTATCATAAGTTCCCAACTCTTGTTAGTGTAAAAGTAGTTGCCGGCTGCCTTGAAGAAAAGGAAAAGGAAGCGGAGTATATAGAGTTCTAATTTACATACATCAAATAGCTAAAATTAAGGGGCCCTTTTATTAAGCTGTGGCAAAAAGTGGACTGCAGCAGTGCAAGTGCATCTTTGGGACGCGCACCAGGCCAGTTTTTACCACGTCCTGGAAAAGGGGCCAGACAATGGACGATAAAAACCAGCGTGCATCCATTTTCGTCCTGAGACCTTACCACCACCCTCTGACTTAATAGTAAGGTCTCATGTGCTACCCAGGCGATAGGCATGCAGCACGTGCCCATTGCTGTTTACCATGGGTAAGTGCCACACAGTAGAAAATAAAAAAATATTTTCTACATCGTGTTTTTGGTACATGCCAAATTCAGAATTACTGCCCAGGGCATGCAGTAGCTGGGCGGTAATGCCAATTTGGCACATACTGGATGCACATAGGTCCTTACATGTCTTTGTAAAAGGTCCCCTTAATGACTAGCTGCTATTATATCTGCAATAGCGCTGCTCTCATGGACGCTACTCATAACAAACCTTCACAGAAAAACCTTGACATGGCTCTGCATAGATGACAAATAAACTTAGTGCCCTAGGTATGGGCCTTAAAGTGACTGACTTGGTTAGGAACTAGTTAAATGGAAGGTGACAGAGAGTAGTGGTAAATGGAGCTCATTCTGAAGAAAAGGATGTTACTAGTGGTGTGCCGCAACGTTCGGTTCTTGGCCCGGTTCTTTTTTAACATTTTTATAAGCGATATTGCTGAAGGGGCTGTCTGGTAAGGTTTGTCTCTTTGCAGATCATACCAAAATCTGCAATAGGGTAGGCAACTCTGATGGTATGGATAACATGAGGAAGGACTTAGTGAAGCTAGATGAATGGTCTGGAATTTGGCACATTAGATTTAATGCTAAAAAATGCAAGGTCATGCCTTTGGGCTGTAAAAACCTCAGGGATTGCTACAGTTAGGGAGTGAAGAACTTTTGTGCATGAAAGAGAAGTAAGACTTGGGTGTGATCATATGTGATGATCTTAAGGTAGCTAAACAGGTAGAAAAGGTGACAGCAAAAGCTGGACTGATGCTTAGATGCATAGGGAGAGGAATGGTCAATAGGAAAAAGGAGGTGATGATGTCCCTGTATAAGACTCTGGTGAGACCTCATTTAGACTATTGTGTACTCATGTGAATACATTTGGGAGTCATTAATACAGCACAGCTAAAAAGGTATTCAACAACTGAACTAGCAGAAAGTGGATTATTCTATCGATAAAAAGTTCCTACAAATCAGGCTAGGTTGCAATATTACTGTTGTCTTCTGACTGGGTCTTCAGGTTTTGATCTAGGGAACTCTCTGAAACACTTGACGTCCGTATAGCAAAGAATGCTTTATCATCATTATTGTCGTTATCATCTGCAATAGAAGTAGTGCTGTCTAATTCATCACTTGCATCTTCATCTTTATCATCATCATGCTGTCCAATTACAAAGAAGGCTTGCACAAAGTTGGGATCATTGTCTGTTGTTGTTCTAACAATTTTTCATCTGATGGCAAACTCTGAATATCTTCAAAAACTGATATGAAAATGTCAAATATGTGGGAACCCTTCAGTCTTAAGTCCAGACAAAGTCTTTCTCTATTGATCCAGTGGACAGTCATCTCCGTGTAAAGGTTTACATGGAATGACCAGCAGTCTGTTTTTATAAAGGCATATGTCTGTTCACAAAGGATTGCTACCTGTTTCAGCGTCATCTCTGCTTCAAAGTGACCCAACTTATCATTGTTCTGTTTGGTTGAAGACCACTAACCAGTTCAACAAACACAGTCAAATCTGCTGTTCTTATAGGCTATAATCACTGAACATAAAAATTTAAGATGAGATGATCTACTGTTTGCGTGACGAGATTTTCAATAGCAAAATCCTGTTTCCAGTTTTATTGTTTCATTTGGTTTACCGAGGAATCATCATTTATATTTCACTTCTGTTTTTAGGGGCCCTTTTGCAAATGCGCATAAGAGCCCACGTGTGTCCAGTGTGCACCAAATAGGCATTACCGCCTGGCTACTGCGTGGTAATTCTTAATTTGGTACATGCCAAAAACACGTGGTAGAAAATACATGTAACCTGTGGTAAACAGCAGTGGGTGTGCGCTGCATGCCCACCGCCCGGGTAGCACATAAGACCTTACTGCTAAGTCAATGGGTGGCAGTAAGGTCTCATGCCAAAAATTGATGCACGCTGGTTTTTATTTTGCCACACATCCATTTTTCAGCCCCTTAAAAAGGCCCTTTTTCCATGACACAGTCAAAACTGGTCCGGCGCGTGCCCAAAAGATGCACTCACATTGCTGCAGACTACTTTTTGCCATGGCTTAGTAAAAGGGCCCCAAGCTTTTTACTTTCAACTGCAAGCATCAGATGTAACTGAGTAAAAGTTGTAAAAATTGGCAAAATTACAACTTCAGTAAAAGTAATGAATGTTATCCTGTACTTCTTTACAAAGTAAAAGTGACAAAACCTTTACTTAAGTACAGTAACTAGTTACATTTACTTAGGGCCTCTTTCATCAAGCCGCACTAGAGGCTCCAGGTGTGGTAATGCCAACAAAGACAATTCACTTTGAATAGACTCCATTGGCATTGGCTCGCTGGAACTGCTAGCATGGCTTGATTGAAAAAGTCCTTAGTTACTATCCAACACCGAAGGTCAGTATTTGCAGCTGGAGAAGCATGACAACATGGCTGTGTTTCAGCAGAGTTGCCTACAAATTAAGCACTGATGATATCATATGTAGTAATGATTGCACAGAGGGCTGCTGTGCATTTGCAAAAGCTTCTACTCTTGACAGGTTATGAAATAAAACTTTTGATTCCTTCCTTGAGATCATAGTACGATGATGGCAGAAAAAGACCTGCACGGTCCATCTAGTCTGCCCAACAAGATAAACTCATATGTGCTACTTCTTGTGTATACTTTACCTTGATTTGTATCTGCCATTTTCAGGACACAGACCGTAGAAATCTTGCCCAGAACTAGCCCCATTTTCAGGACACAGTCCGTAGAAGTCTTGCCCAGAACTAGCCCCACCACCCAAACACCAGCCCCTCCTCCCAATCTCGGCTAAGCTTCTGAGGATCCCATTCCTTCTGCACAGGATTCCTTTATGTTTATGTTATGCTATGTTTATGATACAGGGTGAAGAGCAGACATTTTTATTTAGATGACTTAGAGTGCACCTAAGCTACCAGGCTAGCAGCATTATCAGTGATGATCATGGCTCTAATACTTACTCAAGTTAACTGTTTTCCAAAGTGGCCCCACTAGTGATGATCACTGCACTAGAATGGGGCTCAAAAGCTGCAAATTATAAGCTCAGTACTCTGCCACTAGCTCACCATGATCCTAGACAGGTCACTTTGGGGCTCATTTTCAAATCACTTAGACTTACAAAGTTCCATAGGTTACTATAGAACTTTGCAAGTCTAAGTGCTTTGAAAATACACCTCCATGTCTCCTTGTGCCAGTAAGACATTTATCTAATATTTCATTTGTTGATTGGAAAAATCAGATGAATTTAATTTTCCAAATTAAATCTATTAGTTTATACATAATTCCTTTGTAAAAATATAGCCCTTTGAACAAACGTTTGCCTCTCTTCTTAAATAGTATGCAGACTAGTGATGTCCGATTCAGCTAAAAAATTTGATTCAGTACGATTCGATTCTTAAAAAAAAAAATTGGTTTTTCGATTCGATTTAACTAGATTGAAATAGTGAGGCCCACATGCAAATTTATCACAAAGGGTAAAAAAAAAAAAAAACCAGGCAGCAATTAAAGAACAGTGAAGAAAAATGGGCACGAACTACAGAGTTTATAATTACTGTTTCTATTAGCTACAATAATTTGTGAAGCTGTTTTAGTGATATTCAGTTGTTATTTCATTTCTCCTCCACATTTTAAGGCATTGCCTATCCATCTGAAACAGCATTAGACTTGTTACATTCATGTTCATCTCACTTCCTCTGTCTTCTCTCCCCTCCATCCCTGTCCAACATTTCTCCTCTCTTCTCTGTCCTCCCCTCCCATCCATGTCCAGCGATTCTCCTTTGCCCCTATCATCCATGTCCAGCGATTCTCCTCTGCCCTCCCCTCCATGTCCAGCGATTTCTCCTCTCTCCCCTGCCCTCTCCTCCATGTACAGCGATTTCTCCTCTCTCCCTGGGCCCTGCCCTTCCCTCCATGTCTAGTGATTTCTCCTCTCTCCCCTGCCCTCCCCTCCATGTCCAGCGATTCTCCTTTGCCCCCTATCCTCCCCTCCCATCCATGTCCAGTGACTTGCCCCAGCCCCTACCTGTCCCCCTTTTCAGCCCTCAAGTTCCGGTTCCAACCCCAGCCCCACCTGCCCACCCTCTTCTCCCCCAATATTCCCCTTTCTGTTCCTGCCGCCCTGCAGGGTCTAAATCTTTTATCTTGCCTCAAGTTGCAGCGGCAGTGAAACCAGCAGGCTCGTCTCCAGCCCTCCCCTCCCTCCCAGTGCTCCGCCCTCGTGGAAAGAGGAAATTACATCAGAGGAAGGCTGGACACTGAGAGGAAAGGGAAGGCCAGAGACGAGCCCGCTGGCCCCACTACCGCCGCCACAACCCGAGGCAAAATAAAAGATCCAACCCCCCCCCCCCCCAGGACGGCAGGAACAAAAGGAGGGTTGTCAGGGAGCTGAGGGCGGGCAGGTGGGATCCAAGAGCTGCCTGCAGGTGAGACGCCCAGGCGGCGGCAAGCATGGCCTGATGTGCTCTTCAGAGGTCAGCTCCCCCCTGCCATGCTTACCACACTTACCAGGTTCCACCGGCCCTCGAGGGAAGCAGCGGCTTGTGTGACAGTGGGTGAGAGGGAGGGAGGTGGGGAAATCCCTACTCGGGACTCCCAATTTTTTTTCCAAAACGAATCTATTCGAATCGTGAATTGGACAGCACTAATGCAGACTTGTAGAAATTAAAATTATAGAAATTTTAAAAAGCTCAGATGTTTCTTAATGTAACTTTTGCTTACAGACTCGAAATAAATACTGTATGCTGTTTTTCTATTCTTTTTACCTAGGTCTTTCGTAATTCCAGCTCAAATGGACATGAAGATTGGCATGTGGCACCATAATCTTCATTCATAGCTTCCCACAAATTTGCCCCCCATTTTAAATCTTTCCCAACTTATTTATCCCAGTTGTCACAGAGCCAATCCTTGGCTAAAGCTATACATTGGAACTTTTTTCCAGAGCCTTGAAATTATGGGCCCTGAACCCGACCAGCAGGTTTCCCTCTAAAACAATAATCATGACTCCACCTGCAGCATACCAAGCCAGACCACGGAGTGGAAGAACTGACTCAAAACCAAGCACTGTCTGAATGGAAGTCTAAAGTGCTTGCCACCAAGCCAACTTTGCAAATAGTTTTAAAAAATGTAAAGAATAAACGGTTAACATACACCAAAGCTTCCAATATCAGGGACATGAATCAGGTTTTAATTTCAAATATCCCTAACTGCTATGGACTGAACTGCTGAAGAACAGACATAGAAATCCCGACTTCTTATCAATATAACATCATAGAAGATGCCATTTGACAAAAATCTACATTGAAACCCATGTGTTGATGATAAAAGGACTGGAAGCTTTGCAAGGGCACAGCAGCCCTCTGTGCAATCATTACTACACTTATTATCATCAATGCTTGGGGCTCCTTGGATTTGTTGTTTTGGACCTCACTCGTTCTTTTGCTGTTTGTTGCTTAATGCTCTCAAAGAAATCAGTCTAGCGTTCCTACTCTTGTTTGAAGTTAATTCCTGACTATGATTCTTTAGATCATCTCAAAGAAGGACCATGAAACATACAATTCACTGAAACATCAATGCTGGCTGGATACAGTATCCTAATTTTGTGTTGAAGGAATTATACGCTGGTATGAAAGGTAATGGTCTTTGTGACCACAGTGTTTGAAGACACTGAAATGGATTATCTGTATTGGGGGCATTCTGCTTTGAAACATAAGATGTGTATTTATTTTTCACATTAGCACAGACACCACTAGTATTTGTACATATGAACATAAGAATAGCCATACTGAATCAGACCAATGGTCCATCTAACCCAGCATCCTGCTTCAAACAGTGGTCAATTCAGGTCATAAGTACCTGGCTGACACCCAAATAGTAGCAACATTCCATGCTACCAGTCCCAGGGCAAGCAGTGACTTCCCCATATCTATCTCAACACATCCTATAATGAAAATTGAGTTCTTTTCTATAAGTTTTGAATGTGAACCACTTTGCTATGTTTGAAAGGAAAGGTGATATATCAAATACAATAAACCATAAATCATAATCCATAACCATTTAAGGAGAGAGATATATGATTATATATGGAAGTGATGGTTAAGTGGCAGTAAAATGTGGTATAGGCAAGTATAACCTCATTACATCTGTCTTTCCCATATATATTTACATAAAAGTTTTGAGTTGGGATGAAAGACTCAATGTAGGTATGATGCCTCCTGGGATTTCTTAAGTCCTAGCAAAATGTTAATAAAAGCCTGTAAATTGTAGAACTGGGTCAATCCATACATTGAAAAAAAATATTCTCACTGCTGATAATACAAGACAGGCCATCAGGGCATGTTTGAATTCCAGGTTAGTTTCACCGAGCTATTCAATATATTCAACAAAGATGTCATGCAGAGGATAGTGCATTTTTGGTGCCTTTTGTCATTACAAAAGATCTTGAAACTTGTATTTATTTATTTTTATATATATTCATGTTGAGTGAACTTGAAAAAAAGGAAAAAAAAATCTCAATTAAACATCTAAATGTATCTCTACAAGTCGTAGACTGTAAAAAAAACAATGCCCCCCTCCTAATTCTATATAGAGAGCCTAAAATTGCATGTGCAGATCTGGGTGTGTATCCAAATTGTGCGTGCAAGTTGATTGTTTAATGAGCCAATTAGCATTGATAATTAAGCACCAACAATTATCGGCACTAATTGGCAATAAGCATCTTTATAGTTGCTATTATATCATGATGTGCATGTACATTTTTTCATGCGGATTTGTAAAGGGAGTATGACCATATGAAGATTAAGGGCATTTCTAGGATTTGAATGCAGTGTTATAGAATTTGAGGAATTCATGCCTAATTTAGGCATAGGTGTTTACACCAGGCATGAAAATTGGGCACAGACCCTGACATTAAGCACTATTTCTTCTTTGTTACAGCAAAATTCATGGACTCTATTATCTTTAATTATCTTTTATTATCTATGTTGTTTTATACGTTGCATATTCGATTACTATCTTATTGTTACAATGTTTAATTGTATTTTACTAACTGTAGCCTGCACTACAGTATTGTGTAAGCCTCATTGAGCCTACAACTAGTGGGAAAATGTGGGGTATAAATGTGTTAAATAAATAGATACATTTTATAAACAGTGCCTAAATTTAAGTGCCATTGTAACAGATGTTTTCTGATTTTCTTTTTGTATTTTTTTTTCCTTGTATCTTGAATTTAAATAGTGGACAAAATTTGAAGTATTTTTTCAACTTAAAACTATTTGCTTGACATGTTTAATTTACTAATATTTTCCTGCATTTATATTATGTAAATGTATATCTGAATAAAGAAATTAAAAAAAAAAAAAATAAGTGCCATTTATGGAATAGCACTAACTCCTGGATTCTATATAGCGCATTTAGAGGTTATGTTTGGTTCTGCACATAAATCTAGGCATATTCTTTAACTATGCATGTAGATTAAATATTTTAACAACTTGTTAAGTGTTGTTAATAGCTCTTAACAAGCCATAATGAGCATTAATTGGCAAAAATTAGAATGTACGCACGTACATTGCTAAGCATATTCTATAATGTACTGCACCTAAATTCTAACATAAGTAGGCAAAAAGAGGCATGCTTAGGGGCATGAAAATAGGCATTTCATGGGAGTTCCAAAATCCACGTGTTATAAAATATGGGCCAGTGCGTATAAATCTACATCAGGGATTTATGCCAGCTTTTCATTGGCGTAAATGGACGCACATAGATTTAGTCGCATGAATTATGCTTAAGCATATTCTAAATACCATGCATAGATTTATGTGCAGTATTTAGAATACACTTAGGTGTAGTTGCCTAATACATGTTAATTTTAGACACCATATATAGAATTGGGCCCTTAGCATACAGCTTTTGGCGCTCAAATTTGGATGCCATTTTAATGAGTATGTCCTATATTTCCAAATATCTGACAGAACCTATAAAATCAATATAATGTCAATCAACATTTCTAAATAACAATCATTCTTTCCACTAGGAAATCAGACATGTAAGACAACCTAAAAACCTATCTATAAATATTGCCTGCTGTCCAGAATCTAGTGTTGCTGTAATGCTAAGCCCTTCTACACTAATAGTGATGCTGTTGTAGTAGGAGGAAAGGTATTGACTTTCTGTTGAAACTGCTTTGAAACCTTTGGGGGGAATATGGGGGATGTAAGGGGTACTAAGGGGACAGGAGATTTTTTTTTTTTTAAGATCAGGCAAGACAGAGAAGGATTTGAACTTAAGGCAGGTGGGATAGAAGCCAGGAGGGGTGATCAAACTGCAAGATTATTTTTACTTTTCAGAGGAGAGAGGGGATCTGGGTTGCTATAAGCACAGACCCCCAATATTTAAACTATGCAGGTTAGCATTATTTTGTAATTCTGACTGAGGCATTTAAAGCTATACCTGGATATTGAATGCCAGGCTGGCACTGAATATGCAAGTATAAGTCAACAGCCAGACAGTGCCAGGGTGGTCAGTGAGGATTTCCAGTGGTGTTGGGGAAAATGGGGATGGGATTTGATATACCACCTTTCTTGGTTTGAATATTATATACTTGTGCTTATTTTGTACCTGGGGCAATAGGGAGTTAAGTGACTTGCCCAGAACCACAAGGAGCTTTAGTGAGAATCAAACTCAGTTCCTCTGGTTCCCAGATCACTGTACTAATAGCCTGTTTTATTTGATTATCCAGCTTATAATCGAAAGACAAAAACGCCTATATTGTGACCTAAATCGGGAGATAGGCGTTTATCTCCCAAAAACGAATAAAGCGGTATAATCGAAAGCCGAACTTGGACGTTTGAAACTGCACTCCATCGCGGAAGCGTACAAAGTCGATGGGGGCGTGTCGAAGGCGTGGTGAAGGCGGAACTGGGGCGTGGTTATCGGCCGATCAGAGATGGGCGCCTTTCGCCGATAATGGAAAAAAAATATGCGTTTTTAGCGAGAATTTAGGGCACTTTTCCTGGACCCTGTTTGTCCACGAATACGGCCCCAAAAAGTGCCCTAAATGACCAGATAACCACTGGAGGGAATTGGGGATGACCTCCCCTGACTCCCCCAGTGGTCACAAACTCCCTCCCACCACAAAATATGCCGTTTCACAACTGTTTATTTTCACCCTCAAATGTCATATCCACCTCCCTGGCAGCAGTATGCAGGTCACTGGAGCAGTTATTAGGGGGTGCAGTGGACGTCAGGCAGGTGGACCCAGGCTCATCCCTCCCCTACCTGTTACAATTGTGCTGCTTAATGCTTATTAGTCGTCCAACCCCCAAACCCACTGTACCCACATGTAGGTGCCCCCCTTCACCCCTTAGGTGGGCAGTGGGCAGTGGGTTTTGAGGGGGATTTGGGGGGCTCAACACACAAGGGAAGGGTGCTATGCACCTGGGAGCTCTTTTACCTTTTTTTTTTTTTGTAAAAGTGCCCCCTAGGGTGCCCGGTTGATGTCCTGGCATGTGAGGGGGGACAGTGCATTACGAATCCTGGCCCCTCCCACGAACATGCCTTGGATTTATTCGTTTTTGAGCTGGGCACTTTCATTTTCCATTATCGCTGAAAAACAAAAACGCCCAGCGCACAAATTGTCGAATAAAACATGGACATCTATTTTTTTTGAAAATACGGTTCGGTCCGCCCCTTCACGGACCCGTTCTCGGAGATAAACGCCCATGGAGATAGACGTTTTCGTTCAATTATGCCCCTCCACACCACCTTTCCTTTAATAATAACAAGGCAGTTGACAATAAAAATGTAACAAACAAGAAAGGAACAGTTTTGAGAGAGACAACAAGTCATAGCGAGGTGTAGTGAGAGCTGGAAAGGCAGGTAGGGTACGTTATTAAGGGGTAGCTCATTAATACTCTATGAGAGAGGGAAGAGAAGAGGATTTTATCAACTAGTAAATGCTAATGACATCACCACTACTCAGTTGGAGATTAAAGGTATTTTCAATAGTACAACTTGTGGTAAAATAACCCAATTTAATGGTATCCCACATTGAAAACTTCCCCCTTTATTCTAATGGCCTTTTCTTCAAACTGATTTATATATTACATTCATGAAAAGGTGGCAATAGCCTTTTTGTTTTGTGTATAGCGGCTGTACAACAAAAACTTCTCGGAAACTAACCTTGGTGATGATATGTCTCCTACACTGATTTTTTTATACAGCCTTGGATGGAGAAATTGAGCTAAGTACTTATATTGAATAAATAATTATCTTAAAAAGAAAAAAAAATTCAGAGGAAAAACTGAAATTAAAAACTGAGAAAATCATGGACTGATGATTACTTGCTCATCCTATACATTGCTTGGCTCAAGTTAATTAGCCCAATGGATGTAAGCATGCATATCTTATAGATCCAACAAAAATTGTTATACACATGGAGGGGCATTTTTGAAAAACGTCTATGTTTGGACTTGGACATCTTTGTAAAACGTCCAAATCCGGGGGTGGGGAAAATGGTATTTTTGAAACAAGATGGACGTCCATCTTTTGTTTTCAAAAATACTTTCAAAGACCTCCAAATCCAAGGACGTCCTTGGATTCGGACGTCTTTAACTTTCGGCGATTTTCGATACCAAAGACGTCCAAGTCAAAAACTTCCAAATGCAAGCCATTTGGACATGGGAGGAGCCAGCATTTCTAGTGCATTGGTCCCCCTGACATGCCAGAACACCAACCAGGCACCCTAGGGGGCACTGCAGTGGAGTTCATAAAATGCTCCCAGGAACATAGCTCCTTACCTTGTGTGCTGAGCCCCCCCCCAAAAAAAAACCTACTTCCCACAACTGTACACCACTATCATAGCACTTACGGGTGAAGGGGGGTACCTATATATGGGTACAGAGGGTTTGTGGTAGGTTTTGGAGAGCTTGCTGTTTCCTCCACAAATGTAACAGTTAGGGGGGTATGGGCCTGGGTCCGCCTGTCTGAAATGCACTGCAGTACCCACTAAAACGGCTCCCGGGACCTTCATGCGCTGTCATGGACCTGAGTATGACATCTGAGGCTGGCATAGAGGCTGGCACAAATATTTTTAAAGATGTTTCTTGAGGGTGGGAAGGGTGACCACTGGGGGAATAACAGGAGGTCATCCCTGATTGCCTCCGGTGGTCATCTGGTCATTGTGGGCACGTTTTTGTGCCTTATTCGTAAAAAAAAACATGTCCGGGTGAAAACGTCAAAGTGTTCATCATGGACGTCCTTGCTTTTTCGATTATGGGTCAAAGACGTCCAAGTGTTAGACGCCCAAGTCCCGCCTTCACAACGCCTCCGACACACCCCTTTGAAATTTGGATGTCCTTGCAATGGACTGCAGTTGGAGACGTCCAAAATTTGATTATACCGATTTGGACGTCTCTGGGAGTCTTTCGTGTAAGGACAAATCCTTCAAATTGTTCAAAATAGGAATCTAAAAAAAAAAACCCTCATAAACCAAGGGTACACTAAAACGCAAGACTTTTTGAGAGCTGCATACACCAAGAAGATATTGGTTAGGAAAAGACTTATTTACCTGTGAGGCCATTCTTGGATCATTTACCAGATGGTGACATATGCTCTCAGAATGACCCTTTTTTTTTCTCCTTATGGTCCTTCTTTATGACACGTTGGCAAAGGAGCTATACTTCCTTCTTGTTGGGCAGACTGGATGGACCGTGCAGGTCTTTTTCTGCCGTTATCTACTATGTTACTATGTTTTGTCACAAAAATTATCCTGCTACTCGGGAAGTGCCAGCATGTGTCCACCAGGCTCAGAGGATTATAAAGCGTGAAACAATCAGGATGACTTCTATTTTCTGGGTATATGCCAGCACATACCCACTAGTCTTTGTCATATACCTGGGAATGGTTCATTCCTTAACCCAATATACTCCGCTATTCTCCAATTATTCTAGCTTGTGATATTTGACTGTGAATGGGCAGACAGTATTATATACCAATATTAATAGGTACATGTTTGACTCTATTTACATAGATAAAAAAAGACTAAAAAATATAGATATACTTTTGTTATGGTGATTAAATAGAACCATTTATGAGCCATTATGCATGCAAATGTGCAAATGGCTATCCAGGTATTTTTAATAAGTATTTGGATAATGTTTCACAGTTTGAAAATTCTAGTCCATATTTGTGTGGTTGTCTTTATCTAGATAAGCTACCACATACTAGACATTTGAATAAGTAATAGCCCGAAAAATGGGACTGTGGAGACATTCTGGGCAAAGATCAGTGTGATTCCCCTCACCTGCACCGTCATGATCATCTTCTGAAATCTGCAGGGAAAACATTACTTGTAGGGGAATCTGTAAAATCTTGTTTTTAGTTTGCATATGAACTCTGGTGATCCCCAGCACAGGAAAGAGCAATTGTTCAATTTCAATTCCCCATACTAAATAATTGTAATTATAGTTTATGGTAACATAGTGTGAAGTGACTTTGGTTTTCAGATTGGTACTGTTATTTTTATAATTTCTTTTCCCCAACAATAATAGTGCTTATAATAAACCATAAGGCTGCTTTCTGGCTTCTAAGAATTATTTAGTTAAACTAGTAAATATTATTATTATTGTGACATTGCTATCATTTGTAGAGGTTATTCCCCTCACAAATCTGATAAAAGCACATTTTCTAAAGCTGTACACCAATGCTCATCTTGAAAAATCCTTAGCTAAAACAAGACAGTCTGTTCTACTTACATGGGCACCACATATTCTCACAGAAATCCAATTTAGGTTCTGCATTAATCCTTTATGTAGGGCCAGTAGAAAGGTATTAATCATCCTGTATGAGTGTTCAGCCTCATAGTTTTTTTCATTTTCTTCTAGGCCCCTAGCATCCTGCCCCCAACAACATCAGAGAATTTGATAATAATTAAATTATTATTAAAATAGCCCCAATTACACCTCTCCCATGATACATAAAACACCCCAGTGCAAAGAAAGCATGGCAGGGTAGCCTATCACAGTCATCATTCACTTCTAGAGTTGCATGAAGAAGGCAAGACACCAACAGTAGAGCACAGCACAACTAACTGTCAGTGGCATGAATAGCCCATGGCATCAATGCACAAGAACAACATTTTCTTTCTTTTTACTTTTTTTCTTTTCTTATTTAAAAAAAAGGAAACAAATGGGTGACAAGACAACTGATCCTGCCAGCAGCAGCAGCTGGAGTGGCAGGAAGAAGTCATGTCCCCAAAAGTGGGGCATTGCACAGCAAATTTTCAGTGGTATGAACAGCCTCAGATATTAACTCAAAAGAAAGAAATAACCTTTTTGTTTATAGACTTTCATTTTCATCTTTCTATATATCTATTTATTATTAATTTTTCTTTTGGGACAAACAGGAAGGTGACTGACAGGGCAACTGATTATACCAGATAACAGAAGCAAGAACAGTACTAGCAACTGCTATAACAAGAGAACGGTACAGCAGCAAAAGAGAGGGTCAAAGTAAACACAACGAAAAGGAGGCAAAGAAGCATCAAGGATCATTCAAGATAGCGTAGTCAAGAGTCTTTTATTAGCTGACCTGACACGGACTGTGTTTCGGCGTGAAATACACCTGCGTCAGGGGTCAATAAAATCAAATCTGATTACAAATGTAATATGTTTCTCTCAAGCCTGGGTATTGGAATGAGGTCAACCTGTCGCTGTTCGTCAGCTTCTTTAACTCATTGAGATCACAATATATCAAAAACCGAATGCTTTCAGCTCTACCGCAGTCCACAGGCCTCCTCACTCCAGTCAAGATAATGGATCAGGGCAGGCAACAGCGGGATATGCAGTAATATGGTGGCAGCAGCTACAGTAGCACTAGCAACAAGGGGAGTACACAAAATCAAGAAAGATGGTCAGGCAGCAGCAGGGCAAGCAGTCATACAGCAGTAGAGAGGGGCAAGGAGAGGAGATGTTTCTCTTTTGTATTTTTCTTTGTCAATTACCCTGGGACAGTGATCCAAAGACTACCCCATCTCCTGCACGGTAGCCTACTTAGATGTGCATTGTGTCTGCTCTCCTAGCACCTCCATGGGGGAAGATGCTAGAGAATGAGTTTGGAGCACAGTAAAAGTGAGAGATACAGTCCAGCTGATAATGTTGGTCTACGACAACAAGAGTAGAAATCAGAAGAACACACCAGGACAAATCAGGAACAGAAGCAGAGCATGGAAGGGGAGGAGTTTCATTTTCTATGTTTTTGCTTGTGGGGCTAAAGGAGAACCAAGACAGAAGTCCAGACAGTGGCAGGGCCTGGAGAAGGGTAGGCAAATCAGTACCAGTTATCTATATAGCAGTATTTGCAGTAGTTTGATTTTTCTTGCTTTGTTACAGTTATCTAATTGTTTATGTCCAAAACATTCTTATGTAATGTCTACATATAAAACTCAATAATCTTAAAAAAAAAATTAAACATGGCTAAAACTGAATCCTGTTGGTGAGCTCTATGGAACGACCAAAGGAGCTGGATATGCTGAATCAGAAAGTGAAAACACTGGGAATTTATCTTACATTGTCCCCTGGCTCATTTGCACACGATGGCAGTTGAGGATGTCCGAAATGTGGATGTTTCTGTGAGAAGGCTGTCCATGCCTTTGCTATGTCTCTGACACCCTCTTTATTTGTTTATTTGGATTACATATAGCAGCAATGGAATTTGAACCGGCCACCTCTAGATTGCAAGACCAGTGCTCTAACCACTAGGCCACTCTTCCATTCTACTCCACTGCTATGAAATTTGGCCATCCCTATGGGGGGCAGTTGAGAACATCCAAAATATTTGAAAGAAGGACGTCTACGCCTTCGTTATGCCTCCGCTGACACACACATACCTCTCTCCCCAGGGACCTGCATACTGCCCCCCCATAGGGATTGCCAAATTTCAATGGAGTGGAGTGGCATGGAAGAGTGGTGGAGTGGCCTAGTAGTTAGAGCACTGGTCTTGCAATCCAGAGGTGGCCAGTTTAAATCCCACTGCTGCTACTTGTGATCCAAAATCCAAGTAAATAAATAAAGAGAGTGGCAAAGGCATGGATGTCCTTCTCACAAAAACATGCACATTTTGGACATCCTCAACTGCCGTCACAGGGATGGAGGTACAGTGAAGGACATACTCTAAAAAAAAAAAAAAAGAAACAAAAGTTTTTGAAGTTGTTTTTTCAGGGTGGGAGGTGGTTAGTGACCACTGGGGAAGTCAGGGTAGGTCATCCCCGATTCCCTCCGGTGGTCATCTGATCAGTTCGGGCACCTTTTTGATGCTTGGTAGTGAAAAAAATGGACCAAGTAAAGTCGGCCAAATGCTTGTCAGGGACGCCCTTCTTTTTTCCATTATCGGCCGAGGATGCCCATCTGTTAACCACGCTCCCGTCCCGCCTTCAGTACACTGCCAACACGCCCCTTTGAACTTTGGTCGTCCCCACGACAGAAAGCAGTTGAGGACACCCAAAATCGGCTTTCAATTATGTCGATTTGGGCGACCTTAGAAGGACGCCCATCTCCCGATTTGTGTCAGAAGATGGGCGCCATTCTCCTTCGAAAATAAGCAGGCAGGTGAAATAACCTACTATAAAAATTGAAAGTGGAGGTCCCCATTTATACCCATCTGCCTTAATTTACCCTGTGTGGCTTTATTTAAATTGTATGCTTGTAAAATGCCATATGTATAAACAATTCTACACAAAAGGAACTATTATAAAAACTGTTGTACAGTTCCTAATGTCTATTCCTTTTTTAGCTTGGGCATCTTGCAGTTCTGAACTGGCATACAGCAGATTGACATTTAGGCAACCTTTTTCGTAATAAAACATACATACATCAATATCATTAATACTTAAAATGTCATTTACATTTGTAAGCAAGTTGAATATTTAAAAATGCTAATTTGGACTGCACCGAGCAATAACTTTGCATGTAAATTTTATGAGATGTGTTTGCATTATTTATTTACTGTATATTACAAATTAAAAATATAAAATAATGAAAATGAACTATAGATTTCAACTTGGAAGTAGTATACAGTAATGGTTGATATGCACAGGGCTAATCAGATAATTTTTTCAATGTTTCTTTAGACTATTTTTTTAAAATGATAAATACAAGAGATTGGACTGTTACCAACCAATAAATATTAAGCCAGGAACTGCAGAAAAGGAAGTGGAGAAGGTGATGGTCTTTCCTAAGAAATACTGTAATTAGGATCTGGTTGCATTGCTAGTTTAGAGCTTGTAATTTTATCTACAAAATATAAAGGGATTCAAACTATGATTCCATCACAATCAAAATGGCTTTTGCAATTAAAAACCTTTCTCCTTCCCTCTTCCCAGTCTTTGCAAAAATTCAAGCTAGAGAGGCAACTTTTTGTTGTGATGAAACTTAGTAATCACAATTTTAGTCACGTATTGGTTATCTGTTGATAATTATAAGTTGGCATAGATTCTATTTTTTTATGTCAAACAGAATCAATAAAGCAAGTAATCTCAGTAAATGTGATGTGAACCAGAAAAGAGATGATGCTCCGTGCCTTGAACCTGGCATGATGAAAATGAACGTTCATTAAAAAAAATGAAAAAAGTTAGAGAAATATATTCTCCTGTACAGATGTCATTTTATGTAATGTTTTTAAGAGACAGTTGAAAAATAATAGTTAATAAAAGAGGTAGAGAGCCAATAAGTCATTAGTTGAATAAATGGCAAAGAATCTAGACATCTTTATTTACGATATATGGCACTGATACATGATAAACTGTTTGTATTATCAACAGAGCTAGAAAGAAATCTGCAGAAAAGTAATGTTCAATACAGCAAAATGAATAATAAAAAACATGTTATAGCAGGGTAAAAACTGAGAGGGCCTTTTCAATAATGCTTTGCATGCATTCTAAGGAGCTCCTTTACTAAACTGTGATAAAGTTGGCACTTAGTGCATGGTTAATGCAAAGATTACTGAGCGGTAAATGCAAAGGCAGTGTGGTAAATGCAAGCGGAATGCCTTGCATCAGCCCCACATTTACGATACAAAGCAGACAGTGCAGGGGAACTGTGTTAAATGGCTAAACTAATTGTTCAGACCTTTTCTGCTATTTGCCCAGGCACGTAATGCAACCCCAGCGCAAACTGTGCCAAATGACAGTTAGCTGGGGCAGAGCAACAGTTACAAGGTCCACCTCTGCACAAACCCCATACTTCCCTGATCACATTGCCGACACTCCCAGAGACACCAGACCCCTCCAATTCAGGTCCCAACCCCTCTGATCTGTCCTAACCCACTCGATCAAGGTCCCAAACTCCCCAATACTAATCCCCCACAAGATAGTCTTAATCCCTTTGATCCAGATCCTGACCCCTCCAAGAGAGTCCTAACCCACTCAATCCAGGTCCTGACTCCCCCCAATCACAGTACTAATCCTCCCAATCCAGATTCCAGCCACCTGAATCAATAGCCCTGCTCCCGAAAACCCCACATCCCCCAGGACTTCCTTGGGGATCTACATTGATGAGTAGTAGTGCCATATGGCAGCAATCCTCTGCTGCTTTCCGGTTAGGGTCTCATTCCAAAGTGGGGCCATTGACCTCTAACGATAATCTTGTAGAATGGATTAATACTGTGATTGAGAGGGTCAGGTTCTGTGCCACTACAGCTCCTCTGACAGTGTGCTGTGCCTTTCTGTCAGACTTTCAGTAGTGCAGCTGAACTTACTGCCCCAGGACCATGCACTATCTGTCATTTCTGGCCACACCTCCTCCCTCTCCTGTCACATCCAGACTGGGCCTACTCCCTCATTAGGCAGCTAGGGTCATTTTTCACACAGGCCCCTGTTTTAGTGCAGTAGACAGTAGCATGGGCCTGAGCTAGTGTCTGTGGCGCAGATCACATCATGTTAGCTGCTTAACACAGCTTAGTAAAAGGGCATTAAGGGGAAATTTTTCAATGTCTTTAATTGTCTAAGTTTAATCAAAAATTTCAGCCATAGCCTAGGTACCTGGCTTGCAACTGAAAATACACCTAACTTTTCTTAGCTAAGGTAATGCTGAATATTTTATTAAAAGTAGAATTGGCTAAACCCTCCCAGAGATTTTCATTGAATTGATTCTTACTAACTTGAAACCTTGTCAATTTATTTGTAATTTTTGACAGGAAAAAAAATTCAAAGATGTGGCATCCTTAAAAAAATAAATTGTGCTTTGGTGTTTTTTCTGACACTTCAGGGACATTTTCATCAGTTTTACATTTTTCTTTCTCAGGCACTATTTTACTAAAAGTAGTAGGCCAAACTATAGCGCAGGAAGTGCAAAGCTGGTGTAGTAAATATAGAAGGCATGCCCAGCATCTGCCCCACATTTAGGGGCCCTTTTACTAAAAGGGTGACTCACGGCAACAAGCTAGTTGTGCTTCAATCTGGTTTTCAGGATATCCAAAATGAATATTCATGAGAAAGATTTGCATGCAGTGGACAGTGGAGGTAGTGCACGCAAATCTCTCTCATGAATATTTATTGTGGATATCCTGAAAACTTGACTGGCTGGGGTGCCTCCAGGACCAGGTTTGGGAACCACTTCAATAAAAGAATATATAAACATAAATGATAGGGTCAAGTAGACAGTACAATGCTTTTGAAAAGAGTGAAAATAACACCGAGAAGGAAAATAATAACAGTAACCTCATTTTAGAAATCCCAAGAGAGAGAGAAATGCAATTTCTTATGTGGTTTTGTAATCCGCTTAGGATATAATGGTTCTATGGAATATAAATGTTTTCAATAAATAAATAAATGGATTGTGCCAAAACACGGGAAATGAAGATTTGACACAGTTGAATTAAAGTATGCACTTGACATCATGCTAAATAATATATTTAAGAGAACTTAAGCTTGAAATATTTTTCAGAAGAGGAAACAGAAGTGAGTACTTAGGGCAAGGCTGATTTAAAAATAGGGAGCATATCAGGTCAATAGTTGAAACAGAATACCCAACCTTTAAGATGATTATTTGCAAAGTAGAAAAGACATCCAAAATATTCACATATTAATATCTGAATTTTATTGAAAATAAGCCAAAAGTGAAATGTAAAAGGACTAGATTCTATATATCACGCCTAAAAAATCAGCACAGAAACAAAATATGCCTAAATTTAGGCAAACTCTACAGAATACATCTAAATTTGTACTTGGTTTATAGAATATGCCAAGTGCCCATCCGTGTGTCTAAATTTAGTCATGGGCAGTTATGCCAAGTAAAACTTGGTGTAAATGTCGAAACCTAAATTAGGAGTGGACCGGGTGTATTAAAAAAAACAGGCATAGATTTTAGAAATGGCTATGACCCACTCATTTCACGCTCCTGGCCATGCCTCCTTGTCAACTATGCAACTTAGAATTTACACACACATCACATTATAGAATACATTTGACAGTCGTGCGTTTAAATTCTAATTAATGCCATTTAGTGTCAATATTTGCTTGTTAATTGGCAATTATCAGCGCTGATTGACTTGTTAAATAATTAAGTTGCACATGCAAATCCAGAATACGACCAGATTTGCACACGCAACTTAAGTCTCACTATATAGAATCTGGGGGAAAATACACAAAGTTGAAAATACTACTACTACTACTACTTAGCATTTCTATAGTGCTACTAGGCGTACGCAGCGCTGTACACTTGAACATGAAGAGATTACTTATGTCCAAGGGAAACCATTTCTTTAAATCAGTAATAGAAATCATGGTTACAGTGAAGTCTCTAAAAACACATTTGTCAATATTCAAAAGAGGTTATACATTCCCTGGAGGTATAAAGAGTAATTTTATAGAGTTGTGACTAATTAATGTGTGTTTTCACCTGCCTATTTTTAGTCTATTTTAGAAAGTGAAATACAAATATACTTAACTTTATAAAATACTAGCATACATGTAAATTCTAGCACTTATACCAGCTCAAGGGCTTTTGTAAATGTTATCACATACTTTCCACAAGAACATAAGAATAGCCATACTGGGTCAGACCAATGGTCCATTTTGAGGGGCATAATCGAACGTGAATGCCTATCTCCATAGGCGACTATGTCCGAAAACTGGTACGTGAAGAGGCGGGACAGACCGTATTTTCGAAAAAATGGACGTTTTTCAGCTGGGCGTTTGGTTTTTTTTAGCGATAATGGAAGCTAAAAACGCCCAGCTCAAAAACATCCTAATCTGAGCCATTTGGTCATGGGAGGGGCCAGGATTCGTAGTACACTGGCCCCCCTGATATGCCAGGACATCAACTGGGCACCCTAGAGGTCAGTGCGGTGGACTTCAGAAAAAGCTCCCACATGCATAGCTCCCTTACCACGGGTGCTGAGCCCCCAACCCCCCTCCCCCAAAACCCACTACCCACAAATGTACAACACTACTATAGCTCTTAGGGGTGAAGGGGGCACCTACAAGTGGGTATAGTGGGTTTTGCAGGCCTCCCATTTACCAGCACAAGTGTTACAGGTAGGGGAGGGTGGGCCTGGGTCCGCCTGGCGGAAGTGCACTGCAATACCCACTAAAAGTGCTCCAGGGACCTGCATACATGCAGACCTCTAGGACTGGTTGCTGCTATATAACATTGGCACAGCAGTTGACATCTGAAGACTAATCTCTCCGAAAACGTCCTTTATTGGAATAAGCATGCTTACAGTTAACTGCAGATCAGAGGTTGTGCCCCACTGGCAACGAATCTCGCTGGTACTGAGATGAGCAGTAGGTCATAGCTGGCAGAATGCTGTACAATGCCCTCTTTCAGCCACATTCAAGGGAAGAACTAAGTTCTGTAACGTGGCTAACACGTGAAAGGGATCTAAAACTGGCTTACAAAATGGCCACTACCTCATGGACTACCGGAAACAAAACAGGGCACACTCTGACCCAATAAGCAGGGGGAAAAGCACCATGGGAGTAGAGCCTACCAACTACCAACATCGTGAGCATTTGCCACAAGCTAGTGGAATCACGGAGCCCAATACCCTACACCCACCACAATGCATTGCTGATGTGACTCTGAAGTGTGCATAACAGAAAAGGTGTCACACTCACCGGAGAGCCACATCAGAACCAGGGAAAGGCTATCACAGGATAGAACACATTCTGCTGTCATGGAGGTGGGTACGGCATTTGAAGCAGGCCTAGAGGCTGGAAAAAAAGTTTGTAAAGTGGGGTTTTTTTTGGTGGGAGGGGGTTAGTGACTACTGGGGGAATCCGGGGAGGTCATCCCCGATTCTCTCCAGTGGTCATCTGGTCAGTTGGGGCACTTTTTTGGGACCTGTTCGTGAACAAAGGGTCCAAAAAAGCGACCCAAAATCGCGGTAAGAATGCCTTTTTTTTCGATTATCAGCTAAAGACGCCCATCTCTCCTCGTCCAATAACCACGCCCCAGTTCCGCCTTCACCACGCCTCCAACACGCCCCCGTCAACTTTACCCATTTCCGCGACGGATTGCAGTTGGAAACGCCCAAAATCGGCTTTTGATTATACCGATTTGGGTGCCCACAGGAGAAAGACGCCCATCTCCCGATTTGGGTCGCAATATAGGTGTTTTTCTCTTTCAATTATAAGCTGGTTTGTGTAGTATCCTATTCCAACAGTGGCCAATCCAGGTCACAAGTACCTGGCAGAAACCCAAATAGTAGCAACATTCCATGCTACCAATTCCAGGGCAAGCAGTGTCATCCCCCATGTCTATCTTAATAACAGACTATGGACTTTCCCTCCAAGAACTTATCCAAACCTTTTTTAAGCCCATATACACTAATTACTGTTTCCACATCCTCCGGCAATGAGTTCCAGAGCTGAGCTATTCGTTGAGTGAAAAAATATTTCCTCTTACTTTTTTAAAAAGTATTTCCATTGAGTGTCCCCTAGTCTTCGTACTTTTTGAAAGTGTAAAATATTTATTCACTTTTACCCATTCTGCACTGCTCAGGATTTTATAGACCTTAAACATATCCCCCCTCAGCCATCTCTTTTCAAAGCTGAAGAGCCTGAACCTCTTTAGCCTTTCCTCATACGAGAGGAGTTCCATCCCTTTTATCATTTTGGTCACTTTTCTTTGAACCTTTTCCAGTTCCGCCACATCTTTTTTGAGATACGGTGACCAGAACTGAACGCAATACTTAAGGTGAAGTCACACCATGGAGCGATACAGAGGCATCCCATTATTCTTGGTCTTATTTACCATCCATTTCCTAATAATTCCTAGCATCCTGTTTGCTTTTTTGGCCGCCAATGTACAAAAATTATGGAAGTTTATAAGGGAAAGGGAAATGGGACTTGACATACTGTCATTCTGAGATTTTTGCAACTACATTCAAAGCGGTTTACATATATTCAGGTACTTATTTTGTACCTGGGGCGATGGAGGGTTAAATGACTTGTCCAGAGTCACAAGGAGCTGCAGTGGGAATCAAACTCACCCCAGGATCAAAGTCCACTGCACTAACCACTAGGCTACTCCTCATGAACTCTGTCCATATTCCACCAAAACTCTGCCCCTGTACACACCTAAATTGAAAGTACATGCTATTAAACTTACGTCTGTATTTTCACACCAGTTGGTATTTTATCATGTATGAATATAAGCGGCCACTTATCATTGGTAAATGACAAACATACCAACATTTACTCATATTGCGAGCACCTAAAACTAGAAGCTCCTTTTAAAATGATTAAGAATTCTATATTATATGGATTGTATTGGGTGCAAAATATTACTGAATAGCCTAATTCTATCCATATAATAGAGGGCTGAGTTTAGGCCAGAGCAAGGGTGGGCCTTCATATTACCCAGATAGCTGTTATATACAGCACTATAATGATACATCTGGTTTAGGCCTGCTGAATAGTGCATCATGGTGACCTCATTGTACTCGTGTAGGTGGAAAGTAGTTCTATTGCAGCCTACTAAAATGCTGACTCCTCCTACATATCAATGGCATGAATCTCTACATTTTGCACTTATTCTTTTTTCTTTTTTTTTAATGAACCAAAAAACAGCTAAAGCACAAAACCTCGTTTGAAACAGTATTTTTGAAAAAAAACAAATATATAGACTTTTTTCTTTTTTGAACAATGTCCTTTCCTATTCCAATCTTGGGTGTTTTAAGCAAAACATCCAATATCGGACTTAGTTCTATTGAAAATGCCCCTGAATATGAAGCAAATGAGTGGGATAAAATATAGGCACAATAGGAGAAGATAAGAATGTTTGAGCTACATTTTGTATGCCACAGCTTCTCGCGTGGATAATACTCTACTGATGTTATAGTAATCTAGTCTGGCATATAGATGCTAACTAGCTTTCATGCATTTCTTTTACACAATAATCTCAAAACCCTGCATCGTAGTTACATTTGCTATTCATTTGATTCAGTGGCATAATTAATAAATCTTGGCACTCCATTTCCAAGCAGAAGCAGGTTTTTTCTGATGACATGAGGAGCACTTTTGCTCATCTGCAACAGGTGTTTTCTGTAGACAGCAGATTTGATCAGGCATACGAGTGGGTATCATTATCGCATATTACTGGGATGGAACTGCTCTTCCAGAGCTTAGAACTCTGTATAATGTTGTGAGCACGTGTGATCTTTCCCCTACTCAATAATCTCCTCAGCTACTCAGTTAGATCCATTGGTCTAAAGGAATGCAACTCTCAAGGGATGTAGAAAGGATTATATATCTGATTAATCCTGCAGACAGTACAAACAGCAGCAGTGATCCAAGGAAGCACAAGACAGCAAAAATGTATCCAAAATATATACTGCAATTCCTGCGTTGAGGAACAATCAGTTCAAATACAGAGAATATATTTGGAAATCAGTGTGACCCCTGATGAAGGTTATCCGAAACTTGGCCAAGTTGGGTTTAGTTTCCATTAAAGTTACATTAGAGTGAACTTTTGCTGTCTCATCCTTCCTTGGATCACTGCTGCTGTTTGTACTGTCTGTTTGGATACTTATGCATTTACCAGAGAATATATTTGGAAACCAGTGTGACCCCATGATGAAGGCTATTCGAAACCTGGCCAGGTTGGGTTTCCATTAAAGTTATATTTGAGTGAACTTTTGCGGTCTCGTCATTCCTTGGATCACTGCTGCTGTTTGTATTGTCTGCTTAGACACTGCAGCGGGTTGTACCCTGTGTTTTTCCTGCTGTCTGATTAATCCTCTACTCAGCCAGTCACCTTATTTATGACTGACATATGAACTGAGCACTTTTCAAATTCAAAAGAAATATTTCTTTAAAAAAAATTTAAACACTTTTTAAAGTATTAGTATACACTTTAAATTTATTTAAAGTCAAAGTGGCATATACATATACAACAATTTTGTTTATACCTTATGATTGTGATTTGTAATTAAGAGGTATAAATGTAAATTTATATATTTCCTATTCCCATATATTTTGTCTGATTAATCCTAAGAGAATCCACGTACGTGGAGAACTCAAGAGGTCCCACAGAGAAGCTCAAAATGAGAGGAAAGTGGGAATAAGAACCAGGATATCCAAAGACAGGACCACAGTAGTAATTCAGTGAATGAAGATTTATTGGAACATGAAATGACTCGACAGAACGTTGTGTTTCGGCCGAAAGGCCTTCATCAGGAATCTGTATATTTGATAACAAATGAACGTCCAGAAGTAGCAATGATTGTACAAATTGTAGTGGTCTTTAAAAAGACCGTTGATTTAAAATTTTTCAGGATCGCGAGTAAGGCACTGTATTACTTACTACAGTTGTGTTGAGTCATTTCATGTTCCAATAAATCTTCATTCACTGAATTACTACTGTGGTCCTGTCTTTAGATATCCTGCTTCTTATTCCCACTTTCCTCTCATTTTCAGTCTGATTAATCCTGCCATCTATGGAAAAATCTCTGTTACAGGTGAGCAACAGTGCATTTTCTATTGACAAGCAGGACTGTCAATGATTCTGCGATGTATTGGCACTGTTTGGTCCAGGTTGGGACACTGTCTAGTCCATAGAAAGCATTGACAAGGCAAAAACATTTCAGGCCTGGGAACATCCAAGGACCTCCTGTGTCTCCAGATCTAATGGGCCACTGCAGAGGGTAATAAGTGGATGATCTAGGAATAGGAAAGTCAACCAAAGAGTAAAGTCACCTGACCTCTCTGCTGAAGTACTTATTTCCTGATGGTAGCAGTGTCTATGCAATTTAACAAGACTGCCCCAATACAAATGAAGGGGTACGGAAGTGCAGAAGACACAGCAGTTCAGGCCATGGTAGACAACCTTATAGAAACAAATTAACTAACTGTAGAACAAAACCTAACTTTGGGGTCTTTCACTAACAGATAGTACATGTTATCTGATGCATCTGGACTGGGCTTCCAAGATGGTATTTTTGAATAACGGTATAGGAGAAAGTGGGATGTTTGACCAAGGTAAACCAAATCCTGGATAAATAGATGTTAAAAACACTTGTTTATTGATGAAAAAAGACTCGACACAACCGTTGTGTTTCGGCCGTTAGGCCTGCATCAGGAGTCTTGGTTGATAGGCGAACATCTGATAAACACATTTAAAAGTACGCGGTGAAGTGATCCATATAGTGGGTCTGTAGCTCAGTCACCGGAGAACAGCTGATGCAGACGTTGAAAAATACGTCATGTGTTGATCAATGAGGAAGGGTCTTTAAGAAGACCTTTTCAAAGAAACTTGCCCATTGACAAATGGAATGCCAGCATGAAGCAGATGTTCGCCTATCAATCGAGACTCCTGATGCAGGCCTAACGGCCAAAACACAACGGTTGTGTCAAGTCTTTTTTCATCAAAAAACAAGTGTTTTTAACAACTATTTATTCAGGATTTGGTTTACCTTGGTCAAACATACCACTTTCTCCTTTACCTGTATTCTCCCGTGGGGCGTTCGAGTTCTCTGCTCGTTTGCGGATTTGTTTGAACACATTTTTTAATAACGTCCACGTCTGATGTTAGTGTCCTAACTTTTGCAGCCAATCCTTTTAGTTTCTTTTTAGCCATTTTCCTCATTTTATTATAGTCACCCTTTTAAAAATTAAATTCAGCTAGCATGGTTAAAAGGTGAAGTAAAAGAAATTGTTCTTCAAACAATGGAAAAAGGACCCAAATGAAGAAAATAAGAAGCAACATTAGCACTGGCAAGTCAACTGCAAAGCATTAATAAAGAAGGCTAAAGAAGAATATGAAGCGAAACTTGCCACAGAAGCTAAAACTCACAGTAACAACTTTTTCAGGTACATCAGAAGCAGAAAGCCTGTGAGGGAATCTGTGGGACCGTTAGATCGGTGCTCAGGAAGGACAAGGATATAGTGGAGAAACTGAATGAATTATTTGCTTCTGTATTTACAGAAGATATAAGAGATCTGTCTGTACCAGAAATGGTTTTCAAGGGTGACGATGTGGAGGAATGGAAAGAAATCTTGGTGAACCTGAAAGATGTACTGAGCCAAATTGACAAATGAAAGAGTAGTAAATCACCTGGACTGGATGGCATACATCCAAGGGTACTCAAAGAACTCAATCATAAAATTTCTGATCTGCTGTTAGTAATATGTAATCTTTTGTTAGAATTGTCCATAGTACCTGAAGATTGGAGGGTGGTCAATGTGACACCAATTTTTTAAAAGGGTTCTAGGGGTGATCTGGGAAATTATAGACCAGTAAGCCTGACATTGGTGCTGGGCAAAATGGTGGAAACTATTATAAAGAATAAAATTTTAGAACATATAGAGGGGCATAATCGAACGGCGCCGGCCAAATAGATGGCTAGCCATCTTCGGGGCCGGCTCCGCAAAGGGGCGGAGCCAACCATATTTTCGAAATATGGTTGGGGCCGGCTAAATCTCAACATTTAGGTCAAATGTTGAGATCGCCAGGTTTAGAGATGGCCGGCTTCGGTTTTCAGCCATAATGGAAACAGGGCCCGGCCATCTCAAACCCGGTGAAATGCAAGGCATTTGGTCGTGGGAGGAGCCAGCATTTGTAGTGCACTGGCACCCCTGACCTGCCAGGACACCAACCGGGCACCCTAGGGGCACTTTAAAATAAAACAAAAAGCTGCCAGGTGCATAGCTCCCTTACCTTAGGTGCTGAGCCCCCCCCAAATCCCCCCAAAACCCACTCCCCACAACTCTACACCATTACCATAGCCCTAAGGGGTGAAGGGGGGCAGGGTGTACATGTGGGTACAGTGGGTTTGGGGGGGGGGGGGATTGGAGGGCTCAACATTCACCACATGTAGGGGGGGGGGATGAGCCTGGGTCCACCTGCCTGAAGTGCACTGCACCCACTAAATACTGCTCCAGGGACCTAAATACTGCTGTCAGGGATCTGGGTATGACATTTAAAAAAAAAATGTTTGGGTGGGAGGGGGTTGGTGACCACTAGGGGAGTAAGGGGAGGTGATCCCTGATTCCCTCTGGTGGTCATCTGGTCAATTGGGGCACTTTTTTGTGACTTGGACCTAAAAATATATGGACCAAGTGCAGCTGGCAAAATGCTTGTCTGAGCCGGCCACCTTTTTTCCATTATGGGGTGAAGCCGGCCATCTCGTAACCATGCCCCACCCCGCCCCTGTTCCAACTTCTGTACCCTGCCTTGAAGGTTGGCCGGCTCTGCGACGAAAAGCAGTTGGCGCCAGTCAAAATCAGCATTTGATTATACCGATTTGGCCGGGATCAGGAGATCGCCAGCCATCTCCTGATTTGTGTCGGAAGATGGCCGGCAATCTGCTTAGAAAATGAGCTCAATAGACAAACATGGTTTAATGGGACAGTGTCAGCATGGGTTTAGCTGAGGAAAGTCTTGCCTCACCAATTTGCTTTATTTCTTTGAAGACATGAATAAGCATGTGCATAAAGGTGACGTAGTGTATCTAGATTTTCAGAAAGATTTTGATAAAGTTCCTCATGAGAAACTCCTGAAAAAATTAAAGAGTAATGGGATAGGAGGCAAGGTTCTGGTGTTAGGATCCCGGGAACTAATAGGTATTTTTATTTACAAGCAGTCACTAACTGCAATAGTGAACGGATAGTGTACTGTATTATGTGTCCCTGCAGTAAATACTATATTGGACAGTCTAAAAGGAAATTTAAAAAATAGGTTGGCTGAACATATCAGTAACCTGAGAAATCGGAGAATGGAAGCTCCTTTAGTTTCCCATTGGGTAGAACACAAGCACAGTGTGGAGGACCTCCGATGTTTGGTTTTGGTACAGGTTTCAGTACCGTCTCGGGGTGAAGATGTCAGCAGCTTATTATTTAATATAAAGCAGCGGTATATATTTCAGTGGGACATTGTAGCCCCAGGCGGTTTAAATCTTGAAGTTGAATGGCAGTAAAGCTTATGACGTAGGGCGGTGGGCGGACAGATGAGAGAGTATTTAGGGTGAAAGTAATTTCAGTAGAGTGAACATTTAGGCGTCATTTCCGGTATCTCAGACTTGGAGAGCAGTCTCACGGGTAAGCTGCCAAGGATTGGTTTGATAGTGATTTATCATGTATATGAAGCATTTGTTAGATGTATGTAGGAGATAAGGTGCATAGGTTAAAATAGGGTTGTATATATGCATTCACAGATTGCGAGTTTTGGTTCTGAGGAAGATGTTGACAAAATGCGGTCTCGCATTGAGAACCAGGATGTGTTAAGAACATTTTAATTGATGCTTTGGTGGTATCCCCAGCAGCCTATCTCTAGCGCCACACTACAATTTCAGCAGGAAGTAGCCAATCCGGCAGAGAAAGAAGAGGTTTTCATTGTGGACTTGGCAACAGCTAATATGCCTATCATCATTTTTTGAAGTGATTGCAAGCAAACTCTGAAGGAGTTGGACATGAACAGACAAGTGGTTTATTTAATCTCTGATGTAGCGTTAAGATCATATGTTACGTCATGAAATGATGTATTGGGATATGTAGAACTTAAGAACAGGTGGTTGAATGAATTATATATGATCTGTGTGCAGCACTGCCTGATCACATCTGGGTAAGCCCCCAGCACTAGAAAAAAAATGTTCCTAGCACTGTATTTGGTGCACGGCGGAAACCGGAACAACCGCTGGGCTACTGAATGAGCCTGGCAATAGGGCCAATTTGTTGCCCACCATTGCCGTGGTAACCCTACTGTAGCTTGATACAAGGGCTCCTTAATCTCTACTGGGAATCATTATATACTTTTCTTACCAAACCAAACAATTGTGCAGTGCTACAAAACTCTATTGTGCAATAGAGTTCTGACCTTTTTTTTTGTTTTTTGCACAGCTTTAGTTCTACCAAATTATCATATAATATTAAATAATTTGAGATTGTCAATACTAAATCTTTGTAAATGCCAGTTATTGATAAATGATGTTTACTGCAGATCTATTATAAAATTAAATATCTATCTATCTAGCTATCTAGCTATCTACATTTAAAAACCCATAAGCACCATGCTAAATCTGGCCTTAATATGTGGAGAAAGTCCCATATTAATACGCATTAAGCCCAGATTTTACTGTACTTTATTAAAGGGCTCCTAAATGAACAAAACAGTGGAGACACATTTTTGCCCCTAGTTATCATAACACATTCTCCTCTTTGAAATAATTTTCCATTTCTGATTATGGTATTTCTTCTATCTAGTGCAAATGAAGCAAGATGCATAAAGAAAATAACTGGATTTGGAGAGCTCATACGAAAATAAGAAAATAATTTTTATGGTATCAAAATTAAATGAAACAATCGGCGTGGTTTGCACATACAGGCAAGGGTTAAAGAAGCTGTTGCATTCTGCTCTATTACTTGTGCAAGTTTTAATTATCTAAAGACTAAAGAGCTGTCAAGAAACAACTGTGAAAAGACATCCTACTCCGCAATGGGAATGATTAGCTGAAATGATAATAGAAGCTGCCAAAGAAATGAGAAAGATTGCAACCTGGTAAACAGTTTTTCTTTTGTTTTGTTTATTTATTTATGTGTTTATTTATTTATTTATTTATTTGTGTGTGTGTGTGTGTGTGTGTGTGTGTGTGTGTGTGTGTGTGTGTGTGTGTGTGTGTGTGTGTGTGTGTGTGTGTGTGTGTGTGTGTGTGTGTGTGTGTGTGTGTGTGTGTGTGTGTGTGTGGCCCAATACATTTCTATGAACACTAACATACTCTAGTGAATTACTTTTTCAATGTAAACAGATCGCAGGTTACAACTATTTGCCTAGCTTTGTCTTTATTATCACTTATTTTCAACAATGACCATATAATTCTACATGTTTTCCAAGAATTACAATGAAAGATAATGGTAGCAGAATGAAAATGTTGCTTTGAAAAATCTGATGAATTTTTAGAACAATGGAATCTATTAACACAGTTGGGGGGCTGAGAAGAGTTTATTGTAGCAAGATATTTGTTGACTTTAATGAATACAGTTAACTGCTTCTGATGTTAATATCCAGAGGCTCTATAGGGAGTAATTATATAAAGTAGATGATAGCATTTATGGGCATAAATGTTTAGAATAGTAGCATATAGTCAGCATATATGCCTAATGATATCCCAGTGACTATAGGTTTCAAGGTTCAAGTTCCAAATTTATTATGATTTGATATATCACCCATAAGATGCTTTCAGAATGGCTTACATAAACAAAAATCAATATTATCAGAAAAGGAAATGATCTACTTGGTCAGTAGGACAGTAAAAGACAAATAATTTAGACAGCTAGGTTGAACAGTTCCCCCCCCCCCCCCCCCCCCCCCCAGGAAGAGACCATGGCAGAGCATAGAGGCAGCTGGACCTTAGTCAAAGGCGTCTCGGAAAAGTAAAGTTGTCCATGCAATATGAATGTCTAACTGCCAATATGAAGAAAGCTTCTAAAATTAGGGTGTTATTCTTTTTAGATGAGGATTGTGTATCTAGTAATAAGTCCAGGACTGTAATGAGTTAGATTCCATGTTCAGATCATTATTTGATCTTCGGATTTCTGTCGATACTTCTTTGATAGTGAGAGAGTACCTGGAGCATAGTTTCCATATAGGACATATGATCCTAAAGAGTTATTAGCTGCATGGACCTTTTAGCTATCAAATTTAGATACACTAATTGTCTCTACATGGTCATTGTATGAAATAACTCCTTAGAATGTGCATTGGACAAGGTTGTTCATCTCAAAACATAATATGTAAAAGCTGTCATTCAGTTTCTGATCAGTTAAAACAGGGGGGAAAAGGTGTTATGAGAGAAATAACATGATTTACCATAAAGTCAAAATCTGGATAGAAGATGAAATAAATCCACAAAATATAATCAAATATAGAATCCTCAATCAAACTGAAACCTGTGTAGGATGTCTATTAATATAAGAATAATTACAGTGGGTGGAAAAAGCCTCAAAGAGCTTCAGGGAAATACCTTCAGATCTAGAAACTCTTCATCACTGTCAAAAAAAATCACACCACATACTAACTTCTAGCTTTATATGCAGTAAAGATTTATAATTTTCTTAATGTTATAGCAACAGTTAAGGTGCACTTATCTCACCTCCTCCAGCTCAACAGAAAAGTCCTCCAAACAACGCTGGCCAGCACTTCACACTGCTGTTTCAAGATCAGGACTTCTGCAAAGAAAAAAGAAAATTGAGGGGATTCAAAGTGAAAAACATTAGACCAACACAGACTTCCAGTAGAAAAACTACCTAATTCATACAAAGCGCTAGAAAACTTAGCTGCTATTCAAGGATTGTACATTTGATTATATTTTGTAGAAATAGCATGGTTGACATAAATATTCTGATTCAGAAAATATGGCAGCTTACAGAGAGGTGCTGACTAAATATTAGACATTGGTTATAACTACGAAGAAGGCTTACTTTGATAACAAGATTCAAAATGCCAGTTAGGATCAGTGGCGTAGCCACAGGTGGGCCTAGGTGGGCCAGGGCCCACCCACTTAGGGTTCAGGCCCACCCGACAGTAGCACATGTTTAGTGGTAGCTGGTGGGGATCCCAAGTTCCGCCACCTGAAGACTTCCTCCTGATGGTAACGAAAACGCTACTCTCCATAATACCGGCACCTGCACATACTCAGTTTTCAGCAAATGCTTGCAGCAGACTGCCAAGGTGGAAAGAAGTGTTTTCCCACCAGCGGAGATATTTTTTTTGTGGTGGGGGGAGGGGGGAGGAGAACACTTGGTGCCCACCCACTTCTTTCCTAGGCCCACCCAAAATCTGTTGTCTGACTACGCCCCTGGTTAGGATTGTAGGGAATCATTTGCCATTATGAGTGGTTCGACCATTGCCTCATACTCTTCTGTTTTGTAAGATATGATTTTGAGTATCAGTTTGCATCAGCCTTTTAAGGAAAATGTAATAAAATCAATTATTCATGTAATTTAGGTAGAAGGCAAGTTTCTAGTGAAGTCAGTTCTCCTAAGGCAAATGGAAAATATTTCCACCATTTCTTTTCATCAGGTAATACAAGACCTTAACAATGCTTCTAGTTCTTTGAACCCTTGCACTATGTTGGTGATTAAAGCTATGAAGGATACTCTTGCTGATTTTCTTTTGAAGAAGGATCTATACCTCACCACCTGAAGACAGCTTCCATAAGACCATTATTAAAGAAAAAGAAGCTTGATTGTCAGTTTCCAATAATTATCACCCATTTCTTCTTTGCCTTTTTTGGCAAATGTAATAAAAACAAGCTGGCACTTCAACAATTGATGATTTTGTGGAACCTAATGAAATTGTGGACTGATTTCAGTTTGTATTTCATTCCAAACATGAGACATGAACTTTATTATTGTCAGTATTTGATACTATTCATGCAGGATTTGATAGGGTAAGTAATATATTAAAGTTTTATTAGCTAAGGCATCAACCTTTGATATTGTTAATCATGCTATCCTAACTGAACATCTGAAATCTTTGAGGAAAGCTGGCCATGTGCTGTCCAGATTTGATTCATTTTTTTAAGAATTGACAATTTCAAGTAAAATGTCAAACTGATGGCCTCTCCAGAAATGAAGAGCCAGAACCACCCTGACACTGGACTGTCCAGACCTGATCAGCGGTCTGTGGAGGCCGCAGTCCGGGGCCTCTCTCTTGAGGAGGGAGGTGTGAAGAAAGTGTGTTTTAAGCATTTAAATTTTATTGGCTATTTTTCTGCATTATGTTCTGAAGTGTATTTCGCCAGCAGATGGTGTATGCTTATGCTTAAAGCTGTTACAGAGGACTGACTTCTCTTTCTTTATTTGGCACACGGATAATAGGAAGTATCTGTAGTGATGTAACCAGTTTTATTTGAAACTTGACTGTTCTGGGCTCTGATTGGCATGGAGTTTTGAAAATTACCATTAGTGCTGACTGTTTCTTACAGATCTCTTTCCTAAGGCTCTGTGAACAATTATACGTACTGATCTTCCTAGATACTATTTAGACAGTATATATGTCACAAACCCGGAATCAGATACAGGGTGTCAGGCATGTGCAACTGTGGTGTTCCTGATTCAGACGCGCTGGATGTATACGCGTAGCTCCGCCTTCTGTACATGCGCATAGCTCGGCCTTCAGGCTACAGTGCGTCATCCCGGCGCATCTTCAGGTTGCGGCATGCATAGGTAGGGCGCAGTCCTTCTTTGACGTCAGATGCTTTCAGTTCTTAAGGAAGGACTCATTCAGTGTTTCTTTGCCTCAGATACTACTTTGTTGGATAGTACTGGTGTGTTTACTCTTGTTGTCTTACCTGCCTGAACATTTGCTTGAACCTGACTCTGCCTTCTGATTGGCGCCTCCCTGAACCCGACTCTGCCTTCTGATTACTGCCTGCCTGAATCTTTGCCTGAACCTGACTCTGCCTTCTGATTGGCACCTCCCTGAACCTGACTCTGCCTTCTGATTGCTGCCTGCCTGAATCTTTGCCTGAACCCGACTCTGCTTCTTATTTTCCCTATCATGTAGTCCAGTTCAGCCCAGACCCTCCTGAAGGTCTGCCTGCACCCAGGGGCTCAATCTCTGGGGAACAGCGGTCATCACAGGTGAAGCAGTGGGCTTTTCCAACTGCCTGTTCTGGAACTATACCCTGGCCTTCAGACCTAGTGCCTCTGTTCTAGGAACAGCACAAGGGCTCACCACTAGTAACTGTACCCAGGGCACTGATGACTGACCAGGACCAATCGTGACAGACCGTGACAATATAGATGTTTAGTTAGTTTTCTAATTGATCCATTTTTCGGTTACTTGTTACTGTTTGCTATTTGCACATTTTTGTTCAGTGTTCAATTTTTATGAGAATAAATAAAATTGTTTGTTTGTTTGTTTGTTCTGTTTGTCTGGACTGATAAAGAATCCTGGTAGTTTGTCTGTTGGGTCTGTGAGTGCTTTCTGAGAACTGTGGGACCACTGAAAGTGTGGCCCTAGTAACCTAGAAATCACAGGGGATAATTTGAGAGCAGGAGACTTGCCCAGAGGGGGTTGTGACCCAGTCAGTGGGAGAAGGGTGCTAGTGTAGAGCACAAGTGGCAGGTACAGGGAGACCTGAACTGTGCTGGGGTAGACCCTTTAAGTTGCCGCAGGGTAATCCACGCAGGTAGCTAGGCATTTTGTGAGGCTCTCCTTTTAGAAGATCTCCCTCCTCCAAAGCAGCACAGGGGCAGCCAGACTGAAGGTGGGACTTCTCTACAACATCCCTGTAGGCCTCCTCTATTTATATCTACTGAAACCTTGTGTAAATGCTGGTGTGCAACTAATGGCAGCTGGGTGTGTAAATCACCCTATTCTATGATATAACACTTAATTTATGGGAAGCCCCTGACTCGTCCATGCCCCTTCCATGGCCATGCCCACTTTTGAGTTGCCTGCTATAAAATTAAAGTGCACATTTTATAGAACAAAGGTCAGAGCAGATCCATGCACAAATCCAAATGAGTGACAATCAACAACAATTATTGATTGCTAACAGCTCATTACTAGTTTGGGTATGGATCTAGGATTTGTGCCCAAATTTGGACACCCACATTTTGGCAACCTATATAGAATCTGGGGGTTAATGCGCTGCACTTACGCATGCTAAATAAATAGGAAGCACTAACCGCCAGTCTGTATAGGTCACCCACAGTTGAGTGCGTACGTTTGTGCATGGATCCCAGATCTGTAAGGGCCTCTTTTACCAAGCTGCAGCAAAAGGAGGCCGGCGCTCGTATCGGCGCATGTTTTACACGTACGCCGAGGTCCTCTTTTACTTCAGCTGGTAAAAGGGCAGTCTTGCCTTCCTGCAGTAAATGGCTATGCGGCAAGTAAAGCACTTGTCGTGTGGCCATTTCAGGAGGAGCCCTTACTATCACCCATTGAGGTGGTGTTAAGGGCTCCTGCATTAACTCTGTGGTAACTGTGCAGCGCGCGGCACTCCCTGATTATCGCCGGGTACACTCTGGTGCTACAAAATTAAATACATTTTTGTAGAGCCAGAAATGATGGAGTGCTAGGGGTGGGAAGTTCCACTGGGCTGCTGTGGTAGCCCGGCGGTACTTTCTGTATAGTGAGCAGTAAGCCTGCGTTGCTTAGTAAAAGGAACCCTAAGTAAACTAAAGCTAATGAGGCATTAACAGTCAATTATTGGTGTTAATTGGCAGTAATTAGGTTACACATGGATCTGACCTATGCCCTAGATACAAACTCAGAATGTGAGTCCCCAAGAAACAGAAAAATACCTACTGTACCTGAATGTACATAGCTTCAATAAATTTCCAATTTGCAGATGGTATATAATAAATGAATTAAAATAAATAAATAAGATGGCAGTCAGTTATACGGTTTGAGCAGCGCTTGCGGTTACCTTGTCTTCATTTTTTTTCCCTTATTTGTCTCTCTAGGTTCTCTGCTTTCTTTAGTTTTCTGGTCTTTAATGATGAAAATGTACATTTTCCTCTTTTTTCCCCTTTTATTGTATTTGCATACCCCCCTGTTTACTAAAGCTTGAGTTATCTGCAGCAGGGCCCATTTTATTCCTATGGGCCCTGTTGTACATAACTTGAAGTAAACTTTAGTAAGCAACCCCCATAGTTTCATCATTTTCTTTTGCGCCACTTTCTTGACAAATTGACTACTTGGATTATGTACATTGAAACTGCATTAATGAAAAAAAAAAGTTTAGGATCCTACATTTTCAGCTGAAAATCATCTTAATATAGGGATTTAAGTGCCCTGGGCTCTGTTTACTTAGCTGCGCTGTAGGTGTGCAAATGTTTTTGTGTGCACTAAAAATTAGTGTGCGCTAACACTAGAGATACCTATAGGAATATATTTATAAATATATTTATTTATTTATTTATTTGTTACATTTGTACCCCACACTTTCCCACTCATAGCAGGTTCAATGAGGCTTACATAGTAGTAACATTAAAAAGTATAATGGAGAGAATACAGTCTAAGCTTAACAGAGTAAAAGAGATGTGTAGATAGGTAACACTATAAGGGAGAAGGGTATAAGAGGCAGGAGGAGGAGCTAATTTTAGGCTAGATTGAGATAATCAGGTGATAGGGTTGGGTAAACATAGGGAAAAAATTGGAGGAGGTGTGGCCTGAGACATTGACATTGTCATAGGGTCAGGTGAAGAATAGGTGGGTACATAAAGTTAGGTCGTGGTGTTTGGATAAGCCTCCTTGAATAGATAGGTTTTCAGATAGGTGTCTCTACTGTTAGCATGCGCTAATTTTTAGCGCACCTTAGTAAACAGGACCCCCCTGATTACTAAGGTGCACTAGCATTTTTAGCACATGCTAAACACTAAAGACACCCATATATTCCTATGGGTATCTCTAGCATTAGCACACGCTAATTTTTAGCATGCGCTAAAAATGCTACCGTGCCTATGGCGTGGTTTAGTAATCAGGGCCGTAACAGTTATGCTTATAAATTTAGGACTGCCAATCATTTGCCTAGATTTATGTCCCTAATTTATGGGACTAGTGCAAGATTTTTATTCCCACCCTAAATATGCCCCTTTTGCCACCCACTCTTTATGCTCCTTAGTTTAGGAGTTTAGTGAAAATTTCCCTTCAATATTCAACCCATGGTAGTCAGCAGTTTTAAAGCCACTAAGGGGTCCTTTTACTAATATGCACTAAAACTTAGTGTGTGCTAAATGATAAGACACCAGTAGGAATATAATGGATGTGTTATCATTTAGTGCATGCTAATCGTTAGCGTGCGCTAAATCCATTACTACACCTTATAAAAGGACCCCTAAGCTGTAAACTGCCACAGTCCAAATCTAATCCCGATATTCAATGTTGCCTAGACACTGGCATATAGGGTCCCTTTTATGAAAGCACAGTAGGCACTAACGTGTGCCTACGACATGGCAAAAAGCACTGTCGTGGGACACGTTGAGGCATCCCGCGGTAGTGTGCCCATCAGCATGTGCTAATCCTGTGCAAAAGATATTTTTTTTTATTTTTCAGTACAGGAGGTATGGCTATGGAGGAGGAGTGGCCTAGTGGTTAGAGCACTGGTCTTGAAATCCAGAGGTGACCGGTTCAAATCCCACTGCTGCGCCTTGTGATCTTGGGCAAGTCACTTAACCCTCCATTGCCTCAGGTACAAACTTAGATTGTGAGCCCTCCTGAGACAGAGAAATATCCAGAGTACCTGAATGTAACTCACCTTGAGATACTACTGAAAAAGGTGTGAGCAAAATCTAAATAAATAAATATGGGCAGAGAGTAAGCGTGTTCTGGGTACTGTGGGCACATTGCTACATGCTGCCTGATTACCATGGGGTTAGCATGGGAGCCCTTAGTGCCAACAAAATAGGTGTTGTAAGGGCTCCCACAGATATGACTGAAAAACAGAAGAACGGCAACCCTTGTAGCCTTGCAAACAAAACAGTCACAACAAGGGCGACAGAAAAAAGGAGGGGGAACAGCAGATTATGTGAAAACTTGCACTTTATTCAACATCCAGGACTCGACACGAGCCGTGATTTGGCCCAAAAGGGCCTTCCTCAGGATTGACTTGAATTGGATGTATATTATTGAAACTATCAAGGTGCTGGTATATTACTACTACTACTACTATTTAACATTTTTCAATGTCTGAATCAAGGATTAGTCCTGGCTGTTGTGGTTCTGGTTCTCAGGTATGCAGTGAAGGTGTATGCAGAGGGAAGGAGTGAAGGCCTACTGCATACACCTTCACTGCATACCTGAGAACCAGAACCACAACAGCCAGGACTAATCCTTGATTCAGACATTGAATATACCAGCAACTTGATAGTTTCAACAATATACATCCAAGTCAAGTCACTCCTGAGGAAGGCCCTTTTGGGCCAAAACACGGCTCATGTCAAGTTCTGGATGTTCAATAAAGTGCAAGTTTTCACATCATCTGCTGTTCCCCCTCCTTTTTTTCCGTCGCCCTTGTTATGACTGTTTTGCTCCCACAGATATGACCATGCGTTAATTGGAAAATTAGTGCATGACCATTAAAAAAATATATGGCAATGTGGCCATTTAACTGCCACACTAATACTGCTGTCTGCAGCACATGGAAAATCCATGCAATGACAACAGCACCGGACACTTAGTGCACCCTTCCCACCCCTTAGCGCATCATCATTTTCAGCACTAGAAAAATGTATTTATTTTTGTACCTCCAGAGTGTACCCGGTGGTAATTGTGCAGTGCTGTGTGCTGACGGTTACCACCAGATTAACGTGGGAGTCCTTACTGCCATCTCAATGGGTGACAGTAAGGGCTCCCCCTGAAATGGCCGTGCGGCAAGTGCTTTACTTACCACCCGGCCATTTCCTGTAGGAAGACAAGACTTCCCTTTTAACAGCTGCAGTAAAAGGGGGCTTCAGCATGTTTGCCGCAGCTTGGTAATTGTTAATTGTTCCTATTCTTTGTCTTTAATTCTTGTATCTCCTGGTACCACAGTGTCAATGGAAATCACAGTATTGTTTTCGATTGCCGTGATATCTATTATTATTATCATTTTAATTTTGACATGCAAATAGAGCTCCTTTAGTGGGAATTATATCTTATATATGAGTAAATATGTATTAATAGGTGTTTTGTGTGTTTCAAGAGTGTAAATTTGGAGATGGTATTGGAGTTCATTCTTACAGAGGTGTTTTAAATGTGTGGTAATATATTAATGCTTTTAGGGGCCCTTCTACTAAGCTGCGTAAGTGTCTACGCACACCCAACGTGTGCCAAAATGGAGTTACCGCCTGACTACCGCATGGCTCTTGCGGCAATTTCATTTTTGGCGGGTATCCGATAGCGCGTCTGAAAATTATTTTTTATTTTCGGGTGCACGTAACGGACGTGTGCCAAGTGGCATTTGGTGCCCGTAGGTCATTACCACCTGGTTACCGCCTGAGTCTTTACCGTTAGGTCAATGGCTGGCAGTAAGGTCTTAGACCCAAAATGGACGTGCAGCATTTTTCATTTTGGGGGGAAAAAATTTTAAAAAGGCTTTTTTTACAGGCATGCTAAAAAATGGATTGGCGCTCACCCAAAACCCACGTCTACACTACCGCAAGCCATTTTTCAGCGCACCTTTGTAAAAGGACCCCTGTATGTGATAAACCTTCATAGGATTCAGAAAGAAGCAGCACAAATGTGCCAAGACATACTGTGATTCCTAATGGAAGTGATGACTGGGAGTGGACGTCTTTCAAAAACATTAAACATTAAAGAAAGAATTAGAATGAAAAAAAAAAAGGAAATCCCTTCTCTTTTTTAATCTTAGAAGAAAAAGCATGAAGTGGAAGATTGTGTTAGTGAATTTTACCTACAGTTTTTCTGACTAATCTTTCTCTAAGGTCATTTCTTTAATCTTCATTGAGAAAATCAATGAACTGTTTGAAATTCTCAATTAGAGATGCCAATGAGGTTTATTTTCAGACATAAACAAAAGGCTGTAATAATGCCTAAAGCTACATGTAGGTCCCAATGCTCTTAGGCTCAGAGGGCTTTAGCTTAGGGAACAACTAGCATGCCAAAGGATAGCGCAAATAGCATGCTAATCACATTTAAATTAGGTTATTCCCAATTCACTCTGTTGCTCAAAGAAGAGTGCCCTGAACTAGGGCGCCATTTCAGCCGGGTACCTAATGCCAGCTCAGAGCTGTCATTAGCGTGTTTGAAGAGAGGATTCAAAGAGAGGAGAAAGTGTTGGGAGTAGGTTGAAAGCTGCCACAACTTCTTCCCGCATCAAGGACGTTTGGGCTTCAAAAAGTGTAAAAAAGTACAACTGTCTATAGGACGAACATACAATAAAAATTACCTGCATAAGTCAAGCAACTCAGGCTGCAGTACCTGAGTCTTAACCCCTCAAATAGGGATATCCTTATTCTAAAAGAATTTCAAGAAGCTTCTTTAGCAGATTTAGGGGTCCTTTTACTAAAGCACGCTGAAAAATGTCCTGCGGTAGTGTAGATGCGTGTTTTGGGTGCACACAAAATCATTTTTCAGCGTACTTGTTAAAAATGCCTTTTTAAAATTTTTGGCAAAAATGGATGTGCGGCAAAATGAAAATTGCCGCGCGTCCATTTTAGGTCTGAGACCTTACCATCAGCCATTGACCTAGCGGTAAGGTCTCATGCAGTAACTGGGCGGTAATGGTCTATGCACGTAAAATGCCAATTACTGCCCACATGCTAGAAAATAAAAATGTTTTCCGGCAAGCGTAAAAAATGAAATTATCACACGGGCCACGCAGTAGCTGGGCAGTTACTCAGAATTGTCATGCTTTGGACGTGCATAGGCACTTACATGGCTTAGTAAAAGGGCCCCTAAAAAGTAGTTTTACTTCCTTCCGTCTTCCCTTCTCCCCCCTCTGATGTTTCTGCTCCCCAGACTAAGCATACGCAAAAGAGCATTGCCCCAGATACCATCCTCCCCTTAACTTCAAAACAACTTTCCAATGCTTAACACTAAAAGTGTGCATATATTTTCATCTCATTAGCATTGAGCATTAGGGACTTGTTCTGATATGCTGTTCTGACTCTATTTCTCTGGCACTGTTCGGTACAGCACCAGCGTTTTGAGCATTGTAAGCTCAGTGATTATTACTATTCAGTTGGCTATTGTCCCCTGTTCCCCATTTCTCAGCTATCCTGAGAGAAATAAAAGACCTGATAAGCAAATCACATTTGGCATATTTGGTTCCCAGCAGACACTTTTGTTACCAGTTCTGGTGAAAGAATATGTTGGATTGCATTGTGTTTGTATTAAACATAGACCAACATGACCTACATTTTGTCTATCTCCAGATACTACTATTTAAGTCAGTTTTGCTCAGGTAGCCAGTCCTCTTCAGTCAGGTTTTTTATTTTTATTTTTTTTGCTTTTGCTTGTTTTACTAGGATTCTTTTAGAGTATTCACAGCTTCTACTAATTTAACACAGAAGAATCTAGTAAGAGTGAGTGAAAATTCAAAGAGCTGATATTTATATGAAATGATTGCTAGTTTATTTTGGTTCAAATCTGATTACCTCTCCTCTCCAATTTTATTGAACAATAGTGATTGCATCCTAAGGGGCACTTTTACCAAGCTGTGATAAGCAGTAACATGCTTACCCATGCACTAAAATATGTATTTTTTATTTTTTAGTGTGTCTGGAGCTGGAGAGTGGGAATTTCTGCTCTAATCAGTTAGCGTATCAGCATTGCTGCACGATGATTAGTGCAGGATTACTGTGTGAGCTCTTACTACATACAAAATAGGTAGTGGTCAGGGCTCACACACTAATTTGTGTTAATGGCTACACTAATTGTATTTATTTATTTATTTATTTATTTGATTTATTTATTTATTTATTAAGATTTATTTACCATTTTTTTAAGGAATTCACTCAAGGCGGTGTAGAGTAAGAATAAATCAAACATGAGCAACATTATGGCAACATTAGCACATGTCCATTAAACCAGAAAATGGAAAATAGGCCATTTTCCAGCCACGGCAAAAAGTAGCCTTAGCGTGTGGGAAAGACCCTCGTAAGGGCACACAAGGCCACATTTTGTCACAGCTTTGATAAAGGGCTCCTTAGTGATAAAAATGCTTTCTGAGGTAGTTCTCTGTCTTCACAGATCTTAACAATGGCATTCACATGCCCCATTCTTGCAATCCACTGTTAGAAATGACAAACACTAGAAAATGTGTGGCAAAAGCTGGCTGTTGCTTTATGAATAACACAAAGCAGACATCATTCAAACTATAAACTCAACAATGCCATCCCCATGTTGGGCATAAAATATAATAAACCATTATAACTCTTCACTTACTCCATCCACTTAACTTTCCCCACTATCCACATTCACATTGGACACCCGGTCAGTCGGTGAAAAACCATGGTTAATACACACTAAGCACTGTGTGGATAATTTTTCCATAGGTCATGGTCTGCGGTAACACTGAACATTACCCTGCAGCGCCCATTTCAGCGATGTCCATGGGCCTCTAACCCCCCCCCCCCCCATTAAATTACAAAATTTGAAACTTTCAATAGACCAACAGGTAGAATGACTAAACAAAATGCCACTGTGAACCACTCCCCAACCTCAATCCTCTTTTCTCACTCTACTATACCCAAAATTCCCAGGGTGGGTGGGAGGGTCAAAATATCCCTTCAGCCTAACCTTCAAAAGATTGCTTGCCAAGGTCAGTAACCCTATGCTAGCTCCTAAATCCCTGCTTTGATCGGTACACAGAATGTCTTGTGCATCAATTAAACTCCCCCCATCTATCCCCTCTGACTAACTTCTGTTGCACAGGCCACCATTAAACTCTGCACTTACAGTCTGCAGCTATGTGAGATTCTTCCTGCTTGGTTCTGTTACCTGCACTCTGAGAGGTGGTTAGCTTCCTGCATGTGAGCCTTTCTCTCTAATCACAGGAGTCCCAACTATCTGAACTTTGATAGGTTTGTTTCCTATATGTGTCCCTTCTGTTATAGAAGTACTGGCCAAGGAGGTTAGATTGAGAACAGAAGATGGTATGAGCCTATCTAGCCTATTATATGGGCTGAAGTCAGTAGGCAGAGCTTGCTGGCAGTAGACGGAGATTGCCACCATTTTCGCTCACCCAAAACAATAGCAAACACTATTGAAAACAATAGCAATAGATTATTAGAACTAACGGACTGCCTATGCATGGTCCATCTGTAAAAACGTCAAACACAGAAGAAAGCGGACCTCCGCACTGTAAAATCCAAGAGAAGGGCACAGCGAAGGCAACAAGATAGATGATGCCAATCAAACTTCTACTGGACTCGAGAAAAGTTCACAGCAAGAGTTTATTAATCAAAAAAATGGCCTCGACACGAATCGTGTTTCGGCCACTCTGGCCTGCCTCAGGAGTCCTTGTATGGCACAGTGCTGTTTATCCTTTAGGAAAAGTCTTCTCCAAGTGTTGGGGTTTGCTATCAAGACCTGGAAAATGTTGAGTCAAATAAACTTTTCAGCTCCTATAAACCAATACAAAAGACACTGCTCAAAAAGCGTAAAAAGTCAAAAGCTGTTCCAGTTGGATAGGCAGTGCCTTAAAAAGTGGACAAAAGTTTTTTGTTTTTTTTTTAAACTTAACAATTATTTTAAATTTATTTGAACGCTTACCCTATCTAGATATGAAATAAAAATGGAGTATCACTAAAACAGCTTAAAAATTATTGTAGCTACTAGAAACAGTACTTATAAACTCTGTGTTTTGTACTCATTTTTCTACACTGTTCTATAGAATACAGATGGCCAATTTTCAGTGAGATATCCTGTTTCCTGATGGGTTCATCTTAACTGTTGTTGTAATCTGCCTTAGGAAGCCTGGTGTTAAAAAGATGGAATATAATGAAATTAGATGTTAGTAAAATTAAACTTTCTGTTCATTGGAGTACATGGAATCACATTTTCACTTCATCTATTTTATAGAAGTTTACATTTTAGATACACAAATGGATTATTCTGTTTTGAACATGTTTCAGAAAGGAGTGGTTTTATAAGTCAAAATAAAAATAAATATTTTGTTTCATGTAGATCTCTTTTATTTAAACATAACTAAATGGGCTATAAGCCCCTAATGTGGTCCATTGGTTTTCTTAGATTTTGTTCTTGTGATGACTCATACTGTGCAAACTAAAAACTCTTCTCTTCTATCTGGTCGATAATAAAAGGAGCTCATTTTGAACACTATCCACCCTAAAAAGGTTGTTTTCTGGATGTACATGAGGATTTGTGATATTGAATAAATAAGTATATGTCTTTATTCCTAGTCATGCATCCAAAGGTTATATAGCTCTTTCAAGAAAGCCAGTTAATTGTGGAACATAACCACAGAGGCATGGTATGGTTGCATTTTCAATATGGTAATACTAGAGCCCAGCTAAGGAACATGTTATTTTGAGTTAGTCTTCACTGGACCAAACTCTCTTTCCTTGTGTCATCACCATCCAGCTGGATAGGCAATATCTTAAAAGGTGGAGGATAAAGGATTTTTTTTTTTACATTTATATCCCAGTGAGACAAAATAATAAAATTCAGTTATTTATGGGTGCAAGTAGATATGTCTGAAACATTAAACAAAGTTGAGATTAGCATACATACCCAACTAGAAATGTCTGTCATTTAAGCCACATCTTCAGAAATCACAGCCGTACGTATATAAAGTTATTCAAACATTATCACATGCACACACCAGAACAGGCATCCATACACACATTGCAAAAGTAAACAACAACTTCTACAGAGTACATCCAAAACTTAATTTTTATTTTCTCATTTCCATCTTCCAAAATTCTAGACAGCAGATGTACAGATCAGCAGGATGCAAAAAAGTCCAAAACAAGTAGAGTCAGAAACAACACAGTTTATACCTAATTGTTCAGCCACCCTTAGGATTCACCTTTGGATTTAAAAGCAAGACCATGTGCATGTAAGGACTGGGTAAACAAATTAAAGCAAATGTCCTTAATATGTAATAGCAGACACCCTGAATCAACAGATTTATTTTCCACTGAATATAGATAACTTTGTAAGAACTTGGAAGCAAATAGTGTTCTGAACTGGACAATGTTGGTACATTTAGACCGACTCTGGATAGAACTTCTGTATGAAAGAAGCCCTTCCCTCATTATTCAATACCCCACTGTGAAATAGTAGTTATAAAAAAGGCAAGTACATTTTTATAATATACCACTGCATTCCACAAAACAAAAGGAGCAAGATCCCACATGCTATCTTTTTCTTTTCATGTAGGCACAGGAAAAAAGGTGTTAAATGCTCCCAAGTTTCTACCTAATTAGTTTTTTTTAAACTGTACTTATAAATTGTAAGTCTTATTGTTAAGCACCTGATTCTCATAACTTGATGTCAGTTGTGGTGTCCCTTTACTAGGTGGAAAACATCTCTGCATAAATACAGTGAGCCCCTTTAACCAGCCCCTCCAAATTACAATTTAGAACTAATTACTACTCTAACCAATGAAACCAATACTTCCAGAGAGGAGAAACTTCAGTGGCAGATATTTTGAAATTCTAAAACACAGCATTAACAGTAACTACAGCAGCAGCTGTAGCAAGTTGAAAAATCATTATGGATTACTAACTCTGACAGGAAAAAAACAAGCAGCAGTTTCCTGCCTCAGCATGGAGAGTTTAAGCCCTCTACGCACTGGATCTATAACCTAGGCACAGCTACCATATCTTCTATTTGCTCAGGAGAGCAATCAGAGGGAGAGGAAATTCTGTTCCTCCCAGCATGCTGAGAGGCGGACAGTAACAACAAAGCTCCAAAAGGCACTGAGAGCAGAACACAGGTGTTCAAAAATATTAATCATAGTGGACCACATAAACTTAGAGACATAGCTCAATATACACAGCTTAATAAATATACAGACACACAATCTGTTAAACACAAAAACACAAACTGCCCCAAGTAATGGGGGCAGAAAAATAATAGTATCAACAAGAATCTTTCTAGGAAAAGGCAGCATCTCAAACATTTCAATGATCTTTATAACTTTAATACACCTAAGGGAAAGCTGAACAAGCCATATTATTAGAGATCCCTATAGATGATCATTGTTAACAGAATACTTGACCTCAGGCACAAATGTAGAACATCAATAGACCCTCTCCAAATATACTATAAGTAATCATAAATATAATCATAAAACCCTAGATTCTATAAAGGGTACCCAAAAATCCATGTCCAATTGATGGTTTGATCCCAAGATGTGCATGCAGCCTAGTTGATTAATGAGCCAATTGACACAAATAATTGGACACTAACAATTGATTATTGATCTTAATTGGCATTAATTTGGGTTGAATATACATCTGGCTGTGTGCTGTTCTATAAGCCTGGATGCCCAAATCCCATAATACACAACCCAAAAGGGACATGGCTATGGGGGGGGGGGGGGGGGTATGGGTGGGTCAGGGGCATTCTCAAAAGATGTGCATAGTGTTATTTATTTTTAAAATTCCTACTCTGAACCATCTACAATTCTGAGCGGAGTACAAAAAAAATCCATAATCAAATACTATATAGTAAACTCATATATAACTTATAAAGCTCACAGAAATCAACACAAAAACATAGCCCAAATAAAAACATATAAAGAGGGATATCATCTGAGAGCAACAGTAAATATCATAAACTGATATTCTGAGGTAAGAGTGGACGCTTGCTGAAACAATAGGGTCTTTAATGGGAGAGCAGAGTAAATTATGTATCTCAGCTAGTAAGCAGCTTGTAGATTAAAAAACACTTTGAAATGTCTGTAAATAAATGCTAGAAGCCTAAAAAATAAAATGAGAGAGTTAGAGTATACAGTACTGAATGAAGAGGTAGATATAATTGGCATCTCAGAGAACTGGTGGAAGAAGGATAACCAAAGGGACACTGTGAGGTTCATTTTCAAAGCACATAGACTTACAGAGTTACATAGGTTACTGTGGTGCTCGTTTTCAAAAGAATGTCCAAAAAGTGTCATGAAGCACCACTTGGACAGATTTCTTCTCTAAGGAGCCCGTTTACTAAGCTGTGTAAGCGTCTATGTATGCCCAACGCACACCAAAATAGAGTTACCGCCTGACTACCGCATGGCTCTTGCGTAATTTCATTTTTGGTGCACTTCTGATACGTGCGTCTGAAAAATATTTTTTATTTTTGGGGCTCATAACAGATGTGCGCCAAGTGGCATTTGACGTGCATAGGTCATTACCACATGGATTCTTTACCATTAGGTCAATGGCTGGTGGTAAGGTGTCAGATCCAAAAATGAATGCGCAGCAATTTTGATTTTGCTGCACATCCATTTTCTTAAAAAAAAAAGGCCAGGCGCGTTAAAAAATGGATCGTCGTACGCCCAAAACCTGTGCCTACACTACCGCAAGCAATTTTTCAGCGCGCCTTAGTAAAAGGACCCCTAAATGTCCAAATTGGTATTTTTGAAACCTGTTTTGCAGATGTTTATCTATGCATTTCATCTGCAGTGCATCCAAATCACAAGGAGGTATGTTGGGGAATTTTGAAGGCGGGATTAGGACAGGCTTAGAGTGTGTCTAACACTTTTACAGCTATAATGGAACAAAATGAAAATGTCTAGGGTGAAAACGTCAATGTGTGCCCTAAATAACCGCTGGAGGGAATCAGGGAATACCCCCCCCCTTACTTCCCCAGTGGTCATTGACCCTCTCCCACTCCCCAAAATGTGAATAAAATGGTACTGACCAGCCTCTATTACAGTCTCAGATGTTATAACCAGGTCCATTCGAACAGCATGCAGGTCTTTTTATCTGTACGCATGGTTCTATGCATAAATTCACATGCAATTTTATAATAGCCTATTACCTAAGGAATGCCCTCCCCAGACCTATCCGATCAATCAGGAACTATCTACCCTTCCAGAAATTACTAAAAACCCATCTATTCAAGCAAGCCTACCCAAATGACCCAAACTAATCCTATGCACCCTTTTACCCAACACTTGCACATCTCAACCCACCTATATCTTTTATTATTCTGCTATACTTAACTTATATTTTCCCTATCAAGTTTCACTATCAATAATCTATAATCCCTATTACTATGTAAGCCGCATTGAACCTGCTTTGAGTGGAAAAGCGCGGGGTACACATGTAATAATAAATAAATAAAATAGCCGTGTTCTGCATGTAAAACATGCTTTACTACTACTACTACTTATCATTTCTATAGCGCTACTGACATACACAAATGCTTTATCAAATTAATATGTAAATATATTCCTGAGATACCATGGTTCATGCTTTTTTCACTTTCCTGATGGCTTTTCCTTACTGTAATATAATGATTAATTTCAGCTATCTCTTTTTAAATCGATGGGCGGTATATCAAATATAATAAAATGAAAACATTTGTGGTTTTGATTGAGGATATCATGTATGGTAAATATGTATGCTGCTGGGATTTATTGTAGTTTTATGAACCTGTACATCACTATAAGCTATAAGGAAAGGTGATTAATAAGTTTAATTTTTAAATTAAAATCTCTGCTTCCCCCAGTTACCTTTTAACTAGGAAACACATTGAGAAAATTAAATGTTGCACACAGGTAGTATTCAGAATCAGAACACAATGAATACCTTGCTGATATTTGATGGAGTAAGAGTTATGAAGCTTCTGATGTGATCTACGCTACAAACCTTAGCTTTTAAGCTGTTCATAGATTCACTCTATCTTTCATCCTGATTTGCAATGGTTTGGTTGTTCCATTCTTCAGAGTTAGAGGAGAGATGACATTAGGGAGTTATCACCTCAAACACAGATGTAAAGTGATAAAACATTAGGTAATAAAGTGGCCTGGATTTGTGTAAAACCTGCCAATTGTTTTTACCCATAGAATTTGCTAAAATAATCAAAGAAAAATTATGTATATATGTTGATTATTGCACCACAAAAACACACTCACACAAACTGGCATCTGCTTTTTGTATACCTTTCCTAAGGGGAGGGGGAACTACGCACGTAATTTAAATTATTTAAAACTACACCCGGGATTCTACATATCGTGTCTCTATTTCACTTGGAAATCAAAGCATATTCCATAACAATGTGTATATCTTAGGGCCACTTTTACTAAGCCACGTAGGCGCCTATGCGCACCCAACATATGCAAAATTGTAGTTATTGCGTGGCCCTTGCTGTAATTTCAATTTTGGTGTTTGTCCACTATGCACATCCGAAAAATATTTTTTATTTTCTGACACACAGCAGCTATGTGTGTCAAGTGGCATTTGACGTGCGTAGACCATTACCACCCGGTTACCGTGTGAGACCTTACTGCTAGGTCAATGGCTTGTGGTAAGATCTCAGCCCCAAAATGTACGCACGGCAATTTTCATTTTGCCGCACATCCATTTTCAGCAAAAATTTTAAAATGCATTTTTTGTAGGTGCCCTGAAAAATAATTCTGCGCGCCCCCAAATCACACATCTACACTACCGCAGGCCATTTTTCAGCGTACCTTAGTAAAAGGACCCCTTAATTAGTTAACAAGCTAATCAGCGCTGATAAATTAGATAAGCAATTATCAGCACTAATTGGCATTAATTAGAATTTACACAAACTATTTGCTAAGCGTATTCTGTAACTTGGCGTGCGTAAATTCTAAGTGCATAGTTGAAAAGTAGGAGTGGTTATGGCAGTGGAATGGGCGGGTCATGGGCATTTCTAAAATCTATGCCTACTCTGTGCCTAATTTAGGCATCAGGATAAACACCAGGTTTTAGTTGATGTAATCGACCACTACTGAATTTAATCACATGGAGCAGCACCTGTCGTATTCTATAACGTAGAAAGCACAGCAGCAGATCAGTGAGAGATATCCAAAACTTTATTAGTAGTACCATATACCAGAATGTTGCCCAACACAGGCCGTGTTTCGCCCGAAAGGGCTGCGTCAGGGGCTAAAATAATAAAACACATAAAATAACAAATATAAGAGATAATATAAAAACAATAACTGAAAAACCATGACCAATACAATATACCAATCAAAAAATCCTTAAAAATATAGACCCATATAAATAATAGTGGTATTAAAAAATATAGACATATATATATATAACCCTCTCAGCAATGTAAAAGTGTAAACAAGAATATCAATAAAATAAATATCAAAAATATCAAAATAAAAATCATAATTATCAGGAGAACCATCGACAAATCATAACCACATCATAATGTATCAAAATGTGCACATAAGTATATGACAGATACATATTAACACTTCACACATATACATATGTATATAAAATACATCAATTTACCAATAATGTGTGTATATAAATAATTCCTTGATTTCACTAGTATTAATGTTTAAACAAAATCAAACATAATTGTATAAATATGTTTGGAGGAGTATTTAAAAAGTAAATAAATCACTGATCTGCTGTTGTGCTTTCCACGTTGGAGTTTGCAGATCGCTTGCCATGTTGTTTTTTGGTATTCTATAACATTGAGTTGGTCTACCAGCAGGAAGATGTCAAATGGGGTGCAAAGAAGGAAATCTTAGGCAATTTATTGAAACTTCCTAGACAGAATGAAGGCAGTTATTAGTATAGTTACTGGTAGTATAACCATGAACTACTGTGATTTTAGCAGGGGTGATATGATACAGATGTTCATCTGTATCATCCGCTACAGAAAGAAAAAAAAGCCATAAATGTTTTTAAACACCAAGCGCGGCATCGCAGACAGCCATCAGGCATTGGCTGTCGGCTCTGCAGCCGCTCCTCCTCTCGCCTCTACGTAACTGCCCCTGGAGTAAGACCCTGGAGGAGCGCAGCGACGTGAGAGGAGGAGCGGCTGCAGAGCCGACAGCCAATGCCTGATGGCTGTCTATGGTGCCGCACTTGATGTTTAAAAACATTTATTGCTTTTTTTCTTTTGTAGCGGCCACTGCTGCTCAACAGGAGGAGCAGCAGCGGCCGGACAGCGTTAGCAGTGGCAGGTGTGGGTGGCGAGGGGGTTTGATGCGCCGGGGGGGAGGGGAGGGGGGTCGCTGGACATGGGTGGCTGGAGGGGGGCAGGGGGAGGGGAGGGTCACTGGACATGGGTGGCTGCAGGGGGGCAGGGGGAGAGGAGGGTCACTGGACATGGGTGGCTACAGGGGGGGCAGGGGGAGAGGAGGGTCACTGGACATGGATGGCTGGAGGGGGGCAGGGGAGAGAGAGGTGGGGAGGGGGTCCTGAAACCAGAGAGGAGGGGTGGGGAGGGGGCCATGCAAGATGGGGGGTGGGGGTCCTGCAAGAGGGGGTGAGGGCACACACTCACACACTGTCTCTCACATACACTCTCTCTGACACACTCTCTGTCTATCACACTCTATCTCTCTGTCACACACACACAGTCTCACACACACAGACACTCTGTCTCTCACACATTCTCTCACACAAACACACACACACTCTGTCTCTGTTTGTCTCTCTGACACACACACTCCATCTCTCACACACACTCTCTCTCTCTCTCAAACATACACACTCCGAGGAAAACCTTGCTAGCGCCCGTTTCATTTGCGTCAGAAACGGGCCTTTTTTACTAGTAAGCAATAATTCGCTATCCTAGTGACGGATTTATCAGTTCATAAAACACTCTTTTAGTTTATTTGAAGCAATTTTTCTCTTTTTTCCATTTCTCTGTGAGATGAAGTTATGGTGTGATCCATTATCGTGGTTGTAAATAATTGGTCAGAAGTTCAATTATTATGATGATAATTTGTGATTCTCGTTAAAAAGTGATTGCTCCTTAACTTGATGAAAGCAAGGGGAATCTCTTCAATATGATTTGCCTTTGATATTTCATCTCCTCATTTTGCTACCAGGTTCATTTACCTACTGGGAACAGCAGAATAATAAGGATAACTAGCCCACACTCTAAAGGAGAACTATTAATGTGGAAAATAATATGCCAATAAGAACAGAAATAAAATCTATGAAATGTTTCAACTCTAATAAATTATTGGAAGTTTGGAATTTCAAAGACAAATCTTAACATTTTGCTCAAAAATCTTCTAGCAAAAAAAAAGAAAGGATGAACTAAGAATTGGACAGAGTGTAGGAATAGCCTAATGATTTTAAGTAGCAGTCTAAGAACCAGAATACATGGGACTCATATCCTAAGGATGGTGTTTGTCACTTTGTATGTCTTTTCACCCTCCATTGTCTTGTTTACAAACTTAACTAGTCAAAGACTACACAAGTGTGCAGTCCTTGCATTGACTCCCAGTTCCTTTTCAAATACGCTTTACATATTCTGCTCAAAGAATCTTGTGGTATCAACCAACTGTGTTCAAGCCAGGGGAAAATGACTGCATACCCCTTTAGTTAAGGACATTTGTAAGGGCTCATTAAGTATAATATCTTTTTAATTGTGGCCTCATCTCTGAGGAATGAGATTCCACTTCAGCTGAAGGAAGCTGACTATTATTTCCATTTTCATAAACTGTTAGATATGGCATTTTAAGTAGATATAAGGTTGATTTGATCTGCTTATTTTATTTTATTTTGATTTCAGAAACCAGGCACATCAGATTAAGAGCTTCTTTTACTAAGGCTCGCTAGCATTTTTAGTGCGCACTAAAATTTAGGGCATGCTAAATATTAGTGATGTTTATATATTCCTAAGGACGTCGGTAACATTTAGCACATCCTAAATATTAGCACGTGCTAAAAACGCTAGTGCACCTTAGTAGAGGCCCTAAAAATCCTGCGTTTAAACATGACTGAATTTTATCAATGGATGAAGGATAAGCTAGCAGGGTGGGAGGAAAAGAGAAATGTGGTGCTGGATTATGGAATCTGTATGAGAACTTTGCATCATTACTCAAGTCCTGGATTTCAAGCATGCTGACTTTAGTAAAATGGGGGAATACCGGAGGAAGGAGCTGATGGGCTGGGAAGACATATGAGAAGTGGAAGGACAGTGGTCCAGGCTGAAAGATGCTATAAATATGGCCACAAACCTTTATGTAAGGAGAATACATAAAAGCAAGAGAAAAAGGAAACCGATATGGTTCTCCAAGCAAGTGGCTGAGAAAATAAAGGCTAAAGAGTTGGCGATCATGAAATACAGAAAAACTCAAGAAGAGGAACACGGAGAGGAATACCGGATGAAACTGAAAGAAGCCAAGAGAGAGATACGTCTGGCGAAAGCGCAAGCGGAAGAACAAATGGCTAGAAATGTAAGGAGGGGTGACAAAAATTTTTTCAGGTATATTAGTGAAAGGAGGAAGACTAAAAAGGGAATTGTGAGACTGAAAGATGCTGTGAATCACTATGTAGATAATGATGAAGAAAAAGCAAATTTGCTAAACAGATACTGTTTGCACAGAGGAAAATCCTGGAGAAGGACTACGATTGACTGGCAAAAGTACATATGAGAATGGAGTGGATATAGCACCGTTCATGAAAGAGAATATGTATGAACAACTTGAAAATCTAAAGGTGTACAAAGCCATGGGTCCGGACAGGATCCAGCCCAGGATATTGTGGGAGTTCAGAGAGGTTCTGGCGGGTCCTCTTAAAGATTTGTTTAATAAATCCTTGGAGACAGGAGAGGTTCCGTGAGATTGGAGAAGAGCGGATGTGGTCCCTCTTCACAAAAGTGGTGATAGGGAAGAAGCTGGAAACTACAGGCCAGTAAGCCTCACTTCGGTTATTGGAAAAATAATGGAAGCGATGCTGAAGAAAAGGATAGTGAATTTCCTGGAAGCCAATAAGTTGCAAGATCCGAGACAACATGGTTTTACCAAAGGTAAATCGTGCCAAATGAATCTCACTGAGTTCTTTGACTAGGTGACCGGAGAATTGAATCATGGATGTGCTATAGACATAATCTACTTAGATTTCATCCAACGAATTTCCGGTCGGGCATACTTACCCAAGTATGGGAAGCTTTTGGTATTGTTCATATTAACACCTCGGCATACCATCCCCAAACTAATGGGCTAGTGGAAAGGTTTAATAAAACCTTGAAGACCTTGTTGAGGAAAGGATTAGGCTCACACTATGAAAATTGGGACCAACTACTGCTGTTTGCTCTATATGTGAGCCGAGAATGTGTTCAGTCCTCTCTTGGGGTTTCGCCCTTTGACTTGATGTATGGGCGAGCTCCGAGGGAGGTGCTTGACATGGTAAGAGAACAGTGGGTTCCACTGGGGCAGGAAGATAAGACAGTGGTCTCATATCTGTATGACTTAAAGGGGTGGTTACGGAGATTAGGGGCGTTATCTAGGGAAAATCTCAGGAGAGCCCAGGAGTATCAGAAAGAGAGGTTTGATAAAGGGACTCAGGAAAGGTCATTTGAGGAAGGGGATAAAGTTCTGGTCAGGATCCCGGATGGTCCTCATAAATTTACTAGTAGGTGGAGGGGACCTTGTACAGTGAAGAGGCAGTTGGGGCACGTGACATATGAAGTGAGGAATGAACAGGGGAAAAATCAAACCTATCATGTTAATTTGTTGAAACCTTGGATGGAGAGGAAGGTCTTTGTGGGGAAGGTATGGGAGGAAGAGGAGGAAGACTTAGGGCCTCAAATCTCAGAAATCTTTAGCCCCAAAGAGCCAGTAGTGGGGGAAGGGCTAGAGAAGCAACAGAAGGAAGAGATTCAGACTCTTTTGAGAGAATTTCAAGATGTGCTTACGTCTTGCCCTGGTGAGACACATCTGATAACTCATAATGTTATTACAGAAAAAAGGAAGGTGGTGCGACAGAGACCATATAAGTTATCACCAGTTAAACAGCAGGAGATAATCAAGCAGGTGAGGGAAATGCTGGATTTTGGTGTGATTGAGGAGTCAGTGAGTCCCTGGTCTAGTCCGGTGGTTCTGGTGCCGAAATCAGATGGGACGTGTCACTTTTGTATTGACTTTCGTCAAGTTAATGCCCTGTCCCATCCTGATGCTTATCCTATGCCACGTATTGAGGAACTGATAGACAGGCTGGGGCCTGCGCAGTTCTTGTCTACCTTAGATCTAACAAAGGGATATTGGCAGATTCCCCTTTCATTGGAGTCTCGGCAAAAGACAGCATTTTGTACACCGGTTGGGCTGTTTCAGTTCAAGGGGATGCCTTTTGGATTGAATTCGGTGGCAGCATCCTGCCAGCGTCTGCTGGATAGGGTTTTGAGGCCACATCAGGCGTATGTGGCCACATACTTAGATGATGTGATCATTCATAGCACTGACTGGGAAACTCATCTAGTACAGCTGAGGAAGGTATTACAGTCTTTTAGGGAAGCAGGACTAACTCTGAATCCACAAAAATGTCATTTTGCAAAAAGGGAGGTTATGTATCCTGGATATAAAGTGGGGAATGGACAGGTGAAACCATTGTGTGACAAGGTGAAGAGTATCCGTCAATTTCTTTTGCCCACTACCAAGAAAGGTTTGAGAGGGTTTCTGGGGTTAATAGGATACTACAGAAGGTTCATTCCTCACTTTGCCTCTCTGGCGGCTCCATTGTCAGACATGTTGAAAGGGAATAGACCTAATCAGCTTAGATGGGGGGAGAGAGAGAAGCAAGCCTTTTCGGCTTTACGGTTAGCATTGTGTGAGGAACCCCTGCTTAGAACGGTGGACTTTGAGAAACCTTTTGTGTTGCATACAGATGCTTCAGGTGTGGGGTTAGGTGCTGTATTATCCCAGGTACATGAGGGGGAGGAACACCCAAGGGGGAGGAACACCCAATTTTATATTTAAGCCGGAAGCTGCTGCCTCATGAAACTCGGTATGCCACCATTGAGAGGGAGTGTCTGGCCATTAAGTGGGCTATTCAAGAGTGTCAGTATTATTTGGAGGGACACCCTTTTAAACTGGTTACTGACCCCGCTCCTTTAAAATGGTTAGGGCAAATGAAGAACAATAATGCGAGACTCATGAGGTGGTATTTGGCATTACAGCCCTTCCAGTATTATATTGAGCATCGGGCGGGGACGTTATTGCAACATGTGGATGTGTTGTCCAGGATTGCTAGTCTGGATGGGGAAAATGGTAAAAGGGAAAGGACTAGCAATATTTTGGGCAGGGGGGGTATGTGAGAATCAGAGAAACCACAGAGCCCAGAATGCAGGGAGGGAGAGAGAAAAGCCAGAGTGGAAAAACTACAGATCCCAGAATGCATTGCGGGAGGGGAGGAGGCAGGAGCGTAAAGAACACAGATTTCAGACTGCCTGGAAGAATAGGAGAGATCAGGACAAACGAGTACCTGAGCCACAGGAGAAGAAAGGAGAGGGGGCTGATTGGGAGATGGAATCAGCTGAGGAGAGGGTGGAACACCTGAGGGAGGGGGTGGAGAATGAGGAGATGGAATGGGAGGAGTTGGAGCAGGTGAGAGGAGAAGGGGTGGAAGAGGAAATGGAGGTGGGAGAGGAAGTTGCTGGAGAAGAAGAGTGACTTCTAGAGGAGCCCAAAAGTATCAAGACAAGAACAATGGTCAGGAGAGATCCGGTGGGTGGATGTCAAGAGGTAAAGTGTTGACAAATGAGGGTGGTGGATCTTTAAAGCCTGGCTAAGCTGTGCTGTGTAAAAAGCCTAGCTAAGTTGAACTGTTTTGAGGCCTTGCTGAAGAGGGCGGTGTTTGAAAGCTGGGCTAGCTGAACTTTGGGGAGAAAGCCTGGCTAGCCGAACTGTGTTTGAAGCCTAGCTAGCAGAACTGTGTTTAAAGCCTGATTAGCTGAACTTTGTTGGAAGGCCGGGCCAGCCTAACTGTGTTTGAAGCCTGGCTAGCAGAACTGTGTTTAAAGCCTGACTAGCTGAACTTTGTTGGAAGGCCGGGCCAGCCTAACTGTGTTTGAAGCCTGGCTAGCAGAACTGTGTTTAAAGCCTGACTAGCTGAACTTTGTTGGAAAGCCTGGCTAGCCGAACTGTGCTTAAAGCCTGACTAGCTGAACTCTGTTTAAAAAGACTGGCAAGCTGAACTGTGTTGCACCGCCTTGCTAGCGGAACTGTGTGGCAGTGAGAGCGAACTGCACTGACGAGTGTGGAGTCGGAAGCAGACAGCACGGATAAGGGGGAGAGACAATTACGCAGCTGAGAGAAGCGGTTGACAATATGTCCGGATTTCCCCGGCAGGGCCACCGAGAGGGGGTGCAGGGAGGACAAAATTCCCCGGGCCTCCAAAGGGGACCCAGCACCGCAGTCCCGGATCTCACCCGCCTTTGGCTCCGTCGACCGTCTGCCACCGGGCCGGGCCCCCCACATTGAAATCATCACAGTGCCTCACCTATCACCTCACTCTGTGACTGAAAGCACAGCCAGCAGCGGCCGATCGTATTCTCCTCCCTTCGGGCCTTCCCGCCCTGTGTCCCGCCCTCATCTGATGTAACTTCCACGAGGGCGGGACACAGGGAGGGAAGGCCCAAAGGGAGGTGAATCCAATCTGCTGCTGCTGGCTGCGCTTTCAGTCACAGAGTGCGGTGACGGGTGAGGCGCTGTGATGATTTCAGTGCAGGGGGCCCGGCCCGGTGGTGGTTGACAGAGGGGGGCGGGTAGGGACTGCAGTGCGGCGGCCTGGGGGGGGGCGGCGGCGATGATGACCTCGGGGCGGGGCCCTGGGCCCGGCCCAGTCTCTTGGCAGTCCTGCTTCCAGGAACTCCGTTCACTGGGTAAATCTCTCTTATCTGCACCATTCTCCTCCACCGCTAACTCCATACTCCATACAGTTTAATAGCTATACATACTGGTGCAGTGTTTGAATTGTAAAAGTAGATTTGAATGTTGGGATGTATGAATATATCAGCATTGGTTACTCTTGCTTCTATAAACAATTGGAGACTATTTAAACATGAATTTTTTTTCTAAGTGTACATATTGAGATCTTTAAATCTGTCCCTATACACTTTATGATGCAGACCACTGACCATTTTAGTAGCTGTTATTTGTGTAACTGGGCACCTCACCCACTCTCTATAAAAAAAACTCCTCCTATGTGCACACCCACCTACAGTGTTTGCATCACTGAATATTGGCCGCTTACAAAGTAGTGCACAACCTTAAACCTCTCATTTACACAGATATATTCACATATGAATGTAAATTACTAGAGTCTAGCATGTATATGTGTATTTCCTGCTTATTTTCGAAAGAGAAGGCCAGCCATCTTCCGACACAAATCGGGAGATGGCCGCCCATCTCTCAATGCCGGCGAAATCGGCATAATCGAAAGCCAATTTTGGCCGGCCTCAACTGCAGCCCATCGCAGGGGCAGCTAAAGTGTAAGAGGGCATGTTGGAGGCGTAGCGAAGGCGGGACGGGGGCATGGTTAACACATGGCCGCCCTCGGCCAATAATGGAAAAAAAAAGGCCGGCCCTGACGAGCATTTGGCCGACTTTACTTGGTCCATTTATTTTTAGGACCAAGCCTCAAAAAGGTGCCCCAACTCAACAGATGACCACCGGAGGGAATTGGGGATGACCTCCCTGTACTCCCCCAGTGGTCACCAACCCCCTCCCACGCTAAAAAAAAAATTAAAAATTTTTTTGCCAGCCTGTATGCCAGCCTGAAATGTCATACCCAGTTCCCTGACAGCAGTGTGCAGATCCCTAGAGCAGTTTTAGGGGGTACTGCAGTGCACTGCAGGTAGGCAGACCCAGGCCCATCCCCCCCTACCTGTTACACTTGTGGTGGTAAATGGGAGCCCTCCAAAACCCACCGAAAACCCACTGTACCCATATCTAGGTGCCCCCCTTCACCCCTTAGACCTATGGTAGTGGTGTACAGTTGTGGGGAGTGGGTTTGGGGGGATTTGGGGGGGGCTCAGCAACCAAGGGAAGGGAACTATGTACCTGGGAGCAATTAATGAAGGGTGCCCGGTTGGTGTCCTGGCATGTCAGGGGGGCCAGTGCACTACAAATGCTGGCCCCTCCCAAGACCAAATTCCTTGGATTTGGCCGGGCTTGAGATGGCCGGCTTCGGTTTCCATTATCGGCAAAAACCGAGGCCACCCATCTCAAACCCAGGCAAATCCAAGGCATTTGGCTGGCTCCAACCGTATTATCGAAACAAAAGATGGCCGCCCATCTTTTTCGATAATACGGTTCGGGACCACTCTTTGCGGCGCTGGCCATAAAGATGGCCGCCCATATAGATGGCCAGCGCTGTTCGATTATGCCCCATTTTGTCACCTTAATCTAAGCAGCTCCTTATATAATTATCCCCTTAGCAGTGATATGACACTGTTCTATAAACCATATATTTTTCTCTGTTATCTATGTGGAGAGCAGAAATGAATGTTCATATTACTCGAAGTGTTGGTGCTTAAAATAACACAGTGACTGCACTGGCTGAATACTGAGTCAGTTGTGGATACATGTAAGCAAACCTGACCTACAAAGTGGAGCTGATAGTTTTGAAGCCAGCTTATTGCTAGCAGTCCCATTTTCTACAACTCTCTGGAAGGAGATAGTAATCAGGCTTTTTTTTTTTCTCAATTCAACAGGCAAACTGTTCACTTGATCTATATTGGAAGCCACATGGAAGCAGTTTCTCATGCTTTAAGATAAGAATGCTGATACAGTCTAATCTATTCAGGCAGTCTCAGTCAGCTCTTTCAAAACTGTGCCTTAGGTGCTGTTATGCTTTATTTACAATGGGCATAATAGAGCAGATGCATTCTTAGAGCCTGATAGGGAACATGTCTCCCTCGGAGAAGGAACACAAGGACAAGGATGAGATATACAGGACCTATAACATGCAAAACTCTGTTCATGCCCCAGGGAACAGGGAAAAGTGAGTTGATTAGTAAATTCATTCTGTGCAGCAGCTGAATGAATTTTAGGGGCAGATCTCAGAGGCACTGGAATTCCAGAGCTCCATACAATCCTTAGAATTCATTAACCCATGCTGTACAAGGAAGAATTAATTAAAGAGTAATCTTATAACAGGGTTCCTAGGTTGTTGGGTTTTTTTGTTTGTTTGTTTTTATAACAGATAGGAGGAATAGTCTAGTGGTTAGAGCACCTGTCTTCACATCCAGAGGTATCCGCTTCAAATCCCACTGCTGGTCCTTATGATCTTGAGCAAGTCACTTAACCTTCCATTGCCTCAGGTACAAACCGAGGGGTCCTTTTACTAAGGTGTGCTGAAAAATGGCCTGCGCTAGTGTAAGTGCGTGTTTTGCACATGCACAGATCCATTGTTCAGCGCATCTGTAAAAAATGCCTTTTATTTCTTTTGGCCGAAAATGGACGTGTGGCAAAATGAAAATTGGCGCATTTCCATTTTGGGTCTGAGATCTTACTGCCAGCCATTGATTTAGCAGTAAGGTCTTACGCGTTAACCGGGCGGTAATGATCTATGCATGTTGAATGCCTTTTACCACCCGGTTAGTGCCGCTTGCCAGAAAATTATAATTATTTTCCGTTGTGCCTAGTGGACACACATAAAAAATGAAATTACTGCCTGGGCCATGCGTTAGCCAGGTGGTAATTCCAAATTGACACATGTTGTACGTATGTAAGCACCTAAGCAGATTAGTAAAAGGGCCCCTTAGATTGTGAGCACCCCTTAGGACAGAGAAATATCCAGTGTACCTGAATGTAATTCACTTTGAGCTACTACTGGAAAGGTGTGAGCAAAATCTAAATAAATAAATAAATAAATATGTTACACCTATTTTATAAAGGCATTATATTTGTCCTACTTCAGCCCAACTATTCTCTAAAGAAAGGCCTACCCTTATGCCTTGTAAATTGTGACAAGGCTACTGCCCAGAGGTACAAAATGAAACAACAAAATCCTGAACTACGTCTCCCAGAATGCATTGCCCGTCCCAGCAAGGGGAGCCCCAGGGATAGACAAGATGGATATATACCAACTCTGACCACAGGAGGGAGGGAGAAGGAGGAAGCCCAGTTCCCCTGGCTCCGTAATCAATACATCATGCCTCCCACCTGTGGAGGGAAGGGTGGGGTGAGAAGCAGGAGGAGAAGGGGATGGATTGGGTGGAGGAGGGGATTAAGGAGGCTGAGCAAGAAGCAGAAGGAGGGAGGATGGAATGGGAGCTGGAGAGCCCTGGGGAAGGTAGCCCCTGAAAGTGGAAAGCTATGTGTTTAAAAGTTTTTTTGATTTAAAACCTGTTGTAAGGAAGAAGCCTGTTTTGACTTGAACTGTTTGCTGGGGGCAGAGGGCTGGAAGAGTTATAAGCCTGGTTCCCCAGCTGCTCCTGATTGTTGTGTAAGGACTGTGGGAGCTGGAAACCCTGGTTGGACAGGAGGGAACAATCCTGCTGAAAGGCCAACACTGCTTGTGATACGTACTGTGAAAAGGAAGTATTTCCAAAGGGAACTATTGCAGCCTCAAGAAAGGTCAGAGACTTTGGATTGCTGGGCCTGGGGCAGCCCTAACCCAGGGCTGGACTGAAGCTTTTGTTGGTAACTTGGAAACAAAATAAAAAGAAAATAATATTTGAAAGTATCTGCTGGTGGCAATTTGTGGGGCTTGGATTAATCCTGGGGAGGAGACTTCCTTCCTCCCCCTACTGGCGCAGCGGTCCCGTTTACAAAATGTATATGCTATACAACAAAACCACATTGTTTTATATGTATATATACCGCTGGGTAACTTTATAAAGCGCATATACCCTATCATTTGGCATACACTAAAATTATTTAGAGGTCCTTTTACAAAGCTGCAGTACAAAGTGGCCTTAGCATGCCTGCATTGGGCTTACTGCCATTTTGTAAAATGGCCCGTAAATCAAAATCAATACAATTTTTGCCCCTACTTTTCTGCTGAGACCCAGAAGAGATGAAAAAGAGCCAGCAGTATAGTTTTTAAATGCTTGTTGTGCCCTGTATATTTACTTCTGCAAAATGAAACCAAATTAAAATGGTAGCCTCACTCCTTAATTGACGGCCTTTACACATATAGGATTATAAAAATAGTTATCTATATGTGGAAGTGGTGCTACTAGCATATGGAAGTTCTGAAATCACCATTTCCATGTGTAAGTGCTAACCAGGGGCGTATCTGGACTCTGGCGGTAGGGGGGGCCAGAGCCAGAGGGAGGGGGCACATTTTAGCCCCGCCACCACCGATCCCCCCCGCCATTTCTGGACCCCCACCCGCCACTGCCAGACCCCCCCTCACCACCAATGACACTCTCCACCCCCTCCCGCTGCCGCCAACCCTCCCCCCGCTGCTGTCACTTACCTTTGCTGGCGGGGGACCCCAACCCCCTGCCAGCCGAGGTCCTCTCTTCCATGCAGGCTGCAAGTTGCAATGCTTCCTGTTCTTCTGAGTCTGACGTCCTGCACGTTGTACGTGCAGGACGTCAGACTCAGAAGAACAGGAAGCGTTGCAACTTGCATCCTGCACGGAAGAGAGGACTTCGGCTGGCGGGGGCTTGGGGTCCCCCGCCAGCAAAGATCGGCGACGGGTTGGTGGCGGGCATGCGGGAGGGAGGGGGAGGTGGAGAGGGTCGATGGTAGGGGGGTCCAGGGTGAAATCTGCGGGGGCCCAGGCCCCTGTGGCCCCACGCAGATATGCCCCTGGTGCTAACAGCTCACATGGAAGCTGCCAAGTCATGCTGTTCATTTTTTCAATGTGTCAATTTACTTATATATATATATTTTAATAGGGATTTAGTAACCACCTTTATGAAGAGATTCACCCAAGGCATTTAGGGTGTCTTTTACTAAGGCGCTTGCATTTTTTAGTGCTCGCTAAACGTTAGAGATGCCCATAGAAATACATTGGTGTCTCTAGCATTTAGTATGCGCCTATTTTTAGCGTGCGCTAAAAACACTAGCGTGCCTTAGTAAAAGACCCCCTTACAGCGGTACAGTTTAACATAAAACTTACAATTTTGTTAACAGCATAACAATAGTAACATTTGTAAAATGGCTACACCCACCCAGGGGTACTCCTGCAGGTATTTTAGACTTTGCGTCGTCAGGTCCTTTTCTAAAATACAATTGGAACTGAACACATCCTGATCTGGATGTCTCAGTTCTGATTGTTATGTTCTGTGTAAAATGAGGGCTCTAAACAAGACTAAATGTTCCTTGAAATAGCTCTGTGGTGCATCTCTGTTTCCCTTTAAGAGGACCCTTCCCTGTTGCTGCTCACATCCCAGCCAGGACCTTCTCAGAGCTCTGGAGCTGGAGACATATGGCTTAAAGAATGTTTACGGGTCTCCTGAGTAAAAATCATCTTCCGTGGGGACGTTTGAAAATGTAGAAACAGATTTGCTAAGTACACTTGTTACTTTAGTGTATACTAATGCCATTAGTTCATTTTATTAGTAAATAGATCTGAGTGCATAATATATGATCTGCAACAAATAATGTTCATTTATGTATGTTAATGTTCGGTAATATGGTAACTCAGTGTAATAAACAGAGCTCTTAAATTGGCCTCTTCATTACTGCGAGGCAAAATCTGCTTAAATATAAACAGATTATTTGGTTAACTTTAAATGGATTCTCAACAGACTTTAAGTCAGACTACTGAATATATATTCCTAAATATAAACAGGGAAATCATCTATTGAAGGGCTATATATATATATATATATATATATATATATATATATATATATAAAGGTGGGGGGGAGTTATTAAGCTGCATTTTGGCTCTAATGCACATTATTTGCTCTTAATGTGCATTAACAGGCAACAATGAGTGTTATCTTACTGTACGAGACATTAATATTAGGTACTGTGGGATACATAGTAAAGAGATTTAAAGCACACAAATGCATGTAAAACAGCCCTTTACTATGTAAATTGAATAATACTGCTTGGGTTGAATACCACAAAGGCACGTTATTCCTGGAAAAATATCACCAGGAAAAAGCTGGTGCTGTTTTTCCATTTTGCAATTATTAGGCCGAGAATGATTCCAGGCTGCCTCTTAAAAGGGTCAGACAGAAGTATCCCCCCACCCCACCCCACCTATGTTTGAATGACTGCAAGCACCTTTATTCTTGTACAGCTAAAATGACTAACCTGTGGCACTGATAGGCAGATGATCGAAAGCCCCGTGCTGTTCCAAGCAGCGCTCTGAAAATAGCGCTGGAACAGCAAGGGGCTTTACCGTCCCTATGATCAGAGATAATGGCATGCAAATTTAAGCATGCTATTATCTTTGATCATAGGGTAAAAGCGCAGGAGGATTGTGCCTGAGCATGCACTCAGGCACAATCCTCCTGTATTTGTTTCACAGGTCTGAGCTGTCAAAAGTCCAGACCTGTCAAACTTAGGGGCTGGTGACCCCCCTGCAATACAAGGCCCTGGTGGCCTAGTGCCTCCCTGAACCCCCACACCCCCACCCCAAGGAGCTCCAGTCCATCCAATCCCCCTGACACAAGTTCACTGGGGGCTGGAGATTCAGTAGACCTCCAGCCCCCTAACCCCCCTCATACTCCAAAATAAAAGCCCTAGTGGCCCTGTGGGCCACAAACACAAGCCCCCCCCAACCTAGTAGTCTAGCATCCCTGAAGTAATGGAGGAGGAGGTGGTACACTCCCTCCTCATCCAGCGCTGCTTTGAAAATGGCAAACGCCCAGCCCTGCCCAGTGCATCCTGGGATGCACTGGCAGGGGCTTCATCACCATAAAGGGGTGTCTCTATCATTAGTGTGCGCTAATTTTTAATACATGCTAAAAAGTTTGCACGCCTACAGCGTGGCTTAGTAAACAGGGCCCTCTATTCTTTTTCTTATCTTTCAGGTTTTACACACAGACACCTTCAATGATCTAAACAGGTAAGTTTTCCCCCTACTCTCTTTTGCACTTTTAGTGCTCTCTCATTTATAGTTCAGATTTCCTTTACTATTTTCTCTTGTGTACACATTTTTAATTAGCCGTTCTCTATGTTTTTCCTCTGGCTCTCTTGACCAGTAGCACTTTTTCTTCTAGGTGATGATCTCTAGCATCATGTTTCTTCCCGTTCTTTTCCTACTAAACTATCTCAACCAACTCAATTAAGAAAAAAAACAGAAAACAGAAAAAAAAACCCTGACTTCATTGACGAGTGCACACTGTTAAATGTGTTCTGCCTTAGCAAGTTACTTTTTGTGTCAGCTATTATTTCAAATTAATCAGATAATTGTAGAACCCTAGGCTTCCCAACCCACAACATTAGCCCCTTACATCTTTCACTCACAGTCAAACCATGCCTCACATGTCGCCACTACACTCTTTAAAGTTCACTTGGTTAAAGCTCAACACACTTAACTCTTCACAAACATGTCCATTAAAACCTTTGCTAACTTCAACTCCATCAGCTAATTAATCCCAACATCATAAAATTAACAATTTTCCTCAGAGAACATTACATATATACCCACACACATCTCACTGTGAGAAAGGTGTAAATATATTGCTTTTTCATTTAACATAATTGCAAAATTAACTTATACCCTGGTAGAAAGGAACTCCTTAGGGATGGAAGTATAACTATACTTCTGTAGGCCCTTTCTAACAGAAATCACCATATTATAGTTTTCTAAAATCATTAACAAAAGGAACTCTGTTAGTTTAAAGTAATGTGTGCAAAGTGATAAAAGTGCTGAGACAGGGAGAGAGAGAAGAAAGTATATGTGTGTGTGTGTTTGTGTGTGTGTGTGTGTGTGGGGGGGAGGGGGTAAGAAGCCCAAAGAGCTGAAACAACAATGTATCTAAGCTGAGACCATGAAGCTGTGAAACTATGGACAAAGGGGAAGGTGGAACATGCCATATGCAAAGCTCTCACATAAAAGTTTAAAGATACAAAAATGGAGACCAAGCAGAACTAACAATGGATAGAGGCTCAGCTGCTTGGGTGATGGAAATATTTTAGACGACTGTCATGATGTATTAGGGGTTGGTAAATGTGATCAATATCCAATGAGAAACTTAGGGGTAGATGCTTAATGTAACTAAAAAGAAAGGGTATAAAACCTGTAAACATTATGGAGGGGTGAGCCTATTGCTTCTAGAGGCACCCATCTTTGCAAAGGTGTATTTTGAAATAATAAATTAATTGAGACTTGTTTCACCAAATCTGGTTTCATAAGTTCTTTTTGTATAAGTTCTCAGGTTATCTGGGGGCCATTTATAACAGACATGAATCCAAAAAACAGTAAAATTTAGAATACTTGGAAAACAGAGAATAAAATAGAGACCAATTAATTAGAAAAAATTCAGACCAAATACTATCACCAGGAATTTCCAACTGATCATTAATAACATTATATTCAACCAAGCTGTCAGGTCTTTCAAATATATTCTTGGCCTACCCATCACAAGGTATCTTAAGAAGTACTGTTGTGAAGACAATTGTCAGACTGAGAAAATAAACTTGTTATAGTTTAACTAATGAGAAAGAAAGGACGGGGGCCTGCCATTGAAATTGTAACACATATGGCATCCCTATGTAAACAGGGTTAAAAAACAAAACCCTTACCAGGTTTCTCTCCCTGCCCCTTCTCCATGCAGGCAGGCAGTTCTGGGGTTTGTGAGAAACAGGGGTCAGTTCAGCACTTCTGCAGAGCTGTGTAGCAGGATTAGTAGGGGGTGTGGAATGATCTAGGGAAACTCTGACAAGGTAGGAGATCAATTAAGGGGTGTGTTTTTTTGTGGTTTTTTTTTTTTTTTGCTATAATGTAAAGGTAAATGTAGTACAGAGGCTGTGGAATGTTGTGAATGTAATGAGGTGCGTAACTAGACCTCGCGGTGGGAGGGGACCAGAGCCTGAGGTGAGGGGCACATTTTAGTCTGCCATCCCGCAGCCTCATCCCCCTGCTGCCTCTCTCCCCCCCTCCCCACACACCACCTCGCCGCAAATTAGGAAGTACTTTGGGAATTAGAGCAATTTAGGGGTCCTTTTACTAAACCACACTAAAAAGTGGCCTGTGCTCTTATTTGCACATGGGTTTCCCGTGCACTAAGGCCACTTTTAGTGCAGCTGTAGAATGGTGCACAATTTCTTTTTTTCTATTAATAGCCATACACTAATGTCCCAGTTAGCGTATGGCCATTAGCACGTGAGCCCTTACCATCACCTATTTACTAGACGGGAAGGGCTCCCATGCTAACTCTGTGCTAATCGATCAGCATGTAGCAATGTACCAGTTAGCATAGGGTACGCCTAGACTGTACCTCTAAACCTATTTTTTAGTGTATCCCGTGGTAGTGCCTTTTAGCATGTAGTAAGCATGTGTTAATGCTTACTACCGCTTAGTAAAAGGGCTCCTTAGATTGTTAGTGCAATCGTCATTGCTCTCATAACTGGATTATTCTAATCTGCTATATTTAATTGTTAAATATCATTAAATCATTAAAGACTGGATAACCAAAGCTCAATTCAGTCTAGTCCTTATCTCCGAAAGTTGTCTATATGCAAAAGATAATCCAGCAATCCTAGTCATATGCCATCTGGATACTCCATTCTTCATTTTCCCAGAGCCAAAAAGAGAGGAGGTGGCTTAGCTGTTACTTATAAATCATTTCTCTAGGTAAAAGCTATTACTGAATTTCAATCCCCTAACCTAGAAATTGTTGCCTGCTGTATAAATGACAATTCCCTTTCCAAATCTATCTGCCTCCTATTACTATATCATCCGGCCACCTTTTTCTTCGCTAATACGGTTGGGCCCAGCCAAATGTCAGAGTTTGCCGGGGTTGAGATGGCCGGCCTTGGTTTTCGGCCATAATGGAAAAAAATGCCGGCGATCTCAAACCCGGTGACATCCAAGGCATTTGGTCATTGGAGGAGCCAGCATTTATAGTGCACTGGTCCCCCTGACATGCCAGGACACCAACCGGGCACCCTAGGGGCACTTCTAAAAATAAAAATAGCTCCCAGGTGCATAGCTCCCTTCCCTTGGTTGTTTAGCCCCCAAAACCCACTTCCCACAACTCTACACCATTACCATAGCCCTAAGGGGTGATGGGGGCACCTACATGTGGGTACAGTGGGTTTTGGGTGGGTTTTGGAGGGCTCCCATTTACCACCACAAGTGGAACAGGTAGGGGAGGATGGGCCTGGGTCCACCTGATTGAAGTGCAGTGCACCCACTAAAAACTGCTCCAGGGACTTGCATACTGCTATCAGGGAGCTGGGTATGACATTTGAGGCTGGCATAGAGGCTGGCAAAAAAGTTTTTTTTTTTTTGGGTGGGGGGGTTGGTGACCACTGGGGGAGTAAGGGGAGGTCATCCCCAATTCCCTCCAGTGGTCATTTGGTCAGTTGGGGCCCCTTCTTGAAGCTTAGCCGTGAAAAAAAAGGGAAAAAGTAAAGCCAGCGAAATGCTCGTCAAGCCTGGCTTTTTTTCCCCATTATGTGCCGAGGCCCCCTTTTACTGCAGTTGGTAAAAGGCAGGTCTTTGTTTTCTTTAGGGAATGGTCATGTAGCAAGTGAAGCACTTGTCACATGGCCATTTCTGGGGGGAGCTCTTACCGCCACCCATTTAGGTGGCAGTAAGGGCTCCTGTACTAACCTGGCAGTAACTGGGCAGCGTGTGGCACTATAAAATTGTAGTGCCAATGTGAACCCGGTGGTAATCAGGCAATACCACACGCTGTCCGGTTACTGCCAGGTTAGCACGGGAGCCCTTACTTCCACCTAAATGGGTGGTGGTAAGTGCTCCCCCCCCCCCAAATGACCGTGCGACAAGTGTCAAAAATATTTTTGTAGTGCCAGATATGATGCATGCTGGGGTAAGAACTACCACCGGGCTTCGGCAGTAGCCCAGCAGTACTTCCCTTTTAGCGAGCGGTAAGCCACTTTGTATAAGGACCCCGCAAGTTCTACTGGTCTAACATTATATGATGTATTTTACTTTCTGTTAATACAAAGCAACCTATGCATCCAGCTTCTCCTACATAAGCACATAACTATGGAATGCACTGCCAAAAGCTGTGAAAACAACCTACGACCACCTAAACTTCAGGAAATTATTAAAAAAACAACCTGTTCAAAAAGGCATACCCCACTGACCCAACATAAATGCCTATACTCTCTAACACAGCAAAATGGACAACACATAACCTTTCCTCTCTTTCAATCCCCATGGCACCTGAAACACATGAACCTCTCTCCGACCACATCACCTGTATTTGTTTCTCTACCAGACTCGGCGAACGCCTTTACAGTACTATGTAAGCCACATTGAGCCTGCAAATAGGTGGGAAAATGTGGGATACAAATGTAACAAATAAATAAAATAGTTTGAACATGTTCATGCTTTTCTAATTGTTATGCAAGCCACATTGAACCTGAGTTCTACTCGCGCTAATGTGGGATATAAATGTCATAAATAAAAAATAAAATAAAAATATGGATTTATCTACGTTTTACAAAAAATTGCAGACTACACAATATGCTGCAATCTGGTTAATTTTTCTCTTTAAAAAATTTTGGTAGGCTCTGTCAATATTGTATTAAGCTCCATTGACTGTTTATCAATGTGAGAATGATGGTTAAATTTGCTTGTATTTTATTGTTACAATCCTAATTGGTTTTTCTTCCAAATTACAGACTTATTTTAAGAAATGAAGGGGCTCTTTTACTAAGCTGTGGTAAGCACTAATGCATGCTTACCGCAGGTTAAAAAAGCACTACTGCTGCAGTAGTTTTGGGATCTGCACACTCTTCCCATTCGCAAGCAAGTAGAATTTATTTTTTAGTGCTGGGAACGTCTCTTGCAGCAGATAGTAGGTGTGGTCTGCTCTAATTGGTTACCGCAGCACCAATCAGCATAGGATTAGCATGTGAGTCCTTACCACATAGAAAATAGGTGTCTGTAAGTGCTCACATACTAACGGTCTTTCTCTAGTGGGGAAATAACCGCGTGGCCAATAAAAGGGAAGAAAGGAAAATGGGACCATTTTACTGCCACACTAGAAGTGGCCTCAGCATTCGAGAAAGACCCACTCTGAGGATAGCACTGGCCACTTTTTAGACAGCTTAGTGAAAGGGCCCCAGAATGTATTCAATACCCAAGATCTAATTCAACAAAATACAGCACTTCATCACTTATTTTCCTGATAGTGCAAATGGCATTCTAGAGGTTCTCACTGAAAGTTAATATGTGGATTTAAACAGAGATTTTTCAGTACAATACACCCAAAGGCTTTAGAAATTCCATTTTATTTTCCAGCAAGAATGGAAAAAAATTGCTTCAGAACCCCTGGGGATGGTAAGTTCATCTCTAGTTCTTTAAGGCAGAATGAAATATGAAATTTTAAAGTTATACTGCACACTTTTCAACTAACACCAATATATCAAGGACAATTTGAGCTATTTCAGCTTGTTTTTCCTCCAGCTTCCAAGCATTCAAGGATTTGAACTCCTATACTTTGTAGTCAGAAAATAAAATATAGAATCAAGTTCCCGTGAAAGACAATGGCTAGCGGTTTAAAAAACAAAACTTCAAACCAGGATCAGTGGTGCTGACAGAACAGAATTAATATGGACACATCGCATTCTTGATATATCGGACCTCAATAATTCCACACCCATGTACATCCAAGTTTGCCTCTGCACTATTGGAAAAAGTTGATTCCTACTAAACAATTTTTACCTGAGATTTTTAATTAGATTGTAAGCTTTGTCGAGCAGGGACTGTCTCTTCATGTTCAAGTGTACAGCGCTGCATACGTCTAGTAGTGCTTTAGAAATGATAAGTAGTAGTAGTAATAGTAAACAAGTGCTGGGATAAGAGTAACTATTTTAGGTACAATTTTCATACTGCTTTCATAACTTCAAGGCTATGGGTTCCTTTGACTGGTGGATTTTGCATGAATATTTGAAGTGATAGTACCTGTTCACATTCACTTTGAAACTGCTGAAGGCAATACTTCTGCAGACACTTGCACCTCCTTTTTTCTATAGGTATTTTTTTCAACCAAAACAATGTACATGTTTAATAATTAACGTAGCCTTTTACTAAGGTGCACCCAAAAATGGCCTGCACTGTTGTAGACGTGTATATTGGATGTGAGTAGGACCACTTTTCAGCGTGCCTGCAAAACAGGCCTTTCTTTTGGCTGAAAATGGCCGTGTGGCAAAAGAAAAATTGGTGCACATCTATTTTCGGCCTGAGACTTTACCGCCACCCGTTGACTTAGTGGTAAGGTGTCACACATTAACTGAGTGGCAATCATCTGCGTGCGTACAATGCCAATTACCGCACGGTTAGCACCACGTGCTGGAAAATAAACTATATTTTCTAGCGCGTGTAGTGGACGTGCGTAAAAAATGAAATTACTACCTGGGGCATGCGGTAGACGGGATGTAGTTCTGAATAGGCACGTATTAGGTGTGCCTAGGTGCCTACGCGGCTTAGTAAAAGGGCCCCTGAAAAACATATGAGTCTTCTTTCAATCCCTACGTTATCCCCACCTTGAGGGGGATGCAGTAAAAAGGAACCAAGTCAAATGCTGTGAACAACATTTTCAGTACAAACACTGACCAAGGCATTCAAATTTTGTATGTTCATTCAGCCATACTAGCTGCAGAAATGGTAATGCTGAATATATGTATTCAATAATGAAAATAAATCAGTCTTGATATTTATCATTCAGCAATAGCCTGCGTTGAAGGTGCAAAATTATGGAATGCCTTACCTTTAGAGTTATGCTGCACTAGCTTATTGATACAATCAGGAAACAGTTGAAAGCTCATTTATTTGCTCAGGCATTTTGTTTATAGGTGTCATGTAAAAATGGGATGTTTTAATGATAACTGTGTAAAATTTAAGATAAAGGCTCATTGACTTGTCTATTTGTTTTAGTTATATTTTGTTATTTTGTATTGTTTGATATTAAGTATGTTCTAATTTTTGTACCTTATCTAGAACTGAATGATAGAGTGGGTTATAAGTATTTTAAATGAATAAATAAAAGTTCCTCACGGTCCCTCTCGCATAAACTGTTAACTATGTTCCATTCGCCTAGAACCAACAGCAAAGTCAATACACAATGACCCAATTCTATGAAGTTGCCCACTTCCTTTCTGTCATTTGTGTCATTGACTCCACCTATGTGTCTCTCAGCCCACCCCCCAAAAATGGATAGAATCTACCTACTGCAAAAGAAAAGCCTTCCACTCCAACAATCTGCGAACAGTGTGAAACACACAGGGGAAGCTCACTGATTCCTTCCCATGCTTCCCTGGAAATTGCCATGACTAATATATCCTGGCACATTTAGGGATATATGAATGTTTCAAAGGTAGAAAGATCATTGGTGGCAGGCTCATGGGTAAGAAGGGCACATATTAAAACACAGTCAGATGCCACCAAAACCACATACATCTGTGTGCCAGACTTAGCTCTCAACGTCAATGTACAGGCAGCTGGGACAGTATCCCACAACATTTCCCTGATTTCCCTCTCACCCCATGTCCATTCTTTAATTCTCTCCATCTCACACAGGTGATTAAGGCTTCCCTTAGAAGAGGTGGCTAATGACCCCCATCGTCACATCCTACGATAAGGCAGAGGAACACTAAAAGAGAGGATATCTCCAAACCAGAACTATCATTGAATACACCTTTGGACTGGTCAAGACACGATTCAGCTGCCTGGGTGGGAGCTGGGATGTCCCAGCACATCCACATCAAAATATCTAAACTATATAAAGAGTTATTTTACAACACACCAGAGAAAAATGTCTATGCAACAAAAACTTCAAAAAAGGCAGGAAACATGTTGAGGGTGTTTTGGGGCATGTTATGGCTAGTGTGCTGTTTCCGAAATGTAGCAGTGATTCTAGTAGTACATCAAAATGCAGGGAATGCAAGAAAAACTTTAGGACTTACATTCACTGCCAGATATTTATGGCCTTCTGTATCCTGCACAACTTTATACTAAAGCACAGAGGGACTAGAGTCAGAAGATGAGTGGCTGATGGACATGAGGATTGCTTGGTCACTTGCTTGCCTGGTGCAAATGTGGCAGACCTCACATGTCACATAGATAAGATTTTAGACATTGTTGGGGAGGAGCCTGCTATCTTGGTATATGTGGGTACCGTTACATAAGAAAACGTGGGAGGGAGGTTCTGGAAGCCAAATTTAGACTCTTAGGTAGAAAACTAAAATCCAGAACCTCTAGGGTGTCATTTTCAGAAGTACTCCCCATTCCATGTACAGGACACAAGAGACAGGCAGAGCTCTGGAGTATGAATGCATAGATGAGATGATGGGTCAGGGAGGAGGGTTTTAGATTTGTTAGGAATTGGACAACGTTTTGGAAAAGGGGGAGCCTATTCCAGAAAGATGGGCTCCATCTTAACCAGGGTAGAACCAGGCAGCTCTCATCAACATTTTAAAAAGACCTTAGGAAATGGGCATCCAAATTGAAGATGAAATTTAATGTGTACAAATGCAAGATGATGCACATTGAAAAGAATAATCCGAATTATAGTTACCTGATGCTAGGTCCCACCTCGGGAGTACATAAGTAGATAAGTACATAAGTAATGCCACACTGGGAAAAGACCAAGGGTCCATCGAGCCCAGCATCCTGTCCATGACAGCGGCCAATCCAGGCCAAGGGCACCTGGCAAGCTTCCCAAACGTACAAACATTCTATACATGTTATTCCTGGAATTGTGGATTTTTCCCCAGTCCATTTAGTAGCGGTTTATGGACTTGTCCTTTAGGAAACTGTCAAACCCCTTTTTAAACTCTGCTAAGCTAACCGCCTTCACCACTTTCTCCAAACGCCTTCATCGCTCAAGAAGAAGATCTAGGTGTTGTTGTAGACAATGCGCTGAAATCTTCTGTTCAGTGTGTAACGGTGTGTAGCGGTGGTCAAAAAGCAAACAGGATGCTAGGAATTATTAAGAAAGGGATGCAAAATAAAACATATATTATAATGTCTCTCACCTTTAGTAGTGCGTTCAGTTCTGGTCACCGCATCTCAAAAAAGATATAGCAGAATTAGAAAAGGTTCAAAGAAGAGCAACCAAAATGATAAAGGGGTTGGAACTCCTCTCATATGAGGAAATGCTAAAGAGGTTAGGGTTCTTCAGCTTGGAAAAGAGACAGCTGAGGGGAGAAATGATTTAGGTCTACAAATTCCTGAGTGGTGTAGAACGCGTAGAAGTAAATTGATTTTTTTACTCATTCCAAAAGTAGAAAGACTAGGGGACACTCAAGGAAGTTACGTGGAAATACTTTTAAAACAAATAGGAGGAAATATTTTTTCAGTCAACGTATAGTTAAGCTCTGGAACTCTTTGCCAGAGGATGTGGTAACAGTGGTTAGCGTATCTGGGTTTAAAAAAGGTTTGGACAAATTCCTGGAGGAAAAGTCTATAGTCCACTATTGAGACAAACAAGGGGAAGCAACTGCTTTCCCTGGGATTGGTAGCATGGAATGTTGCTGTTAATTGGATTTCTGCTAGATAGTTGTGACCTGGCTTGGCCACTGTTTGGAATACAGGCTACTGGGCTAGATGGACCATTGGTCTGACCCAGTATGGCTACTCTCATGTTCTTATGACTACAGATTGAATAATAGGGCCTGAGATTTCTATATTGTCATCTAAAGAAAGAGCGGGATGTTTTAGAGAATCAAAAAAAGAAAAGGTCAGCTTTTGAAAAATCTACTTCAGCTGTATATAATTGAGTGTGGAAAACCTTGACTCTATTAGCTATATCAATATTGTTAGTAAGAACATTATCACTTTCATCTTTAATAGCACAGATAGTCTTATACTCATTTCTAATTTTCAAGCCATTAGCTAATAAGTGACCAGACTTATTAGTTTCAGAGTAATAATTGGCTGATTGCTTAAACAGTTGTTAGTTAGCCTGCTTCCCTAAAAGAAAATTGTTATTGAAAGTGAGTCTTCCAGTCTTCCTTAAATTATCAAGTATTTGCATATCAGAAGGATTAGTCTGATTCAAACCTTCTAGACCTTTAATAGAAATGGCTAGGTTACGTAAGTCATCATCATTCTTCTTATGTGTAGAGGTAGCAAAGGATATTATTGTACTTTGGATATAAGCCTTAACTGTATCCATTATCATTATCCAGGAGGAGTCTTGCAGTGTATTAAACTGAAAATATTCCTTAATGGCATTAGAGACTAATTCTTGAAAGTCAGGTGGAGCAATTAAAAAGGCATTGAAACACCATTGAGGCTGAGTTGGAGGGTGACCTATACCATCTAAGTGCATGATTATATGAGCACGATATGATAAGGTTATTCCCTCAATACTAGAATAAATGACATTATTTAGTAAAGAGGGGGAGACAAAAAAAATATCTATACGGAAATAGGTGTTGTGAGGAAGACAAAAGAAAGTGTAACCTTTGTCAGTCAAATGTGCAGTCCTCCATACATCCTGGAGATTCAATTGAGAGATAACAGTAGTGCAAACCATGCTTTGGATTTTTTTTTTTCTATGAGCAATGTGAGCATCTGGCCATGATAGGATCCAAAACGAAATCAAAATTACCACTAATAACACAAGGTACAGAGCCCTCAATAGTAACTAAGGAGTTCTTTTACCAAGCTGTGGTAAAAGGGGGCCTGTGCTGACGTCAGCTCATGCTTTTGATTACTAAGGCCCCCTTTTACCACAGCAGGTAAAAGGCTCTTTTTTTTTTTTTTAAAAGAAATGGCCGTAGAGCAAGTGAACCATTTGCCATGTGGCCATTTCAAGGGGGGGGGGGGGGGCATTTACCACCACCCATTCAGGTGGCAGTAAGGGCTCCTGCGCTAACCCGATGGTAACAATTACCACCAGTTAAATATCGGTGCTACAAAAATAAAAATATTTTTGGAACACCAGATGTGGCACACGTTGGGGGTAAGAACTACTGCTGGGCTGCCATGGTAGCCCTGCGGTAGTTCTGGATTAGCAAGAAGTAAGCCCATGTTGGGTTTACTGCCGCTAAGTCAGCCAGTGTTTGAAAAAACTCCGGATCGTCCACATTTGGAGCATATATGTTAAACCAATTAAGGAGGCATTTTATGAAGCGGCAGAAAGCCCAATTCGTGTTTACCGCTTGGTAATCCGGAACTACCACTGGGATACTGCAGCAGCCCGGCAGTAACTCCCAACCCCCAACATGTGCCACTTCCGGCGCTATAAAAATAGTTTTATTTTTGTAGTGCAGGCGTTTTCCCCATGCTAATTAGGCAGTGCCACAGGCTGCCCGGTTACTGCCGGGTCAGTGTGGGTGCCCTTACCACCACCTCAATGTGCGGTGGTAAGTGCTCCCCCTGAAATGGCTGCGTGGCAACTGGTTCACTTGCCTTATGGCCATTTCTTTAAAAAAAAAAAGACAACCTTTTACCCAATGTGGTAAAAGTGGGTCAAAGAAAGCATCAAAAACACGCGCTGATGCCAGCACAGGCCCCTTTTACCGCAGCTTGGTAAAAGGACCCCGAAGCAACCTATCTTGGGTTTTAAGTGTGAATTTCACCCATCTCCCAAAGACATCATTATCTTGTGATTCAGTAGTTATGTCTGAACTTTTCCTAACAACAACAACAACAACACTATTTTTCCTCATGTGCAGGGGAGTAAATTAGTAGGTGAGACCAATTTGCTCTCAGTTTAAGGGATTCAATAGCTGTAAGGTGAGTTTCTTGAAACAGTAAAAGGTCGGGTTTCTGTCCTAGAAACCTATTTATTTATTTATTTATTCATTCATTCATTCATGACATTTATACCCCATATTAGCCCGAAATAGACTCAAGTTCAATGTGGCTTACAAACCAACAATAAAGTGAATAAAACATAATAATGTACAGAATATAACACAAATTACAATAAGTTCAAGAAGCAAATGCATATTAATACACATGCAGTAAGTAACCAGGGAAGGCTATCTCAAGGACAAAGAAAAAATTAAGCGTGGATAGGTAAGATCATAATTAGGCACTCAGTCTGCAGCCCCTCATTTCCTCTCTACCCTCATTTCCCCTTACGTTCCGCCCGTATCCTCCGCTCACAGGACAAATCCCTCCTCTCAGTACCCTTCTCCACCACCGCCAACTCCAGGCTCCGCTCATTCTGCCTCGCCTCACCCTATGCTTGGAATAAACTTCCTGAGCCCTTACACCAAGCCCCTCCCTACCCATCTTCAAATCCTTGCTCAAAGCCCACCTCTTCAATGTTGCTTTCGGCACCTAACCTTTATACCTTTCAGGAAATCTAGACTGCCCCTATTTGACTGACTGTACATTTGTCCTTTAGATTGTAAGCTCCTTTGAGTAGGGACTGTCCTTCTATGTTAAATTGTACAGCACTGCGTAACCCTAGTAGCGCTTTAGAAATGTCAAGTAGTAGTAGTAGTAGTAATTAGGCAGGACTAGATGGGAAACAAGATTAAGAAAAGGGTGTGGGCAAAATTCAAATAGAGTTATTTGTATTTAGAAAGGCCAGACTGAGAAATGTGTTTTTAGAAGACTTCTAAAAGTTAAGTAAATCATCTGTAAACTTGATTGATTCAGGGAGAGAATTTCAAATTTTGGTACCTTGATAGGAGAAATTAGCAGAGTGAATTGTTTTATATATCACATTCTTACAGATAGGGAAATGTAAGACAAGATAGTCTCTAGATGATGAAACAGCATTATGTGGGGGTACCCTATAAACGTAGGGTAGATATTCAGCTGGCTGCACTCAGTATTATGCCCAGAAATTCAATGTTGGGCCATGTCTGGGCTCTGGTATTTAATTTCTGGGTTTCCAAAGCCGGCATCACCATAGCCAGTTAACTGTAATATTCAGTACAGGACTGACTTTTATGCTGTCCTATTTCTATGGTGATCTTGGCTGGCTAAGTGCTGAGTATTGGCAATTATCCATCCAAATGCTGACTCCGCCCCAGAGCGCCCCCAAAATAGCCAGTTTTGCATTAGGCGCTAACCAGTCATTTTCAGCAGCACTACATAAGTACATATAAGTACATAAGTATTGCCATACTGGGAAAAACCAAAGGTCCATCGAGCCCAGCATCCTGTTTCCAACAGTGGCCAATCCAGGTCACAAATACCCGGCATAATCCCAAAAATGTACAAAACATTTTATACTGCTTATCCCAGAAATAGTGGATTTTCCCCAAGTCCATTTAATAACGGGTCTATGGACTTTTCCTTTAGGAAGTCGTCCAAACCTGTTTTAAACTCCGCTAAGCTAACCGCCTTTACCACATTCTCTGGCAACGAATTCCAGAGTTTAATTACACATTGAGTGAAGATAAAATTTTCTCCGATTCGTTTTAAATTTACTACATTGTAGCTTCATCGCATGCCCCCTAGTCCTAGTATTTTTGGAAAGCGTGAACAGACGCTTCACATCTACCCGTTCAACTCCACTCATTATTTTATAGACCTCTATCATATCTCCCCTTAGTCGCCATTTCTCCAAGCTGAACAGCCCTAGCCGCTTTAGCCTTTCCTCATAGGGAAGTCGTCCCATCCCTGCTATCATTTTAGTCGCCCTTCTCTGCACCTTTTCCAATTCTACTATATCTTTTTTGAGATGCGGCGACAAGAATTGAACACAATATTCGAGGTGCGGTCACACCATGGAGCAATACAAAAGCATTATAACATCCCCATTTTTGTTTTCCATTCCTTTCCTAATAATAACCTAATAACCCGTTAAGTGTCCCTGAAAATGACCTGTTAACCCCAAACAAGCAATTTAACCAGTCAGGAGCCATTTCTGGTTGGTTACATCACTTTGAATATCAACCCCTTATTGACTGATAATGTCATATTTTTACTTTTCATCCTTAAGGAACATACAATTTATCTCTATTTTAATTGTTGAAGGAGCAACATACAGTTGACTAGAATTGAACCAATTACACCTTAAATCTATTCCAGCAAGTTCCTTGTGATTTGTTAATAGGCACGGCCAAGGTCAGCCCTAACATTAGGCAAAACTGGGAGGTCGCCTAGGGCAGCAACTGCTTGGGAGTAACAAGGAGTAACTGAAGTCTAAGCAAAACAATAGGTCCTGACGGCCTTACAATCTCAATGAACTATTAACATATGCTTAACCTGCATTTTTATAGGATATTTTTCTGTTGTTGTTTTAATATCAAAATCTTGAGGGGGGTTGGAGCTACAGGTTATGGGCCTAAAAAGCTATGTGTGTGTGTGTGTGTGTGTGTGTGTGTGTGTTGGGGGGGGGGGGGGGGGGGAAGTAAGGCTGAAGGTTTGCCAAGGGCGCTTATTATCCTTGCATCAGCTCTGGGCATGGCAAATGCAAGATGTATGGAGAATTGGAATGGCATAGCTGTAGGTGTAATTGGTATTGCTGGTTTCTTGGTATTAGTATGTCTTCCCCTTTTGCACAATCTATTGATATTGTTGTTTCAATTATATCTCAAACAGAAAATGAGTTTCTGTTTAGAAGATTGGGAATATTGATTTAATAATTACACTCATCCAATTATTGCAAGTCTAAGAACAGTATTTTCCAAAGGAATTATGATGTTTTCAGCAAACATTATTAGAAACATTTTTTGTATCATAGCCTATAATCACCCATGTCAGTTTTTAAAATGATGATTATAATTTCCTCTTTTGTGAGAGAGAGAAGGCTAGTAGAAAACAGCATAAAAACAGCATAAATGTTGTAAGGAGGTTGGGGGTCTAAGCAGGTCAGGAGGAGGTATGGGGCCAGACTACATTCCCCACAAGGCCCTGAGAGAGAGGATCGGGGGGGGGGGTAGGTCCCAAAACCCCGGTATGGCCCCCACGTGGAAGGGAGGGGGAAAAGGACTGGAAAGAGCAGCTGCTATGGCAGACGAGGGCCAGAAGGGGGAGCAGGGTTGACAAAGCTCAATTCCCTTGGGTTAGAAATCAGTACAAGATTCCTTCCACCTGGGAGGGGGAGGAGGTCTCCAACCAACAGCCTAGCAGAGAAGCAGAGTTAATGGAGTGCTTGGAGGAAGGAGAGTCTGGAGGGACCAGCACACCAGGTGTGGAGGAGCCAGTTGACATGGACTGTAATTGTACTTTGGGGCAGAGTTGCAGGGACTGAAGGCAGTGGGTGGTCACAGGAGTCAATTAGCTGTGTTGTGGGCGGTGTACTGCCATTCTGCAACCACCCAAGCGGAAAGACTTTTAAAACTGAACCCCAGGCTGTTGAACTGGGGGAGAACTTAGATTTAAAGGGAAGTTTTTTCTTGTTGCTTTGTTTTGGAAACTGAATGGGACTTTAACCCCCTTGAACTGAGATTTTGTGGAGGAGGGGAAATAAACTGTTTGGAACTAAAAGCTGTGTTGTCTGGAAGGACTTTGTTTGTGGACTGCTGAAGGGAGCCTACCACCCTCTGAGGGTTTGCTACCGGGATTACAGATATTACAATGTGTACTAATGGTGTGCAAAGTGATGGAAGTTTATTTGGGGACAGGGGAATGCGTGGTGGAGTGCACAGTGCATTCATTCTATCAAAAAAGTTGCCGGTACTCAAATGCCAGGCCACCCTTCAGGGGTGGGGTGATCACTGAGGGACCCACCCCACAATAGCCAGGACCCCTGCAACCAGTCACAGAATGTATGTCAAGGCAGAATTGGTGTGTAGAGCCTGAGCTCTTTCATTAAAGCTTGGGGTCCATGGGTCAATTTTAGCAGACAATGGAAAAGGTGCCGGTACTCAGTACCCCCAAGTATCCCCTCAAAAAAAGCCCTCAGAGTGCATGATGTGTGCAGTGGATGAAGTTGTGTAGATCATAGGAGCCAACTGTCAAAATTATTGGGGGTGCTAAGCCCAATGGAAATAATCCCTCCCTGGACATATACAAGGAATTTTCTCAATATTGGGGGTGCTCAAGCACCCACAGAGTCAGCTCCAATGGTGTAGATGATGGCATGTGCATATATATGTGTGTGGATGGATAATATATGTGTGATCATGTGCATGGTGGTATGTGGGAGCATGAATTTGAATGTGGACAGAATGATGGAATTGGAGGATGGTTATATTTGTGTTATTTTATGATAATGTGGGTTATAAATGAACTTATTATTATTACATGTATATGGTCTATGTGTGGCAAGTATGTGGCTGTCACGTCACCGCTGGGGTTCTAACATTGTTGTATATGTGTGTGAAAGCATAGGCGGTCGGTGGCCCAACTGTTTGGGGAGGCTAAAGGGGGTGGAGTTAGGGGTGGGGCCAGGGGTGGAACTTATATTCATAATTGTCTGACAACACACCTAGCTCCGCCCCCAGCTAGCCCTGCCCTTGTTGACAAGATGTTTTAAAAAAAATTTATTTATGAAATTTCAAATAAAGACAAATCAAGCAAAACTTGTACAGAAAAACTAATTCAAATAAGGACAATGCTATCATAGGAAACCTATCTAGCCCATTATTTGGGCTGAAGCCAGTAGGCAGAGCTTACCACCATTTTCACTCACCCAAAACAATAGCAAATTGCGTAACCCTAGTAGCGCTTTAGAAATGTCAAGTAGTAGTAGTAGTAAAAGATTATTAGAAATGAGAAACTGCCTATGCGTGATCCATCTGTAAAAAGTCAAAAGCTGTTCCAATTGGATAGGCAGTGCCTTAAAAATATGACGGACAATATAGATAAATATTGTACTTATTTGACAGTTTTTCATTTAATGGAAAGCTTCCCATATATAGATATAAATATCAGGAAATAAAAATTGAATATTACTAAAACAGCTTTAAAAAATATTGTATCTGGTAGAAGACAGCAGTTATAACCTCTGTATTTTGTGCTCATTTTTCTACACTGTTCTATACAATAGAGATGGCCAAATTCAATGATAATATCCTTTTTCCTGATGGGATCATCTTAACAGCTATTGTAATGTGCCTTAGGAAGCCTGGTGTTATAAAATAAGATGGTCTATATTGAAATTAAATGTAAGTAAAATTAAACTCACCTTTCATTAGGGCACATGAAGTCACATCTTCACAGGTCTCCTGTTCTCAGTCTAACTTCCTTGGGCTCCCCCACCTCCCATGGCCTGCCCCAGCTTGAAAACCGCAGCCAGCCCCCCCCCCCTCCCCCCGTTCAAAGCCGCGGCTCTTTCCCCAGCAATTCTGAGCATTGAAAAAAAAAAAAGAAACATTATATCTTCCTCTCCCCACTTGTGCCCACCTCCCACTCACTTCTTTTCTTTACCGGCCACCTGCTTGACTCGCTACCTCCCTAAGGCTCCTTCCCCAGCGGTTGTGAGCACTGAAAATAAAAATAAGAGCCGCCGGTATAGAGCCGTGTGCTGCAACACTTACTCATAGGCTCACAGCCAGGCTCTGCCGGAACGGCAGCAGGAAGAAGTGTGTCTTAGTGGGTGTTTCCGGCAGAACTGGCTGTGAGCCTGTGAGTGAGTGTTGCAGCACACGGCTCTATACCGGCGGCTCTTATTTTTATTTTCAGTGCTCACAACCGCTGGGGAAGGAGCCTTAGGGAGGTAGCGAATCAAGCAGGTGGCTGGGTAAGAAAAGAAGTGAGCAGGGGTTGGGCGCCGGCAGGGAGAGGAAGATACAATTTCTTTTTGTTCCTGCCCCGAATTCGAGGAGGGCAGGAGGTACTGACAGAGGAGGCAGGGGAAGGTCACGGTTGGGCTGGCGAGGCTTAGCCTCCCCAAGCCTCTTATACGGGGTGCCTATGTGTGAAAGTATGTCAGTGTTCTAGCTCAGGTTCTGGCAGAACCAGTATTGATATATAATCAATCTAGTATTTAAATTAGGACAATTAAAGACCTAGTTACTAAGCTACATTATGCAGCTAATGCAGAGTTTTTAGTATGCCAGAGAGTAGTACAGGCCCACTCTGCTGTCTACTGTGCAGAAAGGTGAGCCTTTGTGTTAAGTCTCAAATTTTCTGCTTAATGTGGGACTGGGAAGGATCTGGGTGTGATATAGGTGGGTGAAGGAGTGGCTGGCAGTGACAGCTAGTGCATGGGTAGTTAGAATGCACTAGCTATCAAGACTTCCAACCGTGCAGCTCAATGTACTGCCTCCTCAAGAGGAGCACAGTGTATTGTCAGTGGTAGTATATAGTGTGCTATTAGTGGTGGTGTGACAGTGAACCCACTGACCCTATTGATCATGTAGTCACACCCCCAACAAAATCCAGCACCCAAGTTCAGGCACCCCCATTCCCTGAAACAATTCCTCCACCCCTGATGCATGCATCCTTTGAAACAATCCTATCATTCCCCAAAGCACACCAAGACCCCCCGAAACAATCCCAGCACCCCGATGTACTCCTGTACAAAATTATTGCAAAGCTACTAGTAAGGGTCATCAGGACCACTAAGGAAATCTACTATAGCAGCATTTAATTTTCAAAAGGGTGACTATGATGAAATGAGGGAAATGGTTTAAAAAAATGAAAGGCTGAGCTGCAAAGATTATGACTTTCAATCGGACATGCACATTGTTTATAAATACCATTTTGGAAACCCAGACCAGATGTATTTCTCATATTAATAAAGGTGGAAAGAAGGGGAAGGGAGGGAAGGGAAATGGGACTTGATATACCGCCTTTCTGAGGTTTTTGCAACTACATTCAAAGCGGTTTACATATATTCAGGTACTTATTTTGTACCAGGGGTAATGGAGGGTTAAGTGACTTGCCCAGAGCCACAAGGAGCTGCAGTGAAGAGCTAATGACAGCTAGAATGGTAAAAGGGAGAAGTGAAAGAGGAAATTAGAACCAAAAGAACATCTTTCAGAAATGGAAAAAGATCTGACCTTAGAAAACAAGAGGCAACAAGATGCAAAGCACTGATAAATAAGGCCAGAAAAGAATATGAAGAGAAATTTTCCTTGGAAGCAAAAACACGTGGAGGGGCATTTTTGAAAGGGACATCCACGTTTCGATTTTGACATCCTTGCAAAACGTCCCAATCCAGGGGTGGGGAAACAAGATGGACATCCATCTTTCGTTTCAAAAATATCGGCAGGGACGTCCAAATCCTTAAATTTGGTCGTCCTTAGAGATGGACATCCCTAGACATGGATGTTTCTGATTTTCAGCAATTTTCGAAATCAAAAACATCCATGTCAGAAATGACCAAATGCAAGCCAATTGGTCATGGGAGGAGCCAGCATTTGTAGTGCACTGGTCCCCCTGACATGCCAGGACACCAACCGGGCACCCTAGGGGGCACTGCAGTGGACTTCACAAATTGATCCCAGGTACATAGCTCCCTTACTGTGTGTGCTGAGCCCTCCAAAACCCACTACCTACAACTGTACACCATTACCACAGCCCTTACAGGTGAAGGGGGCACCTAGATTTGGGTACAGTGGGTTTTGGAGGGCTCGCTGTTTCCTCCACAAACGTAACAGGTAGGGGGGGATGGTGCTGGGTTCGCCTGTCTGAAGTGCACTCACCCACTAAAACTGCTCCAGGGACCTGCATACTGCTGTCACAGACCTGAGTATGACATCTGAGGCTGGCTTGACATATTTTTAAAGATATTTTTTAGGGTGGGAGGGGGTTAGTGACCACTGGGGAAGTAACGGGAGGTCATCCCCGATTATCTTTTTGATGATCATCTGGTCAGTTTGGGCACCTTTTTGTGCCTTAGTCATAATAAAACAGGTCCAGGTGAAAATGTTCAAGTGTTCATCAGGGACGACCTTCTTTTTTTCCATTATGGGTCAAGGACATCCAAGTGTTAGGCACGCCAAAGTCCCGCCTTCGCTACACCTCCGACACGCCCCGTTGAACTTTGGCCATCCCTGCGACGGAGTGCAGTTGGGGACGTCCAAAATCGGCTTTCGATTATACCGATTTGGACGTTTCTGACAGAAGGACGTTCATCTTCCGATTTATGTCGAAAGATGGGCGTCCTTCTCTTTCGAAAATGAGCCTAATAGTAATCTTTTTTTAGATATATCAGAAGCAGAAAGCCTGTGAGGAAATCAGTGGAAATATTAGATCATCAAGAAGTAGAAGGGGCATTCAGGGATGACAGAGCCATAGCAGAGAGGCTGAATGAATTTGCCTTGGTCTTTACTGCAGTAGCGTAGCCAGCGATTAATTTTTGGGTGGGCCTGGAGGTGGACTGGGTGGGCACAGACCTCTTTCCTCTCCTCCGTCCACCCCCCGCCCGCCCACCACCGCCACCACATTTTGTGTCCACCCGCGACCGCCCCGCCCGCGACAGCCCCCTGCACTGACCTGAAGCGCGTTCTCCCTCCAATCCAGCACCGGCGATCATAGCCAGCCTTCTACCACGTCCAGCGCGCGTCGTCGGAGCTTCTTCTCAGGCGCGTCCTGCCTACTCTGCAACTTCCTGCTGGACGTGGTAGAAGGCTGGCTATGATCGCCGGTGCTGGATTGGAGGGAGAACGCGCTTCAGGTCAGTGCAGGGGGCTGTCGTGGGCGGGGCGGGCCTGTAGCAAAAGTGGGTGGGCTTGGGCCCATCCAGGCCCACCTGTGGCTAGGCCCCTGCTTTACTGAAGAAGATGTAAGAGATCTAATTGTACCAGAGATGGTTTTCTAGGGTGAAAATGCAGAGAAACTAAAAGAAATCTCAGTGAACCTGGAAGATGTACTGAGCCAAACTGACAAATTAAAAAGTAGTAAATCACCTGGAATGGATAATATACACCCCAGAGTCCTGAAAGAACTCAAATATGAAATTGTAGGTCTGCTGTTAGTAATCTGTAACCTGTCATTAAAAAATCATTCATAGTACCTGAAGATGGGAGGGTGGCAAATGTAACAACTGTTTTTAAAAAGGGCTGCAGGGATATTCCGAGAAAATGCAGACTGGTAAGTCTGACATCAGGGCAGCCAAAATAGTAAAAACTATTATAAAGAATAAAATCACTGAACACACAAACATACATGATTGAATGGGAGAGTCAACATGGATTCAGCCAAGGGAAGTCTTGCTTCACCAATTGCTTCATTTCTTTGAAGGCATGAACAAACATGTGAGCTGGTTGAGGTAGTGTATGTAAAATTTCAGAAAGCATATGACATTTTCAGAAAGTATTGGTCCTATTTATCAAATTGTGTTATCGAAATAATGTCTGTTATTTGTTAATAATAAAGCAGGATATTTTTTTTACAGCAATGCACTAACTTATGCAAACCAGCTCATTATTCTGCAAAATGAATAACTCAGCTTACATTAAAGGCACAAACTAGTTACAGTAACTTAACTGCACCTCAAGAGGTGGTATTAACTTTCCCCCTAGATATTGGAGGAGTAGCCTAATGGTTGGTGCAGTGATCTGCAAACCAGCATGACTGAGTTCAATTTCCCACTGCAGTTCCTTGTGACTTGGGGCAACTCACTTACTACTACTACTACTACTTAACATTTCTAGAGCGCTACTAGGGTTACGCAGCGCTGTACAATTTAACAAAGAAAGACAGTCCCTGCTCAAAGAGCTTACAATCTAATAGACAAGTGAACGGTCGGTCCGATAGGGGCAGTCAAATTGGGGCAGTCTGGATTCACTGAACGCTAAGGGTTAGGTGCCGAACGCAGCATTGAAGAGGTGGGCTTTAAGCAAAGACTTGAAGACGGGCAGGGAGGGGGCTTGGCGTAAGGGCTCAGGAAGGTTGTTCCAAGCATAGGGTGAGGCGAGGCAGAATGAGCGGAGCCTGGAGTTGGCGGTGGTGGAGAAGGGTACTTAATCCTCCATTGCCCCATATGCAAAATAAATACCTGCATATAAGGTTTCAACCAGAAAGGCAGTATATCAAACACTATTCCTACAAATTAAAAAAAGAAATCTCTTCTCTATCACAAAGTTAAGGGAAAGAGCCCCAATTCTGTGATCTTTAATACAATTTCTTATTCTCAGCCCCTCTTCCACTCTCTTATCGCCCAAGGGTGTCACTGATGTCAGGGGAAGAAGAAGCTGTGTATGAGAAATTTAATTACAGATTGAGAGATAAAGAAGTGGTGGCCCTGAGAAAGGAAATGTACTGAGGTGGAGTCAGGAGTTAAGAATATGCAATTGTTTTAAGGATAGAGGGATTGAGATGGAGGTTTGAAAATTATACTAAGGATGTATATATGTGTGAGGGGGGAGGGGTTCTGGCCTTGAAGGAGACCTTTTTTTTTTTTTTTTAAAGTGATTTGGGTTGGGAAGGAGACTGGGGTCATTCTTAAAATATTACAGCCCAGACCTTAAGAAAATTATGGGTCCTAATTTCTCACACAAGCTTTTTTAGCCTTATCTCACACACTAAAATGATGCACTCTGCACTTTTTCCACATACAAGCAAACTCGTTTAAATATTCACCTTGCTCCATCTCTTATTAACTGAATACATTCATGGTTGTATAGATCCTGAAATTATAGGGCTGTCAAAAGACACAAGTTCTTTTGGCAAATTCTGATATTACATTGCAAGCATTAATGACTCATACTAATTACTTACAGCTCTAAATAGTAGTACAAACAACAAATATTTTCTTATACAAACCAACAGATACATGTTCCATTCACACCCTTCATTCACACTACACCTACAAAATGTCCTGTATTTGAATAGCTATATCTTTTCCACTTTATACAGCACTACAATTATAGTAACTTTTAGGACTAAGGGATGCAACACTGAAGTATGATGAAGCATATTTAACTTCTTGTCTTTAATTCAAACGTGGGCTTACCGCATGCTAATCTGGAGCTCCCACCAGCCCAGTGTGGGCACCGGCAATGTTTCCAGCCCTGGCACATACTATTTCTCACACTAGGGGAAATCGATCAGTATATTTTAGTACGGCGCTAACCTGGTGGTAATCAGGCAGCACTGCGATTCCTAGTTTCTACCGGGTTAGCATGGGAGCCTTTACCGCCACCTCAGTGGATGGTGGTAAGTGTTTCAACCCCGCATGGCCAAGTGATAAGAGCAATCTTACCGCATGGCTATGTCTTTTTTTCAGCCCTTTTACCCACTGCGGTAGAAAGGGCCTCAGCGCATGGTAAAAATGTCCCCCACTGCTAGCCCGGGGCCCTTTTACTGCAGCATGGTAAAATAACCCCTTACATGGGTATTTCCTGTGCACTAAGGCTATTTTTACTAAAACTCTAATGGCCATGCCCTAATACCCATGCGCTAATGTTGCCATTAGCGTGCAACCATTAAAAAAAAAATACCATGTGAGCACTTACCACCACCCATTTTTAAATGGTAAAGGCTCATGCGGTATTCCTGTGCTAACCATTTAGCACACGGTAATGTAGATGTATTAACTGGTTAGCGCAGGAATACCCACTCTCCACCCCTCAAAAAAAATTCTAAATATATTTTAGCACAACGTTAGCACGTGCACATTTTGGAGTTACTGCAGGATTCTCGTGTACTAACACAGCTTAGTAAAAGGGCCCCTTAATTTGATATATTATTTCTCACACACAATAAGAATCAGTTTCTCTTAGAGATGAGAAAGTAAGGATGGGGTAATTACTGAATAATCGATTTATAGATCGCTGGATATTAGTGGAATTGTTTTTTTCTTCCTGCTTTTCTTTGAAATGATGAACTTTGATCTCCTTGTTTTTCCCCCAGATGTGGACTGTGTTCCAGCTTTATTTAGGGCCCTGTTTACTAAGGTGCACTAGTGTTTTTAGTGTGTGCTAAAAAATTATTATCTGCTAACCATGTAGATGCCCATAGGAATATTATTTATTTATTTATTTATAACATTTATACCCCGCATTTTCCCACCCATTGGCAGGCTCAGTGTGGCTAACCAGTCCATATATGTAATTGCCAATCCGGTAAACAAACAGACAAAGTACAGTAACGTGAATAAGAATGATAGTAATTACAAGGGACGAGGGAAAAGAGGGGAAGGGTAATAAGAGTCCATGAGGTCCATAAATTAGTCATGTTCCAGGAATTACTGAATTAAGACGGGTCCATTAGCGTAAGCCTTTCCAAATAAGCTGATCTTAAGAGATTTTCTGAAGTTCAGATGACCATGAATGATTTTCACAGATTTAGGTAATGCTTTCCATAGCTGAGTGCTAATAAAGGAAAAGGTAGAAGCGTAAGTGGATTTATATTTGAGACCATTACAGGTAGCATGATGTAGGTTTAAATATGAACGAGATGATCTGCAAGAATTCCTAGATGGCAGATTGATACGGGTATCCATGTAACCTGGGGCTTCACCATAAAGAATTTTATGGATCAGGGTGCAAATTTTAAAAGTGATTCATTCCTTTACTGGAAGCCAGTGTAGTTTCTCGTGAAGGGGACTAGACCTGTCGAATTTTGATTTTCCATACATTAATCTGGCTGCTGTATTCTGGGCAGTTTGGAATTTCTTTAGAAGTTGTTCTTTGCATTCTGCGTATATTCCATTACAGTAGTCTAGGTGGCTTAATACCAGTGATTGAACTAAGTTACAAAATATTTCTCTGGGGAAATAAGGTTTTATCCGTTTTAGTTTCCATAGAGAGAAGAATATTTATAGGCATTAAATTATAGGCATCTACACGGTTAGCGATAGCTAATGGTTAGCATGCATTAAAAATGCTAATGGACCTCTAGCATGTCTTAGTAAACAGGGCCCTTAGGGGCCCTCTTACTAAGGAACACTGAAAAATGGCCTGCGGTAGTGTAGATGCGTGTTTTGGGCGTGTGCAGAATCATTTTTCAGTGCACCTGTAAAAAATTGCCACGTGTCCATTTTGGGTCTGAGACCTTACCACCAGCCATTGACTTAGCGGTAAGGTCTCACGCAGTAACTGTGTGGTAATCATCTATGCACGTAGAATGACGATTACCACCTAGTTTTTGCCACATGCCAGAAAATAAAATTTATATTCCGGCGCGTGAAGCAGGCACGCGTCAAAAATGAAATTACTACACAGGCCACGCGGTAGCCAGGCAGTAACTCAAAACTGACATGCATTGGGCGCATGTAGGTGCCTATCAGGCTTATTTTCAAAAGAGAAGGATGCCCATCTTTCGACACATATCGGGAGATGAGCGTCCTTCTCCCAGGGTCGCCGAAATCGGCATAATCAAAAGCCAATTTTGGGCATCCCCATCTGCTTTCCATCGTGGGGACGACCAAGGTTCCCGGGGGCATGTCGGAGGCGTAGCGAAGGTGGGTCTTGGGCGTGCCTAACACGTGGGCAACCTTGACACATAATCAAAAAAAGGGCGTCCCTGACGAGCATTTGGACGACTTTACTAGGTCCTTTTTTCTTACGGCCAAGCCACGAAAAGGTGCCCGAACTGATCAGATGACCACAGGAGGAATCGGGGATGACCTCCCCTTACTCCCCCAGTGATCACTATCCCCCTACCACCCTCCTAAAAAAATTTGTAAAATATTTTTTGCCAGCCTCAAATGTCATACTCAGGTCCATGACAGCAGTATGCAGGTCCCTGGAGCAGTTTTAGTGGGTGCAGTGCACTTCAGACAGGCGGCCCCAGGCCCATACCCCCACCTGTTACACTTGTAGTGGTAAATGTGAGCCCTCCAAAACCCACCAGAAACCCACTGTACCCACATCTAGGTGCCCCCTTCACCCATAAGTGCTATGGTAGTGGTGTACAGTTGTGGGTAGTGGGTTTTGAGAGAGCTCAGCACACACGGTAAGGGAGCTATGCACCTGGGAGCAATTTCTGAAGTCCAATACAGTGCCCCCTAGGGTGCCTGGTTGGTGTCCTGGCATGCCAGAGGGACCAGTGCACTGCGAATGCTGGCTCCTTCCATGACCAAAGGGCTTGGATTTGGTTGTTTCTGAGATGGGTGTCCTCAGTTTCCATTATTGACAAAAATCAGAAACGACCAAGTCTAAGGATGGCTATCTCTAAGGACGATCTAAATTTCCAGGTTTGGGCGTCCCTGACCGTATTATCGAAACGAAAAAAGGATGTCCATCTTGTTTCGATAATACAGGTTTCCCCGCCCTTTCACGTGGATGTCCTGCGAGGATGTCCTCAGAAAAACCTAGGCGTCCCTTTCGATTATGCCCCTCCACACGGCTTAGTAAAAGGACCCCTTAACATTTTTCTTTGCTTTCTTCTTTCATTTTACATGTTTGACGTTTGTGAATGCCCTTTGTTTTGTATAAGGAATTCATGTAATTTTTAATAATAAATAAGGGAATATTATGATCTGCTACTTCTATTTGCAAATTTGATCCATTTATGTGGGCCAGGTTTTAAGTGTTCAGTTTATGGAGAACTTCGCATATGTTTCGTTACAGCCATTAACATTTACAGAAAGAAAATCAATACTCAAAAACTGACGTTAGGTAAGCCTTTGGCATAGTTTGCCAGTAGGGTCCAAGAGAGACCAAATTCGCATTAAAACCCACAATATTGGGGAAGGGGTGCTGCCCCCTTTCCCCATACCCACCTCAAACTATGTGTATGCAAAAAGGTATTGAAGTTTCCCATTTATGTTCACAGAATGCTCAGAGGAGTCAACATTTTTTTTCTAAATGATCTGCATTGTTTGTTTATTATATATCTTTTATATATCGCCTAATCTGTCCAGCAGTATTTACTTATTACCATTGTGATTCACAGTCTTTTATATAAAGTATGAAATGAACAGTTGCTGGTTATAAGTTTCACTGTTGATGAGATGTAATGCGTAGCTTTAAATAACTCATAGCCCAGTCTTTTTTCTCTCCCCTTCCCTCCTCCCCAATGTAGCACAAGTTTTGCTGCTTGGCAACATCTTACAAGGAAACTGTTCAATAAATGCTACATCAAGAAATCTAGTATAATAAAATTCATGATAATTGCCATGATGCAAAAAAAAAAAAAAAGGACGTGTCAAGGCTAAAATATCTATACAGAATCTGTTAAGGACAATACAAATGTTGTATAATGTACACTGCAGGTAAAAATGAATTGTAATACATAAATTATTATTTTGGAAATGCGGGTATTTACACATGTAAATGGCATCCATGTGAAAAGTAATTTTTGGAAGGCCTTGACCTACACATAGATGAGCTGCCAATTCCAAGATTTCCATGTTTTGAAGTGGCATGTTGGGTACATGGCATGGGTACATTGAGGTATACATATCAATGACGTATTCTACAAAGCCTCTGGACGTCGAGGGTAGAAAAACTAAGCAATGGCATCTGTGCCAGTTATAAATCTTGTACGAATGAATGTTGATCTCACTTGTCTTTTGGACCTGATACTTGCATTGGTTGGTTAGTGGAGGGGGATCTCAGAGCTGTTTGATTATCTGATTGTTGTCTGTGTTTGCATAGGTTTGCCTCTGACCAGTGGCGTTCCTGGCCTGGATGGCACCCGGGGCAGAGCGCCGATGCGCCCCCCCCACCGGGTGCAGCGCACCCCCCCCCCCCACACACACACACTAAATTACACCTCCCCCCTCCGGCGAAATGACACCCCCCGGGTACACGCCACTGGGGAGGGTGCCGCGGCGCACGCCTGCTCCGAGTTCGCTAAACTTTGCTTCGCTGCAGCTCCCTCTGCCCCGGAACAGGAAGTAACCTGTTCTGGGGCAGAGGGAGCTGCAGCAAATGAGCGACGAAGTTTAGCGAACTCGGAGCAGGCGCCACGGCACCCCCCAGCGGCGTGCACCCGGGGCGGACTGCCCCCACCGCCCCCCCCTTGGTACGCCACTGTCTCTGACTACTTTAAATTGTCCAGCTCTGTTTCTAGCCCTCCTCATCACCTTTGGTGCCTCCCCATTTAAACACCCTGTTTCTTTTCTCCCCTCACTGCCAGTCATTCTTCAAACTTCCTGTATACCATTAGGTCTGTCTTTGGCTGTCTCTGGTGAGGGAGTGACTGTACCACCCTGTGTTTATCTGTATATGTGTGTCCTGAATGCCAATGCCTGTTTATCTCAGTCAGTGTCTCTGATTGTATCAGAATTATATCAGAGTGTGTGGGGACTTCCACTATACAACACTCCTGAGTACAGGTCCAAACCGCAATAGAGGAATTAGCATGACTGACTTCAATAGCCAGGTAGTGCTGGCCATTCTACAGCAGGTACACATCGATTAGAGAAAGGTCAAGTGGAGGCAGCCTTATAAAAGGATATATAGTTCCTCGACCTCACCGATGAACAGTGCCTCAGTAGGATTTACATTGAGGCTACCACCATCATCTCTGCCAGCAGCTTGACCCTCTCCTACACTCACTACACAGAGGGGACAGCACATGCAAGTCCACCTGAAGGTCAACACAGCTCTTGTCTTTCTTGCCACTAGCAAATTTTAGTCTGTGTTGCCAGCCAGTCTGCAACCTTGCTTTGTATCACAGTTTCCGAGGGCCTTTCTCATACACACATCACTAAGGGAAACAGAAATGGGACTTGATATACCGCCTTTCTGAGGTTTTTGCAACTACATTCAAAGCGGTTTACATATATTCAGGTACTTATTTTGTACCAAGGGCAATGGAGGGTTAAGTGACTTGCCCAGAGTCACAAGGAGCTGCAGTGGGAATCAAACCCAGTTCCCCAGGATCAAAGTCCACTGCACTAACCACTAGGCCACTATACACACATGCTAGAAATTCCTAGTTCCACCTCTAAGTTGCCATCACATTTCCTGATATAGCAGTTCAATTCTTGGTGTGTGATCTTACTTCATAGGACCCCTCTTACAGTCTATAAATAGGCAGAGAAAGAGGTTCAATTTATTTGATATATTGTATCATGAACATACTTTCAGAGCATGTTCATGATACAAAATACTATACTAAAAAAATATACGGTAAAGTAACTTCTAAAGGAACTGCAATGTTTGATAGGATAGAGGAAAGTTAGGTGGAGGGACAATAGTGAGAGAGAGCAGGGCAATAGAAGGAGAAAGGGAAAGCAAAGCAGTTGTGCCACACACACAGCAAGATCCCTGTGAGCTTTGCTTTCATTGATAGATGAATTGGTGCTTCTTAGAGAAAAATAGTGAAGGTTAAGGTGATCTGCCTTGGACCTTGTCAATATGTTGTGTATTTTATTCACAAACATTTGATATACTGCACACACCAGGAACTGGCTTCTAAGTGGTTTACAATAAAACAAAATATTCATGCTGTGCCAAGATAGAGAAGAAACACACAGAAACAATCAGGAATAAGACGAGTATACTAGGGGAAAAAAGATGTTTTAATGGCTGTTTGGAATTTGATAAAGGAGGATTCAGATCTGATATGAGAAGGGAATAGAATTCCAGACCTTCGGTCCAGTATAACTTAGAGCATTTGAACAAGTGATATCAAGTTGAATTCTAGACAGAGGCAGAATCTGAAGTAAGCCAGTACCTGTAGAACGAAGGGAGCAAAAAGGAACATAGGGAATAAGTAGATGAGACAAATAATCTGGTGCATTTGGCGTTGCAATTTACAGACAAGCATAACTAATTTAAATTGAATACATGATACAAATGGAAGACAATGTCCGGCGTTAAGAAATGGAGTGATGTGATCAAACAGAGCGGACCTGTGAAGATGATGTACAGCAGTAGACCGAACTAGCTGTAGACATTTTAAAGAGGATAACGGTAAACTGGCATAAAGATAATTGCAGTAGTCAAGATTTGTGATGATAAGAGAAAGAAGAAGGGTGTGAACAGAGGAAAAATAAAAGAGAGCGGATAGCCCAAATATGATGAAGTGCAAAGAAAGATACCCTTGATACTGAATTTATTTGATCGTTAAAAGTGACATGACTATCAAAATAATCCCCAAGATTCTTAAAAAGTCAAGATGATACTGATCAATAATAGGATGAGAAGGAACTACTGAGCAGGAATTAGGAAAATGAATTGCCTCACATTTCTTCAGCTCTATGTAAATACTTACAGAATTTAATGTAGATGAGGGGATGTACATGCAGACAGTGTCTACCAAGGATATACTTGTGGGCACAACTGCAGTTCGGTGACTGACCTCCCTATTCATGCCATCCCCTATGTATTCCTACATCATCTTTGGGGGTGCACCCCCAGGCTCTCCGCCCTTCCCAAAAGTACAGACCTCGCAAACTGCACACACCCTATGGAAGATTGAATGTGGGGTCCAAGATAATGGTTTAGTTACACTCTGCTAGTGACATTGGGATGGCTCTCTGGGTATGAATGGGTACCATGGCAATGAGGAACATATGGAGGGGGGGTTGTTGTTGTTTTATTTAGTTTTTAAACATATTTTACTTATGAACATTATTACACATTCAATAATCCAAATTAAATGACAGAAATAGAATCAAAACAAACCGGAGTGCTTCCAAGTTATGTGCTTTACACATCAGTCTAGCAAACGTACATTCCAAGCACTGCCCTGACCTCTCAAGGCCTCCTGCAGCCATACTCTCCTCTTACTGGATAGACACTGCAATTCTCAAAAGTTGGCCTGACAATGCAGGGAGGGTCTTTGGGCATGGGAGGGTAAGTCTGTGGTTTCCCCTTCTCGTCCCTATCTCAGTACAGGAAGAACTCTTATGATTGTGGAGCCCAGTGCAACACAACCTCTTCTGGCACCGTCTTGGTCCTCCAGCAGGAATTGGTACACTCTTCATCTGGATTCTCCTCAGAGGCCTGTTCAATATGGGTGGCCCTACAGCACAGGCCTCCAAGTCATCGAAACACACAAGCTCCTCCACCACACTCATTCATTTGAAACAGCATAGGAAGTATTATCAACATAATTATATGTTGTTTCATATCATTGGCAAACAAAATCAAGTAGAAAACAAACACAAAATTGTGTTGTTTTTTTTCATTTGCTCTATGTGTGTTCTCTTTCAAAATTGTGCACCCTTTTTCCAGATAATGTGTTAATATGTAAACTATCATGAAATAGAATGGGGAAAAAGTCTTAATAAATCAGACACATGGAGGGGCATTTTCGAAAGAGACGCCCAAGTTGCGATTTGGACGTCTTTGCAAAATGTCGAAATCCAAAGGCGGGGAAAATGGTATTTTCGAAAAAAGATGGACGTCCATCTTTCATTTTGAAAATACCGCCAGAGATGTCCAAATCCTTAACTTTGGAAGTCCCTAGATTTGGACGTTTCTGACTTTCAACGATTTTCAAAACCAAAGACGTCCATGTCAGAAACGACCAAATGCAAGTGATTTGGTCATGGGAGGAGCCAGCCTTTGTAGTGCACTGGTCTCCCTGACATGCCAGAACACCAACCGGGCACCCTAGGTGGCACTGCAGTGGGCTTCATAAAATGCTCCCAGGAACATAACTCCCTTACCTTGTGTGCTGAGCCCCTCCAAATCCCCCCAAAACCCATTACTCACCACTGTACACCACTACCATAGCCCTTATGGATGAAGGGGGCACCTATATATGGGTACAGTGGGTTTGTGGTGGGTTTTGGAGAGCTCGCTGTTTCCTCCACATATGTAACAGGTAGAGGGGGTATGGGCCTTGGTCTGCCTGTCTGAAGTGCACTGCAGTACCTACTAAAACTGCTCCTGGGACCTTCATGCGCTGTCATGGACCTGAGTATGACATCTGAGGCTGGCACTAAATATTTTTTAAGATGTTTTTTGAGTGTGGGAGGGGGTTAGTGACCACTGGGGGAGTAACTGGTCATCTAAATCTAGGCACACAAAAAACCACCAAGTTGGAAAGAACACCAAAGTCCCATGAGAAATCACACAGCAAAAAGCAAGAGTGAGAACCAGATCCGTCACTTCAAAAATAGACAAAGGGACACTCAAGATGAAATTAAAGCTTTTATTGTTGACTTTTAATGACGACTCAACATGGCACCATGTTTCGGCATGAATGTGCCTTCCTCAGGAGTCTCTTGGTGATATAATTGCCAATCATGATTTAGTCTTTCTTCTCCTCAAGTCGCTTCACTGGCTCCTGATCCGCTACCGTATACAATTCAAGCTTCTCCTATTGACCTTCAAGTGCACTCAATCTGCAGCCCCCCATTACCTCTCTACCCTCCTCTCCCCATATGTTCCCACCCGTAACCTCCGCTCTCAGGATAAATCACTCCTATCTGTACCCTTCTCCACCACCGCTAACTCCAGACTCCGCCCCTTCTGCCTCGCATCACCTTATGCCTGGAACAGACTTCCCGAGTCCATACGCCATGCGCCCTCCCTGCCCATTTTCAAGTCCTTACTCAAAGCCCATCTCTTCTCCCTTGCTTTTGGCGCATAACCACCTTCCCCATTCATGATACCTACACTGACTACTTAGTTTGTTACCTTTAGATTGTAAGCGCTCTTGAGCAGGGACTGTCCTCCCCATGTTTAAACTTGTACAGCGCTGCGTAACCCTGGCAGCGCTATAGAAATGCTAAGTAGTAGTAGTAGCAGTGATAAAATTCACATTAATGCCTATCTTCAGAAACTAAAATGCAGGCACCAGAAATTTTAGACTTCTATTAGACCCATGGGCTTTTTCAAGGCCATTATTTAAGCATTTTAGGCTCTGAAGATAGGCATTAGTGTGAATTTTATTACCGAAGAAAGTCTAAATCGTGATTGTCAATTATATCACCAAGAGACTCCTGAGGCAGGCATGTTCGTGCTGAAACATGGTGCCATGTTGAGTCTTCATTAATAGTCATCAATATATGCTTTAACTTCATCTTGAGCATCCCTTGGTCTGTTTTTGAGTGCCGGATCCAGTTCCCACTCTCGCTTTTTGCTAACCTTAGGCACATTCATTTATGCCAAGTAAAATGTGATGTAAATACTTGCACTTGAGTTAGGCACAGAGCAGGTATATAATATAAAAACAGAACACAGTCTGTGGGGTTTTTTATTTTACCAGTTCTATTTCTATATTACCAGTTCTGTTGTACACATATTTTCTATGCCTTATAATGCTGTGTCTTTAAGTTATGATATTTGAATGTATGTTTTTATTTTTATTTTTATATTTATCTTTCACTTTTATATATCCTTGTATTGTAGACTCCTGAAGAAGGCTGTCCAGGCGAAACACGGATCCTTTTTATTGGGTCAGTTTTACCACTGGCAAATAAACTTTTGTATACTTGTTACCCGTGGTCAGCCTTGGTTACTTGGTACAGTCCCACTTCCACTTTGCTGTGTGAGGTTTCTGGCAGAGATAAACAGCATGACATCTGTTACCAGACCCTGTGACCCTTGCAATCTTAAAAAGAGAAAGATAAAGCCATCAGGGTTGCAGGGAAGGATGGGTAAACTGAGAAATGCACCTTGGTGCCCCGTACTTTGTGGGAAATGGTTCTGAAGTAGCAACAAATAGGGGAAAGTCTACTGCAGAAGCAGAACAGACAACCAAACAGCAGCAATCCAAGGCAGGACAAACACAGCAACAGTTTATTCAAATGTCAACTTTAATGGAAACAGGACCCAAGAAGGCCAAGTTTCAAAAGAACCTTTGTCAGGGGTCACATACAGGGGCATAATCGAATGGGGGAGCTCACATATAAGGGCGGCCATCTCTAATGATGGCCCCGTTAAGCGGCGTACCCGACTGTATTTTCAAAACAAGATGGCCGGCCATCTTTCGTTTTGATAATATGGTCGGGGCTGGCAAAATCTCAACATTTGGGCCACCCTTAGAGATAGCTGGCGTTAGAGATGGCCGCCATTGGTTTTCGCCAATAATGGAAACTAATGGCGGCCATCTCAAACCCGGCCAAATCCAAGCCATTTGGTAATGGGAGGAGCCAGCATTTGTAATGCACTGGTCCCCCTCACATGCCAGGACACCAACCGGGCACCCTAGGGGGCACTGCTGTGGAGTTCACAAATTGATCCCAGGTGCATAGCTCCCTTACCTTGGGTGCTGAGCCCCCAACCCCCCCCCCCAAAACCCACTACCCACAACTGTACAACACTACCATAGCCCTTAAAGGGTAATGGGGAGCACCTAGATGTGGGTACAGTGGGTTTTGGAGGGCTCCCATTTACCACCACAAGTGTAACAGGTAGGGGGGGATGGGCCTGGGTCTGCCTGCCTGAAGTGCACTGCAGTACCCACTAAAAATTGCTTCAGAGACCTGCATACTGCTGTGATGGAGTTGGGTATGACATTTGAGGCTGGCAAAAAAGTGTTTTTTTATTTTTTTGGGGGGTGGGAGGGGGTTGGTGACCACTGGGGGAGTAAGGGAAGGTCATCCCCGATTTCCTCCGGTGGTCATCTGGTCAGCTTGGGCACCTTTAGAGGCTTGGTCATGAACAAAAAGGGACCAAGTAAAGCCTGCCAATTGCTCATCAGGGCCGGCCTTCTTTTTTCCATTATTGGCTGAGGCCAGCCATCTCTTAACCACGCCCCCGTCCCGCCTTCGGTACACTGCCGACACGCCCCCTTGAACTTTGGTCAGACCTGCGATGGAAAGCAGTTGAAGCCGGCCAAAATCGGCTTTCAATTATACCGATTTGGCCGGCCTTAGGAGAATTTGTGTCTGAAGATGGGCGCCCTTCTACTACAAAAATAAACAGGATAGGTTTCCACAATGCATTCAGAGACTTAAAGCATGTACTGCAATACCTGTGTTTAAAAGAAAAATGAGGTCCAATGTCAAAACCAAAAGAATGCAGCCAACAGCATCTACATAGAAAAAGCTCGGGTCCAATTCCAAATGTCACTGACTTTTGCAACTGGACCAGAGTTTTTTTTTTTTCTTAAATAAATTTTATTGAAATTTTTGAAGATAACAAGACATTAAGTAAAAGTAAACAGTGATCTTCAACTTCCATTCTGAAAGAAAAACCAGACTATAAAGACAAACCTTATTTGCGTTTAAGCAATATAGAGCAGTAATGCATTATAATTTAAAATGTTGAAAAATTAACAATAGTAAAACATTTATATGGGCAGAGCTTTTTCTATATAGTATTGGCTGCACTCTTTTACTTTTGACATTGGACCTCATTTTTCTTTTAAACATAGATATTACAGTATGGGCTCTGTTTACTAAGGTGCGTTAGTGTTTTTAGTGCACCTATACTTAGCACACACGCTAACCATGTAAGCGCTTTGTGATAAACACAGTGTCTGCCCTTACTCGAGGAGGCCACCAGAGGGCGCTCTCCCACTGAAAACCAGGAAAATGCCCATTCTGGTCCCTAGGGGGGAGCTCCAGGGATCTAGCTGAGTATTGACGTGCATGGGCCAGTAGAGAGAGCTCCCGGGGAGATAGCTGGGGGAGTGAGAAGAAACTTCTAGACCCAGAGGCTTTCTGGACCCAGAGGGGTGAGGTCTCAAGAGGTGGGGAGGTTTATTGGACACCTCATAAATAGCTTCCTCTCAGTAGAGGAGGGAGTTTTGCCCGAAGGAGAAAGATCCCCTGAAAGAGACAGGCTAACCCTATAGAGGAGGGAGAACTGTGTGTTCAAGGAAGAAAAGCAGGCTGAAAATCCTGGGGTAAGAAGTCCCTGAAGTATTAGGGTTGGACTGTGTGTTCTCAGTACTGGGAAAGAACTGGGTATTTAAGGAGAAGGACTGTGTGTCCAGGACTGTGGCTCCCCAGTACTAATGTTGGAACTGTGAAGTGTTGAAAATGAACAAACAGCCCTGGGGTGGAGGATAGGACCATAAGGTTAATGAGAGTAAAGAAGGTCCTATCCAGGGGTGGTGGCTGTTATACCCTGAGACCCAGGTGTCCCACAGTAAATGGGCTCAGGGAGTGAATTTGCAGAAAACGAATAATAGTTGGAAAGCAAGGTTCCCACAAGACTGAAGCATAGTTCCAATAAACTGAATCTACATTTACTCAGCTAATTTACATATTTCTGAAAGCAGAGAAATCCGTGCGATCTTCCAGAGAAGGGTGACCAGGTGGCCCCACCAGAAGAACTGGTAAGGGGGTCGGTTACCAGGAGATACAGTGGGGAGGCAGGTCCAGGACTGCAGGTTAATGGAGAGGTCACCCTGAGGGAAAGGGGAGGCCCAAACAGAGAGGCCCGAGTCACCAGAGTCCTAGAGAAGTTTTGTTTCAAGGTTGTTTCTTGAAGCAAAGGACTGGTCAGGCTAGGTAGGAGCCACTAGAGGGCTGCTGCACACCTGAGAGCACTCCTGCGGGCTTATAGGTATATAGTTGGCATGTACATAGTTAATACACGCACATGGCTAACACAGGTTTAAAATGTTAATGTGCCCATGATGTTGCTTAGTAAACAGGGCCCTACATGCTTTAAATCAATGAATGTGTTGTGGAAACATCTGTGACTCCTTACGAAGGTTTTTCTGAAACTTGGCCAGGTTGGGTCCTGTTTCCATTAAACTTAACATATGGATAAACTCTTGCTGTGTTTGTCCTTCATTGGATTGCTGCTGCTGCTGTTTGGTTGTTGGAGATGGTTCTGAAACATATTGCTATTGCTGTTCAAAATACTATGGAAAGGGAGCTTCAGGGATTGGAGGTTGGGAGTTGGGGGCATCAGGGGATAAGAGACAAGGGGACACTATAAGGGAGGAAGGAACATCAGGAAAACAATGAAAAGAAGAGGAGAACGCTGAGAAGAAACAGGCAAGGGGACAATGGAAGAGAGGAAGTGACATCAGGGGAGAAAGAAAAAAGACAGCAAGGAAAGGGTGGGAGGAACATCAAGGGATAATTATTCAAGGGGGCATCAGGGGAGAAAGAAACAAGGGAACAACTGAATAGGATGAACTATGTAAAGGAGGGTAGAAAAAGGATGGGGAAATGAAATTGTGATAGAGTGTGGGGGGAAAAGGAAGAGAAGCAGAGAAGGGAGATAATTGAAGGAAGTAGCAGGAAATGGAGGGATGAAAGAAAACATGATAAGGAAGAGGGATGAATAAGGGGGAAGGAGTTGAACACTGGGACAGTGGAAAGCAGTGAGGTGTATGTGTAAGACAGTTGAGGAGGGATGAACATGTTAGGAAGAGGAAAGCAATGGGCATGAGAGAAGGAGTGGAAGGGACATTAGTAGCAAATAGCATAAGGTTTTGTAAAGTGAAACAACAACAAAAAACTGAACATCAATGACAGAGAAGAAATAGGACTGAGGAGTGGGACCAACAAGAGAAAAAAAAAATAAAATCTGAGAGAGGGGGGGACTGCAGAAATTAGAGGGGAGAGGAAATGTTGCAAAATGGGCAAATGAAATCAGAACAAAGGGGAAACAAAGAAAGCAACAGAGAAAATAAAGGTCCAGAAACAAAAGTCTGAGCATGTTTAATTGAAAAATTATATATTACATTGCTTTACTGATTTCAATATGTCAACTTTGGGAATGTGAATGTGTACCATCTCTGATATCTCTATAGTTTTCATAATGCAAGAGAAAATGCATTTCTGTTCTGTTTTTTGCATTACTATGTCTTTCTGGGATTTCCAAGTTCAATTTTTCTGCACAAGCTTTTATTATGCAAGTTAACCTCACCTCTCAGCAGCATTTGATTTATTTAATACATGATATTGTATTACTTTGATTGAGGTTGGAATTACGGGGCCTGTTCTGGAATGGTTTAAGGGCTTTAAAAACAATAGAACTTTACAATTAATCTGGCAAAAACAACTTTCAGAGGCTTGGCATATGACCCAGGAAGTTCTTCAAAGATCACTTCTCTAATCAAATCTATTTAATAAGCCCTTGAGGGATTATTTTAAAATCCTTTGGATTGCTACATTGTTTTTAAGCAGGTGACATTTTTTCTGATCTTTCTTATGAAAAAAAAAAAGAAGCAAATCACTGTGAGACTAGAATCAGCCTAATATTGAAAATCACTTACTGGGTAACAGGTAATTCTCAGCAGCATTAAAGACAACCCTTGTGCTGTCTGGATAGTGCAGGGAACGTCCAGCAGAAAAGTGAGTGGCGAGGAAAGAAATACTTGTCAGTGCTGCTGTCGAGATAGCTATCTGGACAACAGTGAACAAAGAAATTGCTGTTCTGAGTTGCCCAGATAGTTATCCAGATATCAGTGGTGAATATCACCACTAGATAATACAGTGTTCTGTCCTCTCGCTGGGGTGATTGGCATGCAGTTTAAACCAGAATATAGAAGATTATTATGAGAACATTCAGAACTCTTGAACCAAAATCTTCTTTAATGCAATAATCGAACAAGGAGAAATAAGTTATAGTTCAGATGTGTTGGACAAGAGTTTTTGCCTTACATACTTGGAGTTTGTTCTCCAGCAGCTCTCTCCATACAAAAAAGACTGGGAGAAATTGCAGCAGTATGCTGAATAGATATGTTGTTTACACTTTTACACTAGTAAATTCTTGATAGTATCACAAGACCTTGAAGGGGGTCATACAGCAAAATACAGCATAGGCAGTTTCAGTTCACAGAGGAGATATGCTGCAGACTAACTCTTACAGACACAATAGAGAGCGAGAGAGAGAGAGAGACAAAGGGGGAGCAAGTTGCCTAAAAAACTTAGAGACCCTTTTACTAAGCTATGTAGGCACCTACGCGGTCCCAACATGCGCCAATTTGGAGTTACTGCTCGGCTACCACGTGGCCCGTGCAGTAATTTCATTTTGTTATGCATGTCCGCTATGTGCACCAGAAAATATATTTTATTTTCTGGTGCATGGCGATAATTGGGTGGTAACTCCTACTTGATGTGCGTAGATGATTATCGCATTGAGGGAAGTGTAATACAAGAAAGTCTCTAGATGATTTTTTAGCATTGCATGTTGATAGCTCTATAATCCCTGGAGAGAGTTTTGTACCAGTACTAATGGTGATTCTTGAGAATCCACACGTTGTTCCAAAGCGCCAAGTCTATCTGGATGTAAATTCATCAGGGCAGACAAAGATTGTCCCAATACCACTATAGTTTTCCAGATTTCTTCAAGCAAAAAAACATCAAGTCTTACCAGTGCAAAGGAGAACATACCACAAGCTGGGGCCCTCACTGCAAGTGCAAGAACCATACCCTCCCCTGTTGTAACAGCTGATGGAGTTGTCATACCGCTGCTGGTAATACTTCCTGTGTCATTCGGGCCACTAGGATGACAAATCACAGCTACAGCAGGAGTCCCAGCAGCCTGGGGAGAAACCGCTGAAATCTATGCCTCAGAAATTGGCACAGATCCCTATGCAGTCCTCTCTCTCTCTCTGCAGCTGGATCCTTCAGTAGTTCCCATACCTCAGGGGACAGTGAAACATTGCTATCTAGAACAGGGGCATAGCCACGGGTGGCCCAGCCACTTTTGATCCAGGCCTGCCCAGCCTCTTCTGCCCGCTCTCCCTGTCCGCGTGGTCTGCTCACTTTTACTGCCCTGAAGCGCCATTCTCCCACCAGCACTGGCGATTCCCATAGCCAGCTTTCTGCCAGCGCGCGTCATCGGGGCCTCTTTTCAGGCAAGTCCCGCCTAATCTGCAACTTCCTGCATCCCAGGAAAACAGGAAGTTGCAGAGTAGGTGGGACACGCCTGAGAAGAGGCTCCGACGACGCGTGCTGGCAGAAGGCTGGCTATGGGAATCACCAGTGCTGGAGGGAGAATGGCGCTTAAGGTCAGTAAAAATGACCAAAACTGACCATGTGCAGGGGGCTGTCGTGGGGGGGGGGGGGGTATCGGATGGATAGGAAATGTGGCGGCGGCGGGCAGATGGAGAGGAAATGCGGTGGCAGGCGGACGGGGGGTGGAGGGGGGTGGTAGCGGGTGGAGAGGAAATGCGAGGCCTGTGCCCACCCAGTTCACCTCCAGGCCCATCTAAAAATTAAACTCTGGCTACGTTACTGATCTAGAAGCGGTGAAGCAGATGCCCCTGCTCCTCTAGTCAGGCTATCTTTTCACAGCCTGTTTTACCATATAGCTTAGTGCCATTTTCTCTCTGATGGTTATTTTGCATCTTTTGCACTATTTCTGTTTTTTGTTACCTCTGTCAATTTCCAAATGTTTTTATTATCCCTTTTATATGCTGGACTTAGTTTTCACCTCTGCTCTGCTAGGCAGGGCATTTTGTTTTTTGCCTTGTGTTTTTCAGCCAATCTGTTTATATCTCTTTCTTTTGGGGGGTGGGGGCATGGTTTTTGAAGCATTCTTTATTGCGTCCGTTTATCTTTCTGGTCATATATGGCTTTCCCATGTTTTTTTACCAGTTTTAACATGTTCATTTATTTTTCTGCAACTAGATGGTGTTTTTACCTTTGATTGGATGTTTTTGTCATCTTTATGCTGGTTCATTATGGTTATTTCTTTATCACTATTTATTTATTTTACCAAAGTCTCAAATTGAGTTTTCAAAATCACAATTGGATGTGTTTGCAGAAACATAAGTCCAAATGCCACTTTATGCCATCTTTTAAATGTTTTTCTCTTTTGAAAATGAGCCCCTAAATGTATCTTACCAGGCAATATATCTGGCTTTTTCTTCACTCCTCTCAATGTGGGTGTCTGAGTGAAATGCCCTCTTGTCACATTATGAAACAAGTATTCAAGCCTTTCTCCAAAACATAATTTATACATTTAAAACTACTTCTGTACTGAACACTGAATACAAAACACTTTACTCAAAGACATTGAACAGATCAAGTCTTCATTTTGATTTCTATGGATGAGAATGTGAATACATTTTGAGGACACTTTCCATCAGTTTCCTGGTACTCCTCTATCGAACGTGGGCAGGTCACAAAGTAGAAACCAGTGATTATTCCTATCATTTCTTTTGCAATTTTAAAGGACTGAAAATCTGACCTGTGCTCATTAAGTATTCATCTGTGGTAATTATAGTGTAATAAATCATATGTGAGCTCATAAATGGCAGAATTTGCATTTAAATAGAAGCTTCAAAAGCAAATCTAACAGTTTGATACATACAGTGTGGGGTATACAGTATATACTGATAACCAGGAACAATATTTAATGCTATAAACTTATTCCTTTCATTGTAGATGTCAGGCATTTTATCACACATAAACTAAGGTTTATTTATTAATTGCCAACCATTAAGGGTCCTGCATGATTGGCTGACTGTTTGTATCTTGACCTGGTGTTAGCAGCAGCATAAAGGACACTTATCTGCTATTAGGAAAAGTTAAATGTTGAATTGCTCATTATAAGTAAATTATCATATCAAAGCTGAAAGAGAATTTTAATATTTATCCTGAGGACAGTGAAACAGAGACACACAGAAGGACCATAATCACTACCTAATAGAAGAGTCAACTTGCTTTCTTTTGCAGAGCCATAGCTCCCAGCTGACTTTGACTTCCTCTTCATTTCATACTGTAGCTATAGACATGTAAGGGGTTTGCCTGTGCCTTTTATAGGCCTGAGGCCTAACTTAGGCCATGTACCATCTTCTGAGCAATACAGATATGACTTCTCAGTGGTTTCCTGCAGTACTGTTTTCTGGATGCTGTGCTGCTCTGCCATCTTTCAAGGACATGTTGTTTGTAGGAAGAAACAGTTGTTTGCAGTCTCTATCCAGTCCTTCCACTGAGAAGTTTGGGGGAGAGAGGTTCATAGAGACACAGAGCTGAGGTAATCTTGGTTAGCAACCTTGTATATGAACTAGGTACTAGTTAGATAACATATATGATCCTGGGCTGCTCAGGATCTGAGGCCTTACCTTATCTGCTGGCCATATGCACACCTATGCCTGACAGGTCTAAACAAATTCTATATATAGCATCAAAACATCGTCACTCAAAAAAACCCCCCACTAAACACTATTCTATAAATGGCACTCCGAGTTGTGCGCTGTTTATAGAATACCACAAAGTGTCAGGATCCACGGCTAACTTTTAGGTGTGAGGATTTACACCAACTGAAACCTGGTGTAAATCCCTGTGCCTAAATTAGGTGCAGATCAGGCATATTCTGTAACAGGGCGCATAAATTATTGGAGTGTTCTTGACTCGCCCATGCCCCTCCCATGGCCATGCCCCCTTTTCAGATCCACACAGTAAAATTTACACATGCATCTTTATAGAATACGCCTAGCAAGATGCACATGTAAATTTGAATTGTTGTCAATTAGCACTATTAATTTATTATTAGCGCTCAATTATCGGTGCTAATTGTTTTTTTATTCAATTAAATTCCGCACGCAATTTGGAGCACCACATATAGAATCCGCGGGTTTGTAATCAAAGTAGCCAAACAGAGAAACTGTTTTGCCCAGAGATTTGTGCCTCTTACAGAGTTACTAAAAAGGCTTGATAATGTTCGCAGCTTCTCTGATACTGGGACTTTGTGTAACATCAGAGGAAAATCTAAGGTCCTAACTTCCACCAGACACCAAGAAAGACTGACATTCCTAGCAGGGTGGAGGATGTGACTCAACTCGCCCTTGTAACCATTCAGTCACTGCTGACCAAGCTCACTGTCCCAAAGCCAGCTGGAGCTGAGGAGGAAGATTCATCTGACCTGGAGTTTGCAGCGGTTTCTGAGAGTTCAGCTTGCCAACAGAGGTGAGATAGATTCATTCCTATGGTATGGGAGAGGTAGATGTCAGTTTCTTTGATTTGCAAAAGTACATTTTAGGCTAACTTGGTACATGGTCTACCGAGCTTTCACTTTTGCTTGTATTGTGTACGAACTAATTACTTAGGAACAGTTGTGCTGCATAACAAAATATGTTGGCTACCAAAAAAAAAAAAAAAAGACTTATTTTGTATGCTTTCTCACCATCTATGCCAATTATTATTTCATCTCCAATAAATGATACCATATATTGCCAACTATGTAATTCCATTCTTTAATACAGCCACAGTAGCAGAGGTGCAGGGCCAACTAACATGTCCAAGCCATTCCATATCTACAGCCTTTGTGGTAATTATTCTAATTAGGATAATAACATTACCTTAGTGTTCTTATAGTCATCACACATATAGCCATCCCTGTTGCACTGTAATTTTCATTTACAGAGAGTCTAGTTCCCTAACATTTGGAAGAACAGTAAATATATAAAGAGATCCAGCCAAATATCTATCTATCTATCTATCTATCTATCTATCTATCTATCTATCTATCTATCTATCTATCTATCTATCTATCTATCTATCTATCTATCTATCTATCTATCTATTCAAAGCATAACTAAGCTCTGGGATTCATTGTCAAAGGATATGTTAAGCATGGTTAGCTGGATTTAAAAAAAACAGTTTAGAAAGATTTCAGGAAAAAAAAAGTCCATAAATTGTTTTAATATAGACTTGGGACAATCTATTGCTTATCTGTAAGGGGAAACAAATGGAATCTATTTATTTTTGTGATCCTGCTGGGTACTTGTGACCTGAATTGGCTACTGATGAAAACATAATACTTAGCTTGATGGACCCTTGATCTGATCCAGTGCAGCAAATCTTATATTCTTAGGTTAAGAAGTGACTTAGATCAAAACCTTTAAAATTCACCAAGCTGAGTGTTATATTTAGCAGTCTAAGGTTCACCAAGTAGATAAACTTCACCACTCAAATTATAATTTAGCATGGAGGCAAGATTAGGTTGGCAGAAGAAAAATAGGCAGCTAGCACGCACAAGTAGTAACAAGTCTTTCTCCCTGTAATTTAAAAAAAATGCACTTTCTAAACCATATCCCTTCCTGCCTCCTGGCTAACCAATATGAAGAAAATGACTGTCCCAAGGGAAAATCCCTTTCCTCTCTCCTACCTCACCACCATTATGAAAAATAGGCCCGATATTCAGCCAGCAGTGATCAGCGATTTGCTGACTGCCGCCATCGTTATACCCAGAAATTCAATGCTGGATGTTGTCCAGGCTCCAGCATTGAATTTCTGGATATATGGAGCTGTCAAAAACACAGCTGTGATATTCTGCCCTTAACCTGCCATGAAGAACCACGTAAAGATAGAACTAAGTTCTATGAGGCCCTATTTATGCAGTTATCTTAGATGGTTAAATCCTGAAAATTGACACTTGGAGGGGCATAATTGAAAGGGACGTCCTCGTTTCAATTTGGACATCCTCGCAAAACGTCCCCATCCAGGGGCGGGGAAACCCGTATTTTCAAAACAAGATGGACATCCATCTTTCATTTTGATAATACGGACAGGGATGCCCAAATCCAGAAATTTGGCCGTCCTTAGAAATGGTCATCCCTAGACTTGGTCGTTTCTGATTTTCAGCGATAATGGAAACTAAGGACGTCCATCTCAGGAACGACCAAATGGAAGCCATTTGGTCGTGAGAGGAGCCAGCATTTGTAGTGCACTGGTCCACCTGACATACCAGGACACCAACCGGGCACCCTAGGGGGCACTGCAATTGACTTCATAAATTGCTCCCAGGAACATAGCTCCCTTACCTTGTGTGCTGAGCCCCCCAAACCCCACTACCCCCAACTGTACACCACTACCATAGCCCTTATGGGTGAAGGGGGGCACCTAGATTTTGGTACAGTGGGTTTGTGGTAGGTTTTGGAGGGCTCGCTGTTTCCTCCACAAACATAACAGGTGGTGGGGGGGATGGGCCTGGGTCCGCCTGCCTGAAGTGCACTGCATCCACTAAAACTGCTCCAGGGACCTGCATACTGCTGTCATGGACCTGAGTATGACATCTGAGACTGGCAATCAATATTTTGAAAGATATTTTTGAGGGTGGGAGGGGGTTAGTGACCACTGGGGGAGTAAGGGGAGGTAAACCCCTGATTCTCTCCGGTCATCTGGTCATTTCGGGCACCTTTTTGTGCCTTGGTCGTAAGAAAAACAAGACCAGGTAAAGTCGTCCAAGTGTTCATCAGGGACGTCCGTGTTTCTTTCGATTATGGGTCAAGGATGTCCTAGTGTTAGGCACGCCCAAGTCCCGCCTTTGCTACACCTCCGATACGCCCCCTTGAACTTTGGAGTCCGTACAATGGAAAGCAGTTGGGGACGTCCAAAATCGGCTTTCATTTATACCAATTTGGACGACCCTGTGAGAAAGACGCCCATCTTCCGATTTATGTCGAAATATGGCCGTCTTTCTCTTTCAAAAATGAGCCCATTAACCACCTAAGTGCTGACCCCAAATAGCCGGTTTTGACTTGGGCACTAACCAGACATTTTCAGTGGCACTATCCAATTAAGTGCCACCAAAAACGACTGGTTAGCCCCGGACAGGTGATTTAAATGGCCAGGAGCCATTCAGCGTTGATTATTTTTTCAGCACAGAAGTTTGGGCATAGTTCACTGAATCCAGCCCTTAGAGGGTAATTCTATATCTGTGCCTAGTGGGCTCCTGATAGCAGCATATTCTATAAAAGAAAGTAGGCACCCACTTTCCTTTTTCAAATGCTAGCATAACCAGGCGTATAAATGCATGTGCAATTAAGCGTGAGCACTTATACCAGCCATCCAGCTTGTGTAAGTGCTTGTGCCTAAATGCTAGACATACATACATAGGTTATGTGCATGTGTTCCACCCATGTTCTGCCCAAGCTCTGCCTACATGTACACCTACCTGCAAAATGCACCCTATGCAAGATATATGTTTATTTACAGCATAGTGCGTAGACAGATTTTCAGAATTTACACATGCATATGCGCATTTTTTGTGCATAACTGATGGATTTCTACACATACATACACCTGCTCTGTAGAATTAACCCCTATAACTTGGAACATATTTTTAAGCATCATCCCCCAGATTCTATAAACGGCGACTACAGTTCCACTCGCAAATTGGCATGAACTTATCCAAATATCGTAAACATGTGGAGCAATCTTTAGAAAGATGCAAAGTCCACCTGGAGTGTGAAGCACAAAATTCCCCAAAGCTGGAGCTATCATGAGTAGCAAGTGTTTGGCAGTACTTGCTACTCACGATAGCACCAGAGTTTGGAATTATCTGGATACGCATACCAGTATTTCTGTGTACCCATAGGCACAATAAGACTCCTGAGGCAGGCACTATTGCCGAAACACAATGCCATGTTGAGATTTCATCCAATAACTACTGTGCTTGCCATCCTTCATCTTCCTCATGGCTTTTTGGAAGTGTCTTGATCACACTACTCCCTTGTCTTGATTCACAAGCTGGAGTATCATAGAGGCATGGGTCCTATTTAGATTGTAAGCTCTCTTGAGCAGGGACTGTCCTTCCCCCTGTCTAAACTTGTACAGCGCTGTGTAACCCTGGCAGCGCTATAGAAATGCTAAGTAGTAGTAGTAGTAGTACTATTCAGGGCTTGGAACTCTGCAGCAATGATATTTAAGGGCTGGAGAAAACTGTCCCGCAGGCCCTGAATGTCTCCATTGGAGCCAGCCACTTCCACCCTGAGCAAGTTGTTCTGTTTGAAGATTTTATGTGCCAGTGATCTTATAAGGTTATCTCCCCTGCTCAGCACATCCTCCATGCTAACCTCCTTGAGGTGTAAAGTGATGTCCACTTGCTCCTCCAGCTTTTTCTCTTCTCCAACTTCCTCCTCGGTAGATGTTCCCTCATGATGTCATTCCTCTGACACTGCTTCCTCTTCTTCCTCCTCTCTATGGTCCTCAGGAGGAGATGCAGGTTCCAGCCCCTCAAGCCCAGGTTTCACAGCTCATCATTGGGGTGGCATAGGCTGATCTGGCTGGGTTGAGGGACCATCTTCTCTACCCATCTTCCTTCTCTTCTGCTGCTCTCCTCTGAAGCATCTGTAGAAAACAGAAAAGCTGGACATTAGTATGGACTGTCCTAGGATGTAGTAAAGGTACCATAATAATAAAAAGCATTAAAGACTATGAAATAATGTGGCTACTACTTGCATGCAATGAACATAAGCATTGGAATCATGGGACTTTCAATAGCACATGAGACCAATGTTTTATCTCTGCACAATAGTAACATTTGTTGCTGTTAGGTAACTATATCTGTATTAGAGCACATGGCTGCCACCAAAGTACTAGCCATATGAGGGAACCATACTTGCACACCGCTAAGCCATCTGACTATGCCGTAGGTATATGACATCTTGCCCTGCCCTCAGACTCTGACAGATAAACACCTCAACTGTTTATGTCCAGAGGGTGGAGATAGGTATGTAACACAGATGAGGAACAGGCCACAACCCTGTAAGCCACTCAGCATCAAAATGCCAAGACATGTACAGGGCAGTGAATAGTAATAGCCCTGGGAGGGATGTTTCTACAGTCCAAATGTGTCTAGGGAACCATTACATAACATAAGAACATAAGAGTAGCCATACTGGGTCAGACCAGTGGTCCATGTAGCCCAGTATCCTGTTTTCCAAACAGCGGCCAAGCCAGGTCACAAGAACATGGCAGAAACCCAAATTATGGCAACTCTCTTTAGCACAAATCCCAGGGCAAGTAGTTGCTTCCCATGTCTGTCTCAAGAGCAGATTATGGACTTTTCCTCCAGGAATTTGTCCAAACCTTTTCTTAAATCCAGATACGCTAACCGCTGTTTCTACATCCTCCAGCAAAGAGTTCCAGATCTTAACTATTCATTGAGTGAAAAAAAAATGTCCTCCTATTTGTTTTAAAAGTATTTCCATGTACATAAGTACATAAGTACATAAGTACATAAGTAGTGCCATACTGGGAAAGACCAAAGGTCCATCTAGCCCAGCATCCTGTCACCGACAGTGGCCAATCCAGGTCAAGGGCACCTGGCACGCTCCCCAAACGTAAAAACATTCCAGACAAGTTATACCTAAAAATGCGGAATTTTTCCAAGTCCATTTAATAGCGGTCTATGGACTTGTCCTTTAGGAATCTATCTAACCCCTTTTTAAACTCCGTCAAGCTAACCGCCCGTACCACGTTCTCCGGCAACGAATTCCAGAGTCTAATTACACGTTGGGTGAAGAAAAATTTTCTCCGATTCGTTTTAAATTTACCACACTGTAGCTTCAACTCATGCCCTCTAGTCCTAGTATTTTTGGATAGCGTGAACAGTCGCTTCACATCCACCCGATCCATTCCACTCATTATTTTATACACTTCTATCATATCTCCCCTCAGCCGTCTCTTCTCCAAGCTGAAAAGCCCTAGCCTTCTCAGCCTCTCTTCATAGGAAAGTCGTCCCATCCCCACTATCATTTTTGTCGCCCTTCGCTGTACCTTTTCCAATTCTACTATATCTTTTTTGAGATACGGAGACCAGTACTGAACACAATACTCCAGGTGCGGTCGCACCATGGAGCGATACAACGGCATTATAACATCCGCACACCTGGACTCCATACCCTTCCTAATAACACCCAACATTCTATTCACTTTCCTAGCCGCAGCAGCACACTGAGCAGAAGGTTTCAGCGTATCATCGACGACGACACCCAGATCCCTTTCTTGATCCGTAACTCCTAACGCGGAACCTTGCAAGACGTAGCTATAATTCGGGTTCCTCTTACCCACATGCATCACTTTGCACTTGTCAACATTGAACTTCATCTGCCACTTGCACGCCCATTCTCCCAGTCTCGCAAGGTCCTCCTGTAATCGTTCACATTCCTCCTGCGACTTGACGACCCTGAATAATTTTGTGTCATCGGCGAATTTAATTACCTCACTAGTTATTCCCATCTCTAGGTCATTTATAAATACATTAAAAAGCAACGGACCCAGCACAGACCCCTGCGGGACCCCACTAACTACCCTCCTCCACTGAGAATACTGGCCACGCAATCCTACTCTCTGCTTCCTATCTTTCAACCAGTTCTTAATCCATAATAATACCCTACCTCCGATTCCATGACTCTGCAATTTCTTCAGGAGTCTTTCGTGCGGCACTTTGTCAAACGCCTTCTGAAAATCCAGATATACAATATCAACCGGCTCCCCATTGTCCACATGTTTGCTTACCCCCTCAAAAAAATGCATTAGATTGGTGAGGCAAGACTTCCCTTCACTAAATCCGTGCTGACTTTGTCTCATCAGTCCATGTTTTTGTATATGCTCTGCAATTTTATTCTTAATAATAGCCTCCACCATCTTGCCCGGCACCGACGTCAGACTCACCGGTCTATAATTTCCCGGATCTCCTCTGGAACCCTTCTTAAAAATCGGAGTAACATTGGCTACCCTCCAGTCTTCCGGTACTACACTCGATTTTAGGGACAGATTGCATATTTCTAACAGTAGCTCCGCAAGTTCATTTTTTAGTTCTATTAATACTCTGGGATGAATACCATCAGGTCCCGGTGATTTACTACTCTTCAGCTTGCTGAACTGACCCATTACATCCTCCAAGGTTACAGAGAATTTGTTTAGTTTCTCCGACTCCCCCGCTTCAAATATTCTTTCCGGCACCGGTGTCCCCCCCAAATCCTCCTCGGTGAAGACCGAAGCAAAGAATTCATTTAATTTCTCCGCTACGGCTTTGTCCTCCTTGATCGCCCCTTTAACACCATTTTCGTCCAGCGGCCCAACCGACTCTTTGGCCGGTTTCCTGCTTTTAATGTATCTAAAAAAATTTTTACTATGTATTTTTGCTTCCAACGCTAATTTCTTCTCAAAGTCCTTTTTTGCCCTCCTTATCTCCGCTTTGCATTTGGCTTGGCATTCCTTATGATCTATGTAACCAAGGGGTTAAAGGAAAGAGAAGGGGAAGGGAAAAGAGGGAAACAAAAAATAATACTTTATATTCTATGGGAAAATCAAAAGTAAAATGGAGTTGTACTTGTGCTGGCGAACATTCCGCCGGTCAGCAAGGTAACTTGGAATGGGAAGCTAAGGAGGGGTTGCCTAGGAAACGGGAGCTTGTGACAGTTGAGTGGTGCTTATGGCTTTGAAGAAGAAGGTGTGTTGTGAGTGAGCTCTGAGAGAGAGTTGAGGATTTGAAGGCATTTGTAAGGGGAAAGTAGTATGGCTAAGGTAAAAGTGTGGGAATGAGAAAAAAGAAAGGAGGGTAATAGGGAAAGTGTGTACAGAAAGTCTGCCTGGTGTAAAGTGGCTGTTGGATGATTGGTGAAGGGTAAAAGGAAAGGGATTCTTAATGAAAAGGGGAGGGCTACAGATAAAGGGTGAATGGAAGAAAAAAACCCAGTCTTAGGTGCAAAGGAGGCTGTGGGGGTTTTCTCCATATTAAATATTAAGGGAGAGGTGAAAAGAATGTTCACTGATTGAAGAGAGAGAGAGAGAGAATCTTGAGCAGAGTGAGTGACAGCTAAGCACCGCAGCCAGAATAGGGAATTGCAGTACAGCTTAGGTGTTAGAAGGGAATATCTACTTAATTTTATTTGGATTAGAGAAGTTGGCCACAGTCTTGCAACATTGTTTAATATCCCTTGAAGGTTGCTGGCAATTTTCAGGGAGAGAGGGTCTTGCTTCCAGTTATTTTAGTTTTAAGAGAGAGGTGTAGGGAGAAGAACGGAAGAAGAAGAGAAAATACCTCGATGATCCGGGCCCCAACGAAAAAAAGTGTTGCAACTTTCAACATCAAACCAACAGCTAAGTGACAGAAATCCCTAAAGGAGAAAAGAGACAGAGAAAGAAAAAATCTTACCTGAAAGTTGGTCTGAGTATTGGTGGCTCCTGGAAAGATGTAACCTGTAATGTTTACTAAGTTATATTGTGAAGTGTGGTGTTCTGTGTAGAAACATGAATGTTTAGTTATTGATACAGTTTAGAAACACAAAAGGGGGAAAACCCTATTATTACTTGTTGCATGCAACTAAATTATTTACAATTAAATGTTTTTTATTTAACTGGAAAGGAGTCTATTGTGTTTCTGCCCAAAATCAGGGGAAATCCCTACAAATAGATTATTTTTCCTCTCGTGTCCTTTGAGGGCACGAGACGTGGTTAGTATATTTGTTCTCCTTCCACTTCTGGGAGCTGGGTTCAGAGCCACGACTACATAGAAAGGCAAACAGAACCCAGCGTTTACCACACATTTCAATCAGAAGTGAGGGGGTGATACAAATTTGGCGTAGTCGGCAGGATTTTTCCTGATTTTGGGGGTGCCACCAGAGGAAATTTGGGGTAATTGCATGTAATTCTGTTAACCCAGAGAGTTTATTACAGGTACAGAAAATTTGAGAGTCCAGAGTACGGTGAAGCTGTGCAATAAAATAAAAAAAAAGTGTGTTCTGTGTTTTGTGTTCTCCCGGGGTCTTTGTTTTTGAGGCGTACCCATCCCTGAAGAAGAGCTAAAGAACATGGAAGGTGAAGCAGCGGGAGGTCGTTCCCCTCAGTTGTGGACCCACACCGTCGTAATTCCTCAGGATCGGACACTTCCAGACTTTCACGGGTTTCCAAGTGGCCCAGAGGACATGAAAGTGGAAGACTGGATCGAAAAAATGAAGTCCAGGCTGCGAATATTGCGGGTTCCAGCCGAAGATCAGGTGGAGGTTATCAGAGACCACCTGAAGGGAATTGCTCGGGCTACAGTTAAGTATTCTCTTCCAAGGGAGTGTGCAGTGGAGGAGATCTTCGACCTTCTAAGACAAGTGTTTGGGGACAAGGTTGCACTGGGCGTGCGCATTCAGGAATTTTACAATCAGAGACAAGGAGAGAAGGAGTCAATCCGGATTTTTGCCTATCGTCTTCAGGAAAAGCTGGATGCTATTATGAGGAGGGATAGGCGCAGAATGGGAAACCCCGATGAGACACTTAAAGAACAGTTCACGATCGGGTTGAGGGATGAGAGCTTGAAGAGAGAGGTCTCCAAGCGAAGCGAGGATAACCCGGCCATACCTTTCTCCGAGTTGATGCAGGCGGCCATACGTTGGGCCGGAGAAGAGAGAGGATTGGCTCCGTGGGAATCCTCCCCTAGGAGAATATTGCAGAGGAGTAGAGATGAGGCCGGTGACTATTGTAGGTCTGAGGAGTCTGCAAGGTTGATGATGCAGCAGATGACCAGTATGTTTGCGCGTTTATGTGAAAGGCAAGAAGAGGCATGGGGACAGCAGAGGAGAGAACGGGAGAATATGAGACACCCAAATTTCCAGGAGAGAAGGTATTTAGGAAACACTTCCAATAGGAGAGAGTCCAGAACCAATCATGGAGAGTTGATCTGCTATCGGTGCCAGAAGCCGGGGCACATAGCGAGGAACTGCCGGAGTGAACACGTGAACACACCTTATTTGAAAGAGGGTACAAGCGAGCCAGCGATGCCAAGTACCAGTGATGAATATTTGACACAAAGGAATGCTCGAGACGAAGCTCCGGGACCATCAAATGCGAAAACTACAGTGAAAATGCAGAAGCATGTTGATAGAGAAGAGGAAAAAAATGAACAGTTATTCGGAGAGAGGGCGATAGGCTCGAGCCCACTATTAAAGGTCAAAATTGGTGGAGTAGATACCCTCTGTACAGTGGATACCGGCTCCAATGTGTCAACGATCTTGGCTAGCTTCTTTTATAAGAATTTCCCCAATTCGGATTGCCTGAAAGATGCAAGCAAATTGACTCTTGTGGCTGTGAATGGGACGGAGTTGCCAGTCTTGGGGTACATTGACGCTGATGTTCAGTGTTTGGGACAGCTAGTACCCAGGAGATGTATCTTTGTGGTGAGGGATAACTTCTGCGATGGGCAAAGTGAGAATCAGGCCTTCCAAGGAATAGTAGGGATGAATATCCTTCAGCATCTAGAAGGTCTGTTTAAGGATCTCTCCTGCATCTCACTAGAACCCGTGAAGACTTCGGGGATCCTGTCCAAGATTTCACAGAAGCGTTCTACCAAGGTCAGGGAATCTGATGGGGTGGAACAGCTGCAGGGAAACGTGAGAAAGATCATACCTGCAAAGTTGGGAAAGATCCTGATGAGCCAACAGATACGGACAAGTGCAAGAGCGGTACTGGGTTTTAGTTCTAGGAGGATGAATCTACCCAAGAAGTCTAAGGTAGCCGATACCTTGGTCTCACAACGGCGAGGGAATGTTTTCGTTCGAAGGATCAGTGTGGGTGTACAAGATGTCCTTCCAGGGAGAGAGCCAATTACGGACTTAAATTTGGCGGAATCTGTGAACAATGTGGATAAAGAAGGAAGCAAGATAGGAATAAAAGGCAGGTTAGAAGCTGTGGAAAGTGGTGAAACCTTGTTCAGTGCTACTACAAAGGAAGAGAGAGAGGTGGTGACTGACACAGGTCAATTAGCATTGTGGCAAGTTGGTGAGAGAACAGCTGAGCGCACAGAAGAGATGAGAGTGCTTCCTAAATCTGAAGAAGATAGCGCTATTTTGGAAAGTCATGACACAGTGAATGGCAGGTTGACATCTGTGAGATGTTGCTCTGTGACTGATGAAAGGCCTTGTCCTAAAGTGGAAAAGGGGGAGGAGGCAGAGTTGAATACTGCTCTGGTTAATGCTAATGGTGACATTATCCCTGCGGAAAGCAAGGAAGTCATGGACGTGAAACCTGTAGTGACTGCATGTGCAGAAGAGAAAAGAGAGGTGAAAAGGGAGCAAATGCTGGAGTGGGCAAAAGTCATCTATGGAAGAAAGAAGACCAAAGAAAACCAAAGAAAACCCTTACCAGCTGGGATGCCATGGTAATAACCTGAGGGCAAGGGCGGAGCCATTCCGAGTGGGAAAGTGGGTACTGCTTCGAAGGCAGAGATTTTCTGGGAAGCATAAAATACAGAACACTTGGGAGTGGAACCTGTTACTGGATCACAGACTTTTCTTGCAGAACATTTTATTTTGGGATAAGAGGGAGAAGTGGAACCAGTTTGAACCAGTTTGAAAAATGTAACAGATTTTTGATTTAAATAAAATCAAGAGTCTGATTTAATGTGAATGTACAAGAACTGAAAAATCGCAAAAATTGTTTGGTTGGAGACAATGTTTTAGCATAAATAAGAATGGTCTTAGAAAACCAAAGGTTTAGGCCTACCCTGTTAAGATAGAGATCACTGATATAGCCAGTGACATAGGAGTGAGTGATGATAGTGTGATTTAGATATGTTTGTTTGTGTGGGTTGGCTAGTCTGGGGATGGAAGGGTATTGGTTTATGAAAAGTCTGATTTGAGAAAGTACGATGGATGAGGAATAAGGATTGATAGGTATAAGAAGGGAATGTTGGGGACAACATTCGTTTTTAAAGCATGGAGGAATGTAACCAAGGGGTTAAAGGAAAGAGAAGGGGAAGGGAAAAGAGGGAAACAAAAAATAATACTTTATATTCTATGGGAAAATCAAAAGTAAAATGGAGTTGTACTTGTGCTGGCGAACATTCCGCCGGTCAGCAAGGTAACTTGGAATGGGAAGCTAAGGAGGGGTTGCCTAGGAAACGGGAGCTTGTGACAGTTGAGTGGTGCTTATGGCTTTGAAGAAGAAGGTGTGTTGTGAGTGAGCTCTGAGAGAGAGTTGAGGATTTGAAGGCATTTGTAAGGGGAAAGTAGTATGGCTAAGGTAAAAGTGTGGGAATGAGAAAAAAGAAAGGAGGGTAATAGGGAAAGTGTGTACAGAAAGTCTGCCTGGTGTAAAGTGGCTGTTGGATGATTGGTGAAGGGTAAAAGGAAAGGGATTCTTAATGAAAAGGGGAGGGCTACAGATAAAGGGTGAATGGAAGAAAAAAACCCAGTCTTAGGTGCAAAGGAGGCTGTGGGGGTTTTCTCCATATTAAATATTAAGGGAGAGGTGAAAAGAATGTTCACTGATTGAAGAGAGAGAGAGAGAGAATCTTGAGCAGAGTGAGTGACAGCTAAGCACCGCAGCCAGAATAGGGAATTGCAGTACAGCTTAGGTGTTAGAAGGGAATATCTACTTAATTTTATTTGGATTAGAGAAGTTGGCCACAGTCTTGCAACATTGTTTAATATCCCTTGAAGGTTGCTGGCAATTTTCAGGGAGAGAGGGTCTTGCTTCCAGTTATTTTAGTTTTAAGAGAGAGGTGTAGGGAGAAGAACGGAAGAAGAAGAGAAAATACCTCGATGATCCGGGCCCCAACGAAAAAAAGTGTTGCAACTTTCAACATCAAACCAACAGCTAAGTGACAGAAATCCCTAAAGGAGAAAAGAGACAGAGAAAGAAAAAAATCTTACCTGAAAGTTGGTCTGAGTATTGGTGGCTCCTGGAAAGATGTAACCTGTAATGTTTACTAAGTTATATTGTGAAGTGTGGTGTTCTGTGTAGAAACATGAATGTTTAGTTATTGATACAGTTTAGAAACACAAAAGGGGGAAAACCCTATTATTACTTGTTGCATGCAACTAAATTATTTACAATTAAATGTTTTTTATTTAACTGGAAAGGAGTCTATTGTGTTTCTGCCCAAAATCAGGGGAAATCCCTACAAATAGATTATTTTTCCTCTCGTGTCCTTTGAGGGCACGAGACGTGGTTAGTATATTTGTTCTCCTTCCACTTCTGGGAGCTGGGTTCAGAGCCACGACTACATAGAAAGGCAAACAGAACCCAGCGTTTACCACACATTTCAATCAGAAGTGAGGGGGTGATACATCTATCCTGTTACTTTCAGTTGGTTCTCTTCTCCACTTCCTCGAGTGTCCCCTAGTCTTCGTACTTTTGGAATGAGTAAAAAGCGATTTATTTCTACTCATTCTACACCACTCAGGATTTTGTAGACCTCAATCATATCTCCCCTCATCCATTTCTTTTCCAAGCTGAAGAGCCGGGAGTTCCATCCCCTTTATCATTTTGGTCGCTCTTCTTTGAACCTTTTCTAATTCTAATTTTTGAGATACGACGACCAGAACTGAACGCTATACTGAAGGTGTAGATGCATCATGTAGTGATACAAAGGCATTATAGTATTTTCAGTCTTATTCACCATCCCTTTCCTAATAATTCCTAGCATCATGTTTGCTTTTTTGGCCACCGCTGCACACTGAGCAGATTTCAGCGTATTATCTACAATGACAACCAGATATTTTTCTTGAGTGCTGACCCCCAAGGTGGACCCTAGCATCAGGTAACTATGATTCGGATTATTGTTTCCAATGTGCATCACCTTGCAACTGTCCACATTAAATTTAATCTGCTGTTTGGATGCCCAGTCCTCCAATTTCCTAAGGTACCCCTGCAATATTTCACAGTCCGCATGTGTTTTAACAACCTTGAATAGTTTTGTATCATCCGCGAATGTGATCACCTCACTCGTCGTTCTGATTTCCATGTTAAATAGTACTGGTCCCAGTACAGATCCCTGCTGCACGCCTCCATTGAGAGAAATGACCATTTAATCCTACCCTTTGTTTTCTGTTCAATAGCCAATTACTAATCTACACCAGAACCTTGCCTCCTATCCCATGACTGTTTAATTTTCTCAGGAGTCTCTCATGAGGAACTTTATCAAAAGCTTTCTGAAAACCTAGATAAACTACATCAACTGGCTCACCTTTGTCCACACGTTTATTCATGCCTTCAAAGAAATGAAGCAAATTGGTGAGGCAAGACTTCCCTTGGCTGAACCCATGCTGACTCTGTCCCATTAAATCATGTTTGTCTACGTGTTCTGTAAGTTTATTCTTTATAATAGTTTCCACTATTTTGCCCGGCACCGACATCAGGCTTACCGGTCTATAATTTCCTGTATCACCCCTAGAACACTTTTTAAAAATTGGCATTACATTGGCCACTCTCCAAACTTCAAGTACTACAGATAATTTTAATGTCAGGTTACATATCATTACAGCAGATCAGCAATTTCATGCTTGAGTTCTTTGAGTACTCTTGGATGTATGCCATCTGGTCCAGGTGAGTTACTACTCTTTAATTTGTCAATTTGGCTCAGTACATCTTCCAGGTTCACCAAGCTTTCATTCAGTTCCTCCACATTACCACTCTTGAAAACCATTTCCGGCACAGGCAGTTCTCTTACATCTTCTTACGTAAAGACAGAAGCAAAGAATTGACTTCTCCTCCCTAAGTGCCCCTTTTGCTCCTTTTTTCTCCTTTGTGATCTAATGGTCCCACGGATTCCCTCGAAGGCTTTCTGCTTCTGATATACCTGAAAAAGTTGTTACTATGAATTTTAGCCTCTGTGGTAAGTTCTTTTCTTATTCTCTTTTAGCCTTGTTTATTAATGCTTTGCATCTGATTTGCCAGTGCTTATGTTGCTCCTTATTTTCTTCATTTTGGGTCCTTTTTCCATTCTTTGAAGGACAATCTTTTGGCTGTAATGGCCTCTTTTACTTCACCTTTTAACCATGCTGGCTGACGTTTTCTCTTCTCTCCACCTTTGCAAAAATACATGGAATGCATCTGGACTGGGCTTCCAAGATGGTATTTTTGAATAACGTCAATGCCTGATTTAGTGTCCTAACCTTTGCAGCCTATCCTTTTAGTTTCTTTTTAACTATTTTCCTCATTTTATTATAGTTGTCCTTTCAAAAATTAAATGCAGCTACAGTAGATTTCCTTTGCAGGTTTATCCCAGATAGGAGATCAAACTTGATCATGTTGTGATCAATGTTTCCCAGGGGACCCAACACCGCCACCTCTCACACTATGCCCTGCATGCCACCAAGGACCAGATCCAAAATGGCTCCCCTTCTCTTCGGTTCCTAGACCAGCTGCTCCAAGAAGCAGTCATTTATTACATCTAGAAATTTTATCTCCCTGGCACTCCCTGATGTAGCATTTATCCAGTCATTATTGGAATAATTGAAATCACTCTAATCCAACGGAATAGGTAGAATCTATTGTCAACAAAAATTATATGTCTCTTTCTACCTTATATACAATCTGTTAGCAAGCAACTATGGCTGCCCCTGGGCAATGCAATTTCAAACCATCACAAAATGTGGAGAAAAAAAGACGTCAGGTATTACAGCGACACCTCTTTGTCAAAGGACAAGCCTTTTGTATAATGAGGGAACTGTATCAATCATGTAAAGTGGAGACGGCGAGACGTTAGAAGCTTGGATTTTTTTCAGGGACTTTATTTAAGCGTGGAGTACAGTGGATACGAGGCTGGGTTCATAAAGCAGGATAATTCTTCAGCCACGATAAGTACTCTTTCCAAGTCTTTTGAATTTAGATTTGATTATTTAAGTCTCCTTTACAAATGTTTGTATAGCACATGGTTAAGCCAGTGGCAAAAGAGTGTTGTGGAGTTTTTTTTGAAGACACATGATTGATACAGTTCCCTCATTATACAAAAGGCTTGTCCTTTGACAAAGAGGTGTCGCTGTAATACCTGATGTCTTTTTTTCTCCACATTTTGTGATTGTTTGAGATTGCATTGCCCAGGGGCAGCCATAGTTGCTTGCTAACAGATTGTATATAAGGTAGAAAGAGACATATAATTTTTGTTAATAATTGAAATCACCCATTATTATAGCGTTGCCCAATTTGCCAGCTTTTCTAATCTCTGTAAACATTTCTTCATCCATCTGTTCAATCTGTTCAGGTGGATGGTAGTACAGCCCTACAGGAATATTACTTCCCTTCACACATGGAATTTCTATCCATAATGATTCCATGCTGCTATCTGTGTCATGTGGAATATTTTTTTGACTCAATTCCCTCTTTAATATATAGCACAACCCCCCCCCCTCCAATTTGTTCCTCTCTATCACTGTGATACAATTTATACTCTGTTAACACAGAGGGGCATAATCGAACGGGGGCGCCCATCTATAAGGGCGCCCATCTCTAGGGACGGCCCCATAAAAAAGCGTACACGACCTATTATCGAAACAATATGGGCAGCCATCTTTCGTTTTGATAATACGGTCGGGGACAGCCAAATCTCAACATTTGGGCTGCCCTTACAGATTGCCCCCATTGGTTTTCGCCTATAATGCCTGATATAATGGAAACTAAGGGCGGCCATCTCAAACTCAGCCAAATCCAAGCCGTTTGGTCGTGGGAGGAGCCAGTATTTGTAGTGCACTGGTCCCCCTCACATGCCAGGACACCAACCGGGCACCCTAGGGGGCACTGCAGTGGACTTCAAAAATAGCTCCCAGGTACATAGCTCCCTTACCTTGGGTGCTGAGCCCCCCCAAAACTCATTACCCACAACTGTACAACACTACCATAGCCCTTAAAGGGTAATGGGGGGCACCTAGATGTGGGTACAGTGGGTTTTGGGTGGGTTTTGGAGGGCTCACATTTACCACCATAAGTGTAACAGGTGGGGGGATGGGCCTGGGTCCGCCTGCCTGAAGTGCAATGCAGTACCCACTAAAAACTGCTCCAGGGACCTGCATAGTGCTGTGATGTAGCTGGGTATGACATTTGAGGTTGGCATAGAAGCTGGCAAAAAAATGTTTTTACATTTTTTAGGGGGGTGGGAGGGGGTTGGTGACCACTGGGGGAGTAAGGGGAGGTGATACCCGATTCTCTCCAGTGGTCATCTGGTCAGTTCGGGCACCTTTTCAAGGCTTGGTTGTCAACAAAAAGGGACCAAGTAAAGTTGGCCAAATGCTCGTCAGGGTTGCCCTTCTTTCTTCCATATCGGCCGAGGACAGCCATCTCTTAACCATGCTCCTATCCCACCTTCAGTACACTGCCGACACACCCCCTTGAACTTTGGCCATCCCTGTGATGGAAAGCAGTTGAGGCCGGGCAAATTTGGCTTTTGATTATGCCGATTTGGCCGGCCCTGAGAGAAGGCCACCCATCTCCCGATTTTTGTCGGAAGATGGGCACCTTTCTCTTTCGAAAATAAGCAGGACAGTGTCCCATTGATCATCCTCTTTCCACCAAGTCTCTGAGATGTCTATTATATCTACCTCATCATTTAGTGCTATATATTCTAACTCTCCCATCTTTATTTTTTAGGCTTCTAGCCTAAATGTGTACAGCCACTTCAAATTGGTTTTTTTTCCTTTGTTCTACATTCCCAATGTGCACTGAAAATGGTGGTTCACACCTATCGCTGTCCAGTGGAATGCATCTCTATTGCTAATAGAAGGGATGGTGCTATAACACTGGCACAACTGGCCACTGTGGTATGAATGTTAGACTGTTAGACCCATCCTGTATGCATTGCAACTCTACAGCTTATTAATGCTCAACATTTGTTTAAACATTTCTCTCCAACTCCTTCCGTAAATATTGCTCTGCTGTCACTAATACATAGGATGCTCTATGGTAAAAGACTTGATTCAGAAAACATATTTCTTGGGTAGCCATATTCCTCCCACAATGGTGTTACCCAACATAGGTTAATCTTCTGTGTGCACTGGCCCATGTGTCCCAAGCTCACTGACATGGGCAGTTCTAAAAGGCGTACCTCCACAACTACATGCACTAGGATGCAAACATATTGCCCATTGGTAGCGTCATCATAGACTAGAAAGATGTAGGTTAAGGTTTATTAAAACTTGATGTAGCTCAGGTCTGACCTCCATGCCCTAGACCCTGCTCACAAACATGCTGCAATCACTTTTCTGTGTAATGGATATGTTCCAGGTGATCATAACCTATTAATTCTTCACAATTCTCCCAGGGTCATGATTGTAATGCCTTTCTGGCACTTTGATGTTGTAATGTTTGCAACGTTGCCACTGGATGAGTCAAACCACTTTGTTATGCATTTCTGTATATAGATTTTCTGCCACCATAACTTCACAACCAGCTAGAAAATGAGTGACTATTTTCAGCTCTGTCTTACAGAATCTACAAATGCCTGTGGCACCAGTTTCTTCAATGTTGGCAGTAAACTATCTCATCCATAATTTTACCACAGCTTAAAAGGGCTTACCGTGGGTCAAGCTGAGGTATCCTGCAGTACAATCCCAATGTGTGTGCATAAACCACGTGCTAAATCCTATACTTTTCTCAGAGGAGGCATGTCTGGGGGGGGGGGGGGAAGAGTGGGCATGGCAATGTGAATCACTCAGCACAGCCACATTACCACGCACTTACTGATTAGCGTGAGATTAGCGTGTGAACCCTTACCGCCTACAAAATAGGTGGTGGTAAGGGCCACACTCTAATGTTTGTTAGTGGCTGAAGGGGGGCAGACTCAGGACTAATGTCAGGAAGTATTTTTTCATGGAGAGGGTGGTGGATATGTGGAATGCCCTCCCATGGGAGGTGGTGGAGATGAAAACGGTAAAGGAATTCAAACATGCGTGGGATAAACACAAAGGAATCTAGTTTAGAAGTAATGGTTCCATGGAATCTTAGCGGAGATTGGGTGGCGACGCCGGTAATTGGGAAACAAAACGGGAGCTGGGCAGACCTCTACAGTCTACGCCCTGATCGTGACTGAATAAATAGGGATGGGCTGGAGTGTAGGGATGGGCTTCGACGCAGGCTTCAGAACTTAGTAGAAGAACAGTACTGGGCAGACGTCTACGGTCTGTGCCCTGAGAAAGGCAAAGACAAATCAAACTCGGGTATACATATAAAGTAATACATACCATGTAAAATGAGTTTATCTTGTGGGGCAGACTGGATGGACCATACAGGTCTTTATCTTCCGTCATTTACTATGTTACTACTATGTAACCAGTAGCGCGTGCTAAGTCTGTTAGCGCACCTTAGTAAAAGGGCCCCTTAATTAGTTATAGAGCAATTTTGACCTCCCCCTCCAAAGGGACTGCATGCTAATTTTTAAGATAAATTTACATGTGGAGATCTATACCATGCAGAGATTTCAAGGAGGCATGGTTTAGGTGTGGCTTCAATGAAACAAAAATGTACGCATGTATTCCCCCATTTTACAAAGAAAGTAGAGGTACACGGGGAAAAATTTTAATTTTGGTTTTTACACCATCTCAAAGGCACACATAGGAGCCTTTTAACTAAGCCATGTAGGTGCCTGTATGCGCCTAATGCATGCCAATTACCGCCTGGGCAACCACGTGGCCCAGGCGGTAATTTCATTTTTTACTTGCGTCCACTATCCAGCTTATAATCGAACGAGAATAACGCCCAAGTTCCGACCTAAATCGGGAGATGGGCGTTTATCTCACAAAAACGAATAACGCGGTATAATCAAAAGCCGAATTTGGGTCGCTTTCAACTGCACTCCGTCGCGGATGCGGACAAAGTGGACGGGGGCGTGTCGAAGGCGTGTCGAAGGCGGAACTGGGGCGTGGTTATCGGGCGAACAGAGATGGGCGCCCTTCGCCGATAATGGAACAGTTTTGAGCTAGAATTTAGGACACTTTTCCTGGACCCTGTTTTTTTACGAATAAGGCCCCCAAAAGTGCCCTAAATTACCAGATGACCCCCAGAGGGAGTCGGGGATGACCTCCCCTGACTCCCCCAGTGGTCACTAACCCCCTCCCACCACAACAAATGATGTTTCACAACTTTTTACTTTCACCCTCAAATGTCATACCCTCCTCCCAAGCAGCAGTATGCAGGTCCCTGGAGCAGTTGTTAGGGGGTGCAGTGGACGTCAGGCAGGTGGACCCAGGCCCATCCCCCCCCCCACCTGTTACAATTGTGCTGCTTAATGCTATTAGTCGTCCAACCCCCCCAAACCCACTGTACCCACATGTAGGTGCCCCCCTTCACCTCTTAGGGCTATAGTAATGATGTAGACTTGTGGGCAGTGGGTTTTGAGGGGGATTTGGGGGGCTCAACACCCAAGGGAAGGGTGCTATGCACCTGGGAGCTCTTTTACCTTTTATTTGGTTTTTGTAAAAGTGCCCCCTAGGGTGCCCGGTTGGTGTCCTGCCATGTGAGGGGGACCAGTGCACTATGAATCCTGGCCCCTCCCACGAACAAATGCCTTGGATTTATTCGTTTTTGAGCTGGGCGATTTCATTTTCCATTATCGCTGAAAAGCAAAAACGCCCAGCTCACACCTTGACGAATAAAACATGGGCGTCTTTTTCTTTTAAAAAATACGATCCGCCCCGCCCCTTCACGGACCCGTTCTCGGAGATAAACGCCCATGGAGATAGGCGTTTCTGTTCCATTATGCCCCTCCATGTGTGCCAGAAAATATATTTTATTTTCTGGCATGTGGTGCTAACCGGGTGGTTATCAGCATTGTATGTGCGCTGATGATTACCACCCGGTTAACACGTGAGACCTTTCTGCTAAGTCAATGGGTGGCCATATGGTCTCAGGTCCAAAATAGATGCGTGCCAATTTTCATTTTGCTGCACCTCCATTTTTGGCCAAAAAAGGCCTTTTTTGCAGGTGCGCTGAAAAATGGACCTGCACATGTCCAATACGTGCGTCTACACCAGCACAGGCCACTTTTCAGCGGACCCCATAGGTTTTTAAAATGCTAATTTTGGTCAGGGCTTTACATGAGGGATTAAGGGAGTCATTTTCCTTACTCTCAAGTAACGTATATCCTTTTCCAAAATGAAACTAAAATTGTGGTCTCACTAAATTGACAGCAGTTACACATGCAGATTTGTACAATGGGGCAGCTATACATGAACGTGGTGTCACTTGCACATGAAAGTTGTAACTTCCATAGATAAGTGCTAAAACCTCCACAAGGAAATTGCTGGCTCTGTACTGTTTATTTTTTTTTTCAACATGTTTATTTGTAAAGTGGACACTCTGGTAGCATATGCCAGCAAATTAATGTTCACTTTTGCAGGTTTTTAAAAAAAATCAGCTGTGTGCTGTGTGTTGGCAGATTGCTTTCTAAAATATCACATAAAATAAAACATGGAAAAGAAAATAAGATGCTACCTTTTTTATTGGACATAACTTAATACATTTCTTGATTAGCATTCGAAGGTTGCCCTTCTTCGTCAGATCGGAAATAAGCAAATGTGCTAGCTGACAGTGTATATAAGTGAAAACATTCAAGCATTACTATGACAGTCTGACAGGGTGGGAGGAGGGGGTGGGTAGGAAGTATGCATGGGGACATCAAAGCATATCATTGATATTCTAACAGGATAGGTGTGGATAGGTGAGGGGTGGGGTGATCAACAGAGAAATACACTGAATGATATATACCACATTGGAAGATGAGCAATGTGGTATATATCATTCAGTGTAAAAAATGTAACGAAGGATGCTATATTGGAGAAACAGGCCAGATGCTTAAGACAAGATTCAATTTACATAGACATCACATGAACAATACTGGTGCCAGTAGGGTTCCCACCTCTGTTGGTCAACATTTTACAGGACCAGGACACTGTACCAGTGACTTCACAGTGAGAATCCTGAAAGGTAACTTTAAAACCATACAAGAACGTAAGACCTTTGAAGTCAGAATGATTGAATATTTTAACACCCAACAGAAAGGACTTAACAAGGATCTGGGGTTCCTAGCCCATTATAAACCATAAAGCTGTATTTCTCTGTTGATCACCCCACCCCTCACCTATTCACACCCATCCTGTTAGAAAATCAATGATATGCTTTGATGTCCCCATGCATACATCCTACCCACCCCCATCCTCCCACCATGTCAGACTGTCATAGTAATGCTTGAATGTTTTCACTTATATACACTGTCAGCTAGCAGATTTGCTTATTTCCGATCTGAGGAAGAAGGGCAACCTTCGAAAGCTAATCAAGAAATGTATTAAGTTATGTCCAATAAAAAAGGTATCATCTTATTTTCTTTTCCATGTTTTATTTTGTTTGATTTCTATTGATAACCTTAAGAGTGGACTAACACGGCTACCACACTCCTCTACTTAAAATATCACAGGAACTGAGCAGGTCCCAAGTGGACATTCCTTGTAAAATGAGGCTCAGGATGTCTGTCCTAATTCTGGAGAGCTTGGAGACTGGATAAATTAATCCATTGCTAATTTCATATCAGCCTTTTTTCATGATGCTATGCCGTGCTTTTACTACTTGCAGTTATTTTTACTGTGATGTAAAACACTTGATAAAGTTCATGCTTCATTTAATATGCTTTGAGCATCATGTCTGATTTACAGTCTTTTAGAATTGCTAGTAAGCACTGATGGATTCTATTACATTAAGAGTGCCCTAAGAGTAGGAAAAATACATTATTTTGCTATAAAAATAGGATAATACAGAAGCATTTCAGTGGATTGATTTGTTACTTCCTCGTAGACTTTAGGCTAGAACTCAGAGCATTTTATAAAGACAATTCTGCTATATATATTCTCAAAGATGAAAGGTTGGAGCAGGACAAAATTGTTTGATAAACCTTGTCTTATTTATTAATTACTAGCCGTTGAGCCCGTTAAAACGGGCTAGTATGGGGTTTTTCCAAGGCCCCCCCCCCTCGCCGCTGCAGGCCCCCCCCCCCCCCGAGGTCGTCGCTACCGGTCCCCCCCCCCGGAGTCGCCGCCGCCACCCCTCCACCCGGCCCGGGCCCCCTCTTCGCTATTGAACTTACATTGCCGAAACACAGCACGCAGATCAGCAGAGCTCCCGCCGGCCTTCCTTCTCTGTCTGTGTCCCGCCCTCGTGTGATGTAACGTCAGCGAGGGCGGGACACAGGCAGGGAAGGAAGGCTGACAGGAGCTCATCTGATCTGCCTGCTGCGTGTCGGTGATGTAAGTTCAATACCGAAGAGAGTGCTCGGGCCGGGTGGAGGGGGCGGCGACTCCGGGTGGGGGGAGCGGTAGCGACGTTGGCAGTTCCCTCCCTCCCCTTCCTGCAGTTTCCCTCTCTGTCCCACCCCCCATCATCACGTATTGATGCGGGGGCAGGACAGAGAGGGAAGTCTCTACTGTGCATTTGCGGGTGAGTATGGTCACTCACCATTTATATGTTTGATTATTTTATTTGTTGCATTTGTACCCCACATTTTCCCACCTCTTTGCAGGCTCAATGTGGCTTCCATAGTACCATGAGGTGTTAGCCACCTCCAGTGATGAAACAAATACAGTGTGATGTTGTTACAGAACACTGGAGAATCAAGAGAAGAAGAGGGATATATTGTTCGTTGCAGGTTATGGCTTCGTTGTGTTGCTGAGTTCAGTCTTAGGGTGAGCAGCAGGTAAACTTCACTTTACTGATTCTATTTTGTAAAAATAAATAAGCAAATTGAAAGTATTAAGGTTAACTACTAAAGGATACTTTTATTCCCTTATACCGAGATAACCACTTTTAATTATAAATGTTACTATTATTTAATACATTTATGTTTTATGCTTTTAAATCACTTTTTGACCAGGCAGTGAATCAATCTATCTAATTATCTGGAAGCATGATAATTATCTTTGAAATTTTACCAGTCAAGTTCAAATTTGCTAGCAAATTTTATGTGCGATATGCACTATTACTGACTTTTTGTAATCCAGCATGAAGCAACATTATCTCACATATAGGATGATTGTAACTCAAAAGCCCTTAGAGATCATCCATTTTGTTCAAACCTGTTCTTATTCAACAGCTCAAGAGAGGAGAAGCAACAAAGATCCGTAAATCACAGCAGTCAAGGAGCAGAACGGATCACAATCAAGGTTCAAAAAACACACAACTTTATTTAAAAAAACACCCGACATGGCCACATTTCGTCACCCAAGAGGCTGCGTCAGGGGCCTTACTTTATACTAAAAAAACACACATTAAAACAAATAAACTTATTACAGATCACAAGAATATATATCTTAAACTTTTTGAAATATTGTAATAGTGCCAAAAATAAATTTTAATTGTTACTAAACACAGTTGATTATTTTCTGTTGTAAAAATACTTTCTTTTAAAAGTTGTTTAAGTAGAATATTGATATTTATGTTTTGAGTTGTATTAATATCAGTGCATTTGATTTATGATTTTGAAGATATAAATATTTTAAGAAACTCTTTTTAGTAACAATTAGTTTACCCCACCCCCAGTTTACTAAGCTGTGTGGCAATGCTGACACAGCCCATTCAAAGTGAATGAGCTGTGTCTGCATTAGTGCACAGCATCCGCAAGCACGGCTTTGTAAACAGTTTCCATCACATCATTCAATATGGCAGTGCAGGCCATTTTCAAGGACTTTCATATTATTATTATTAGGATTTATTTACCGCCTTTTTGAAGGAGATCACTCAAGGCAGTGTACTCAATAAGAATAGATCAAACATGAGCAATAGGCAATTACAGCAGTAAAAATATTCAAACAACAATACAAAGTATGGCATGGTATATTAGCAATGTCAACACAATACGTAATAGAACATTATAATTGGTAGTGAAGGGTAAGGCAAAGTTGTAACATATAGATGGGTAAGAAAGTAGGAAGAATTAGAAAGTAAGGTGACTGATTTGAAGAAAGTTGCACATGGAGGAGTGGATAAACATATCCCGCTGCAGTATGGCTTTTACATGAGTAAATAGTGATATTTGCATGTGTAAAGATTTAATCCCCCTGATAATCAAAACTATTTAATCGGCTAGGAAAGGCACCCGGTTGGTTAAATGGTACTTAGCCGGCTAACTGGTGATATTTAGTGGGAGGGGCAAGCTTGCATCATATGTGTGGCTTACATTTATGCAGGCTGGTTACAGAATATTGTAAGTTAAGTGCTTAAATGCCCCATTTAGGCATGCCCATTTATACCAGACATAGACTTGGCGTAAATGTGCATGCCTATATTTAGATGCACCAATGTCAGTTTACGCCGTTTATGAATCCGTAAGTGTTCTTGTAGGAAAGGCCCACCACCCAAACAAATATGGCACCTAAATGTTGTCACCCCATTATAGAATTGCCTCCTAATGTCTTCTTTGGACCTGGAGTTTGCACCATTCACTGAGGATCCAACTGTGCTTATCTCTCTGGTGTGTAACACCATGTCCAAATGTCTAAAAGGAAAAGCTTTATAGCACCGTTTTCTAATTGGCTACACTTAGACATGCAACTTTATAAAATATGGCCACTTACACAGGTAAGTTCTGGAATCCACATAAGTAATGCAGCAAATCACCTTCTTTCCTCTTATTTTTTTTTCTGTCTTTCTCCCGGTGATGTGGGCTGGAGGGAACTTGATGATTTTTGTTTAAGAGCCCTGTCTACTAAGCTGAATGTGCACTAAGTATTAACGCATGTAGGTGTCCATAATATTTCTTTGGCCGTCTACATGGTTAGCGTGCGCTAATTTTTAGCATGCATTAAAAGCGTTAGTGCACCTTAGTAAACAGGGCCCTAAATGTGTAATTTGGTATTTCTTCTAGGTGTTCCTTTTGCTTATTCTTGTATTTGGAATATGGTATTAAAATTTCAATTACATTAAAAATAAATCAACACATATGTATAAGTGTAGCAGATCCTCAAATGATGTTGTTTTGTTTTAAAATGTGTTTCTAATTAGAAAAACTGTTGCTTTTGGAGGTACTGGGACTTGCACATGCCCTGCATCCTTAAATGTATTTTTTTAAGGCTGTGTTTTCAGGAAAATTCCAAATATATTATAGACAGGAAGCCTTTTTTTTAATAAAATACCTGTTAAATTGAGAATACCTCAACTTGGACATGCACCAGCTGATATTCAGATGGCAGCAATCAGTGTTTTCGGATTTCATGGGTAATGTTATCAAACTAAAAATGGATTGGATTGGGCTGAATTAGGTTTAAGTCTATTTCCCATATTCTCATTCATATGTCTGAGAAACTCATTATCCTTAACTACAGAATCACAAAGAGCTGAATTTTTTTTTCAAATTAATTTCAACTCACTGTTTTAGGTAAGGCATTATCTAACTGTATAGATTTTACTTCTAAATTTCCTACATCCTGATGTAACCTATCCATCCCCTGAGTCATTTTAAGATCCAATTTAGAAATAATGAAGTATAAACTTTCAATCATGACATTTTTAGAAGGTAAGAGTGTTTTAAAATCATATATGCACAAAAATATCTTTAGGTAAGTCCCAGTGGCATTCCTAGCCTGGATGGCACCCGGGGCGGATCGCCGATGCGCCCCCCACCGGGTGCAGCGCGCTCCCCCTCTGCGAAATGACACCCCCCCCGACGAAATGGCACCCCCCCCGGGTGCACGCCGCTGGGGGGGTGCCACGGCGCGTGCCTGTCGGCTCCGAGTTCACTAACTTCGCTCATTCGCTGCAGCTCCCTCTGCCCCGGAACAGGAAGTAACCTGTTCCGGGGCACAGGGAGCTGCAGCGAATGAGCGAAGTTAGTGAACTCGGAGCTGACAGGCGCATGCCACGGCACCCCCCAGTGGCGTGCACCCGGGGCAGACCGCCCCCACCGCCCCCCCCCCTTGGTACGCCACTGGTAAGTCCGTGGTTACATGGAAAGGAACGCAAGCAAAGTTTTTCCACTGTAGTATTCAAAGCAAGTCATGCATTCACTGCTCAGTGGCAAACAGGGGACAGAGGAGAAACGCTGGACATGGATGATAGGGAAGGATAGGGGCAAAGGAGAATCACTGGACATGGAGGGGAGGGCAGAGGAGAATTGCTGGACATGGATAGGATGAGAGGTCAGGGGAGAAGAGAGCTGCTAGACGTGGATGGATGGAGTGGAGGGCAGGAGAAATGCTGGACATGGATGGAGGAGAGGGAAGACAGGAAGGAGATGCACATGGATGGAGGAGAGAGAGGAGAAATGCTGGACATGGATGGAGTGGAGGCAGGGAAGAGAGGAGAAATGTTGGAGGGAAGGAAAGACAGAGGAAGGAGATGCACTCAGATGGAGGGGAAGGGAGAAAGGAGAAATGCTGGACATGGATGGAGGAGAGGGAAGACAGAGGAAAATGCTGGACATGGATGGATAAGAGGGAAGAGAGAGGAAGGAGATGCATATGGATGGAGGGGAGGGAGGAATAGGGAGGAGATGCATACTGACGGAGATGAGGGAAAGGGAAAAGAGGAGAAAAACTGCACATGGATGGAGAAAATAGGCAAAATCTGGACCCACTCTATACCTCCTCCAGTCAAGTCTGCAGAGGACCCAGCTCTTACCTATGGATGTAGGGAAAGAAATGAAGAAGAAAGGAGGAAAGTAAAGAAATAAATGGAAAGGAAGCCCTGGAAAGTGAGTTAAGGGAACAGATAGCAGCAGAATCAGAGACTGGGACCCATATGATCAGGAAAACAATTTCACCAGACAACAAAGGTAGAAAAATCATTTTATTTTCATTTTAGTGTTTGGAATATGTCCAATTTGAGAATGTACATCTGCTGTCTTATTTTGCACTGGGTATACTGGAGCTGTAACAGCTTACAAGTTTCTGATGTCAGACGCATGCACAGAAACTTCAACAGCTGATCATTCATGAAGCAACGCCCTGGCGCAGCCGAGAAGAGAACTTTGGCTGTCAGGGGTTGGGGTCCCCCGTCAGCACAGTTACGTGATGGCGGCGGGGGAGTGTTTTCGTCTGGAAGGGGGGGTCGAGGGGGTCGCGGCAGGGGGGTCCAGGGGTTCATAACACGGAGGGGGGGTGTTGAAATCGGAGGGAGGTCGGAGTCTGGAACTCGGTGGGAGGGGCACACGTCATGATGGTGCCTAGCAGACCACAGGAGCCACGGTCCCAGGCAAGACAGAACGTTGGAGGTGAGAATTATATATATAGAAGAAGTTTAAGTGCCAGAGCCAGTGATTAACTTTTTATAGCAGCTGCCCCAGCTGAATATCATGCTCATTTGAGTTCTTTATGCTCCATTAACTCCATGGGCAAAAGCAAAGAGCCCTGGGCAACATTCCCACAGCTGGAAAATAGACAATTTTCTTTTTTTTTTTTTTAAATGAAAGGCCATGCGCTAAGGTTGCCATTAGTACACAGCCATTAAGAAAGATTAGCGCATGAGCACTTACCATCACCCATTTTGTAGACAGAAATGTCTAACATGATAATCCAGCGCTAATCAGTTAGTCTGCGGTTATGTAGATGTGCTAACTGATTAGCGCAGAAACACCCACTCTCCACTGCCTAACACACATCCCTCCACAGAAAAATTAAAATTTGGGCGCGGTTTGTGGGCACTAATGCCAAACTTACTTCAGGTAAGCCCTTTTAAATTGCCTTAGCTGCACGTTAAAGCCTAACACAGCTTAGTAAAAGGACCCCTAAGTGAGTCATCTTTGAGATTGTTGTTGGAATGTAATTGTATTTTACATGCATTGACTGTCACCTATTATTTCTCTGTGATTACTCTGTGACCTCTGATGTGAATTACTTAGAGAGGTCACACAGCTATGTAACTTCCTGTGGGGGTTAGACACAGCAGATGCAGCACATGGAGCACATGGAGCTCATGTTCTCTCCTAACCTGAGAGAATCTATGGTGGTGTGAGCATCCATTACCATCTAAGCACATGGAAGGAGCTGATAATACAAATGTATAGTAATATGTATATATAAGTCTGTCTGATTATAATCTAACTACAAACTGTGAGTAAACAGATGTTTTGTTACTTCAACTTTAAAGTGACTCAGCAGTGAATTATTCAGGGGTGAATGAGAGAGAGATGAAGAAAGAAATTAACATTTCTAAAGCTGAAGCTGTGTGTACTAAAATCTGCTAATTATTTACTACAAATAATCCAACAAAAGGGTTATGGGCCCAGGGTCCAGGAATTGAAAAAGAAGAGAAATATTACCAGGCAGAAAAAAAAGGCCACATTTTTCTCTTAAGTTTTAAAGGAAAGATTCAGTCTGTCTCTCTCTCCCCCCACACAGCAGACAGAAGGCTAAGAAAATGGCTGAGGGAAGAAATTCACCATTGTTCTATTCTCTCAAGGTGCCTAAATTAACTGAGTTTAATTATCGGCAGTGGGAATTAAGATTCATATGTCTCCTTCGAGCAAAAGGATTATATATATGCTTAGATCAAGACAGAACAGCTGAAAATATGGCTGAATGGGACAATGCAAACTATTATGTGAAGTGCATGCTTTTGGAAGCTCTCTCAGAGAAACAAGCCATATTAGTGGAGGGAAAAGATACACCAAAGGACATTTTATATAAACTGAGAACTATGTATGCAACTACATATGCAAAGCAGCAACCAATTTGGCTGGCAGAGTTGAATGAAACCAAATTAAGGGATAAAAGTAAATGTAATGATCACATTATGCATCTTATGTCTTCATTTCAAAAGCTAGAACTTTCAGGAATTCCCATGTGTGATGCATTGAAAAGAGCATTTCTTTTTACCTCACTATCAAAGAAGTTTGATGTTTTTTAGGTCTGTAAATGAGGCCATTGAAGGGCAATCTTTTGAACAGGCAACATCAAAACTAAGGCAGGAATGCATAATAAATGATTCTGAGGAGATGTGTTCTCAAAGCAAGTCAGAGAGAAATGAAACAAATTTCTTGGCAAAGAACAGAGGAAGGCGGAGCTATGGGAAAACTCCACCCAAGGGCAAGCTGATTTGCTACTCATGTGGAAAGGAGGGACATGTATCTAAATGGTGTAAGGAAACACAAAACACTCCCTCTAGCTCACCTAAGCCAATGGAACTAAAGAATTTTCAAACCAGGAATGTATGAAGGACAAAGATAAACACAAGGGCTTTCTAATGGCAGAAAAATCTTTGACTATGGTAAATAATAATTCAAATGAAAGTACTTGGATTTTGGATTCAGGGAGCACATGCCATTTAACCAATTGTAAAGATTTCTTTCAGGAAATGTGTCCAGAGGAAGGTATTCTTAAAACTGCAAACGCAGGGACTGCTAAGATCCAAGCAAAAGGTATTGGATTCTTAAAATGCAAAGTGTCTAATGAAGTTAAAGAAATTCCTGTAAGTGATGTCTTGTATATTCCCCAAGCAGTTTGCAATATGCTTAGTGTATCTACATTAGATAAGAAGGGATTTGTGATTCATTTTGAAAACAGTAAGTGCACAATCTCTAAAAATGATGAAGTGTATGCTGAAGCTTTTATGCATAATGATGTTTATAAACTGAGCATTTCAGGTGAAGCCTCACATCTGGCGCAAGTAAGGAAGAATGATGGTAAATGTAGTCTGGAAATCTGGCACCACCGCCTGGGACATCGTGATTCTAAGGTGATCCAGGATCTTTACAGTAAGCAACTAGCCACTGGCATTCAGATAAGTGCAGATGCTGGTAAAATGGAGAAATGCATAGACTGTGTTACTCAAAAAGGTGTGAGACCCTCATTTCCTGCATACACAGGAAATAGGAGTAATAAAGTGCTGGACTTAATACACAGTGACTTATGTGGACCGTTTAATATCCCATCATTGGGAAATAACAGATTTGTGCTAATATTCTTGGATGATTTCTCTAGATATTGTGTGGCCTATTTGCTGAAAGAAAAAAGTCAAGTCACAGACATGCTGAAGAAATACGTAGCCATGGTGAGCAATAAATTTGAAAGAAAACCAAAGGTTCTTCAGACCGACAATGGTGGTGAGTTCATTTCACAAAGCATGCGCACATTTCTAGAACAAGAAGGCATTCAACATATCACAACAGTAGCTTATACACCAGAGCAAAATTCTGTTGCAGAGAGAAAATTTAGGTCACTTGTGGAAATGACCAGATGTATGCTGTCAGATAGCAATCTCCCTAAAAGACTATGGGGGGAAGCCATTCTCACAGCAGTGTACCTACAAAACAGAATGCCAACTAAAGGCGCTGAGCGCATACCACATGAGACATGGCATGGTAGGAAGCCAAACCTGTCACACATAAGAACATTTGGAAGTACAGCATATGCTCATGTACCAAAGCAAAGAAGGCATAAGCTGGATTCCACAACAGAAAGGGGCATTTTAGTTGGCTATGCTCCAGGACACAAAGGATATAGAATTTTGAATCTGAAAACTGGCATTGTTGGCATAAGACATGTTACATATTTTGATGAAAATAAAAGGGTTGATAAAGGCTGGATTATCCCAGATGAGCCTTATCATCCAGAATATGAAACTAGAACCATAATAGACATGCCAGTGTATATAAATGCCATACCAAGGCAGATGTCTGAAAGCAACTCACCTGTATCTAACGAGGAACAGGCAGAGGAAGCAGACACAGAAAGGATCATTGAAGAAGACAGTACAGTTGGAGAAGGGGAATCAATTGGAGAAGAACTCTCAGATTTTGAGGATGCGGAAAGGTCAGACCAACCTGTTGTCAGACGCTCATCCAGGGAAAACAAAGGTGTTCCACCCCCAAGACTGTCTTACTTAACAAAGTCAGCAGAAGCTCAAGAGCCCTTAACATGGGATGAGATTGAGAAAATGCCAGCAGAAGAAGCTGCTGAATGGCATAAAGCTGCACAAGAAGAAATTGATGCATTGGATAAAAATAATACTTGGATTCTTACAAAATTACCTCCTGGCAAGAAAGCTATAGGATGCAAATGGGTATTCAAGTTAAAAAGGAATGCACAAGGAAAAGTGGAAAGGTATAAAGCCAGATTAGTCGCAAAGGGATATCTTCAAAAATATGGAGAAGATTTTGATGAAGTGTTTGCACCTGTAGTGAAACACACGACAATCAGAACACTTCTGAGCATTGCAGTCTCAAAAGGCATGCAAGTCAACCACATTGATGTGAAAACAGCGTTTCTTCACGGAGATATAACTGAAGACTTGTACATGGAACAGCCAACAGGTTTCATAAATACAAAACAAAGACAGCTAGTGTGTAAATTAAACAAAGGTCTTTATGGATTAAAGCAAGTGCAAAATGTTGGAATGAAAAATTGCATGAAATATTGACAAATTTAGGATTTAAGCAAGGTGAAGCAGATAAATGCTTGTACACTAGGTGCACAAATGGACAATATGCATACATTTTAGCTTTTGTTGATGATCTGCTCATTGCAAGCGAAAGTGAGCAAGAGTACAAGGACATTGTAAAGTGTTTAAACCTCAATGTTGAGATAAAAGAACTGGGTAATGTGTCATACTATCTTGGTATAGAAATTGAGAAACAAAATGATGGTTCTTATCTTCTAAGCCAGAAGCAGAAAATAAATGAGCTTATTGAAAGTTTAGGTATGCAAGATGCCCAAGTTGTAAGCACTCCCATGATCACTGATTTTCTGAAGGATGAAACAGTAAGAGAACCTTTACCAGATAACATCCAATATAGATCAGCCATAGGTAAGCTTTTATATCTAGCTACCACATACAGGGCTGATATAGCAAATGCAGTAGGAATTTTGAGCAGAAGGGTCAGCTCACCTACCAAATCAGATTGGACTGCAGTTAAAAGGATGGTAAGGTATTTAAAGGGTACCATTGATTGTAAATTAAAGATTTCAGCCAATAGTAATCCAAAACTAATATGTTACTGTGATTCAGATTGGGCAGGGGATCATTCTGATTATAAATCCACAAGTGGATATGTGTTTATGTATGGAAATGTACAAATTTCATGGGCCAGTCATAAACAAAGTATTGTGAGTTTGTCTTCTACAGAAGCTGAATACGTGGCCGTATCGGAAGCGTGCAGAGAACTGATGTGGATTGAAAAACTTATGCTGGATTTTGGAATAGCTGAAAAGAGACCAATCCAGATAATGGAAGATAATCAGAGCTGCATCCGACTGTCACAGAATGACAAGGTTCAGTCACGCACCAAGCACATCGCAACGAAATACCACAACGTGCGAGAGTTGGTGAAAGAAGGGGTCATCAGTCTACACTATTGTCACACCAGTGAGATGACAGCTGACATCATGACCAAACCATTACCCAGAGAACATTTTGTGAATCTGCGTATAAAGCTTGGACTTTGTATGAATAAATAATTGCATGACAGTTATGCATGAGAAGGGGTTTGTTGGAATGTAATTGTATTTTACATGCATTGACTGTCACCTATTATTTCTCTGTGATTACTCTGTGACCTCTGATGTGAATTACTTAGAGAGGTCACACAGCTATGTAACTTCCTGTGGGGGTTAGACACAGCAGATGCAGCACATGGAGCACATGGAGCTCATGTTCTCTCCTAACCTGAGAGAATCTATGGTGGTGTGAGCATCCATTACCATCTAAGCACATGGAAGGAGCTGATAATACAAATGTATAGTAATATGTATATATAAGTCTGTCTGATTATAATCTAACTACAAACTGTGAGTAAACAGATGTTTTGTTACTTCAACTTTAAAGTGACTCAGCAGTGAATTATTCAGGGGTGAATGAGAGAGAGATGAAGAAAGAAATTAACATTTCTAAAGCTGAAGCTGTGTGTACTAAAATCTGCTAATTATTTACTACAAATAATCCAACAATTGTGCCATAGAAATCTATAAATTTAAAAAAAAATCTAATTTTATGTCCAAGAAATTCCACATTTTGAAAGTGACAATGCAAACGCACCACAGAGTCTTTATTACCAAGTCTTTAAGGAATCCTGCTTAGAACGAATGGATCCACAGAATCTTAGCGGAGATTAGTTGGCGACACTGGTAACTGGGAAGCAAAACCCCTGCTGAGCAGACTTCTATGGTCTCCGCCCTGATCGTTACTGAATAGATATGGATGGGCTGGAGTGTAAATTTTAAGGAGTTTTGACATTAGCTTCAGAACTTAGTACAAGAACAGTGGTGGGCAGACTTCTATGGTCTGTGCCCTTAGAATGGCAAGGACAAATCAAACTCGGGTATAAAGTATCACATACAATGTAAAATACAGGTCTTTATCTGTCATCGTTTACAATATCTTCAGCAAAAGCAAAAGATACAATTAAAGTTGCCGTCCCAGTAGCTAAGGGGTCCTTTTACTAAACCACAGTAAAAAGTAGTCTGCGTTAGTGTAGGCACATATTTTGGGTGTGTGACTGGTCAATTTTTACTGTATCTGCAAAAAAGGACTTTTTTTAATGGGACAGGAAAAGGGCATGCGGCAAAACTGAAACCAGTGCGTGCCTAAAACTGACCAGAGCCCTTAATGCCACCCATTGATTTAGAGGTAAGGGCTCACGTGCTACAAGCACGGTGACTGTACAGTGCATGACAACTGCTGATTACCACCGGAAAGGCTGCAAGTTGGAGAAAATAAGTAAATAATCCAGGCATTGTGGGTGCGCGGCAAATCTGAAATTACCACCAGGGGAACGAGGTAGCCTGACAATAGTCTCATTTTAGCGCATGCTGCCTTCACATAGATCCTAAACGGGCACCTAAGTCTCCATGGGTAGAACATAATAAGGGAGGCATTGTATGTTTCTGGAAAGTTCAAAACCTCTTTTAGATACTTTTGAAAGACCTCCCTATCTACCATAGAAAATACTTGAGGAAAATTGAAAGACCTAGCTTTGTTTCCATAAGCTCTAACTTCCAATGAATACTCATTTTGTCCACTACTAGAGAAGACTGAATAGTTTTAATAGCTTTTACCTCTTGGTCCGGATTTTCTTTCAGTGTATTTGCCTCAGACTCAATCACCTGTGACTTAACCAAGGATTGAGAAGCAAATTGTACAAAGATCTTGTGCATAGATTTCACTGCCTGCCAAAGTTCTTACAAGCAGTGGTGTAGCTAGGTGGGGCCATGGGGCCTGCCCCCCCAAAAAATTTCATCCCCCCTGGTTTTGCTGGCGGGAGTCCCCAACCCCCGCCAGCCGAAGCCTTCTTCAGTGCCGGTTTCCGGCATGCCACGTTCCCTGCCCTGTGCTCTTTCTTCCTCCTGATGTCCTGCATGTTCCTTTAAGTGAAACTGAGCATGCTCAGTTTCACTTAAAGATGCGTGCAAAGGGTGTCAGCAAGAAGAAACAACAGGGCAGTGAATACAGCGACGCCGATGGAGACCGGTGCTCAGTTTCACTTAAAGATGCGTGCAAAGGGTGTCAGCAAGAAGAAACAACAGGGCAGTGAATACAGCGACGCCGATGGAGACCGGTGCTGAAGGCTTCGGCTGGCGGGGGTTGGGGACCCCCCAACAGCAAAGGTATTTGCTACTGTGGGGTGCGGTGGGGGAGAAGCGAGGAGGTGAGTGGGGCGAGGCGGCAGGGCGGCAGACTAAAATGTGCCCCCCCACCTCGGGCTCTGGCCCACTCCCACTGCAAGGTCTGGCTATGCCCCTGCTTCCAAGGTGGCATCTGAAGGTTTAAGCAGAGGAAGAACAGCAAAAGATTGTAAGGAAGCCTCACTACAACTCCCAACACAGGGAAATCGCCAGATCTTCCTGTTTCTTGAGGCTCCAAATCCTTTCCTCCAGGCTCAGCAACCCAACAAATAGTGGCATACCAAGGACAGTTGGGGTGGTCCACGCCAGGTGCATGCTGCATGGAGCAGCCGTGTGGCTGTTGGATCCACAGGTTTCCTGCTCTCTCTGACATTACTTCCTGTTCCGGGGCTGGGAACCAGCAAAGCCGACAGCCGTGCAACTGCTCCCTGCACCCACAGGAGGTAAGAGTGATGTGCTGGGGGGGGGGGGGGGGTGGAGGTGATGTGCCAGAGGGGTGTCATGATTCACGGGGGGGGGGGGGATTCACTGGGAAGGGTGCAGCAGCGATCCACCCCGGGTGACAGCTGACCTAGGAACACTATTGCTGATCATGTGCCTTCCTCAAAGCTGAGGTCATCATTTTGGGCCTCTCCGGTGCCTGACTCCCAGTTGTAGCCTAAAGAACTGGCAGCAGACATCATTGCCCTTCTCGCTGCAGTGGGAACGTCCAGAACAGGTTGAGAAGCTGTAACAAACTGCTCCATGGAACACTGTCCAGAGCCATGAGGGTCAGCATTGAGGTCAGAGAAGAATTCCTTACTCTTCTCCAACTCTTAGGCATCAGAGGTAAAGTCCAGAAGAAAAACAGTTATTGGGGAAAAGGTTCGTGGAGCAATGCTACAGCACATTAGTTTCAGCAACCATCTTGTGTCCCACCACAACTTGCTTTTTTAAACATTTTCCAATAAACATTTATTTTGCCGTTTGAACACCATATTGAAAATACCCCCCCCCCCCCCACCCAAATACATATCTTATTAATAGGATAAATAATACCCAAGGAAAACTTGCATGCAATACAATTTTGGCACACAACTTTATAGACTAGCATACAGACAGTAGAGTGTGCAACAATAAATATTTGCCAATTAAAGCCAATAAATGGTGTTAATTGACTTGTTAGCTAATTATGTTGTGTGCACATCTTAGGATCACTCTCAAAGTGAAACCCAATTAGTAGCAACATTTCATGCTTCCAATCCCGGGGCAAGCAGTGGCTTCCCCCATGTCCATTTCAATAACAAACTATGAACTTTTCCTCCAGGAAATTGTCTAAACCTTTTTTAAACCCAGATATGCTAACTGCTGTTACCACATTCTCCGGCAGCGAGCTTAACTGTTCTTTGAGTGAAAAAAAAAATCCTCCTATTTCTTTTAGAAGTGCTTCCATGTAATTTCATTGAATGTCCCCTGGTCTTTGTGAAAAATCGGTTCATGTTTACCTTCTACACCACTCAGGATTTTACAGACCTCAGTCATATCCCCTCTCAGCCATCATTTTTCTAAGCTGAAGAGCCCTACCCTCATTAGCCTTTATGGGAAGAGTTCCATCCCCTTTATCACTTTGGTTGCTCTTCTTTGAACCTTTTCTAATTCTGATATACTGTATATATTTTGAGATATGGTGACCAGAATGGAACACAATACTCAAGGTGAGGTTGCTCTATAGAACGATACAGAGACAATAATAATGGTCTTATTTTGCTTCCTTTTCCTAATAATTCCTAGCATCCTGTTTGCTTTTTTGGTCACTGCTGCATACTGGGCAGAAGATTTCAACATATTGTCTACAGTGACACCTAGATATTTTTCTTAATTGCTGATTTCTGAGGTGGACCTTAGCATCAGGTAACTATAATTTGGATTATTCTTTCCAATGTGCATCACTTTGCATTTATCCTCATTAAATTTCATCTGCCATTTGGATGCTCAGTCTTCCAGTTTCCTAAGGTCTTCCTGTAATTTTTCACAATCCTCAAGTATTTTGACAGCTTTGAATAGTTTTGTGTCATCTGCAAATTTAATCACCTCACTTGACATTCTGATTTCCAGATCATTTATAAATATGTTAAATACCACTGGTCCAAGTACAGATCCCTGTGGCACACCACTATTCACTCTCCTCCATTGAGAAAAATAGCCATTTAACCCTGTTTTCTGTCCAATAACCAATTCCTAGTCCACAGAAGGACACTGCCTCCTAACCCATGACTTTTTAATTTTCTCGGAGTCTCTCATGAGAAACTTTGTCAAAAGCTTTCTAAAAATCTAGATACACGGGAGGAAGTGACGTCACCTGCGAAGATGGCAGTTTAGCGCTTTCACTCCTGCTCACCGCAGCACAAAGCACACGAGGTCTCCCGATAGAGGCACCTCAGTGGCAGATTTTTGACCCCCAGAGATAGCCTAAGAGCGGGCGGTTCGGGTTAGGATGAGCACGCAAGCGGAACTAAGCCAATTCGGCTTTAAAAGCAGGACATCGGCGAACCGCAAGGCGGGAGCAGGAGACCCTCCCCCACGCGCCAGAAAACCAACGGATGAGGCGGCCCAGAGCAGCCCAAGTCTCTTCGGGGAAGATCTGGAGCAGACAGTGGTGGACCCCTTAGCGGAGCTGAAAGAATGGCTGCAAGAAATTCGAATGGACGTGAAAGCGGTCCGGGCAGAGCTGGAGACGCTGGGTTCAGACCTCCGCGGCGAAATTAGAGAACTCGGAGGCCGAGTGGAGGAGGTAGAAACCCGGGTAGAAGAGCATGCAGAGGAGCTTGGGCCCTGGACCAGGCGGTAGCAGATGTTCGCCTGGGTCAGCAACAACTGACAGATACGCTGGAGGACTTGGAGAATAGAAGCCGACGGCACAATCTACGCTTCAGGGGCATACCTGAAACCCCGGAATACACTGACTGCGAAGCGGTGGTCCAGAAAGTGGTGAGCGCCATTCTGGAAGAGGCAGGTACCCCGCTGGGGGATGAAGGAGTCGGCCTGGAGCGCTCCCATAGGTCCCTGGGCCCAGCGAGAAACAACCTACCCAGGGATATCATCGCCTGCTTCCTAGACTACAAACTAAAGGAGCGGGTGCTCCAGACGGCAAGACGCCTCCAAAGCTTCAAGTGGGACACATACCCAATAGAGATTTATCAAGATCTGGCGGCCGCCACTTTAAAACGCCGAGCGGAGTTGAAGCCAGTCACAAGACGGTTGCGGGAACTTGGGATCCGGTACCGCTGGAAACATCCCTTTGCCTTAGTATTCTACAAAGAAGGCCGTATGCATCAGGTGAGAACATTGGCTGAAGCTCGAGCAGCGCTACCGGAGGCACAGCAGGAAGCACCCCCAGAGACCCTCAGGAGAGTTAGCAACAACAAGACTCAGACGCCCCACTCAAAGTGGCAGCGTGTGGGCAAAGGACATAAGCGCTTACAACGCCAGCAATCTGCTGGCCACCTCACATGACTGCGGGTAAGGGGGACTAATGATATGCTAATGTGTTCCAGGTGGCGGCCTGACACTTGTTCAGAGGTAATAGCCTTATAGATCTTGCAAGTTAAGTTTACAATGGTTTGAATAACTGTTAGCGGGAGACCTGTAATGAAGTTGTAAAGTTATAATACTGCGGTGGGAGGGGAGGCGAGACGATTCCTCCATTAGATACTTCTTCTTACATGAGGGAGGATCAAGATGTAGATGGGAGGAGGAGGGTGGGTGGGAGGGGGGTAACACAAGGAGAGGGGAAACAGGGTAGGGGTTTGTATAGCAGTGAGGAGTGTATGGATGGCAAGGGCTATAAATGTGCGGGGGTGGGCTCTGGGCGCTTGAAGACGATGAAGGGATGCAAGATGTAACATTAGCGCTCCTGAATGTCAGAGGCTTAAATGTGCCCATGAAACGGCAGCTTCTGTTTAGGGAGCTGACTCGCCTAAAAATAGACATAGCCCTGATTCAGGAGACCCATTTAAAAAAGCAATACGAGGGGCTGTGCAGGCATCGCCACTATCCACACATTTTCTATGCATCAAACACCTTAGGCTCCAAAAGCAAGGGGGTAATTGTGGCACTCAGTGACTCTCACCTGTGGCAGTTTCATAAGGTTATTAGGGACAAGGGTGGTTGATTTCTTTTGATAACTATACAACTGGGGACACAAAAGTACACTTTAGTGAATGTATATGGGCCCAATGAGGACCATGGGGAATTTTTCCATCACCTAGATCAGATACTTTTGACACATGGGGAGGGGCATATACTAGTTGGCGGTGATTTTAATGTTACCCCTGATCCACAGTTGGACAACTCCGCTCCATCAGTACAATATGCCCGCCGGGGACGAGAGTTACTTCAATCTTTTATGGCTAAGTGGCACTTGGGGGACACCTGGAGGCAGGCCCATTCCACCCAACGAGACTATACATATTTCTCTTCGGTCCACAATTCTTTTTCCCGCATTGATTTTTGGCTGGGGGACATGGCTGTCATGGGAAATATCAGGGACCAGCGCATTGAGCTATGCATGTGGTCGGCCCATAGTCTGGTCATTCTTGTACTGAGGACCTCAGAGGGGCGACAGACTGCTCCACAGTGGAGACTGGATGATGCATTGCTGGCTGAGGTGACCCATGTGCTTCAATTTGAACGGCTTATTAAAGAATATATCCAATTTAATGACAATGAGGAGGTCTCTCCAAGGGTGCTTTGGGAGGGCTTTAAGGCGGTCATGAGGGGCCACTTTATTGCGTTAAAAGCTCATATCCGCAGGGAAAAAATCCAAGCAGAGGAATTAGGGCGCAGGAGACTAGCACAGGTGGAGAAACTAATCTGTAGACAAGGCCCGGGGGGCCCCACACAACACTTACTAGACCAAGCTCATAAACTTAGACAAGAGATTCGCGAAGTTCAATTGACGGATATCTTAGAGCAACTACAAAGGGTACGCCAGACACACTTCGAGTTTGGCAATAAAGCTAGTAGGCTCTTAGCACATAAATTAAAACATCAGGCAAATAGAACGCCTGTTCCCCGCTTAAAAGATGAAAAAGGAGATAGCACCACAGATTCGGGGGCCATAAAAGCAATCTTTAAGCGATATTACGAGAAACTTTATACCCCAGACATTAATCCCAAGGAGGTGGAGATCACTGCTTTTTTAGATCAGGTCCACTTGCCAACTCTTACGAAAGGCGCACAAGATAGGCTTTCTAGGCCAATTGAGCTGGAAGAGATAATATGTGCTATTAAGGAGCTGGCGCCCAATAAAGCCCCAGGACCCGATGGGTTTACTAATAAGTTCTACAAGACCTTTGGAACTCTCGTGGCCCCTATGTTGCGGAGGGTATTTAATGATTTAGGCAAGAGGGAATCTCTGCCGGAGACTTGGCATCTAGCGAATATTATAGTTCTGCCCAAGCCAGGCAGAGATCCCCAGCTGAGCAGTTCCTATCGGCCCATCTCTCTATTGGGGGTGGACTATAAAATCTTCACCTCCATATTGGCAACTCGCCTGCAGCAGTACCTCCCACAACTAATTCATGAAGGTCAAGCGGGGTTTGTACGGGAGCGCCAGACATTTGATAATATCCGCAGGACACTCCACCTTATTCAACACGCTAATATTAAAAAACTCCCACTTTGTATAATCTCATTAGACTCAGAAAAGGCGTTCGACAGGGTGCATTGGCCATTCCTATTTGCAACTTTGAAGAGGGCGGGTATTTCCGGGGATTACTTGCATTGGCTATCCCTGTTATATAGGGCACCCACAGCATCGGTGAGGGTCAATGGGAGCCAGTCGCCCACATTCCAATTGAGACGAGGTACATGACAGGGCTGTGCCCTGTCGCCTCTCCTCTTCGCCTTGGCGGTGGAACCATTGGCAGCCTACATTAGATCACACCCGGACATCAGGGGGTTGAGGTTGGGACCGACAGAGACCCGGACATTGTTGTTTGCGGATGACATTCTTCTCACATTGACAGACCCCACCATGTCACTTCCAATTATAGGGGCGGCCCTGCGGGATTATGGCTGGGTGGCTGGATTCAAAGTTAATATGGAAAAATCAGAAGCATTAAATATTACTATACCAGTAGATCAGGTGGAGGAGATGTGGGCTCACTTCCCCTACCGGTGGGCGTCCAAATCCATCAAATATTTAGGGGTAAATATAACAAAACGATGGGAGGGCCTATATGAGGCCAACTTCCCAGCAAAAGTACGGGAACTTTTTTTGGAGTTGGATAAGTGGGAGGGCTTAACGATTTCATGGATGGGGCAGATCAGTGTGGTTAAAATGATCCTATTACCCAAAATGTTGTATTTATTCATGGCGCTCCCTATCTCGCTACCCGAAAAAATTTTCAAAGGTCTGCAGCGCAGGGTCTTCTCCTTCATTTGGAAGCGAAAGCCACCACAGGTGCGCAGGTCAGTAATGCATCAGCCACGAGCACATGGGGGATGGGAGTTCCTTCGTTTTGGCTTTACTATAAAGCGGCCCACCTCCGCATACTAGCTGAGTGGCACCATGGGAGAGCGAAGGCCTGGAAAGTTATGGAGCAGTCTTGGTGTAAGTACCATCCATTGAAAGCCATACCTTGGCTACCTGACAGAGAGATAAAAGAGATAATAAAGGAGCACCCCCCCCAATTGTGGGGTGGCCACTTACCATATGGAGCAAAATTTGCATCAGTTTTTTCCGAGGGTGCACATTTTTCTTACATACGGCAATTAGATACGCACCAGGATTTGGCCCGGGATCCTCAGACCAATGTTTTAGGAATTGGGAACAGAGGGGTCTATGGGAGTTGGGTCAAGTGTGGGAGGATGGGAAACTTCTCAATTTCGAGGAAGTGCAGGAGGAATATGGGATTCCTGCCTCCAATGCCTTTCAATTTCGTCAATTAAGAGATTTTATTTTGCGACGTACAAAAGAAGAGCTGAGCATGGAGGAAACACAATTGGAGCGGGCAATGGCTGGAGGGGGAGGAAGAGGAGGGATATCTAGATTATATAAAGCACTCCTACTACAGTCACAGCCCATCCTGCACTATACACGAAAGTGGGAAAAATACTGGGGGTATCATAGAATATCATATGTGGGAAAGGGTGTTTACATCTTTACTTAAAGTATCACTCTAATGCTTTAGTAGAAAATGGCTATAAAATACTATATTGTTGGTATTACACACCACAGAGACTAGCTAAGATGTTTAAGGGGGGGTCTGCTCTCTGCTGGCGTCAATGTGGTATGGTGGGAGACATGGTCCATATCTGGTGGGCTTGTCCACAGGCTCAACAGTATTGGACGAGGGTTCTGAAACTGATTGCTAGTATAACAAAAATTGCTTTTCCCATGAAAATGGAACATTGCTTGCTACACATAAGACTTCAGGGCAGCAAAAAGTACGCGCATCAATTGGCCACTCAGATATTGGTGGCCAGCAAATTAGTGCTGGCAGCGGCATGGAAGCAACAGACTCTACCGGGAGTAAAGACGATTCTGCGGAAATTGGACAATATTCAGCTGATGTCTAAGCTGACTGCTATGCGACTGGGTCGCCTGCTACCCTATCATCGAGTTTGGGATCCATACACGGAGTGGTTGGCACAGCCGGACTCTACCTTGGCACTTCAATAGGAGGGAGGGAGGGGTGGGGGGATGGTGGGAAAGGGGGATATAAACAGTTGGTTAAAGCTATGTTGACGATGTTACACTATTAACTTGGAAAGTATCTGACTGAATATTTGCAGTTACATTTGTATGTTTGATCTTTATTTAATAGAAACTTCTTTAAAAAAAAAATCTAGATACACTACATCAACTGGCTCTTCATTATCCAAATGTTTATTGACGTCTTCAAAGACATGAAGCAAATTGGTAAGTCAAGACTTCCCTTGGCTGAACCCATACTGACTCTGTTCCATTAAACCATGTTTTTCTACGTGTTCCATAATTTTATTCTTTTTAGTTTCCACTATGTTGCCTGGCACTGAAGTCAGGCTTACCTGTCTGTAATTTCCTGGAACCCTTTTTAAAAATCAGTGCTGCACTGGCCACCTTCCAATCTTCAGGTACTATGGATGATTTGAGGGTAGGGGAATGAATGTGTGATAAGATCTAACAGGGTGTTATAACATGGCTAAATTCTTCCTTCCTTTCACCTTTTTTTTTCTTCATCCAGTTCCCTAGGTTATGAAAAGGGGAAGGAAAAAGGGCAGCTGTGGCAACTAGCCAATATGTACTTGGAACAATTGCGGGTAATGTCAGAAATTGAGGTAGTGTACATTCTTCAGTGGGGTCATGCTCTGTGGAGCCCCTTGACTGCATTACCATCAGCCTGTCTAATTCAGAATTTCACAGGATAAGGGGTGTCCAGACTTTTGAAGACTAGAATTTTTATCTCATTGTGAATTTGTGAGATTTGGGGCAATCCAACCCACACAAGCCATGGTCTCAAGCTAGTTCCCATATATTTCTAGACCTGGCTGGATTTCGGGGTATTTGTAAAGAGTAAGCATGAACATCCTGTTTGCCCTTGTAACCGACGTTGAGATGTGTACTATTGATTTGTGTCCTGCCTTTTAAAGTAGATAGAATAGGAAGTGACAGAACAGAAAAAAGGATTAGGATTAGAGGGGATCAGGAAGAGATCAGAATGTCACATATTGATGGCTTATTCACTAATCAGCAGTTTCAAACTGTGAAAAATAAAACCCCATCATAATGTCCCTTGAAGTGTGTAACCTGGGTTTTATTGTTGTGCCTAGTATGTGCCCAGAATCAAAGTAACTCCTGTTCATAAACATAATTTGTTTGTTGGAAGCAGGGCCCGGGACTGGCAAGCACCAGGAGGCTAGCAGCAGTTACACACAAGCCGCTGTTCTTACTTATTCACTAAGTCAGACCACTCCAGGTATAGATGTGGTTTGAATCTACTTGTTTAGTACAATTTTTGTCAGAAAAATAAATGGGACATAACAAGAGCAGCAGCAGCAATTACTTTGGCAGAGGCATTAGGCAAACTACTGTATAATCACAGTCTTTCATCTCCTCTTATTTGTTCCTCTTAGTGAGAATATATGAATATTATCTATACAACTCCTCTCTAAAACAGTGTAGCAATTAGTGCCAATTTTCATTAACATGTACCTGAAACTTAGTCTTTGAGGTCAGCACTGCTGAGAGACTCAGGGCTTCTGAGGCCTGAAGCCAAGCTGATGACAATCTAGTCCTGGATGGAGGTGGCATTCCCAGGTGGCTGTTTGCTGTAAGTGATTTCTACATTTCCTTCAGACTCTGGATGTAGTTCCAGGATCTTAAGTGTAGATATGGAAGGTCCTGGGCAGCCAGCTGGAATTACACAATAAACCCAACTTCTTACCTCTAAAAGTGGGTGCAGCAAACTCCTGTTGACCCACATATAGTGGCCACTGGTTACTGTATCTGCTCCTAGACTTCTTATAGACTGTCCCAATTAGAGTAATTAAGTGGCTTCATACCTAAAACTGAGTGGTCTTAATTGGAATAACCTGGTGTATACATGCTTATCATAACCTCAAATCTCACCTCTTTACCATTGCTTTTGACTCCTAACTCACTTACCCTGTCCTTTTTCCCTCACCTCTTTATTCCCTTGCCCTTAATTGTTCTGTTCGTTTACCGTCTTATCTAGATTGTAAGCTCTTTGAGCAGGGACTGTCTTTTGTGTATGGTGTACAGCACTGCGTATGCCTTGTAGCGCTATAGAAATGATAAGTAGTAGTAGTAGTAGTGGTATAAGTGTGAGCACATAAGTGTAGCAGGCACTCATGTAACTTATAGTATTCTGTAAGTTATGCATGTTAAGTGGAAGCCCCACCTATGCACCACCCATTATCTGCCCCTGTTTATGCCATTTTGCAAATATGAGCTATGTACTTTAAGTTAAGCAACCATATACAGAATAACATTTAGGCTGCACACAGCATTGTATTGTATTGTATTAATAGATTTATATTCCACTCTTTACCCAAGGCTACAAGGTGGTTTGCATTCAGTGATAACTCCCAACATAAGGAAGAATTTATAGTAAAGCAAATAAATCAATTATGAGTACCTGTTTAGCATTATTCCTGTCTAAAAGAATAAATCACACATTTCTAATCACAATATTTGCTTTGAGAATCAATAGGTATTAAAAACCATTATAAACAAAAGATAAGATGTAATATGCCAAAAGTGGATCAGGATACTTTTTCTCATTTTAACAGTTTGAAAAATTAAGGAGCGCTACCAGATATATTTCCAATTTATATTTTTCATAAAAGGAATGTTCAATAGTAACCTTTCCCTACTCCTCGAGTTAAATCAATTTCCAGACAATATTAAAAACTGAGCTATTATATCAGGGTTTAGCCCATGGAGATTTTTATAGGCTAAACATGCAAGTTTAAAATTCATAAGGCTATCAATCTTAAGCCAATGCAAGTCATTTAACAATAGGGTACATTCACTGTATCTTCCCAAATCAAATATCAGTCTAGCAGAAGTATTTTCCAGCAGTTGAAGCTTCTTCTTCAACTTCACAGTTCATGAACAATAAAGCGAGTTACAATAATCTAGCTAGGATATGAGAATGGCTTATGCAACTGTTATAAAATTAATAGGACTCAATGAGGACCTTATAGATCTTAAACGACATCAATTGAAATAAAAACTTTTTAACTAGCTCAGTTTATAGAATTGCTCAGGACGCATGCAAAGCATTGAGTACCATGAAAGCACCCCTCCTTTACTGCCTTTACTGTTACAAAATAGCCCAGAAGCATGCCAATCATCTGGATTTCAAGCACAGTCCACCTGTATTCTGTTGCTGCTGCACCTCTACTATACCTGTTTTGTCCAGCTGTCATGAGTCTTCTGTCATGGAGAGGTGATCATATGTATCATTATGACTGGTCCAGATGTCACTGATGAAATTCACATTACCATCCTCTGTCTTGGCCAGTTGTGCCTACAGCTGGGCTCAGCATTGTTCATGCAGGCTAAGGCTTACCCACTTACTAAGAGCTGTACTGGAGAGCACTTGATAATTAGGAGCTAAAAGATTCAGGTTCTGGGACTAGTCATCCAGAGAAATCATTTACCCCATAAATCATGTGACCACCTTTAATGATGCCTTCTGCTTGCTCAAGGTAAGTGATGCTGGCATTACATTCATTCTATGGGGCTCATTTTCAAAGCACTTAGCCTTCCAAAGTTCCATAGAAACTTATGGCACTTTGGATGTTTATTTATTTATTACTCTTGTGGCCTGCTTATCAAGTAAGTTTAGTTAAAAATATAAATAAATAAATACATTGCTGATCCTCACGCACTTTAACATGCCTCCATCCAGGATTGTTTTATGAGACTTTGCGTTTCCTTGGAGGCTGCTGCTGCTGGAATTGGGGCTCACAGTGATCGAAAAAATGAAAGGTCAAAGGTTCCATGACACTTTCTTCTGTGTTCATGTGTGTAGGTAGGTAGGTAGGGGGAGGAGGAGCTCTTGTCTCTGCCAGTATCATTGTATACCTCCTCACTTATGATTAGCATATTAACAGCTAGATTTATGAGCCCTTTCTTAGTTATAAAACTTTCAGTATCATAGAACTATGAAAATCCCTCACATAATGGTTCATCAGATTGTGTCTTTCAAAATCTATTGTATACATTCATCAACAAGGAACGGGATGTTCATATTACTCTGTCCTACTGACTATGGCTTTACCTGCTGTGATTTTCTTCCTCCGCCGCCTCACACACTCACTCTGTCCTGTAGGATTGTCTAACCTCAGTTCTTGCCGGTCACAAGCCAGTTGGGTTTTCAGGATTTATGCCATGAATTTGCATGAGATCTATTTGGGTGCACTGCCTTCATTGTATGCAAACAGATCTCATGCATATTCATTGGGGAAATCCTGAAAACCTGACCTGGCGAGGGCCGAAGTTGGACACCCCTGCTGTACTGCCTCTGTCTTTGCCTCATTTGGGAAGACAGGAGCAAACAACTGGCCATTCACATTTTCCACTGAGGGTACAGCTGATGTCACTTTTCTCTTAAAACTCTCTCTTTATCTTGGCTGGCGAACTATAGGGGACCATCCTCTCATTTCCTCTCCACTAGTACTGCTGTTGGACATACATCCTATGAGAGCATCAACCATTTTTTCCTCTGTTTCTACAATCATTTCCATGCCTATCCCATCTGAGTTATATGCTATATGGTTTTGTAGAGTGCTAAGTATGCCTGGTAGCACTTTAGAAATTGTAAGTAATAGTAGGTGACTGTCTACCTGCCTCTTCCTGTTTCCTGCTTGCACTCTTTGAGTTCGTTTTCTCCTTGACTGTATGGACTCACAGAGCATAAATGGATATTAACACAGTTACAGTGGGAGAGAAGCAGTAACATTTTATCTGTGCATCTTCACCGTTTTTGTTTGGTTTCTATTGTCCTTCACTATGCTCTGTCTGGCACTACATTCACGGGATCAACGACAAATTTTTTTAAAGTCATTTTCTGTGACATGGAATGAAAAACAATGCTGCTGCTGCCTCTTTCTGTGGTAAGGGCCATGCATTTGATATATTGTCTTTGTTGGTACAACCAAAGTAGCTTATATATTATATACAGGTGCTTTGTCCCTAGTGGGTTCACAATGTAAGCCGCATTGAGCCTGCCATGAGTGGAAAAGCGCAGGGTACAAATGTAAAAAAAAAAAATCTAAGTTTTGTACCTGGGGCAATGGAGGGTTAACTGGCTTGCCTAGGGTCATGAGGAACCACAGTGGGAACTGAATCTGGCTCCCCTAGTTCTAACCTCACTGCTCTAACCATTAGGCTACTCCTTCTTTCAGATTACTGCCTGTGCTCTTATGATATTCTATTTTTATACATTTTTTACTCCAATAAGTTAATAAATCTAACACCTTTCTTTCAGCCTTGTATTTCTGATTACAGGACAGAAAATGGTGCTTCATTTGTACGTTCTTTAAGTTCTCAACTTAATTGATTCATCAACCATGGGATTTGGGAGAAATGAGGCAGGGATAGGCTTGCGTAGCTGCTTATCAAAAACGTTTGTACATGATTTGTGAAGAAACTCATTATTCTCTATTGTCCCCCTGTTGTGTCCTGTTATAGGCTATACTGCAGTATAGATGAAAACATATAGGGACCCTTTTACTAAGCTGCAGCAGGAAGTGGCATGCGGTAGCGTGACCATGTGGAATTTCCGCACTCCGAGACTATTACCGTGGCCGTAAAAAAACTATTTTTAATATGGAGATCATTAATAGCCATATACTAATAGAAAAGAAACTGAGGCACAGCCTTGTACTGCATGAGCCCTTACCGCCTCCTATTTAGAAGGCAGTAAAGGCTCATGCGCTAACCTGGCGGCAATGGCGTAGCCAAGGGTGGGCTGGGGTGGGCCCAGGCCCACCCACTTTAGGTTCAGGCCCACCAAGTGGCAGCACACCTATAATGTGGCTGGCAGGGACCCTAAGCCCCACCAGCCAAAAACTCCCAACAACTGTTTGCTGCCGGTGAAAATCTGCTATTTAAAAGGTATAAGGGGGAGAGGGGATGTTTGAAAGCCCATATGGCATGCAGGCAAGAGAGGGAGAAACCAAATCACTTGTAGGACCAAGCGAAGTTCTGCCCACTCACCTTGGGTCCAGGCCCACCCAAACTTGGGTGTCTGGCTGCGCCCCTGCCTGGCGGTAATTGGGTAGTACACAGCATTGCCCTGTTATCGCTGGGCATGCCTACTCCCTTCACCCCCCCCCCCCCCCCCCCATACTAGAAAAGACAAAAATTATTTTATGGAATGGGAAACAGTGCTTACCTCCAGGCACCTGGCAGAGAGATGAGATATGATTGAGGTCTACAAAATCCTGAGTGGTGTAGAACAAGTAGAAGTAAATCGATTTTTTACTTGTTCCAAAGGTACAAAGACTAGGGGACAAATGAGGAAATTACATGGAAACACTTTTAAAACAATAGGAGGAAATACTTTTTCACTCAACAAATAGTTAAGCTCTGGAACTCTTTGCCGGAGGATGTGGTAACAGTGGTTAGCATATCTGAGTTTAAAAAATGTTTGGACAAATTCCTGGAAGAAAAGTCCATAGTCTGCTATTCAGACAGACATGGGAAGCAACTGCTTGCCCTGGGATTTGTAGTATGGAGTGTTGCCACAATTTGGGTTTCTTCCAGGTACTTGTGACCTGGCTTGGCCACTGTTTGGAAAACAGGATACTGGGCTAGATGGACCATTTGTCTGACCCAGTATGGCTACTCTGATGTTCTTACGTAGTGCTATTTTGCCATTTGCTACCTGCGCAGTAGCCCTTCTGCCACTTAGTAAAAAGGCCTGATAGGCATTCATCATTGTCTTATTTTGCTTCTGCTCTTCTTTAGTTAATTTAAAAGTGCACAAACAAAACTGGCTGTATTCATCTCATTTTGTCATGTGCATATTCCTCCTGGTAACCAGGGAGTTGGACCAGGGGAGAACACTGCATATGGTGCATTTTCAGCAAACCTTTTATAAGCTTTGACATAGAAAACTAAAAAAACTGAAAATACGAGGCTTAACATAACTGACTGGGTTAATTGGAAAGTGACAAAAAGGTGCTGGTAAATGGAGTTCACTTCAAAAAGGGACATTTCTAGAGGTGTATTTCATGTATTGTCTAAGGTTTAGTTTTTGTCTAAAGTTTTTTAAGCAAGTTTTTTTCCCTTTTTTTTCAGATGATCTGAAAATTTGCCATAGGAAAGACAATCTAGGAGGTACAGAAAACATGAGGAGAGATCTAAGTAAAGCTTGAGGAATGGTCCATAGTTTGCATGCTCAAATTTAATAAGAATGTATATTCTACAGTGAACAAGTGATTCTTAATGTGCCTTCAAAAATCATTGCACATTAAATTGATTTAAGGGGTCTTTTACAAAGGCATGATAGCTTTTTTAGTTTGTGCTAATGATTAGCGCATGCTAAATGCTAGAGACGCCCATAGGAATATATGGGCATCTCTAGCATTTAACGCACTTTAAAAACACTAGCGCACCTTAGTAAAAGAACCCCTTAATTTGTATTTGTCTGTGAATTAAGATGTGCCAAGTCAATTACTGCAGATTAAAAAGTTTTAAGGGCCCTTTTAAAAAGGCGAGTAAGGCCTTATGTGTGTCCAGTGCATGCCAAATCAGCATTACCACCCAGCTATCGTGTGCCTCAGGCAGTAATTCTGAATTTGGCGTGTGTTGAAAATGCAGTAGAAGATATTTTCTACCACGTGGTGCTTACCTGGTGGTCAATGGCAGTGTACGCACGCTGCACACCTACCACCCGGGTAGCACATGAGACCTTACCGCTAAGTCAATAGGTGGCGACAAGGTCTCAGGTCAAAAATGGACGCGTGCTGGTTTTTATTTTGCTGCATGTTCATTTTTCAGCCCCTTAAAAAAAGGCCTCTTTTCCAGGATGTGGCAAAAACTGGCCAGGCACACGCCCAAAAGATGCGCTCACACTGCCACAGGCCACTTTTGCCACGACATAGTAAAAGGGCCCCTGAGCGTTACATTTTGTATTAAAAATGAATGTGTAGAACAAACTGAAAAATAAATATCAGATAAACAAGGAAAAAAAAGGATAAACACATTGAAAAAAAAAACCCCAAATATTTTTGCCCTATGCACATCCCTAAAATGCAATGCTAAAAAATGCAGGATCATGCATTCATGATGGTACAGTGTGGAGGTGATGTTCTGTACGTGACACAAGAATAGGTTCTGGAAGTGATCATTAGGGATATGCATTCAGCTTGTTAGCATTCCTTAAATAATTGCCATCTCACTGCTTTTCTCAAATCCTCCATTTCCTTTACCTACCCTTCCATTCCTCTTATTTAACTTTCATCCACGTCACATGTTTTTCTTATTGCCCATTTTCACATTATTCTACATCTTTAATGCTTCCTTTATCCATGGCTTCAAATTTCTTACATGTTTACAAGATTCTTCCATTTTCTCACACCTGTCCTTGCTTCTTTCCACCTCTTCACCAGCCTCTTCCAGCCTCTTCCTCTGCTTCTCCCCCCCCCCCCTTGCATGCTTCTATTTCTTTCCTACCTTTCCTATCCCCAATACATTCCACTGCATACATTTTGTTTACTTCTTCTCTAACAGGCCACCATAATTCCTTTCCTCTTTAATGTAGAGGCTAGAGGCAATGAAATTACACTCCATCAAGCAGCACAGCTCAGCTTCTCACCAGGTCCGAAACCCTTGAAGCATGCCAGAAGAGTAAGGACTCAGCTGATTGGTTGCAGGCAGGAGAAAGAAAGAAAAAAAACAGGAGGATACCAAGGGGCCCTTTACTAAAATGCTTAGGGGTCTATGCGTGTACAACATGCGTCAAATTATAACTACCACCTGGCTACCTCGTGCCCCTGGTGGTAATTCTAATTTCTGCACATGTCCAATATGTGAGACAGAAAATTTCTATTTCCTACCATGTGGCACTAACTGGGTGGTAATCGACAGTGTATGCACGCTGATGATTACCGCCCAGTTAATGCGTGAGAGCTTATCGCTAAGTCAATGGGTGTCGGTAAGGTCTCAGGCTCAAAATGGACACGCACTGATTTTTATTTTGCCACATATACATTTTCGGCAAAAAAGGGCCTTTTTTGCAGGTGCGCTAAAAAATGGACCTGCGCGCATCCAATACACACATCTACACCAGCGTACACCATTTTTCAGTGCACCTTAGTAAAAGGACCCCCAAGTGACAGGTCTGCTCCCCCTCCTACTGTAAGACTACAGGAGAGGTTGGAGGATGCCCTCAGGCTCAGATGATTGGGCTGCAGGTGGCTAGTGGGTGGGAGGACTCACACAGACTTAGATGATTGGCTGGCAGGAAGCTAGATCAAGATCTGTGCAGATACTCTGCAGCTATGCATGGAAGGGCTTGAAGTTGTTTGCCATTGTATAATCTACCCACAAAGTTTGAAGAGAGTATTGGCATCTGGAGAGCATGGGCGTAGCCAGACAACAGATTTTGGGTGGGCCTAAGCAAGAAGTGGGTGGGCACAAGTGTTCGCCCCCACCCCCCAACCACCATCAAAAAATATCTCAGCTGGTGGGAAAACACTTCTTTGCACCTTGGCAGTCTGCAGCAGGCATGTGCTGAAAAATGAGCATGCTCAGGTGCCAGTATTGTGGAGAGTAGCGTTTTCGTTACCATCAGGAGGAAGTCTTCAGCTGGCTGAGCTTGGGATCCTCACCAGCTACCGCTAAACGTGGGCTACTGTTGGGTGGGCCTGAGCTCTAAATCAGGCCTACCTGTGGCTACACCACTGCTGGAGAGCCTGATAAAGAACAGTTTCAGGATGTCAAAAATATAAGAATGATTTTTCAAAAATGTAAATAAAAAGGAGAAAGAGAAACAGAAAAGTGAGGTTAAAATTAAGCAAGATATATTTTTGTCTCAACATCAGCAATGGACATGGTTTAAATTACAAAGCAACTCCTGAGGGAGTACTGAAAATATTAAGATCAGAGGTCTCTTTTAGCTTCAAAAGAGGTATGTCTACATTTGAGTATCATTCTCAGAAGACCATGCAAGAGGATGAAGCTGAAGGTGCCTATGAAATCCAGGCTTACTACAAACATGTAAACTTTTATGCAAAGCTCAGTGAATATCATTGTTTTTCAAGTTACTATCTATTTTTACAATTTATATAATTTGCAAAACCTAAAAATTTGCAGGAACTCATCCCATGTAGGTGAAACATAATTGGGTGAATCAAACCAATGACGCTTATTTTTGTTGTGTAAAGATTTTTTAAAGGTAATTTTAAGCTTTTTATCTGCAATCTGGCATTTTTCTACTTTATTTCTATGAAATTAGGTTAACTGCTAAAATGACTACTTTGAAAAGTTAATCCATTAATGCCCCCCTTTGAAATATGCACTTTGGGTGTTCTATGGTTTGAACTATAATTACAGTTAATGGTATTTTTTTCCTGCTCAGTCCTTAAATGCTTGTCAAATTAAATATGATTTCTGTACTTACAGTATAAAACTTTCATTTTGCTTTTTATGTGCCAAAATGTATACCATGTAATAAAGTGGAATACTGAATTACGATCTGGTCAATAAATCATCTTTCAACTGTATTGTTTGTGAATGTTCAATAAACATCTTTGCTGTCAAACTATTATAGAAATTCATAAGATTTTAATTTGCAAGCACAAAGCTGTCAAGTGAATGGAAGACCTTTCGTGCTTGTAAGAATGTAGTAATGCCCAGAATCTCTCTCTCTCTCTCTCTTATACTATTGGAGTTTTCTATACCGTAATTATTCCAGGAGGATTCAACGTGGTTTACAATAAACAACAAAAAAAAAAACTCCAAGAATAAAGAGAAATAACAAACTAATCCCCCTGTTTATTAAGCTGTGCTATCGGCTGCCGCGCAGCAATGTCGACACAGCCCATTCAAATGGACTAGTGGGATCATCTAAATGGAGATTAAAGTCTCCTAAGATTTGGCACCCAAAGGGCATGCTGGATAATAAATTTTTGCAATAAAGAAAATGAGAAGGCGGAGACAGGGGGAGGAAGGTACAGGAGGGAAATGTCAAGGGGGGCAGGGGGTCAAGCAGCAAAGTGGAATGAAAGAGCCTCATTGGAGGATACTGCAAAATTAGCACTCACACAAATACATAGGCAAGACCAATAAAGGACCACAAACCCACCATCTTTTCTGTCTATCCAATGCAAAAGGAAAGAGTAAGGGACGTCACCTGGTATAGAGGGGAAAGTTCACTGTCCATAAGCTGGGTTTCAACTAGACAAATAATATCAAGGAAATGTAGAATAACAAGGTCTTTTTTTATATCTTTATTTATAATTTTGAATTAGAAAACGCGAACATAAGAAAACAAAAGAAAAAACAAATGACAGTGGGTTAACATTGAATATAACAGACAGCATATGTAAACAAGTAATTTATAATTTAAACAAGTAAAACAAGCAGTTATTAGCCCATTAAACTTGCATATTTGTCTAGCAATGACCAAGTTTTACGAAAGGACAAGATATAACCAGTTCTCAAAGCAGCCATTTCTTCATATCGCCTATATGAACAAAGCCAATTCCACCACTCATGATAACAAGATCTTTAACCAGAAAATGTTTCCCATGAAGCAAGTGAACAGTAAGTTAAATTTGATAGAGTCTAACTGAAGAATAGGAGTGGGAGAATCAGTAAAAGTGCAAACAATCTGAAGAAGCTGCCTTAGCTGGGGTGCCCAACTGGGGATTCACAAGGAGAGCAGCATGGGATTAGCGCTGCTAAGCAGAACACTACCACAGGACACCTCAGTGTGTCCCGCAGTAGCGCTGTTTTACCGCACAGTAGGCCAGTGGTAGGCACCTTATACTTTTAGGATAACATCCAATATCCAGTTATAATATCAGGCGTATTGCAATATGTGTGAGAATCATTGTACTTGATCATAAATGTTAAAGGTTGCTTTTACTAAGGTGTGCTGAAAATGGTCTGTGCTAGTGTAAGCGCAAGTTTTGGGCACAAGCAGATCCATTTTTCAACCTTTTTAAATTTTTTTTGCCAAAAATGGATGTGCGACAAAATCAAAATTGGTGTGCGTTCATTTTGGGTCTACTACTACTACTTAACATTTCTAAAGCGCTACTAGGGTCACGCAGCGCTGTACAATTTTAACAAAGAAGGACAGTCCCTGCTCAAAGGACCTTACAATCTAATGGGTCTGAGACCTTACCACCATCCATTGACTTAGTGGTAAGGTCTCACGCGTTAACTGGGCGGTAATAACCTATGCAGGTAAAAAGCCACTTGACGTGCACCCGCTACATGTGTCTGAATATTTTTCGGATGTGCGAAGCAGGCGTGCGCCAAAAATGAAATTACCGCAAGGGCCATGCAATAGCTGGGCGGTAACTCCATTTTGGCACGTGTTGGGCGCACGTAGACACATACGCGGCTTAGTAAAAGGACCCTTAAGTTATTCTCATGACATCAACAAATCTGGAATAAGGCATGGAAAGCATGCAGGACATGGCAATGATATGGCATGTATAATATGGAACATGTTAGGAAGGAATGCTTAATTGCTCTATCAAATAGTAATAGGACTAACAGGGACTAACAAAAAAACTAATTGATAGCAGATTTAAAACAAATTTAGGAAATTGTATTTATAGTCAACTCACCATGAAGCTATGGAACTGATTGCCAGAGATGTAGTGAAAGTTGTTAATAAAGTTAAGTTCAAAAAAATGTTAACATATTTTTGGAAGATAGATTTAAAATTACAGTAATTACCATGTTAGCCCGATAAACTTAGGTATCTATGTTACTGTTGTGTTTGAAAATGATGCTTTTTTCACACAAGGCCAACACTTTTTTAAAAAAGTACCAGTGGTGGGTCAGGAACAGCTAGGATCGCTGCTGCCCCCTATGCACTTCTAGAGACCCACTGATGATGCAAGGTACATCTAAGAACAGGGGGAAAAATAGAGATATAAACTTGATCTCTAGTTTCCAATCAAAAAAGAATTATGTATATAAACAATGCATACAAAACAGAAATTAAGGCATATAGGGCCTGTTTTACGAAGCTACGGCAAAAAGGAAGCCTGAACACACGCAGAGGCCCCCCTTTACCACAGCGGGTAAAAGGCAGGTCTTTCTTTTTTCAGGAAATGACTGTATGGCAAGTGAAGGACTTGTCGCACAGCCATTTCGGGGGGGGGGGGGGGGGGAGAGCACTTACCGCCACCCATTGAGGTGGTGGTAAGGGCTCCCGCTCTGTCCTGGCAGTAACCAGGCAACACGCGGCACTGCCCAATTACCGCCAGGTGTACACCAGTGCTACAAAAATAAAAAATATTTTTCTAGTGCTGGATATCACGCACACTGGGGATGAGAACTACTGCCGGACTGCGGCGGTAGCCCAGCGATACTTCCCTTTTAGCGAACAGTAAGCATGTGTGGGGCTCACCGCCGCTTTGTCAAAGAGACCCATAGTTATCAGCATGGGCTACAGTTAAGACCTGTTATATTACCACAGGTCCCATTTTATGAATGAGACCTAGGTAGTGTTAGCGTGCGCTAAAAACATTAGCGCGTCTACAGCGTGGCTTAATAAACAGGGCCCCTTGTTACTAATATCTGAGGTTCACAGTAATATAGCACATCTTATTGACAACTCACATTAATTAATTTTCCCCGAAATGCATGTAAATTCCACATTTATGCACGCAAAGTTACTGCTACTAATCATTTCTAAAGCGCAATTAGATGTACACAGCGCTGTACATATTATTTGCAGGTACTTTCTCTGTTCCTAGATGGCTTACAATCTTTTTTGTACACGGGGCAATGGAGAGTTAAAGGACTTGCCCAAGGTCACAAGGAGCTGCAGTGGGAACTGAACCCGGGATCAAAGCCCACTGCACTAATGATTAGGTAATGCCTCCACTCATATTATTCATATTAAGAAATTTACAAGTTAATCAAATTTTAAACACAATCAACTGGAAAAAACATCTGAAAATCAGCCAAGATATAGAAAAGCACCCTGATGATGAACCAAAATGTTTTTCAATGCAAACCACTAGGGGAGGGGAAGACCAGAGTCAGCTTAAAATTTTACATTTTGCTAGTACTTTTGATTGGGGGAGGGAAGAGAGGATATTTGAGCCTGGCTAGGGTTGGTAGTCATTGTTTTCAATGCAAAACAAACAACTAAACAAACAACAGCAATTTCATTTGTTTTATTTTTGTTTTCAAACTGAATGGAAACAAAAGCGCATTTGTGGTCATCAACTTGATCTGGAGGAAAGAATGCTCAGAGGGTTTATGAGGAAATACCTTTTTACTGAGAAGTGTATATATTATAATCATTGGGAGGCTCTTTACAAAGACATATAAAGGCCTACACGTGTCCAGCACTGCCTAAATCAGCATTACTGTCCAGCTACCATGTGCCCTGGGTGGTACTTCTGAATTTGGTGTACACTGAAAACACGCGTGGCGCTTACCTGGCAGTAAACATCAGTAGATGCACGCTGCATGCCTACTACCCGGGTAGTGCGTGAGACCTTACCACTAAGTCAATGAGTGGCGGTAAAGTCTCAGGCCAAAAATGGACGTGCGCTGGGTTTTATTTTGCCGCACATCCATTTTCTGACCCCTTAAAAAAGGCCCTTTTTCCAGGATGCGGCAAAAACTGGCCCGGTGCACACCCAAAAGACGTGCTTGCACTGCCACAGGCAACTTTTTGCCACGGCTTAGTAAAAGGGCCCCTAGGTTTTTAACTGGTGATTTCAAGTACATGTTAAGAACTCTTAGAGGCCCTTTTACTAAAATGTGTTAATCAGTGCAAATTGTCACGCATTGTTAGTGCACTAACATGGTAATTGTTACTGCATTAGCATGACAGCACAAGCAAAGACCCTAATGCACTAATTACATGTTCTGTAAAGGGGTAGGAAATGGGCAGATTTTATTTATTTATCAAAGTATTTATACCCCACATTACCTCCACAAACATGCAGGCTCAATGTGGCTTACAAAACCAGAGAGAGAGAGAGAGAGAGAGATCTCTGTGTGATATCAAAGACAAATTAGAATTGAAGAACAAGAGTGCCAGAAAGTAAAGACACTTTACATAGAACATTACAAAAGAATGGAACCAAAGAGATCCAAGATGGCCGCATCTTACTAAGATGCTGTGAGTCTCGGAACTTCCGATTTTACAATGCCTAAGCGCCGAGGAAAGCTAATGACCAGAGCCTCGCCACTAACTCCCTCATTACCTGGATCCATTGAGAGATTTCTGAGACCACAGAGAGACAGCGAAGGCAAAGAAGGAGGTAAAAAATCCTCACGACGCCGTGAAGATGAAACAAAAAAGTGAGGAGAATGGATGAGGATACCAACTGTTTTATATTTATTCACTTAAAAAATTACATGTGCATAACAGCGACCCGACACGGCCGTGTTTCGGCACAATGGCCTGCTTCAGGGGTCTTTATAACCTTGAATGATGTAGTTTAGAATGTTTGTTCCAAGGGAAATAACAGGAAACAAATCTCTCTGGTCTCCTCTCTTCAAAAATAATATATATGAGATATATATATTTTTTTAAAAAACGAGCATCTAAATACCCCTCTCCTAAGAGTTATCGGCAAATTGTGAAAAAGCTGAAAAAAAGCTTTTTCACAATTTGCCGATAACTCTTAGGAGAGGGGTATTTAGATGCTCGTTTTTTAAAAAAAATATATATATCTCATATATATTATTTTTGAAGAGAGGAGACCAGAGAGATTTGTTTCCTGTTATTTCCCTTGGAACAAACATTCTAAACTACATCATTCAAGGTTATAAAGACCCCTGAAGCAGGCCATTGTGCCGAAACACGGCCGTGTCGGGTCGCTGTTATGCACATGTAATTTTTTAAGTGAATTTTTTAAGTGAATAAATATAAAACAGTTGGTATCCTCATCCATTCTCCTCACTTTTTTGTTTCATCATCACCACAGAGAGACATACAGGATAGCGGTATGCTGCCAGTAGGGAGAGTCGGCGTTCCGGGAGAATCGACCTCCCCTGGCCTTGAGACCACGCTGAGCCCCGCTATGCACACCCCACCTCCCCAACCGGTTGGAGCGAGTTCCTTTCTCGAAGACTCGATAGGGTCTCCCTGCGAGGGTAATGTAGACCCCGAAGAGCGTCGAGTTGAAGGTTCGATTGCATCAGAGAGAGGAATGGAGGGCTTTGAGCCTGGGATACCACCACGGATTGAGGGGAGAGGGGCTGAGCATCAGGACGAGGTACCGGTGAAGATTTCTGAAAAGTTTGAAATTCCAGCGGTGTTAGCAGTCAGACCAAAGGAGGTAACACTTGAAGCTTTATGGGACTTGGTATCTAACCTGGGACAGACTTTTTTGAAACAAGATCATGAGACTATAACTAAATTAAATGCCTTAGAAAATACCTTACAAGGGAGAGAGGAAAAGATTAAAACTATTGAAGATAAATGGGAAAAAATGGATCAAAGAGTTATGAAATTGGACTCGCAACAAATTTTGATGACAAATGACTTGACAAATCTTAGGAGAAAAATGGAAATGTTTGACAATTATACCAAAAACTACAATCTAAGATTTGTCAATTTTCCTAGGATTAAGACTGTTGCTCCTCTGGATATGTTAAAACGATATATGCGGGAAATTTTGAATGTACCAGAGCAAAATTTGCCTCCATTTACCTTAGCATATTATATCCCAGGAAAGGAACCAAGTCAAATGTTGGAAAGTTCATTAGATGTGTCTCGTTTGCTTGAGACTTCTGACACCGAATTAGCAACAGCCACGACTCTGGTTGCGACTGTTGCTCTATTACCTGATAAGAGTTGGATCTTCCGTCTCTTTTTCCGTAATAAAGATAAACCCTTTTTGGGTCTTAAAGTATTATTATTCCAGATGTCTCTAAGGAGACACGGAGACGAAGGAAACAATTCTTGCTCCTTAAGTCTGAAGTGTTGCACTTGGGGGGTACCTTTTTCTTAAGATACCCCTGCAAGTGCATAATAAGACTTGTGGAGAAGAAATATGTCTTTACAGAACCAACACATGTATCCACTCTGATAGCATCGGTGAATAGGGATAAGCGTTGAAGTACAATTGACTCAGCTTAGTAAGAATGTGATATCCTCGTGTTACTATTTTTGGTAATTTACCTTATTTACTCCCGTAATTCTTAAATTTTGGATCGCAATTTATGGACTTGAGTATCAATAATTACCTGAATGAAAGTTTTTTCTTTAATGATTTTGTAATATTCTTATTTTGGTGATACTATCTTAATCAAGATGTTTCTTGTAAAATTGATTAAACTGAATAAAGAAATTAAAAAAAAAAAGAATGGAACCAACCAGATTCCACGTTTGTATATTTGCAGGGGTAGTAGTCCTACATAGTTCTTGTAGAAAATGATTTTGTAAACAGATGAGTTTTTGGGCATGTACTTTACTGAGCAGTTAGCAAAAGAGAATTTAGTGTTTGCTGTTACTTCGCAGGATTTTTAAACACTTGGGAAATTACTTTTGTATTTCGCATACTGTGAGTGTATAGAGGATGTCATTACAAAGGTTTCACCTGTCCATTATAGTGGAGAACGTACAGGCTTCACGTTCAGTACTTATAAGGGACCCCTGACAAAGGTCAGCATGTCAGGTTTTGCCTGTATCCACCATTTATGAATAAATACTTGGTACATCTCAACTGCATTTGGAACTTGTGATCTTTGAACATGTGGGTTTGGTGTCTTCCACCCCTTTTGGTTTTTGCTTGCTGTTCCTTTGTGGAAGATTCTTTGGCTTCTTTTGTTTATTTCTGCAGTTACCATAGCTATTCTTACCCATCTTCTTAGAAACTGATGTCAAGTGTGGTTGCCCAATCCTGATACACCTAATGAATCATCAACCTCTTATTCCACGACCTTCAGTAGTCACCCTCTGCCTCCAATCTTCCCACCCGATACTCAGTAGTCACTCTTCTACCCAATCAGATTGAGCTTGGGTGTCATATTACATTCTAGATTATCTGTGCAAGATGAGATAACATAGGTAATAAGATCCTCATTTTTGCAGCTTCGTACAGTGAGTAAATTAAAGCCAGTGCTGATGATTTTAGATTTGTTGTTCAAAGTTTATTCTTAACGAAAATAGGCTGTTGTAATGTGATCAGTCAGACTATTGGAGTAATGTTTGCAGAGTCCCACAAGGATCTCCACTGTTTTATTATTTAATATGTATATACATACGTTGGGTTTTGAAGTGGAGAAATTAGGGATTGTGACTTTTAGTTTTGTGGATGTCATAACCATTCTTCCACCAATTCAAAATGATGTCACTGCCGAATTGCTTATTTTACAATTGATATTCCATACTGTTGAACATTGGGATGATAGTGCATAGATTAAAGTTAAACAGAGAAAAAACAAAGCTGTTGATAAATGTTGATCAATGGTTGATCAATGGTATCAGAGGGCCTATGGCATCCAGCATTGTAATTGGCAACAAGTTAACTCTTTCTCCTCCTCAGTGAAGGTTTTGGGAGTAAAGCTGGATTCTACAGACACTTTAGAGCTTCAGGTTAATAAGGTGGTACAAAAATCATTCCTTCTTATGTGAAAACTACATTGTATTCACAATGTTTTATGTATTTATCAGTTTCAGCTACTGGTTCAACCTTTGTTATTAACTTCTTTGGATAACTGTGATGTTATTTATCTAGGCTGTTCTCAAGTCCTTATGCATAAATTACAGATAATCCAGAATACTGCGTTAAGGTTGATTTTTCCCTTTAAAACATTCTGATCATTTATCAGAATATTATTCTAAAGTTTATTGGTTGCCAGTAGCCGCAAGGGTCATGTTTAAATTGGCCTGTTTGATGTACAAGGTTTCTTATGGTCTAGCTCCTATTTGATTCAATGTTTTCTTTTGTCAAATACTATTCATATTTCCAGATCTATCCATTTATTCTCCTTTCCATCAGTGAGGGGTAAAGTAATAAAGAAATGTATAGACTTTCTGCTATCCTATCAGGCAGCTAAATTAAGCAAAGATGTTTCTCTTTTGATAATTCAGGAGTTGAATTCTGCACTTTTAGACAATTGCTTAAGACTTATGTATTTAGGATTCGAAGAAGGTGATTCATTCTGTTGTATTTCCTCGAATATCCAGTTCTCTTTGTGTGTAATTCACATTGAACTGCAAGGTATTACAGGCTATAAGAACAAACTGTTATGTTTTTTTTTTTTAGAGGTTGCCACATCCTATTGTTGGGCTCTGCAAATTATAGATTGATTGTGGGGTTTTCTAAGTTTGCACATATCTCTCCAGTATTGAAGCAATTACATTGGTTACCAGTTGCTCGCAGGATACAGTGTAGGATTTTGTCACATATCAGATAATATATGCAATTGCTCCCTGGTGCTTGTCTCAAGTTGCACAGTTGTATCGACCAGGACATCAGTTATGATCAGAGCATGCCAAGCAATTATTGGTACCAGCGCTGAAGAATATACACTAGGTGGTGACTATGGAAACATCTTTTTCATTTGCTGGCCCTTTAATGTGGAATAAATTATCTGGGTATTTGCAATTGCGTGATAATGTATTTCAGTTTGAAGACATATTTCAAGACATCTTTTCTTACAAGCTTTTTCACTGTGATTAGATGATCTTAGCATTTGGCAGGGCTAAGGACTGTATTGTTTTGAGCACTCAGAAAAGGAATGTTTTAAGTTCCAACTCTGGAATGCTCTACCCAGATACATTTGGTCAATTAGTAAATATCTTCCCTTTAGGAAACTATTGAAAACCCATCTATTCAAACAGGTTTACCCGAACGACTTGACTTGACCTACCATAAGCAAACATAAGCAACCCATCTACTTACCGGTTCATGTAATTATTAATAACAATGGCTCAGATATTATCTCCTACCAACCTTCTTACCTTCCATGCTCTTCCTCAACGTTTCCTTTATCGCTCCACCTCCTTACCTATCCTGTCCTTTCACCCATACCTCTTTTAACCCATTTACTCCTTGTTCATTTGTCCTATCACATACTTTCTTTGTTGATTTTGATACTATAGATTGTATTCTCTTGTTACTATGTAAGCTGCATTGAGCCTGCGATGAGCGGGAAAGTGTGGGGTACAAATGTAATAAATAAATAGATAGCTTTTGTGTTTATTGATTTTATGTGCATTTTATTGTAATCCACCTTCTTAAAGGCAGGCTATAAATGTTAACAATAAGGGGCCCTTTTACTAAGCTACGTAGGCACATATGTGTGCCCAACGCATGTCAATTTGGAATTATCACCCGACTACCACACGGCTGAGGCGTGAATTTCATTTTTTTTACATGCATTGCCTATGCGCGCCGGAAAATAATTTATATTTTCCGGCACACGGCGCTAACCAGGCGGTAAAAGGCATTGTATGCGCATAGAATATTACCGCCCAGTTAACGCTCAAGACCTTACCGCTAAGGCAATGAGTGGCAGTAAGGTCTCAGACCAAAAATGGACGTGTTAATTTTTTATTTTGCCACACGTCCATTTTCGGCCAAAATTCTAAAAGGGCATTTTTTACAGGTGCGCTGAAAAATGGATCTGCGCACGTCCAAAACACATGTCCACACTAGCACAGGCCATTTTTCAGCGCACCTTAGTAAAAGGACCCCTAAATAAATAAAGCTTTAAACCTGACACTCAGTAGCAACCTCCTACCCTTGATTCCTCAATACTACAATAGTTACCCCCCACTTCTGATTCTCCAATATGACACACATTAATGACCCCACATTCCCGATCTCCCAACCAGACGCTCAGTCATCACCCCTGACACTGATCTGCTAATTCAACACATAATAATGATCGCCCACCTTAAAAAAAAACCCAACCCGACAAACAATAATAGCACACAGTTAACCAATATAAATCCCATATGTTCAATTTAGAAAATGATTTACATTTTCTTTAGTAATATAATAAGCATTCCACTTACTGATTTTTGTAAATTTGTCTTAATAATTTTTGTAAACTTATGTTGTTATAACCTCTAGATAACAAACTGCATACATATAGAGTATAAAAGTGAGTCGTTTCCACAAAAAAAGAGGAAAGGAACATTAGAACATTGCTCGAGAAATTATTACAAGGGGTCCGAGCCACCATCTCAAATCTGGGATTTGGTCAATATAGGAGCAACCACTCACTACTAGACACCAGGGATCACTGGTAGGGTCCAGGGGGGTGTCAAGGGTTGGAGTCCTTGGGTGAGGTCACTACTGTATATTGAATTAGGGATTCAGAATTGGGAGGCCACTATTGTCAGGTTGGGAGATGAGAGAAGAGGGGTTCATTACTTAATGTAAAGTTGGGGGATCAAAATGGGGGGTAGAGAAAATTATTTTCTGTCATGTTGGGATTAGGGTGGAGGGTCACTACTAAATGTCATTTTGTGGGACTGGGGTAGGAATGAATACTGAATATCAGATTTGGGGGATAAGGAGTGGAGAGGGTTATTACTGTATTTTGGGAATGGTATTAGGGGTGTGGTCAATGTGTCTATGCACTGGCCACATTAAGGTCTTGTTTACTTTTATACTGTCAATAGCACAGTTTCAGCTGAACTATCAGCAATGCACTTTTCACATGCACTAAATATCTGTCTTGTGAAGGAGCTTTTGGGCCAGATAATGACTATGCTCCCAAACATTTCCACACAATCTTTGCTCTTACTGGACTCATTTTACTCAACTGCAGTAAGCACTAGCATGTGCTTACTGCAGATTAAAAGGTCTTACCACAGGGTGCAATGAAGCATTTCACAGTAAGTTCCGAATGTATGCGATCAAACAAACTTTATTCAGCATCACTCGTGTATATGACCCGACACGGAGCCATGTTTCGACGGGACACACCCATCTGCTTACAGTAGAAACACAAAAAGGGTCGGTGCAGAATAATGAAACTTGTAGAGGAGTAGCCTTATGATTTGTGTAGTGGGCTTTGATCCTGGCAACCTGGGTTCAATTCCCACTGCAGCTGCTTGTGACCTTGGGCAAGTCACTTAACCTTCCATTGCCCCAGGTACAAAAACTTAAATTGTGAGCCCTCTAGGGACAGAGAAAGTACCTGCATATAATGTGTACAGTGCTGCGTATATCTAGTAGCGCTATAGAAATGATTAGTAGTAGTTGTATATGAAAAACCACTGACTTGCAGTGAATAGCGATTGGATGCCATGCCATCAAGCCCCCCGAGAGTGAGCCCTGAAGCAGACGGGTGTGTCCTGTTGAAACACGGCCCCATGTCAGGTCATATACATGAGTGGTGCTGAATAAAGTTTGTTACATCTTACTTCGGGCTGCAAAGATTATTTGGTCCACCCCTAAGTACGTAAGTATTACCAAACTGGGAAAGACCAAAAGGTCCATCATGCCTAGCATCCTGTTTCCAACAGTGGCCAATCCATAAGTACATAAGTAATGCCATACTGGGAAAAGACCAAAGGTTCATCGAGCCCAGCATCCTGTCCCCGACAGCGGCCAATCCAGGTCAAGGGCACCTGGCAACCTACCCAAACGTGCAAACATTTTATACAAGTTATTCCCGAAATTGTTGATTTTTCCCAAGTTCATTTAGTAGCGGTCTATGGACTTGTCCTTTAGGAAACCATCCAACCCCTTTTTAAACTCTGCCAAGCTAACCGCCTTCACTACGTTCTGTGGCAACAAATTCCAGAGTTTAATTATGCGTTGGGTGAAGAAAATGTTTCTCCTATTTGTTTTAAATTTACTACACTGTAGTTTCATTGCATGCCCCCTAGTCCTAGTATTTTTGGAAAGCGTGAACAGACGCTTCACATCCACCTGTTCCACTCCACTCATTATTTTATATACTTCTATCATGTCTTCCCTCAGCCGTCTCTTCTCCAAGCTGAAAAGCCCTAGCCCCCTTAGTCTTTCTTCATAGGGAAGTCGTCCCATCTCCGCTATCATTTTTGTCACCCTTCACTGCACCTTTTCCAGTTCTACTACATCTTTCTTGAGATGTGGCGACCAGAATTGAACACAATACTGAAGGTGCGGTCACACCATGGAGCAATACAACGGCATTATAACATCCTCACATCTGTTCTCCATACCTTTCCTAATAATACCCAACATTATATTTGCTTTCCTAGCCGCAGCAGCACACTGAGCAGAAGGTTTCAGTGTATTATCAACGATGACACCCAGATCCCTTTCTTGGTCCGTAACTCCTAACGTGGAACCTTGCATGACGTAGCTATAATTCGGGTTCTTTTTTCCCACATGCATCACCTTGCACTTGTTCACATTAAACGTCATCTCCCAGTCTCGTAAGGTCCTTCTATAATTTTTCACAATCCTCTCGTGAGTTAACGACTTTGAATAACTTTGTATCATCAGCAAATTTAATTACCTCGCTGGTTACTCCCATCTCTAAATCATTTATAAATATTTATATCTTGCCAGGCCACAAATACCTGGCAAGATCCCAAAAAAGTACAAAAGATTCTATACTGCTTATCCCAGACATAGTGGATTTTCCCCAAGTCCATTTAATAATGGTCTATTGACTTTTCCATTAGGAAACCATCCAAACCTTTTTAAACTCTGCTAAGCTAACCGCCTTTACCACTTTCTTTGGTAACAAATTCCAGAGTTTAATTACACGTTGAGTGAAGAAAAAATTTCTCCGATTCGTTTTAAATTTAGTACATTGTAACTTCATTGCATGCCCCCCTACTCTTTGAATTTTTTCATGTGTTAGTATCTAACACAGCTTAGTAAAAGGACCTTTTTGTGTTTTAGGTGCTTCTCCTTTATTCCCCTTCTCCCACCTTTTTTCCCTTGTTCCCCATATATCTTTATTTGTTTTCTTTTTTTTTAATTCCTTTCCTCTCCATTCAGAGATGTTCACACAATTATTTTAGACTGGTAAAGTGGTATCCCACTTTAAAAAGAAGAAGATAGTCAATTTTTTAAACCAGGCTGCTTTTTTAGAAGTTTTTTTTTTTAATTTGGGGGGGGGGGGGGATTGAGTTGTGCACATTCTCAATCAGATATAGCTTGCAATCAGGAGTACTGGCAGTAAATGCAGAGGGGCCCTTTCACAAAACTATACTAATCACTAACGTATGCATACTGCAGATTTAAAGGACAGTACCGCAGGACGTGCTCAGGCATCCTGCAGTAGCTTTGGAATCAGCACGCACTAACCATGTGCTAAAAAATAGGTTTTATTTTTTTGTGTGTAGGGGCGTCTTTGGAGGCAAAGAGTAGGCATGCCCCTGTGCTAATCATAGCATAGGTATATCGCCATGTGCTGCCTGATTAGCATATGGTTAGTGTGGTTGCCCTTACCGCCTAGTACATAGGTGGCAGTAAGAGTTCATGCATTAATGGCCACATGCTATCTGGGAACTTAGCCTGTGACCCTTAATGGGGAAAATAGAAATTGTGGCCATTTTACAGCTGCGCTAAAAGTGGCCTCAGCGTGCAGGAAACCCACACATTAGGAATAGTGCAGGCCACTTTTTAGCAAAGCTTTGTAAAAGGGTCCCAATGTATTTTAAGGGGCTCTGCTGCACATTGTACCTGATTGTGGGGCCCTTTTACTAAGCTGCACTAAAATGTGGACTGCGGTATGAGCATCATGGGGGCTTTCCCATACTCTGAGGTCACTTTCAGCGCAGCTATAAAATGGCCGCATTTTCCAATTAGCACATGGCCATTAGCATAGGAGCCCTTATCAACAACTATTTACTAGGTGGTAATGGTTCCTCTGCAAACCAGGTGCTAATGAGCACACAGCGATGCAGATGCACTAACTGATTAGCGTTCAGCACGCCTACTCTCTACCCCAAGCACTAAAAATATTTTCTATTTTGTAGCAACTGGTTAGCATGCACCTAACACAAAACTACTGCAGGATGCCTGAGTGCTTACCTCAGCTTAGTAAAAGGACTTCTGTATTTTTAACAAGTTGCTATTCACTCTGGGTGACTTTTTAAGACCATGTACTGATTTTTATGTGTATTTGGTATTAGTACTGGCAGTAAGTTACTGTGAGGCCCTTTTACAAATGTGCATAAGGGCCTACTCGAGTCCAGCATGTGCCAAATCGGCATTACCTCCCGGCTACTGTCTGCCCCAGGCAGTAATTGCAAATTTGGCGCGTGCCAAAAACACATGGTAGACAATATTTTCTATTTTCTACTGTGGAGCGCCTACCTGGCGGTAAACAGGCACTTGGCACGTGCTGCATGCTTACCGCACGGGTAGCGTGTGAGACCTTATCACTAGGTCAATGAGTGGTGGTAAGGTCTCAGGCTGAAAATGGACGTGCACTGGTTTCAGTTTTAGCGCACATCCACTTTCTGGCCCCTTAAAAAAAGGCCCTTTTCCCTAGCTGCAGTAAGGAAATGATCCAGTGCACACCCAAAAGATGCGCTTATACTACCACAGGCCACTTTTTACCGCAGCTTAGTAAAAAGGACCCCTGTGTTGTTTTCCTGTACTTAGTATGGAATGTCTTTTTTTTTTTATTATTTTTTTTTTTTAATGCTGGAACTATACAGCCCTTGCAGTTGGGAGTAGTTATGGCTTTTGGGTGTCTCTAGAATAATAATCAGGGTATTTTGCAATTGTTAGCAGAGATGGTTTCATCTCTGTTTCTGATTTTTAAGGTTGATGTATATTGGTTTTTCTGTTTTGTTTTGAGGAGTGCACTTAGGTGAAATTTGTTCTTTCTGTGCTATGCTGTTAGATGTCTGAGGTAAGGTTAGACTAAGGCAAAACAACCAACCCCTTAGCATAGGCCTAGGGCTTGGTTGGGAAACAGAGGCACTTTGATTACTGTATCTACATGTGTTTTTATTCTTTACCAGAGGCTGCTAGTTCTGGTTTCCTCTGCTCTTTTGCTGTTGTACCGAAAGAGGAAAACAGAGAATAGAAGACTTCAGTTTGATTGCAAAACTGATCATAGTTCTCCGATTTTCGATTCCTATTTGTGGCCTGCTCTGGTAGGTGGTACAAGTGTACATGTGTAGAATTTTTACTTAGCATACTCGGGTTAATCTACACAGAACAGCAGAAGATTGATAACATATCAGAAATTAAATTCTAATCTTAGCAAGGGGAAATGTGGGTCACACTTTATGGATGGAGAGGGGTAGAGAAGTTCTGTAGAAAGTTATCAGTACTAATACAATTTTCTTTTTGCAGTAACTACAGTTCCTCCGGGGTCCTGGAAATGAATGCTAAGAGTGATTATTTGTACAATTATACCATGTCTAACCTGGAAGATAACTTATCTTGACAACTAACAATAATACTGTCACAGTACATATTCCAGTATCTGCTTTGCAATAAAATGGAATTAAATATGATCGTGTACATTTCATTATTTAATTTAAATGTTTGGGGAATGCAAGATTCTAAAGTGTTCCTGACAGACTGTGTCATTATAAATCATTACAAATTAAACTATTAAGCCAAGGAAATTGTTCTTACATTAAGAAATCCCACCAGAAAGTGACAATCTGATGAGAGCTATCAATATGGAAGCAATTACACTGAGAAATGTGATGCTAGTATTTGACAGAATAACATCAATATTCAATATTAATGAAAACACTCATATATTTAGTTATAATGTTTACCCACTTTCTGACCGCCAATACCTGACATCTAATTGCTTGAATTGTCTCTACTTAAACTGTCAGATTGTGCAGTCAGGAAATCTTCAAGTCAACATGAACTGAAATTTCAAATGGTTTATTTCTGGATAAAGTACTGTAAGGTAAAGTTATTGTCAATCAACGCCTACTTACATGACATGTCCTACTAAGGTCTTTATATAATTTCACTCTATTATAAGAAAAGTTGTTTTAGGACATCATGTTCATTCCACCACACCATGTCTTGGGCATACATATAAAATGCCTTCCATTATTAAGGAACCTTTTTATGAAAGGACATTTAGCCCTAGTGTGTGCGTAATGTGTGGGAAGATACCACATTTTCTGCATGCTAAGCATGCATTAATGAATGTTTAAAATTATTTTGGAAGGGGGCATGCCACGGGCAGGGAATGGGTGTTAACGTGAAGTGCTCTTTTGTGTTAATTTTTTTGCAAGTCTCATGCGCTAGTGGAAAACAGTAGCCTAGGACCTGCAAAAATAAAACAGAAACAAGCCCTATTTTATGGCAGTTTTAATAATGTTTCGCGGCAAATCGCCGGAGGGCCTTAGAGCTTTCCTAAAAAGAGCAGTTTTGATGGGTAAAAGAATTATACTGCAGTTGTGGCTGCAGCCGGAACCACCTGGAGTGCCTCAGTGGCGAGGAGTCATGATGCAATGTTGTATGCTGGAAAAGAAGAAAGTGGGAGACCTGGCTTCAAGGAGGGGAGACCAGTTCTGCAAAATTTGGCTACCATTTTGGGACACCCTGACACCTGTTGCGAGAAGTAGGATTTTGAATTGTTAAACGGAACGGTAGGGGGGAGGGCAGGGTAGTGGGACGGGATAGAGAGAGAGGGGGGAGGTAGGGAGGAAAATGATGTAAAATTGATGACATTCAATGTGTGGTGCTTACTAACTGGCATGTAAATTGCGATATGGTACACTGTTTGATGTTTGTGCACATGTTTCGCCAATAAAATTGGTTTAAAAAACACATTAAGCCTATTTTTAATTAATTTGATTAAAAGGTCCCCTTATTGTAGTTAGGGCCAGATTCTGTAAATGACGTCTAAAATATAGATGCATCCACAAAAATCGCTTAGCGCTGTTCTATAAACCGTGCCTTAAATTAGGTGCAGTTTAAAGAATAGCATAGAGGGTCGGAGAATGTACCTACATTTAGGACTAGTCATTTACACCACTGAAAACTTGGTGTAAATACTCACGCCTAATGTAAGCGTGATCCTCTGAATTATATAACCATGTGCGCAAATTTGAGGAATGCCCTCGACATGCCCACACTCCTCCCAAGGCTGCATCCCCTTTTCAGCTATGTGTGTTAGGATTTACACTTGCCTGTTTTTAGAATATACCTAAAAAGAAGCTTGTGTAAATTCCAATTATTGCCAAATAGTGCTGATAATTGGTTGTTATTGGTCAATTATTATCACTGAATGGCTGGTTACTCAATTAAGTTGCGCACGTAATTGGACGCATGCCTAATTTAATGCATTCCACTTGCGCATTATAGAATCCTGGGGTTAATACATAAAACAGGCTACCACGCAACCAAGTTAAGGGGTTTGCAGTAATTTCCCTGTTGGCACACACTAAGCCATGGGTTGCTGAATTTTTCGGTAATTTTCTGTTGGGGTATGGAATGGGAGGAGAATAGATGTGGAAGCACCAGCCAAATAGAGGCTAATACATGGTTAATGCAGTACCACATTCTGCTTCCTAATAGGAGACAATAAGTGCTCCTGCATTAACTTTCTGCAGGTAAGAGCATTAGTGTATCTCACCTGCATTTGTCAACATTAATTGATGTTGACAGGTGACACACCCACTGTTGGGTTATCAGCCAATTAGAAGTGAGTACATGCCCACACCCCACCCCCTGATGACATCAACACTCACACCCCACCCAAGCCATGCCTACTTCCCACTCCCTTTGATAACATCTGTGGTCTCCTCTGTTGCCAAAATTGCCGAACACATGCACCAGTTGCGACCTCCTCTTTCAAACTTTTTTCAGCTAAGGTATTAGTGTCAAGTTTCCAAATTGAGGTGTGCAGGGGGGCATAATTTAGTTCCCATTCCTATTCACTTCCAAACCATTCCCTCCTATCCCATTCACTTTTGATCCATCCCTTCTCTTCCCCATGTAGTAATGACTTTTTTGTCCCCATCCCCAGGGATTCACATAGATTTCCCATTGTCCACAGCCCCATGCACACCTCTACTTAAGAGTAAGGTTTATTACAGCTTATCCAGATCTGCACAGTAAGGAGTTTGAAGAATGTCTGTGCTTGATGCAATATATTTATTGCAAAAAGAAGACGTTTGTTGGGCATGAGAAATAGTCAACCTTTTGAATTCAGAAGTCAAATGGATGTTGTCTGCGACATAGTTCAAAATCATTTTGAGACTTGCAAATGGAAGCTATGCCACTGTATAACCATAGTAACATAATATATGACGGCAGATAAAAACCTGCAAATTTGTCACAATTCTAAATGATGAAAAAATGACCTCTTTTTATAACAATTATTTTCCAACAATTTTGTTGACAAGAATTTTTAAAGTAGTAAGGAGTTGTTTTTGAAGACTGCCCTGAGAGCTTCTGGAAGTGTGATTGCTCTCTGTGGTCTTCTCCTCTTGACAGAACAAAATATATTAGAAATATTACATGAATATTTTCTATGACTGATTGATTCTTCTACCAGAATGTAGCAAAGTTTTTGTATTGATGTGCAAAACTAGTCCATTTGATGACATTACTCCTTGAAACCATATTTTCCACATAATATAGTGCTTCCTACCCTGAACATAGTCAGGAAAATAGTTATATTTTGTGTTGTCCAATCAGTTTTATAATGTAGTTTACCTTGGGGGCCCGTTTCTAGACTTCTCAATTTAATTGTGAGCCTTCTGTGTGGGACCATCAGGGGCGTAGCCAGACACCCAAGTTTGGGTGGGCCTGGACCCAAGGTGAGTGGGCAGAACTCCGCCTTGTCCTACAAGTGATTTGGTTTCTCCCTCTCTCGCCTGCATGCCATATGGTCTTTCAAACATCCCCTCTCCCCCATATACCTTTTAAATAGCAGATTTTCACCGGCAGCAAACAGTTGTTGGGAGTTTTGGCTGGTGGGGCTTGGGGTCCCTGCCAGCCACATTATAGGTGTGCTGCCACTTGGTGGGCCTGAACCTAAAGTGGGTGGGCCTGGGCCCACCCCAGCCCACCCTTAGCTACGCCACTGGGGACCATGTCAAAATTTCTGCTCTAATCCAAGTACCCAACTTCAGATATACTTCCTTGATTGAAAAGCAGCAGAGTTTGGGGATTCCATACATGAGCTTTCATAAAGGAATTTATCTGAGGAGTATTTGACAAAAAAGAACTTTTATCAAGCTTGTTTTAGAAAATGAAAGTTTGGCAACATTAGAGGTGGAGTCATCATACATACTCTACAGACACTCTTAATTCTGCTCCACAAAAGATTCCGGTCCACAAAATATCCATAACTCTATGCTCCCACCCTGTGTATCTAAATAAAGACCTTCTTATTTAAGGGATAGACAATTCTGGTCCTCAAGAGCCTCAGGTAAGTCTGGTTTTCTGAACATCCACCACAAATATGCAGGAGATACAGCTGCATACCAAGGAGGCAGTGCATACAAATCTATCTTGTGCATATTTATTGTGGATACCCTAAAAACCTGATCTGCCTGGGGCTCTTGAGGACCGGAATTGCCTCCCCCTGTCTTATGTGGTTTTATTTAAAACAATATGGATACAAAGAGCGTTAGAGAGCTCATATAATAGAAACTCAGTATGAGAGTAAGGGCTGTCTTATATATTTCATATAGGTAAAGTGTCCACCTTAACTTAATGAAATTTAATAACTGAAATCTCAGATATCCAAGTGACCTTTAAAGACTGGTCTCACTTTTAATGGATTTCACATCACAGGTTTTCCTACCATCCTCCGAAAACACCCACAGCGTAAAAAACTCCTATATGGAGAAAAATCGCTGTGGCTAAAAACGGAGGGTATATTTTAAGGCATAGACAGCATCTACCTATGGAAATTACAATCCAACCTGGGACCTTTCTGTTTAATACTCGATAAGTGTGTCCCGATAGATGAGCAAAAAACAACAACTTAGCTTCAAACTTGGAACCATAGGATACACCCTCTAAGTCCGATATGCTCCGATATGGTTCACTAATCCTTAATTGTAGTCCTCATCTATGGCCACTTCTTTTCAATAACCCCGACAGACAAATTCCCTGTTTCGATCCTGTTTATTTAAAACACCAATTTCCTCTTGTTCTTCTATACTTGCAGCTCAGTAGGAACCAAGATCTTCAAAAATGAGCTTTTTCTCCACTTCCTCGCCCCACCTCAACATACTTTTAAGTTATTGTGCAATGCAGGGAGCCATGCACCAGGATTCCTCTGTAACCTTACAAGTATGGCTTGGAATGAGGAGCTGGAAGCTGGGGATGCTACCTGTGCAATATTCCAGCCCCTTGACATCATAGGAAGCAGAAGACTACTGTATGATCAAAATAGGTAATGTGCTCATGGCAGTGTATTGGGCTTGCCACCTACTAGTATTTATCATTTCTATAGCACTATTAGATATACACAGTGTTGTACACATTATATGTAGGTCGTTTCTCCCTCTGTAATGGGTTCACAATCTAAGGTGTTCTTTTTTTGTATCTGGGGCAATGGAATATTAAGTGACTTGCCTAGGATTACAATGAGCTGCAGAGAGAATTGAACCTAGTTACCCACAATCAAAGTATGCTGTACTAACCATTAGGCTACCTCTTCTCTACCTGATTGCCTGGAAACTGCCAAGTTGAATAGCTTTACTCCAATTCAGAGCAGGTACATTAGAATATATTTTTCAATTGTTGTTTTTTTTTTATATTTTTACACAGTTCCTATTTTCTTCTATATGAGTATATTGGAGACAATAATTTTATTTTCTTCTCAGAGAAGATAGGAGTCAAGTTATGCCAACTTTCTTTCACTTGTTCATATTCTGTTCAAATGGAATATAAAAACATGTCCAGGGACAGGCTATGACAGAGATCAAATGTATCCTTTAGGCTACATTTGGCTATGTTCAAACTTTTTATTTTACACTAACTGGGAAAAAATGAAAACTGTTGCAGCTGATTTAACATGCTGGAGTATACTTGTTGCCCAATATGCCCAAATGCATAAGCAGACCTAAGTCTAAGTCATTTAAAAATTATACATCAAGAATACATGCTTGAGGGACACATAACTAAAGGTATGTAGTTGTTCCTGCATGCACACACAAGCTGTGAATGGCTTATGGGGCTGCCAGAAGTGTGGAAAACAAAAAGAAGCAAAACGAGCCTTCAAAACCAGGACACAATCCCTTTAATAGTGTAACTTGAAAATCAATCTTCCATTAGTGACCCGACACGGGGCCGTGTTTCAGTGCACAGTGCCTGCATTAGGGGTCAAATCTGTGACATGCAATATTTCAAAGTCATCACTCGGTGTATTCAAAGCAAAGACAGTCCCTTTGTACTTTGATCAATAAACTGTCTTTGCTTTCAAACGCACTGAGTGATGACTTTGAAATGTGCATGGGAGAAAACTCCACTGTTGCACATTGAATCCATTGGATGTCACATATTTGACCCCTGATGCAGGTGCTGTGCGCCGAAACACAGCCCTTGTCAGATCACTAATGGAAGATTGATTTTCAAGTTACACTATAAAAGGAATTGTGTCCCGATTTTGAAGGCCTTTGGTGCTTCTTTTTATTTGCTGGACTTTATTTTGTATTTTTGACCCTTTTTGAGTTGGTTTGGTGCCAGAAGTGTGACCAGTTCCATGACAGACCATAAGTGGGAGATGTTGCCAGTGTAGTCCCCAGCCATCCTAAGCACAGTAGGTAAATGTGATAACAATTAAAATAAATTAAATTACAATATGGGAACAGATAAAGTAAACAGAACAAGGGTCTTTAGTAGCCATAAGAAAAGTGACCTATGTAACGTTAATAAAGAAACTGAGAATCCATGTTCAAGCACATCACTCAATCCATAAACACATAGAAAGTACACTTATTTTGTTAGAAAAAGATAACTAGTCAAAGCACAGAGTGGAAACTATGACACAGTGTCCTTTCATACAGAGGCATAAAGAATAGAAGCCCAAATAATGAGCATGCAGTGAAGAGGTGTGTATATGGGGGGGCGGGGGGTGGAGAGACATGCTGGTATTCTATTAACAATGACAACATATATCAACAGAGCACCTTCCATACTACCATGATATAAATACCAGCAATTCTACCATAACACTAACCTTATACATAAGTACATAAGTAATGCCATACTGGGAAAAGACCAAGGGTCCATCGAGCCCAGCATCTTGTCCACGACAGCGGCCAATCCAGGCCAAGGGCACCTGGCAAGCTTCCCAAACGTACAAACATTCTATACATGTTATTCCTGGGATTTTGGATTTTTCCAAGTCCGTTTAGTAGCGGTTTATGCACTTGTCCTTTAGGAAACCGTCCAACCCCTTTTTAAACTCTGCTAAGCTAACCACCTTCACCACATTTTCCGGCAATGAATTCCAGAGTTTAATTACACGTTGGGTGAAGAAAACTTTTCTCCGATTTGTTTTAAATTTACTACACTGTAGTTTAATCGCATGCCCCCTAGTCCTAGTATTTTTGGAAAGCGTGAATAGACGCTTCACATCCACCTGTTCCACTCCACTCATTATTTTATATACCTCTATCATGTCTCCCCTCAGCCGTCTCTTCTCCAAGCTGAATAGCCCTAGCCTCCTTAGTCTTTCTTCATAGGGAAGTCGTCCCATCCCCGCTATCATTTTAGTCGCCCTTCAGCAGTCACTGTGAATTGCAGTGGGCAGATCATCATCAATATACCTATTGTAAAGCTAAACAAGCTGGATTAGTACAGATTAGTCCTATACAGACACTCAATGCTAATAGAATACCCAGCCTTTTTCATACATGATCACAAGTAGACCCTAATCAAATATAGAATAAGTAACCACAAACTAAAAATAGAAATATGTAGACAAAAATTAAACTGAACCCCAAGAAGCCATACTCTGCATACAATGCTAAACCAAAGAAATAGAAACAGCGACACATCCCTTTGTACCGTGGAAAATCTAGAGAGCATATGTAAATTTCAAAAAACTAACATATTTTAATTGCTACATTAAAAATTAGCAAATAAACAAAACCAAAAAATAAGGTGATATCTTCTTATTTGACTAACATAACATTTTTGGCTAGTTTTCAGAGGCCAAAAACTCCTTTAAGTCAGAACGAGCATACTGTCCTGACCTGGAGAATTAGGTTTTGGTCTCCGAAAGCTAGTCACAACAATGTATTTAATCCAATACAAAGGTGTCACCTTATTTTTTTTTTAAATTTTATAACTATTTATTAACTTTTAAAGTGGACTAACATGGCTGCCACATTACTTCATCCTAAATTAAAAATACAATTCTTTTTTCTACCTTTGCTGTCTGCCCATTTAAATGTTCTAATTGTGTTGGTCCTGGTCTCTGGTTACTGCTTTCTTATTGTCTTTTAACTCTCTTTCCATGGGTCTCCTGTCCAAGTGCCATTTTTCTCTTCTTCTGTCTTCTTCACCTCTTCCATAACAACTAACATCAACAGTAATCTGTTCCTTTCAGCTTTCTTCCATTTTTTGTTACCTAGCCATTCAGATTTCACTCATATTATCCTGTCTTCCATCTCCCTCGTTTTACTGCACCTACCTACAGCTTTTCATCTCTTTTCCTCACTCTGGCCCTACCATTCTCCTTTCTCTTATTCCTCAGTCTTTCAATAGCTTTTTCCTCTCCCCCACTGCCATTCAAGGTCTCCTCTCTCCTTACCTCTGCCATCCAGCATCTCCTCCTTTTCTGTTTCTATCACCTACCGTCCAGCATCTTTCCTCTCTCCCACCACCATCCAGCATTGCATCTCCCCTCTCTACCCCTGCCATCCAGCAGCTCCTCCGTTTCTGTTTCTATCACCTGCAATCCAGTATCTTCTCTTTCACTTTCCCACCACCATCCAGCATTACCTCTCTGCTTTCTCTCCCACCTGCCATCCTGCATCCCCTCTCTTGTCTCTCTTTCTCACCTCCCCCACCAGCTAGCATCCCTTCTTGTCTCTCTGCCCCTACCACCATAAAGTATCTCATCTCTGTCTCTTTCCCTTACCCCCACCATCCAGCATTGCCCCTTCTCTCCCCCCATGCAATTTTGCTTCTGCCTCTCTCACCTCCTCTCTGTCTCTCCCTGCAACCAATATCTCCTCTATGTTTCTACATATACCTCATACCCCTGTCATCCAGCAATGCCTGTCTGTCTCTCTCCTCCAGCATGCAGCAATGCACATTCTCTCTCTCTCTCTCCTCTACTCTCCACACTATTCATCATTGTCCCTGCCTATCTCTCTTCCCATCATCATCCCTATTTCCATCTCACTCCCTCCTAAGCAGAATTTCCTCTATCCACTGTCTCAGATACTCTCCAGCCCATAGCCTCTGTCTCTCCCCCACTTTTATCCAGTATTGCACCACACTTTCTCTTCTCCTCCACCCCCGCCCATCCAGTCATGCTTCTTTTCTGTCTCCTCCACACCTATTCACTGCCACCCTGCAGCACAGTTTCATTCTTCCTTCTTCTTGTACCTCTGCCACCAGTCCCGCGCTAATAAGCAATGATAGAAGAACGCGGGACCAGACTCTCTATAGTGCCACTAGCACTAGTTCTTCCTGTGACGGTTCTGCCTCTTCCGATGTAAACTTCCGGGACCGGCATAAGAAGCGCTAGTGGCGTTGCAGAGAGCTTCCTGCGCTCTTCTATCATTGTTTATGAGCGATGGTCCGGTAGCAGCAGTGCAACGGGAGGGAGCCAAACTTTTGCAGATCGGGGTGGATGGGAGGAGAGAGGCAGTGGGTTCGGCAGGCAGGTAAGGTCACGGTTCAGGTTGCCTCTTATACGGGGCGCCTATGCTCTCATCCCAATACAGCACGAACAAACCTACCAACATAATCACCCCAGATCACAACCTCCCTATCTCAGACAGCCTAAAAATTCTCAGAGTTACAATTGACTGCAATCTCACACTGGAGGCCAAGTGCAAGCCACAAGAAAGAAAATGTTCCACTCAATGTGGAAGCTCAAACGAGTAAAACCTTTTTTCCCCCGAGGGAAATATTTTGCAACCTGGTACAAACCATGGTACTAAGTCATCTAGACTACTGCAATGGAATCTATGCGGGATGCAAAGAACAAATCCTAAAGAAACTCCAAACTGCGCAAAACACAGAGGCCAGGCTTATATATGGAAAAATGAGATTCAAAAGCACCACACCCCTATGAGAAAAACTGCACTGGCTGCCAAAGAACGCATTACATTCAAAGTCTGCACCATGGTTCATAAAGTGGGGCATAATCGAACGCGAACGCCTATCTCCATGGGCATCTATATCTGAAAACGAGTACGTTAGGAGGCGGGACAAACCATATTTTCAAAAAAAATGGATGTTTTTGAGCTGGGCGTTTGTTTTTTTTAGCGATAATGGAAACTAAAAACGCCCAGCTCAAAAACGTCCTTATCTGAGCCATTTGGTCATGGGAGGGGCCACGTTTCATAGTACACTCGCCCCCCCTGACATGCCAGGACACCAACTGGGCACCCTAACATAGTAACATAGTAGATGACGGCAGAAAAAGACTTGAACGGTCCATCCAGTCTGCCCAACAAGACAACTCATGTGTGCTACTTTTGTGTATACCTTACTTTGATTTGTACCTGTGCTCTTCAGGGCACAGACCATATAAGTCTGCCCAGCACTATCCCCGCCTCCCAACTACCAGCCCCGCCTCCCAACCACCGGCTCTGGCACAGACCGTATAAGTCTGCCCAGCGCTATCCCTGCCTCCCAACCTCCAGTCCCGCCTCCCACCACTGGCTCTGGCACAGACCGTATAAGTCTGCCCCGCACTATCCCCGCCTCCCAACCTCCAGCCCCGCCTCCCACTACCGGCTCTGCTATCCAATCTCGGTTAAGATCCTGAAGATCCTTTCCTTCTGAACAGGATTCCTTTATGTTTATCCCAAGCCTGTTTGAATTCTGTTACCCTAGAGGTCAGTGCGGTGGACTTCAGACAATGCTCCCACATGCATAGCTCCCTTACCACGGGTGCTGAGCACCCAACCCCCATCCCCCAAAACCCACTACCCACAAATGTACAACACTACTATAGCTCTTAGGGGTGAAGGGGGCACCTACATGTGGGTAAAGTGGGTTTTGGAGGCCTCCCATTTACCACCACAAGTGTTACGGGTGGGGGGGGGGATGGGCCTGGGTCCACCTGGCTGTTTGCACTGCGGTACCCACTAAAAGTGCTCCAGGGACCTGCATACATGCAGGCCTCTAGGACTTGTTGCTGCCATATAACATTGGCACACCAGTTGACACCTGAAGACTAATCTCTCCGAAAATGTCCTTTTCTGGAATAAGCACGCTTACTCACAGTTAACTGCAGATCAGAGGTTGTGCTCCACTGGCAACGAGTCTCCCTGGTACTGAGATTAGCAGTAGGTCAGAGCTGGCAGAATGCTGTACAATGCCCTCTTTCAGCCACATTCAAGGGAAGAACTAAGTTCTCTAACGTGGCTAACACGTGAAAGGAATCTAAAACTGGCTTACAAAAATGGGCACTACCTCATGGACTACCGGAAACAAAACAGGGCACACTCTGACCCAGTAAGCAGGGGGAAAAGCACCATGGGAGTAGAGCCTACCAACTACCAACATCGGGAGCATTTGCCACAAGCTAGCGGAATCACGGAGCCCAATACCCTACACCCACCACAATGCATTGCTGATGTGACTCTGCAGTGCGCATAACAGAAAAGGTGTCACACTCACCCGAGAGCCATATCAGAACCAGGGAAAGGCTGTCACAGGATAGAACACATTCTGCTGTCATGGAGGTGGGTACGGCATTTGAGGCTGGCATAGAGGCTGGAAAAAAGTTTTAAAATAGGGTTTTTTTTGGTGGGAGGGGGTTAGTGACCACTGGGGGAGTCTGGGGAGGTCATCCCTGATTCCCTCCAGTGGTCATCTGGTCAGTTGGGGCATTTTTTGGGACTTGTTCGTGAAAAAAAAGGTCCAAAAAAAGTGACCCAAAATCGCGGTAAAAACGCCTTAATTTTTTCAATTATCAGCTAAAGACGCCCATCTTTCCTCGGCTGATAACCACACCCCAGTTCCGCCTTCACCATGCCTCCAACACGCCCCGTCAACTTTACCCGTTTCCGTGACAGATTGCAGTTGGAAACGCCCAAAATCGGCTTTCGATTATACCGATTTGGGCGCCCATGGGAGAAAGACGCCCATCTCCCGATTTGGGTCGCAATATAGGCGTTTTTCTCTTTTGATTATAAGCAGGAAAATCATCTACGGAGATGCCCCGGGATACATGACAGATCTCAGTGACCTACCAACCAGAAACACATCAAGATCAACACGAACATACCTAAATCTCCACCACCCAAGCTGCAAAGGAGTCAAATACAAATCAACCTACTCATCCAGCTTTTCCTATATAAGCACACAACTATGGAATGCACTACCAAGCACCATGAAAACAACAAACAACCACCTAAATTTCCGGAAATTACTGAAAACTTACCTGTTCAGAAAGGCATACCCTAACGATCCAACTTAAATGCCTTAACCCTACAACACAACGAAAGCAAAGCTCATGCTGGACATAACTTAACTCTTCCCCCTTACGATTCCCTAATGTGTCTGTAACACATGAACCGTCTTCTACTACAACATCACTCTGTATTTGTTCATACCAATATTGGCGATCGCCTATACGGTATTATGTAAGCCACATTGAGTCTGCAAATAGGTGGGAAAATGTGGGATACAAATGCAACAAATAAATAAAATAAATAAATAAATATTCCAATGGTGTTCTCCATCCTCCCAAACACACTCCTACAAAGTTTTTGTGATAATGTCTTTATATAAAGTATGTAGTAGCGAAAGAGAGGGTTCAAAAGTACACCAACAAAGATAGCCAAAGAAAAGCACAAAAGGGCCTCTAAGGTGGGAACAATGTTATAATCTTCAATGGAAGAGACCCGGCACGGACTGTGTTTCGGTGCCATGTGCACCTGCCTCAGGGGTCAAAGTCAATATTTTTGATAACTGACAAACGTCCAAAATCCTCCTTTGGGAAACTTCCCACAGCAAGTCGTTCCAAGAGACTCGTAATGAGAACAGCTGATTCCGAAGAACCGCCAAAGTATGTACATATTTTGTCATTTGTTTCCTTTACATGTCATTAGCTTCCCCCATTCATATGCACAATAAATATCTCATTAACGCTTTTATTGCTAATGTCAGACACTTTAGCACATTCCCACCTTCTTTTTATAATAAAGGTAAGTTTGAATAATTTGTTTAAACTGCTAGCTTTTCACTAACCAATAAGAGAGCAGGAGAAGCTGGAAGTTAACTAAGCAGAAAATTGCTTAATATTAATTTGACTAATATCAAATTGAACTAGACATTGTATATATCAAATTGTTCATCAAGATAATGGAAAAATAATATTTTTAGTTAGGGTACGCCCATCATTTAATTTAAATGATTGTTAATAGTTGTTCCAATCTGACAAGGTTGATAGTCATCTTAAACAGTATTTTAAATGAAGAATTGAATACATGCACAATTTTTAGCATTCTATAAGTTGTGCGTGTAAGTGGTTGAAATTCAAAAGCATTTAACTGGCCAGTCTACTGTCTAGTTAAATTCCTTGTTTTTTTTTTGTTACATTTGTACCCCATGCTTTCTCACTCATGGCAGGCTCAATGCGGCTTACATGGGGCAATGGAGGGTTAAGTGACTTGCCCAGAGTCACAAGGAGCTGCCTGTGCCTGAAGTGGGAATTGAACTCAGTTCTTCAGTTCCCCAGGACCAAAGTCCACCACCCTAACCACTAGGCCACTTCTCCTGCTTGTTCTGGGCTATACACTAATTTTTGGCAGCGCTTAAATAATTATTTCCTCTGAAAATTAGCAGTTAACAATTAAGTGAAAACCAACTATTTGGGGGGTATTTCGGAGGAGAAGTCAGCAGTTGGTCAGTTAAGAGCCAATATTCAGCACTTAACTGACCAGGGTAACCACATAAATTAGCCCACATAAAACATAGTCCTATCTTTATGCACTAAGTCATAGCTGCTTAAAAGTTAAATATTGCCTTTCCATCTATGCCAGGGGTTCCCAAATTTTTCAGTTCATGGCACCCCACCCCTGGCCACATGGGTCTGCACATACCCCCAGGCCACATGGGTCTGCACACACATCCAAAGTGCACAGTTTGGGAACCACTGGCCCATGCATTAGCCAACTCCATATAAACTGGATATTCAATGCCGAAGCCCGGACACGGCCCAACATTGAATACCTGGGAATAACACCAGTGACAGTCAGCAAAACACTTACCAGCACCAGCTGAAGATTTACACCTATGAGTCCTGCCCATCGTCTTCTCAGACGCCATCAATATGTATGCCTGCCTGTTAGAAGCATAGCCAGGTTGAGGCATCAGGGGGAGCAGAGTGTGGACTGCCAATGGCGCCTATCTTTCATGAGACAGATTGCATTAAAAATAGACACCAGTGCCATCGGAAGTCCAATTGGGCGAGCAGTCACTCCCCTGGTGACCCACCTAGCTAAGTCTCTGCTGTCTGTAAAATATGTACTTTGTAAGATACGCACACATGTACGAACTAGAGCTTAGGTTTATTTCTCATATATATATATATATATATATATACACACACACACACACTCATATGTGCATATATGTTGGTTTTCTAAATAATTTTAAGAGATTGACTAACCCTAAATAAGTGTTATTCCCAGTCTAAAGTCATCATTCATACGACAGCCTACTGTCACCTGAACTGTTTAAAAGCACACAGAATTCCATTTAGACTTAGGGGCTTATTTTCAAAATAAAAAAAAAAACATGCAAAAAATGACACAAGGGGTAGATGGACATGTTTCTGAAAGGAAAACATTTAAACTGGAGGGGGGGGGGGGGAGTGGAGCCTGCACCTCAGAGAAATGGCAGCTTGAGCTCTTCTCTCTTCAACCCCATATTGAAGCATAAAATCTATCATTGAATACTGATATCATATAGAATTGGTATTAGAATGTCTGTGAGCAACAAACTACAAGTAAACAACAGAACAACTGCAGCAAGAGTGGAAAAAGAATAAAACAGGACTTGCCAGTGCTGCTCAAAATGGTGTCACCAAGAGAATTTCAAGACACACTGGACCAGTCCTAGCTGAATTGAGCTTCATTAAGTCAATTATACAATCCAGTGCTCAAAATATATCTGTTCTTCAGATGGATATGGCTAATTTAACGTTACAGATGAACTCTTCTTTGGATCAAACAACTCAGGCAGAGAATCACATCTCTAAATTGGAAGATGAGGCCTCCAAATGGTGCAGAGCCTGCAAAATGCTGACAGATTTAAAAAAGGATTTAGAAGGCTGAGACAACAGAAGCCATAGAAATAACCTGAGTTTTAGGACTCCCTGAAGGCATCAAGGGGATGAACCCAATATCATTTATTGAAGACTTTATACCAAACTTTTTACAGCTTAACTTTGATAAACCATTTGAGGTGGAGAGAGCACACTGTACACCATCACTCTGTGCTGAAAACATAAGAGGCCCTCATCCTCTCATGTTCAAAATACTTCATTTTCCACAAATAATTGAAATTCTTTCTAAAGAAGAAGAAAATCCTCATATCTCAGATGGAATAGTTTGAGAATCACGATCACCCTGGATTTTACAAGTCACATGGCTCAAATCCACAAACAACTTTTTTTTCAGTGCGACCTCAATTATAAAGAAGATTGGTGCACAGTATGGACTATTTTATCCAGCAAATCCTCAAATTTAATCATTTAAACAAAATGCAAAGTTTTGAAAATCCTAATGAGCTAAAAGAATATCTAAAATTGCGTCAAGGCAGAATAGCATAATTATAAATATGCAGCAAATCATCGCGGAGATATCCACTTGATATGTCAGATGACAGTAATTTAGTTTAAGGGGGTCTTTTACAAAGCCACACAAGCATTTTTAGCTCACAGCAAAAATCAGCTGGCGGTAAACGCTGAGACACCCATAAAATGGGTGTCTCAGCATTTACCGACAACTGTTTTTTTTACTGTGAGCTATAAACTCTAGTGCAGCTTAGTTAAAGACCTCCTAAATGTATTATTGTCACATTGTAATTTTTTATAGTTCATGTGGAGGGGCATTTTCAAAAGGGACGTCCAAGTTGCGATTTGGATGTCTTTGCAAAACGGCAAAATCCAGAGGCGGGGAAACCCATATTTTCGAAACAAGATGGACGTCCATCTTTCATTTCGAAAATACCATCAGAGACATCCAAATCTTGAAATTTGGAGATCCCTAGATTTGGACGTCCCTAGACATGGACGTTACTGAATTTCGGCGATTTTTGAAACAAAAGACGTCCATGTCAAAATCGTCCTAATGCAAGCCATTTGGGCATGGGAGGAGCCAGCATTCATGGTACACTGGTCCCCTTGACATGACATGACAGGACACCAACTGGGCACCCTAGGGGGCACTGCAATGGACTTCATAAATTGCTCCCAGGTACATAGCTCCCTTACCTTGTGTGCTGAGCCTCCCAAAACCCACTACCCATAACTGCACACCACTACCATAGCCCTTACGGGTGAAGGGGGCACCTAGATGTGGGTACAGTGGGTTTAGGGTGTGTTTTAGAGGGCTTGCTGTTTCCTCCACAAATGTAACAGGTAGGGGGGTATGGGACTGGGTCCGTCTGTCTGAAGTGCACTGCACCCACTAAAACTGCTCAAGGGAGCTGCATACTGCTGTCATGGACATCTGAGGCTGGCATAGAGGCTGACACAAAATATTTTGAAAGATATTTTTTGAGGGTGGGAGGGATTTAGTGACCACTGGGGGAGTAAGGGGAGGTCATCCCCAATTTTCTCTGGTGGTCATCTGATCATTTCGGACAACTTTTTGTGCCTTGATCGTAAGAAAAACACGACCAGGTAAAGTCATTCAAGTGTTCGTCAGGGACGTCCTTGTTTCTTTCGTTTATGGGTCACGGACGTCCAAGTGTTAGGCATGCCCAAATGGTATGGGTCAAGAATACATTCCCCACAAAACCTTGAGAGAAGGGATCGGGGTGGTAGGCTCAAAACCCTGGTAGGGATTCCCAGTGGCATTCCTTGGGGCGCTGACACCCGGGGCGGATCGCCGATGCGCCCCGCCCCCTGGGTGCAGCGCCCCCCCCCCCCGGAACAGCGCGTCCCCCGGTGAAAGAACCCCCCGGGTGCACGCCGCTGGGGGGGGGGTGCCGCGCGCCTGTCGGCTCTGTGTTTCCATGCTCCCTTTGCCCCGGAACAGAAAGTAACCTGTTCCGGGCAGAGGGAGCATGAAAACGAAGAGCCGACAGGCGCGCAGCACCCCCCCCAGCGGCGTGCACCGGGGCGGACAGCCCCCACCGCACACCCCCTTGGTACGCCACTGGGGATTCCACATGGAAGGGAGGAAGGTAAATATTTGAAACAGCAGCCGCTATGGCAGACAAGAGCCAGAAGAGGGAGCAGTGATGAAAAAGCTCAATTTCCCTGGGTTAAAAATCAGTACAAGATTCCTCCCAGCTGTGAGGAAGGGGAGAGATCAAAACAACAAACTGCCAGAGAGGCAGAGTTAATGGAGTGCTTGGAGGAAGGAGAGATAGAGGGTTCCAGCTCACCAGGTTTGGAGGAACAGATGGACATGGACTGTAATTATACACTAGTACAAGGTTGCAGGGGATTGAAGGCAGCAGGTGGTCACAGGACTCAAGTTGCTGTGTAGAGGGAGGTGAAGTGCCAGCCTGCAACCACCTAATAGGAGAGACTTTAAAACTGAAAGCCAGGAGGCATGGACTTTTGGGGGAGGGTTTAAAAGGGAGGAAGTTTTGGGTTTTGATTTTTCTTTTGGGCTGTGAATGAGACTGTTGCCTGTTTGGGACTGAGTTTTGAACCTGGGATATTCAGGGAATGGACATTTGGGAGAGAGAAAGAGAACAAGAAAATGGACTAAACAGTTTTTCTACTAGAAGCTGTGCTGTCTTGAGAGACTTTGTGGGAGAAGCAGGAGTGGTGAAACAGTTTTGGACAGCAGTTGAAAAGGAGGGAACAGGACTGAAGCCTCCCACCATTTGCAGAGGGACCTTTGCGGACTTGTTACAATGTATATCAGATAACCAAACAACTAAATGACCCTGCTTTCTCTAAATGCCAAGAAAACATTTGATAGGGTCGAATGGAGATATATATTCAGAGTACTTAAACTATTTGGATTTGGTCTTAAATTCCTGTACTATGGTCAAAACATACAGAGTTCCCACAGGGAACAAGGGAAAATATCCACAGGGTATCTTCATACAGAATCTCATTGTATCTAGAGTGTCACTAACTATTGTATCTGAATTGTTGAGTACAGCTATAGGAGATGGCTGTGGTACAAATTTGATTCCCACAGTAAAAGTGTCAGACTGCCAAAACCTGTCATTTCTTTCTGTTTAACATCAGCAAAACATCTCTAAGCACTCTACCGAAACCCTTATCCACACACTTATCACCTCCCATCTTGATTATTGTAACCTACTACTCACCGGCCTCCCTCTTAGCCATCTTTCTCCTCTTCAATCAATCCAAAACTCTGCTGCGCGACTCATTTTCCGCCAAAGTCGCTATGCCCACATTAGCCCTCTCCTTAAGTCACTTTACTGGCTCCGTATCCGTTTCCATTTTCTATTCAAACTTCTCCTATTGACCTATAAGTGCATTCACTTTGCCGCTCCCCAGTACCTCTCCACTCTTGTCTCCCCCACGTTCCCCCTCGAGTACTCCATTCTGTTGATAAATCTTTTTTATCCGTCCCTTTCTCCTCCGTTCCTTTTATCTCGCTGCACCTCACGCCTGGAATAGACTTCCCAAGCCTGTACGTCTAGCCCCGTCTTTAGCCGTTTTCAAGTCCAAACTCAAAACCCACCTCTTTACCACTGCTTTTGACTCCTAACTCACTTACCCTGTCCTTTATCCTCACCTCTTTATTCCCTTACCCTTTATTGTCCTGTCTGTTTACCTGTCTTATCTAGATTGTAAGCTCTTTGAGCAGGGATTGTCTTCTGTGTATGGTGTACAGCGCTGCATATGCCTTGTAGCGCTATAGATGTGGGTACAGTGGGTTTAGGGTGTGTTTTAGAGGGCTTGCTGTTTCCTCCACAAATGTAACAGGTAGGGGGGTATGGGACTGGGTCTGTCTGTCTGAAGTGCACTGCACCCACTAAAACTGCTCAAGGGACCTGCATACTGCTGTCATGGACACCTGAGGCTGACATAGAGGCTGGCACAAAATATTTTGAAAGATATTTTTTGAGGGTGGGAGGGATTTAGTGACCACTGGGGGAGTAAGGGGAGGTCATCCCCAATTCTCTCCGGTGGTCATCTGATCATTTTGGGCACCTTTTTGTGCCTTGGTCGTAAGAAAAACACGACCAGGTAAAGTCATTCAAGTGTTCGTCAGGGACGTCCTTGTTTCTTTCGTTTATGGGTCAAGGATGTCCAAGTGTTAGGTACGCCCAAGTCCCGCCTTTGCTATGCCTCTGACACGCCCCTTGAACTTTGGCCATCTCTGCGATGAGGACGTGCAAAATCAGCTTTCAATTATACCGATTTGGACGACCCTGGGAGAAGGACGTCCATCTTCTGATTTATGTTGAAAGATGGGCGTCCTTCTCTTTTGAAAATGAGCCCGATAGGCTTCTACGTGCACCGAACGTGCGCCAAATTGGAGTTACTGCCCAGTTACCATGTGGCCCTTATGGTAATTTCAATTTTGGCGCTATTTTCTGGTGCACATAACGGGCGTGTGCCAAGTGGCATTTGACGTGTGTAGGTTATTACCACACAGATTCTTTACCGCTAGGTCTGTGGCTGGCGGTAAGGTCTCAGACACAAACTGGTTGCGCGACAATTTTGATTTTGCCGCATGTCCATTTTCAGCATCAACAACAACAACAAAAAAGAGGCCTTTTTTACAGGCACACTAAAAAATGGATCGGTGCGCACCCAAAACCCGTGCCTGTACTACTGCAAGCCATTTTTCAGCACACCTTTGTAAAAAGACCCCTGTGTTACCAAAGCCAGGATGTAACCCCCACTAAAGTAGCTAATTACAGACTTTTTTCTTTAATAAATATAGATGCTAAGATAGTTGCAAAAATCATTACAAATAGATGAATTTGATGTATGATAAATAGTGATCAAACAGGCTTTATTGGTGGCAGACACTTATCTAACAATGTAAGATTATATGTACATGTTGTAAGGAGGCTGGAGAGTCTACGCAGGTTAGGATAAGGTATGGGTCAAGACTACATTCCCCACAAGACCTTGAGAGAAGGGATCGGGGTGGTAGGCTCAAAACCCTGGTAGGGATTCCCAGTGGCATTCCTAGGGGTGCTGACACCCGGGGCGGATCGCTGATGCACCCCGCACCCTGCGTGCAGCGCCCCCCCCCCCCCCGGAACAGTGCGGCCCCCCGGCAAAAGAACCCCCTGGGTGCACGCCGCTGGGGGGGAGAGTGCCGCGCGCCTGTCGGCTCTTTGTTTCCATGCTCCCTCTGCCCCGGAACAGGAAGTAACCTGTTCCGGGGCAGAGGGAGCATGAAAACGAAGAGCCGACAGGCGCGCAGCACCCCCCCCCCCCCCAGCGGTGGGGATTCCACATGGAAGGGAGGAAGGTAAAGATTTGAAAGAGCAGCTGCTATGGCAGACAAGAGCCAGAAGAGGGAGCAGTGATGAAAAAGCTCAATTTCCTTGGGTTAAAATCAGTACAAGATTCCTCCCAGCTGTGAGGAAGGGGAGAGATCAAAACAACAAACTGCCAGAGAGGCAGAGTTAATGGAGTGCTTGGAGGAAGGAGAGATAGAGGGTTCCAGCTCACTAGGTTTGGAGGAACAGATGGACATGGACTGTAATTATACACTAGTGCAAGGTTGCAGGGGATTGAAGGCAGCAGGTGGTCACAGGAGTCAAGTTGCTGTGTAGAGGGAGGTGAAGTGCCAGCCTGCAACCACCTAATAGGAGAGACTTTAAAACTGAAAGCCAGGAGGCATGGACTTTTGGGGGAGGGTTTAAAAGGGAGGAAGTTTTGGATTTTGATTTTTCTTTTGGGCTGTGAATGAGACTGTTGCCTGTTTGGGACTGAGTTTTGAACCTGGGATATTCAGGGAATGGACATTTGGGAGAGAGAAAGAGAACAAGAAAATGGACTAAACAGTTTTTCTACTAGAAGCTGTGCTGTCTTGAGAGACTTTGTGGGAGAAGCAGGAGTGGTGAAACAGTTTTGGACAGCAGTTGAAAAGGAGGGAACAGGACTGAAGTCTCCCACCATTTGCAGAGGGACCTTTGCGGACTTGTTACAATGTATATCAGATAACCAAACAACTAAATGACCCTGCTTTCTCTAAATGCCAAGAAAACATTTGATAGGGTCGAATGGATATATATTCAGAGTACTTAAACTATTTGGATTTGGTCTTAAATTTCTGTACTATGGTCAAAGCATACAGAGTTCCCACAGGGAACAAGGGAAAATATCCACAGGGTATCTTCATACAGAATCTCATTGTATCTAGAGTGTCACTAACTATTGTATCTGAATGGTTGAGTACAGCTATAGGAGATGGCTGTGGTACAAATTTGATTCCCACAGTAAAAGTGTCAGACTGCCAAAACCTGTCGTTTCTTTCTCTTTAACATCAGCAAAATCCGTCCCTTCATCTCTGAGCACTCTACCGAAACCCTTATCCACACTCTTATCACCTCCCATCTTGATTATTGTAACCTACTACTCACCGGCCTCCCTCTTAGCCATCTTTCTCCTCTTCAATCAATCCAAAACTCTGCTGTGCGACTCATTTTCAGCCAAAGTTGCTATGCCCACATTAGCCCTCTCCTTAAGTCACTTCACTGGCTCCCTATCCGTTTCCATATTCTATTCAAACTTCTCCTATTGACCTATAAGTGCATTCACTCTGCCGCTCCCCAGTACCTCTCCACTCTTGTCTCCCCCTACGTCCCCCCTCGAGTACTCCGTTCTGTTGATAAATCTCTTTTATCCGTCCCTTTCTGCTCTACTGCTAATTCAAGACTCCGTTCCTTTTATCTCGCTGCACCTGACGCCAGGAATAGACTTCCCGAGCCTGTACGTCTAGCCCCGTCTTTAGCCGTTTTCAAGTCCAAACTCAAACCCCACCTCTTTACCACTGCTTTTGACTCCTAACTCACTTACCCTGTCCTTTATCCTCACCTCTTTTTTCCGTTACCCTTAATTGTCCTGTCTGTTTACCTGTCTTATCTAGATTGTAAGCTCTTTGAGCAGGGACTGTCTTCTGTGTATGGTGTACAGCGCTGCATATGTCTTGTAGCGCTATAGAAATGATAAGTAGATAGATATATAGAAAAGTAAGGCATAGAATAGGAAGGCCATTCTGGGTAATGGTTGGGGGAAGGGAAAGTTTGCAGGAGTCCCATAACTTGGTTACCTGACTGATGCAGTTTGGCAGGATAGTTGAACAGCCGAGGCCGATCTTTTGCCACCACTTCCTCCCAAATTCTGTAAAAGTCACTAAAAATTGCACATGTGCAATTAAATTGAATAATGAGCCAATTAGTGCAGATAATTGAATGCTAATAACTATTGGTACTAATTATCATTAATTACAATTTACACATATAAATTTATGCAGCCGGATCTGCACATAAATTTTACATGTGGATTCAAAAAGGAGGCGTGGCTATGGGAGGGTCATGGGCAGATCAGGGACATTCCTACAATTTGAGCACATTGTTATAGAATGAAGGGCATGGGAATTTATTCCAGGGTTTTGTTGGTATAAATAGTCACGGCTAAAAGTAGTTATGGTTCCTGGTAATAAGCACTGTTCTATAAACAGTGCCTAAATTTGAGTGCTATTTAGAGAATAACGCTAAACACTATTTTTTTCAGAGGAAATATTTTAGGCACCATTAACTGAATTTAATTCTTAATGTGTTTGTTGTAGTATTGAGAGATGTGGAGGATGGGGGTGTGAGAACCCATTTTAAGATATTTATATTCACTTTTCCTAAGCATCACTTTAATATTCTGTGTAAGACAATTCATAAATCCAATGTTTCACTATGTCGTATTAACATTATGAGCAACATATCTATGTTATTTGAATGCTCTGATGTGCCTATTATTTGTATTGTGTTGAGATCATGTTTATCATATGTGTGTTACATGACTCTTCTAATAAATTGCTTATTAAAGGGTTTCATTTGTATTGTACTGATATCATAAGTATCATATCTGTGCTATATGAATTTTCTTCCATTATGTGTATTATGATGTGTCATTTGTACCCTGATGGTGTTGATCATATTTGTGTTATATGTTCTACTATATTTCTCCAAATTTATCTCATTGATTGTATTTATGCTTACATATGGTCATTTTACTACTGTTATGCTGTTAACAAAGTTGCACATTTTGGCAGTCATTTTAGAAGGGAAATTGTGCATATTTGCATAAACCTGTACTTAAGTGTTTATCTTGCATAAACGTCCGAGTTCCCATTTTACAATGCCGGGATATGTGCATCAAAAACCCAAGTGTATGCAAATAACAAGGAGGCATAGTCTGGGCATATTTTTGGGCCAGATTAGGTCATTCCTAAAAGATGTACATTTATTTCCCATTTCAGACGGGGAATACACGTCAATGTCCTAACGGATCGACATTAGGATTTACACCTGCTATCAAACAAGTTTAGGTTTGTCAAACTGCTTCAACTGAGCAGCAATCCACTAGAGGGTGTATAGGAGGATGTCAATTCCCCAGTGGCTTTTGTCCCTCCTTACCCCTAAAAATTCCAAACTAGAAAGAGATATTAGTCTCTTTGACAGCACCAGGAAAATAAACATGTATTTGCCAGCACATGCACATTTAAGTTGCTATTCTACAACATAACTGTGTATGTGCCAGTCTATACACCTTTATGTGCTGGTTTTCAACCCACTGAAATTCTCATAAGTACATAAGTAATGCCATACTGGGAAAAGACCAAGGGTCCATCCAGCCCAGCATCCTGTCCCCGAAGGCGGCCAATCCAGGCCAAGGGCACCTGGCAAGCTACCCAAATGTACAAAACATTTTATAATGTTGTTCCCGAAATAGTGGATTTTTCCCAAGTCCATTTAGTAGCAGTCTATGGACTTGTCCTTTAGGAAACCGTCCAGCCCCTTTTTAAACTCTGCCAAGCTAACCGCCTTCACCACGTTCTCTGGCAACGAATTCCAGAGTTTAATTATGCGTTGGGTGAAGAAACATTTTCTTCGATTTGTTTTAATTTTACTACACTGTAGTTTCATCGCATGCCCCCTAGTCCTGGTATTTTTGGAAAGCGTGAACAGACGCTTCACATCCACCTGTTCCACTCCACTCATTATTTTATATACCTCTATCATGTCTCCCCTCAGCCGTCTCTTCTCCAAGCTGAAAAGCCCTAGCCTCCTTAGTCTTTCTTCAACATTTTTATTTCTAAAATGGATGTTTATGCTCATTTATTTTACATCAGCAGATTCTGCTCTAAAGTAGCAATGAAACTTGAGATTTCTGACCTGGATGTCTCAATTACGGCTTCTATGTTCTTTCTAAAATGGGATTGGCCATGTCATATAGTATCTGATGTACACTGCCTTAGGTGAAACTCCTCATAAAGGTGATTAATACATTCCAGTAAATAAATAAATAAAATTGTATGATCATCATATCACACATACAGATTCCACTTGTCAGATCTGTGGTGCCTAGAGAAATGCTAAACTTGCTCTACAGTTTACTGCAACTTTTGCAGTAACCACTGGGGGAGTCAGGGGAGGTCATGGTTGTTTGGGAAAGGGGTTGGTGACCACTGAGGGAGTCAGGGGAGTTGATGGTTGTTTGGGAAAGGCCTGAGTGGGACTGACCTTTGATGTGGCTTTTACTATGTCTGTTGACGCTGCTTCCAGGTCTGATTTAGCTAGGATAGCAGTTTCTGTGGGAGGGAGCAGCATAAAACAGCTGCAATTAGAGCTAAATAATAGATCCCAATTGTCACAACAGCTCAACAAGCCATTGTGCATTTCTACCTGAAGCTAGAGTAGGCAAATTTCAAAGAGCCCATTTACCTAGAAAATAGCCATTTCACTGAGTACATGACTTTTGGAATCTGCCCTCAATAAGGAGAAATTTTAAAAATAGGGTACTTATAAAAAAATTCCAAAAGCCATATATTTTATGCATATTTTATAAATGTTGAAAACAATATACCTCATATGTTAATTTTCATAAAATAATTATGCGGATCATCAAACAAGGGAAGATTAACGTTTATCCCATATATTTTAGTCTCCCAGTTTCTCATCATCAGTCTAACAGTTCTTTATTTTCTTCATTCAATTCTTTTATCAACATTCTCCAAAACATTGTAAGCAAAGGATATCACAATTTACCTAGTGTATGTGACCACACCATCAATTCCAACATGAATTCATGTTTCAAAATTGGCATCAAAGTACTAGACTGGATAATTCTTCCTTTCATATAGCTCATCCTTCATACAGGCCACAGCTTCAACTTCATTAGTCCTATAGAAAAGATGGCACCAGCATTTTATCCCAATCCATGTGATTTGTAACAACTGGAGGAGAGGCCTAGTGGTTAGAGCACCAGTCTTACAATCCAGAGGTGGCCGGTTCAAATCCCACTGCTGCTCCTTGTGATCTTGGGCAAATCACTTAACCCTCCATTGCCTCAGGTACAAATTTAGATTGTAAGCCCTCCTGGGAAAGAGAAATATCCAGTGTACCTGAATGTAACTCACCTTGAGCTACTACTGAAAAAGGTGTGAGCAAAATCTAAATAAATAATAATAATGTACTCAAAAATCAGTGAAACTCCTGTTACAAGAGGTTTTTAATTAGACATGGTCTCTGTATTGAAAAGAGCAGGCTAGCAGTTGAGGCTGGCTAGGACTAATCAGAAAAAGATGTATTGCATTCTAATCTCTCAGTGTGTTGCTAAGGGGAAAGTTGCAGTCATATGAAAATTACTGTGAGAAAAGTGGTCAATAACTCTGAACATTTATATGTTAAACATTTTTAGTGGCTAATGGGAAAAGATCAGAGTATGTTTAAAGAAAGAAACATGATATTCTAGGATGGAGGAATTTTGTTGGTAAAGCACCCTATCTTGAGAGGGCTTATGAATTGGCCCTAGCGGAGCATCCTGCTTCACAGATGGTGTATACAGTGGCGTAGCTACGTGGGGCCTCAGGGGGCCGGGGCCCCTGCAGATTCACCCCAGGACCCCCCTCCCGGCGAACCCGCCCCCGCCGCCGCCTACCTTTACTTTTGCTGGCGGGGGATCCCACTCCCCGCCAGCCGACGTCTTCTCACTCCTTCCTGCTCTTCAATTTGTTTGCTGACGTCCTGCAGGAAGCGACTAAGAAGAAGACGTCGGCTGGCGAGGAGTGGGATCCCCCGCCAGCAAAAGTAAAGGTAGGCTGCAGCGGCGTCGGGTTCGCGGCGGGAGGGGGGGCGGCAATGTCGGCGGTGGGGGGGGCGGCGCCGGGGGGAGGGCTAAAATGTGCCCCCTCCCCCGGGCTCTGGACCCCTCTCCCACGGAAGGCTGGCTACGCCCCTGGGTGTATAGGGGAAAAAAAAGACCAGATTAGCAAGATCTAAATGAAGAGAAAACCAGGAGTTAGGATAGAAAGAACTTTTCTCCCCTTCTGAAAGGGGGAAGGTTGCCTCTGTGTTTTATAAGGCTGCACTTAAAGGATTTGACCAAGAGAGGGCTGGAATTCAAAAGGAGCTAGGATATAGGGAAATTTATGTGTTTCTGTGTTTGAAAGGAGGAGTTTTCCTTACTGCTGAACAAGGCTGAAGTTACAGCTCTCTGCCAAAAGAGGGACAAAAATAAAAATAAGGTAATGTAGACTGATTTCTCTGTTCTGTCAGTGCAGATTAGATGACAGAGGACTAAAATCCTAAGAGTCAAGTTCACAGTGGTATTTATTTGGATTTTCCTGGGGAAAAAGGGAGGGAAATCTTAATTGCCAACATCTTTCTGCTTCTGGTGGACATACCAGGTGCCACACATACTTCAGGGACTGATGGAGCTGGCCAAGAGGGAGACTTCAGGCCCTGAGCCCAGAGACAAGTTCTGAGACGTTCCGAGAGAAGAGGACATTTCTCTGGTAAGTGACACTATTTTGCTTTGTGCTTTGGGAACTTAAAGATTGGGGTTTAAAGGAGGAATTGTAAGGTTAGTGATAGGCAAAATAAAAATATAAAAAGCAAATTTTATCAACTAATCTTCATACTCTTTTCTACTTGCTGAGTGTCAGAGTGCACAAGAGGAGCAAGAAGAAGGAAGAGCAGGGGGCAGGCAGCAAACGCGGCTGCGCCGGAGACTGTGCTGAAGAAGGCTTCAGCTGGCGGGGGTTGGGGACCCCGCCAGTCAAACCAGGGGCCCGGATGAAATTTGTAGGGGCCCAGGCCCCCCCGTAGCTATGCCCCTGTGCAGAGAAGGATTTTAGGGAGAGAAGGCTAGATAACTGAGAAGGTCTGAACAAGGCAGCTGAGAAAGAAGAGCAAATGAAAACATAGGGGAGGATTGTTTAAAGATCAGCAAGAAGTGACCATACACAGATATGCCAAACAACAGCACTAAGCACCAAGCAATGCTTCAGGTTAAAAAAAAATAATTTTTTTCTTCTATTATGGTCTATATGTAAAGCATGATGTAAGTGCATCTGAAACTTATGGAATATATCATCGGTGCATACTTTCTTACACCACTTTATGCAACGCCCACTCTCTGCTTCAGCCACATCCTTTCTGGTGACACACCATTGTAGGTATAAGCACCCATTTTCCCCCTTATAGAATTGCACTTAGTGCATTGTATGCTATATAGGTACCTATTTGTGATATCTTCACACATATGCTCCCTGATCCTGTAAAAGTAGCCAAAAGTTGTGTGTGCAATTTAATTGAATAACAAGCTAATTAGCGCCATTAATTGGCTTTTTAACAAACAATTATTGGCATTAATTAGATTTAATTTGCATTTAAGCACATAAATTTAGGCACGAGATCCACGCCTAAATTTTACATGCGATTCAAAAAGGGGGGTATGCCTTTAAGTTACACATGTACTTAGAGGGTCTTTTACTAAGGCACGCTCACGTTTTTAGTGCACGCTAAAAATAGGCATGCGCTAAATGTTAGAGACACCAATGCATTCCTATGGGTGTCTCTAATGTTTAGTGTCCAAAAAAATTGAGATCATCATCACAGAAAGCAACATCTATATAATAAAACTCACCCTCGGAGTTCTGAGGACACTGACGTCAGTGTCACTTCCTGCGGGCACTTCCTTCGGGTTCGAAGGGTTCGTGGTGGTGAAGCCACCGAAATCACTGTGTCTGGGCCCCGCCCTCGCGTCAAACGTGATGACGTCGAGGGCAGAGCAATGGCATCAAAGATCGAGGGCGGAGCAATGGCATCAGTGGATGAAGGTGGCGTGCGTTGACGAGGTGCGGAGCAATGGCAGTGAGTGACTTCACAACGCCGAAGGGGTGGGTAGGGAGGGGGGGGGGGTTCGGCAGGAAAACCTTGCTAGCGCCCGTTTCATTTACTCCAGAAACGGGCATGTTTTACTAGTATAATATAAATTTGTTGAATGATGCTTCCTTTTTAACTAATTTAATGCACACTTTTCAGGGCTGATAACTTTTTGTGGCTTGTGCTAAGTAGGGATGTACATTCATTTGAAATAAGTTAGGAACGTCAACATTTCCTGTGTTATTTCATGTTGTTTTAAACCCCCCAAATGTGTTCCTTTGTTGTGTTGTCAGTAATGTGTGTTGTTTTTCAATAGCATACAGTATTTATTCACACATGCCTTTTTAAATTAGCACATGCAGTTGAAGAGTAGTGCATGCTAATGATGACAAGACAGCTCATACTAAAATATTTTTACGACTAAGCAACTGAGAAAATATGTAAATGACATGACAAATGCAACTAAACATTTTTTTTAAATGCAACCCCTAGTGCTTAGCAACACCATTGCTGTGTTTTTCATGTAAAATAGTGCTACATGTTTTATATAAGACTTTGGAAACTACAAATTTCAACCTTTATGCTATACCATAGGTATTATTAGGAAAGGAATGGAAAACAAAAGTGAGGATGTTATAATGCCAGCATTCATAGTAGACTGGTCCTCCTGACATGCCAGAACACCAACCGGGCACCCTAAGGGGCACTGCAGTGGACTTCAGAAATTGCTCCCAGGTACATAGCTCCCTTACCTTGTGTGCTGAGCCCCCCAAAACCCACTACCTACCACTGTACACCACTACCATAGCCCTTACAGGTGAAGGGGGGCACCTACATTTGGGTACAGTGGGTTTGTGGTAGGTTTTTGAGGGCTCACATTTACCACCACAACTGTAACAGGTAGGGGGGATGGGCCTGGGTCCGCCTGCCTGAAGTGCACTGCACCCACTAAAACTGCTCCAGGGACCTGCAATACTGCTGTCATGGAGCTGGTTATGATATTTGAGGCTGGCATAGAGGCTGGCAAAAATATTTTAAAATATTTTTTTTGAATGTGGAAGGGAGTTAGTGACCACTGGGGGAGTAAGGGGAGGTCATCCCCGATTCCCTCCGGTGGTTATCTGGTCAGTTCGGGCACCTTTTCATGGCTTGGTCGTAAGAAAAAAAGGACCAAGTAAAGTCATCCAAGTGCTCGTCAGGGACGCCGTTTTTTTCCATTATGGGTCGAGGACGCCCATGTGTTAGGCGCGCCCAAGACCTGCCTTCGCTATGCTTCCGACACACCTGGGAACTTTGGTCGTCCCTGCGACGGAAAGCAGTTGGGGATACCCAAAATCGGCTTTCGATTATACCGATTTGGGCGACCCTGGGAGAAGGACGCCCATCTCCCAATTTGTGTCAAAAGATGGGCGTTCTTCTGTTTCGAAAATAAGCCTGATTGTGGAATTAGAAAAGGTGCAGAGAAGGGCAACAAAAAGGATAAAGGGGATGGGACGACTTCCCTATGAGCAAAGACTAAAGTGGCTAGGGCTCTTCAGCTTGGAGAAAAGAAGGCTGAGGGGAGATATGATAGAGGTCTATTAAATAATGAGTGGAGTAGAGAGGGTAGACGTGAAGCATCTGTTTACTCTTTCCAAAAATACTAGGACTAGGGGGCATGCGATGAAGCTACAAAGTAGTAAATTTAAAACAAATTGGAGAAACGTTTTCTTCACTCAATGTGTAATTAAACTCTAGAATTTGTTGCTAGAGAATGTGGTAAAGGCGGTTAACTTATTGGGGTTTTTAAAAGGTTTGGACAGCTTCCTAAGGGAAAAGTCCATAGACCATTATTAAAATGGACTTGGGAAAACTCCACTGCTTATTTCTGTGATAAGCAGCATAAAATATTTTGTACTATTTTGGGATCTTGCCAGGTACTTGTGACCTGGATTGGCCACTGTTGGAAACAGGATGCTGAGCTTGATGGACCTTTGGTCTGTCCCAGTATGGCAATACTTATGTACTTATGTACCCAACAGCTCATCTGGCCTCAGTTCTAATAGGTTTAAAAGGCTCTGTGGAACTGCATGCCTCACATGTATATATTTTTTCTTTGTTTTGTCAATGCAGAAAATATATCCAAACTACATCAACAACAGGAACAATAATGATAGTGATAACGATAAAAAACAATAAACATATGGAGACCAATAATATGATATAATCCAAGTGTTCTCAACCCAATCCTCAGGTTGCACCTAACCCATCAGATTTTCAGGATACCCATAATAAATATGTATGAGATAAATCTGCATGCACTATCACCATTCTATGCAAAGCTATCTCATGCATATTCATCGTGGGTATCCTGAAAACCTGACCGGCTAGGTGCTTCCCAAGGACTGGGTTAAGAATTCTTGATATAATCCCATAAAGTGATAAAGGGTATATACATAAACAGTTTACCTTATTGGATTATTTTTTAATTTATATAGCCCATCTCTCCTACAATTTTCTACTTTGCTGAATTTGGTAGAATTAAGCTCAACCAAGGTTTACTACATGTAGACTGCAAAAGAAACTGTATAGAATTCAAAATGCACCATGTTACCCAATTGTAGGAAGGAGGCTGTTTGACCTTTCCTGGCATTTAGCTTACATCCCATAACTGTTTGGTATTTGTAATTCCTGATTCAACTCATTAAAATCAGTGCTGCTGGCCCCACAAGGCATCAGTCAACGGTTGTCAGAAATCCAGGACCGGTAAAAATCTTTCTCCTGGAACCAGACAACATGGCAGCTCAGCATAAAGTTTAAAAAAAAAACATTTTGAAAAATTGACACAGTGCAGCAGATTACATATTGACATAGACCTGGGAAAAAGACTCTGCATAACTTTTATGCTAATATATGACCATTATATGAATGCTTAAAATGGCCCTGTTGGTACTGCAGATTCTGTTTGTCAGAGTAATCTTTTTCTTCTCATATCATTCATAAGCAAGACAAGCAGTACAGATTCATTTGTGATAGACTGTACACGAAAAATGAGAAATCAATAAAACATATACGAGTAATCATTGCAAAATGTTAAATATAACAAGTTGCATCTAAGACAAATGCTCATAAATGTTGATCCTCGTTCCTGTCTGCTGCTATGTCTAATGAATTTTAGTGCTCTGGGTCCACTGCAAGAAATATGATGCAATTGATCTAAACCGAAAAAAAAAAAATCTTTGAAAGAAGCAGTTCTGATTAAACATAATTGTTTTTCATACAGCATGCGAAAAAAGAAATGCAAACTTTATTTGTGACCTATTACACGTAATGATCAACATAGCATGAAAAGAGATGGGTGAAATGCTGTATATTTAAAAATAGACCCATAGCCAAGACTGATGATTTGGATAATCAAATCTCAAATATTTCTGGAAAAAAAATCAGTCATTTGAGATTCACTTTTTATCTCCCATTTTGCTTTTTCTGATTTTTGACCTCCTTCTGTCGAAATAAGATTTGCACTTATTTTCAAAAATGTACCCGGTTTGGATACTTAAAATAGGTGAAATTTATAAGTATTTATTCTCGATGGACCTGATGTTCAAAACAATTTAAATGACCAGGAGAGACTTCTGGCCATGCAAATTTGCCTGTCCAGCGTTAGATGGGCATTTTTGGTGGCATTTAATAGGATAGTGCTACTGAAAATGCTTGGTTACTGCTCACACTGAAACTAGCTATTCGTGGGTGTTTTAGGGGGTGGGAGTTGGCACTTAGCTGGTTAAGTGCTGATTTTCAGTCGTATCTTTATATGGTTCTTCACAACGCAAAACGCTGATTGCTGCCAGCTGAATATCAGGTCCTGTGTTTTTTTTTAAATCACTTTGAACCTATTTGAAGTTGACACTATCAAAGATAAACCCCAATTTCAGATAGTGCATGTGGGAAAGGGTCATAGATTTTATATACTACCTTTTTATGGTCCAGCTAAAGTGGCTCACTTACTGCCCCTAGTGGGCTCACAATCTAAGTTCTGTACCTGGGGTAATAGAGGGTTAAGGGACTTGCCCAGGGTCACAGGGAGCTGCAGTGGGATTCAAACCTGGTTCGCCAGGTTCTTAGACCACTGCACTAACCATTAGGCGTCTAGGTTGGAATGCTTATATTTTCCACAGTATTTTAAAAATAAAGAATCTGCCAAACGTGGAGCTTTTTGTAGTATAGATATAAGGACCTCGGCAAATACATGTGTGTGTTTGCTGGCACAGACAGCTGGAGCAGCAAGTTTAAAAAACAACACATAAAAAAGAAAAGGGATATCATTCCATAGCTTTCTCATATAAGTAAAGATGTGCATTCATTTGAAATGACATAGGAAATGACAGTGGAATTGGGACCTTGGAGGAAAAGGCACACCTTGGCAGCTGTGAAATATAGGGCTTAACAAGGGTACAAAATAAACAGGATTCCTACCATTAAAACTTTCTTCATGTAACCCCCCCCCCCCTTCCTGAAGTGCCTAGACAGATGCCAAGTGTAATCCCAGTGCTGTATGGATAAGGGGCACACAATCACATGTGTTGTGATTGTGCGGCCCTTATCCATACAGCACCGGGATTGAGGGCAGGGCCATGATTGGTGAAGACAAGCAGACATCAGATTTTAAGCATACTCCGCACAAATAACTTGGCCCACACTAAAAAATGTTTTGTCTGAACCAGAACTTTTTACTGTTTCTTTCCCTGCTCAAGTAACAGGCACCCTTCATTTAACAAATGGCCAACTATACAATGAGGGATATTTTTGATATTCAAGTGGGGAATATAGCCATTTTCAAAACATTTTTTAAATGACTATTTCCTAGAAGATTTTGTACTCTGTGTGTTTATCTTTTAGGTCCATTCTTAGTAGACTGGCCACACAGACACCCCAGAAGAGTAATGGGGTACCCTAGGGGGCACTACTGTGAACTTCAAATAAATGCTTCCAGGTACACATCTCACCATTGCTCCCTTATCTTGTCTGCTGAGCCCCCCCAAAACCCACTACCCCCAACTGCATACCACTACAATAGCTCTTATGGGTGAAGGGGGCACCTATATGTGGGTACAGTGGGTTTCTGGTGAGTTTTGGAGGGCTCACACTTTCCACCAGAAGTATAACATGCAGGGGGAGGTATGGGCCTGGGTCCACCTGTCTGCAGAGCACTGCACCCACCACTAGACTACATTAGTTTATTAAAACTTACTGTACTGCCCAAACTGACTTGCAGATCGGGGCCTTTTACAATCTAAAATAACATTAAAATAAGAAAAAAAATTGAAAGAAACTACAATGGACTGATTGGACAGGTTCAGGTTTTAAACAATAAGACCAGTAACTCTGTAAAAACAAAAGGATAGAGGGGTAATCCAGGAGGGTAGGGGTAAGGAAACAGGGGTTTACATGGAAAGAGAAACAGATGGTGGCAGTGATACAACACACCCGCACTCCTAAATCAGCTAAGCTAGATTAAACGCTTGCTCAAATAGCCACGTTTTTAGGGCTTCCCTAAACGTTTTAAAAGATGATTCCGAATGGATAGGAAGTGGAACAGAATTCCAGTGGAAAGACACCTGAAAATAGAAAGAGTGATGATGAGTAAGTTTTAACTGGGCTTGTTTTGGATTTGGAAGAACTAAACGGTGATCATTTATGGAGTGAAGCAGTCGTACAGGGGGATTATGGAATAGTGAAGGTAGATAAAGAGTCAGCAAACCAATCCAGAAACCTGCATGCTGCTCTATTGAACCTGAGTATAACATCTCAGGCTGGCATAGAGGCTGGTAAGTCAAGTTTTTTATCACATTTTTTGGGAGGTGGGAGAGAGTTAGTGACCACTAGGTGAGTAAGAGGAGGTCATCCCTGATTCCATCCAGTGGTCATCCGGTCATTTAAGGCACTTTTTGTGGCTTATTCATTAATAAAACAGGTCTAGACCAAAATGTCCAACTTATAGTCCTGGTTGCTTTTGTTTTGTTCAATTATGTCAGAAAAACGACCAAGCAACAGTCAGATACCGCCCTTAACACGTCCCTGACACACCCCTTTGTGATTTGAATGCACTTCTCACAGACTTCATAGAGAAACATCTAAACATTGGTTTCAAAATTATCAATTTGGATGTTTTTGTGAGAAAAACGTCCAAATGCAGATTTATGCCACTTTTTGGATGTTTTCCTCTTTTGAAAATGAGCCCCATCGTCTCTCTTCCCTCTCCTCCATTAGTAGAAAAATATTTTCCTTTCTCATTCTTTATTCGTAAACATTCCCACCAGAGTAGTGGGAGTCACACATAGATTATAAGTGCTGTACTTGGTATGTATGATGGTAAGATTATCAGTATAGTTTATACTGCTGTTGTTACTTACTGATTAGCGAGAAACTGATTGTAGACACATTGGCTCTCCTGAAAAATGATATCTTAGGTAGTGGTCCTGTGGTTTATACAGAGCACTTCGGGAAAATATCTCTGATGGTATAATGTATTCTCCTTCTGATATGGATGATACCTGCACATTATAATTTATGGACAGAGCACTTGGTTGGTGTAGATACAATCAGCAGGACCCATTCCAACCTTGCAAACTTTTTTGGTACCACTAGATGCCATGTTACCCTCTTCCAGGCTAGAGGTTTGGGGACATTTCCTGGATTTCTGAGCACCTCATCCTGGAGCACTATGGTATTAGCAGCACTGATTTCAATGGGGGGGGGGGGGGGGGAGAGATCATGCAATGCAAATCCCACACAGCTTTGGAATGTACTTTTAAAACTAGGACTATTCTCAAATCTCCAGCCTGAAACTGGGTAACTTGGTATATCACCTTTCAGCAGAGCTGGCTACAAACCTGTGAGAGCACTGTCACAGCACAGGTTTGCAATGCACCTTGGAATACTGTCAGCAACTTCCACTAGCTCTGTCCCTACCAAAGTGCAACCTTGGTCTCACCACACACACAGTCCGGACCCCAGCTAGCTCATCTCAGGTCAGCACCTGAGACTATGGCCACCAAAACCAAAACAGGGAGACAGGGAGGAATTTCTCTTAGTAACTTCTGACTCACTGAGCTGGGCACTAGAAGGCTGTAGGATATTAAGCTGGGGATTTTACTTTATACACTCTTTTCTATGGTACTTCAGGAGTAATAAAGTTTCACTCTCACACCAAGAAACGACTCCAGATTATTCGAAAACAAACAGGAACGTTACTGAACTTCTGCAACAGGCAGTTCAAATCCTTTCCGAATAAAACAAGTTAATTTGTCACCCAACTTGATATCTTATAACAATAAGTCCAGAGGCAAACTTAAGTGTATGGTGTAAACCATCTAGTTTAATTAGTAGAACCTACTGTATGTATAGGTTTATAACTCTCCTGTCCATAACCTATTCTTTCTGGATGAAACAATCTAAGGTTGTGCCTGCTTCACTGGTGCAACAAGCAATCTTCCTTTTGAATCAGACCTCCCTGTCTGTCCACACTCCCCCAAGAGAGTACCTCTCCAGGCTACCACCTTTGGCTGCAAACAGTCTCTTTCCTGTTCCTACTCCCAGGCTGGGATCCCCTGCTTCCCAACTGGAGCACTCCTCCACCTCACAGTGAATGCTTGTACTGGGCCAAACCTCCACTTTAGTCAGCCTTAGTTTTTTTTGTTGTTGTTGTTACATTTGTACCCCGCACTTTCCCACTCATGGCAGGCTCAGTGCGACTTACATGGGGCAATGGAGGGTTGTGACTTGCCCAGAGTCACAAGGAGCTGCCTGTGCCTGAAGTGGGAATTGAACTCAGTTCCTCAGTTCCCCAGGACCAAAGTCCACCACCCTAACCACTAGGCCACTCCTCCACTCCAATTTCACTCCACTCCACTCCAGTTTCTTGAAACCATCCAGGACACCCCCTCTCCACAAGGGTCCCGCAATGGGTAGAGGCAACCAAAGATTTTGTGCTCTTTCCAACAACATTATTTATTAACTTCCAATTCCTCCCCTACTGTCATTCAATGACCAGGATCATTTCCTTCAGCCCTTTCCCACAAACACTCCCCTTGGGGCTAGGCTTATCACTCTCACAACCAAGTCCCTCTCCCCAGTGACTCTAGAGAGGGGTCCTTCATCAGTACGGTAATCTTCATTATAATAGGGGACTACAAAAGCAACATACTACTTTCAAACATGGAAGTATAGATATGGGACATGCTGTTCCCAGCCTAACAGATCCCCCTGAAATCTGTGGATGTGCTGAACTGAGTTTAACACCTCTACAGTGCAGGGGCGTAGCTACATGGGGCCACAGGGGCATGGACCCCCATAGATTTGTCCCTGGCCCCCCCGCTGCCAACCCCTTCGACCCCCTTCCCGCCGCCAACCCTCCCCCGCCGCCGTCGGGTACCTTTGCTGGCAAGCGTCACTCACAGAAACAGAAGCCTGCCCTTGCTAAAATGTGCCCCCTCAACTCATGCTCTGGACACATATGTAACACGTGAGCGTCCATCAGCCACATATATTGTGCATCCCTCCAAAGTGAAACCAAAACATGGGATGGCGTCACCATATGATCAGATGTGCATAAAGGCCACCCTAGCTGGACCTGCTATGTCACATTTCATCACTGCATATGGTGTGACCTCCCTATGTTCCCTGACCGGCACTTATCCCAAGAGTTTAGCCATCTATCTAGCAACAAGAAACCTTTGTTAATGTGACCAACCTGTACTGATATATTTCACACCTGGGAGCCTTATCTTGAAACATATATGCAGCATGAGGCTCATAAAATAAAACATTGCAATTTAGACAACAGTACATTTTTATACCAACCTATAGAAAGAACAAACTAACAACACTTCAGCCATTATAATGCCAACAAGGTGATATGAGCATTGCACAGTGAGCAGAACATATCTGGCATGAGACATTCTGACGAATAAACATTAGGGCAGACCATCATTGTGTGTGAAAGATCCATGATATCCCATATATCACAAATCTCTGCAGGACATAACTACGGTACAAAAGTGTAAACTGGTGGAGCTTAATTGCCTTCACTTGTTTTAACTCAATCCCCCCAAATCTTGCATAGATAAAAGGTCACACAAATGTTGACCACCAGTACTGCTGCTCGCCCCATACCACAAAGGTGCCACAATAACCCCTAGGCACAACACAACAATACCAAGTGAGTACGGCATGATGGCTGGGGCGCATAATATCTACCCCATTAAATGTTGAAGACATGGCCCTGTAGCTACACACACGAGAGCATCCTGTACAACAGCAATCTAGTTTTATCAAACAGAATGCTTATCCTATAGGAGACCATGGTTTGACCTGCACAAGACTCAAGGTGGTGAGGAAACAGCAGGAACTTCATATTCTGGAAAAAGAGACATGTCTATCAATGACATTCCAAAAGGTGTTCCCCAAATAATGAGGCATCACATGTTATACTTGAAGTCATAAACACACAGTGCACATATGAGCATAATACTCCTCTATGTCTTGGCATTGCACCTGATTCCCACTCAGTATGTTTGCCCAATCACCTGCAGGAGGACAGGGAGGATCTGGTGGTAGATCCAGATTAATCTCCACTGGGATACCATGCCTAAGAGCAATATTGTGAAGCATGCAACAGCACTATCTCATTGAGAGTCTCTGGGGCATACTGTAAGGCACCACCGGTTTTATCTAGGCACCTAAAGCGACTTTTTAGAATGCCAAAGGTGCACTCAATGATGAAGCAAGTGGCTCTCATTATACCACTGTTCTTCAGGTGTAGCAGGATTATGCACTAGGATGAGAAGCCAACTATGACAGCCATATCTTGCGTCACCTAGAAGATGAGTGTAAAATACTGTTATCATCAGGTGACAGGTCATGTGCTCAATATCAAGTCAGTGATAAATGGGGATTTTGAAAGCACCTCATTTGCTCTGCACAGACTATCAGACATGAGTGTTAAGTTAGGAGTAGGCACTGAGACCATTGATAAATATTTGAACAGGAGACAAGATTTGCATACCCAAGCTGGAACCTGTGGAACATAAGTGACAGATTGACTCATTTCTCCTCCTTTCTACACAATACAATAAATTGGAGTGGAGGAGTGGCCTAGTGGTTAGAACACTGGTCTTGACATCCACAGGTGGCCAGTTCAAATCCCACTGCTGCTCCTTGGGCAAGTCACTTAACTCTTGGTTGCCTCAGGTACAAACTTAGATTGTGAGCCCTCGGGGACAGGGAAGTACCCCAGCATACCTGAATGTAACTCACCTTGAGCTACTACTGAAAAGGTGTGAGCAAAATCATCTAAATAAATATATTGTATTGTGTCCCCTTGAGGGTCTGCAAACAAAAATGGGCCTCCTCCGTGAAAAGCTCATCATAACTATATCCAAGACTCCTTCAGGTACATTCTGATGCATCCACATTAGGGAGGAAGGACATGACTGGGTAAGGAAAGCCTAATATGAACCACAAACGAGCAAATCCTGTTTATAACTATAAAAGCCACATATGCAGCAGAAAGCCAGCAATCAAGCATCTCTGTGCTTACCCATGTGTGCATTGACATGGAGCACTATAAACAAGTAGCAATACTGCCCCACAAAAACAGCACATGCATACATTGGTCCATGAAAGCACATGTAATCCAATCTAAGGTGCCCATATGCATGAACTGTAGCAGTCACAGAGGAGCTGTCTACACAGGCATGGTAGACTCAATTTTCTTTGTGCCTTAGGCTGCTGGCAGCCTTCTCCTGCTCTGTCCAAACTGAGTATAGCCACTCTTATATGGCAGAGAGAAGGCAGTTATATACAGCCAATGACATAACCCTTTGCACCAAGGCTACTCCCTTGTGCTTGGGCACCAGCCTTCTAGTTCATGTATACTTTCCAGCAAATCTCCTGAAACCTAGCCCCCATATTCCATACCTGTCATTAGAAGTGACAAACAATTGTGAGCATCAAAATCTTTAAATCTGAGGAGCACATAGAACAGAGACAAATGTTGCTTGAGACAGATAAGAAAAGAATATATTGTACCTAAGAAGAGTAGGCAATGAACTGCATTATACCTGACCACAAGTGAAAGTGGCTTCTAACTACCAGTGATTCTTACTTCTGCTGCAGGGACAACCACACTCACATAATTAAAAGGACAATAACTACATATAGGTCTCAATGACATTGAGACCGTCCCATCCTCAGAAGCTGTTGCTAAATGGGTTCCAGACCATGACAGTGCAGCCCATAAACTGTGTTTACATTGGTGCCTACCACCTAATACTTGCCTAGTCAAAAGGGCAAACACAGAGGTGTCAGGTTACTGGATTCCAGGCTGCAGATTTGTTTTTTAAATTTATGTATGTATTGATTTACAATATAGAAACAAGCAAAATAATACTTGTTAGGAAATTAAACATTGACAACCACAATATGATTTGGAAAATAGAATCTAGGAAACATTAATGACAGTTTTACTAAAGTCCACAATATTAGAGATTCAAGATATACAAATATGGATATAATTAAGAAAATTTAACAAAGAAACTTAGCTGTGTCAGTGCTTCATACAATACCCCAATTACTTCAATGAGAGCTATATTCCAACACCCCCCGAAGTCCCTTTAGCTGCCAAAAAGGTGGATAATTGTGAGGTTTCAAAGAATACAAGCTTATTAGTCTGATATTTTATAACACATTTACAGGGGTATTTAAGAAAAAAGGTTCCACCCAGTTGGAGTACACCTGGTCTCATCAATATAAATCTCTGTCTGCGTTTCTGTGTTTCTTTTGTAACATCAGGAAAAAGTCGAACCTTAAGTCCGAGAAAGCTCTTCTCTCTATTTTGAAAAAATAGTTTCATTAACCAGTTCTTGTCTGGTGACAGAGCCACCGTGGCTATCAATGTAGATGGCATTATTGATTCACTATCTGGGGCTTCCAATATCATTGAGACATCCAGATCTGGTTTATTCTGGGATACAAAATTTTTTGAAGGTAAATAATATATTTGTGTAAATGGGGGAATTATTTCCTCCGTAACTCCTAGTATCTCCTTAATATATTTTTGTAGCATTTCTCTTGGTAGTGTCCCAAATTGTTTAGGAAAATTCAAAAATCTAATATTATTATTCCTTGTCACATTTTCCAGAAATTCTGTTCTCCTTCTAAGTGTTGTTAAATCTTTTATCATTGTCTCTTGATATAAATGTAACTCTTTAATTTCTTTTTCCATTTCTTTATGTTGGTTCATTAAAGACTCCACCCTGGTATCCGTATCTTGTATCCGTTGATCTAGACTGGCTAAATCTTGGGTAATTTATTTTATTTGTGGGCTTAGGGATTTCCCCAGGTCCACAATCAAAGTCCAAAGGGTATCAAGTGTTACTTCTCTGGGTTTTTCTAATACAGGAAAATTTAAAGTTTTTACCTCTGTACTAGCAGTTGAAAAGGAAAGTTTTTTCTGTGTTTCCTCACGAATCTCCACCAATTCCGGCAGAGTGGTAGATGTTTGTTCCTGCCTCTGGCTGCCCAGGTCTTCTATGGGCCCAGTTCCCTCCGCGGATCTTAGTTCCTCCCTTGCCCCGCCGTCCGCACCATTCGGTAGCAAAACAGGAGGTTCCTGTGTTGGAGTACTGGTCCCAGAGGGTTGCTGGGGATGGGCTCTACCATCGGGGCTGAGCGAAAGCTCCAGCCCTAGAGTCACTGAGAAGTCTCCATTCACCCCCGGATGAGAAAGCGGGCTTCCTCCCGATGTAGTGAGTATCTGGGCTCTCTGAATGTAGTTCTGTATAATAGGTTGAGTTAAAGAGGAATTCTGTCGCGGAGGAGTTGCGGAGGCCGGGCGGCCCCTTCTCTTCAGCATCGTAGACAGGATTCAGAGAGTCCTCAGAAGCGTCCGGCACAGGCTGCAGATTTGTTGACCAGTCCTGGTTTGAAACTTACGTTCCAAAGCAGTGTGGGATTTGTAGTGCCTGATCCTGCCGGTTGAAACCAGTGCTGAAAGTTCCACAATGCAACAGGACAGGGTGGTGAGAAATACAGGACTGTCCTAAAATCTCCAGCCTAGAGCAGGGGAACTTGCCATCTCTGCAAATGGTCTGAATGGATCTTAACAGCAGGGAATGTCACCCGAGGTGAAATGACATGCACAATGTCATATATTGTATAGATGATAAGGTTAAAGGAAGTGGGAAACAGCTGGGCCCTGATACGTCCCTAGTGAAGTACAATACATAACATAGTGTTTGTATTCTACACACACCTTTTTCTGGGGTATAGGAAGGTGAGTTACATTGAAATACAGTATATATCTCTCAGTCTTTGGAGAGCACACAATCCACTTAAGAAACAGATTGAAGTGTTCCGTGAGTTGCCTAGGATTACATGGAGCTGCATTGGAAATGGAACCACGAACCCCTGGAAGTATGGCTGTCTACTGAAACTGGTATGCCACTTCTCCTCATGCACAAAATGTTTACAGACTCCAAAGCAGATCCATGTACATCCTTGGATACTGTGGGAACCACTAGCGTGAAGACTGGCTCCAACATTCACAAAATTACCTATACAGCAAAGATGTCACAGAGACTATTTCATCTGACACCTCCAAAGTTAGGCAGTTTAAGAATGCCTGATGTGGAAAATGTCTACTTTTCTGTACCCCATATTCTCCTACATGATAGTTCATAAAGCAGTTGTTCAAATGTGAAGATAGACTCATCACTAATGCCGCAGTGAATTCTTGTGTGGCTTTCCAAACCAGGCCTGGCCAAATGAGTCTTCACCTGTAAAAGACCTAACTTGGCACTTCATTGGTGGAACTGAATCATAGATGACAGGTTAGGACCATTCCAGTGAATCACAGATTCTTCTGCTGTGTAATCCCTAATCCTAACCCTTGCTTTGGGTGCAAAAGTTCCTATAATGACCGAGGATGTGGACTGTTGAAAACCTAAAGTGTTTCCTAAACTCCAGGCTGGATGAGATATGCCAAGTTAGGTCGTTTCAGCCAGGACACTTTTGGGCCATTCCAGGTTGAGCCCTTACATTCCAAAGCACTGTGGGATTTGTAGTGGCAGATCCTGGCCGGTGAAGTGAGTGTTGTAGCATAATACCCCAGGATGTGCAGTTTAGAAAACCATAACTGACACCAACTCAACAGCCTGGAAATGGATCTTTTCAGTTCTGTATTGTACGTACAGAGCTAAAAAGTTCACCATTCTAGCAGGGAGACTTTTTGGCCGGTCTTGGTTATAAAGTTACTTCCCAAAGTAATATAGTCTTTTTAAAACCATGATTCCATCTCTTGAAATCAGTGCTGTAGATCCCATAATGCACCAGAATGAGCTTTACCCAAATCCAGGACTGGCCCAAAAGTCTTCCTCCTGGAATGATGAGGTTTGCAGCTTTGTATGTACGTAAGGAAGAAAGACCCACACCCCACACTTCTAAGGAGCGTGACAATCTACATGAACAGTATCATGTGGAGTGGAGGAGTGGCCTAGTGGTTAGGATGGTGGACTTTGGTCCTGGGGAACTGAGTTCGATTCCCACTTCAGGCACAGGCAGCTCCTTGTGACTCTGGGCAAGTCACTTAACCCTCCATTGCCCCTTGTAAGCTGCATTGAGCCTGCCATGAGTGGGAAAGCGTGGGGTACAAATGTAACAAAAATACTGCATGCAACTGCCACGTCTCAGAAATAGGCTAAGTTCACAACAATAACATTTAGCACAGTATCTACCCAGCAACCACCCATGGCTGTACTTGCCTTCTTCAAACAATTAGGAAAGGCAAGAGAGAAGCAGAATGTAGTAATTCTGGGCAGACCCTAGGAAACTGTCAGTAGTGTGTATGATGTGCGTGTTGGCATCACAAACCACCTGCACGTTCAGGGAATAGAAGTGCTTTCAGTTAGGGTTACCATATGGCTCCAGAAAAGGGAGGACAGATTGAGCCAGTCCGGATTTTACTTTCATTGCTGTCAATGGAAGTAAAATGCGGACTGGCTCAACCTGTCCTCTTTTTTTCTGGAGCCATGTGGTAACCCTACTTTCAGATTTATGTGTTCCCTGATGCCAGGTGGAATGAGAGCCATGTGGGTGCAATCACATCTGGTAGACTTTGGGTGTTATAAAACTGTTCCTTCAGATCTGCCCACTGTTTCCTGTTGTTAGGAAATGCAATGCAATTTCTATCCTGGTTCATCAAGGCACACAGTACCTGATGGAGGCATCTGGAGGTGAAGGATAACCCTATCCTGCTGACTGTGGCTATAGATGGTTAGAAGGAGCTGGAGGCAAAAAAGTGTAATAGCAGTTTCACAAGGCCAGGTATAGCGAGGGACCTGTTTGTGAGAGGGTGAAGATCTGCCCTCAATTCTTCATATAGGCCCATAATGGCAGATAACATCAGCGGTACAGATTCACTACCTGCTCCTCGAGTTGCCGTGGCAAGATGGTACGAGTACAGTAATGGGTGCTGTGGCTGTACTTACGGTCTCTGAGGATGGTGGTATCTCTGTGCTGGCTGCTGCTCCTGTTCCTGCTGTGCTGGAGCTACCTGTACTACCTGAGCTTATTCTTGTGGTGGTGGCCAAGTCTGCTGGGGGGGGGGAGGGGGACGGGTCTGCCTCTTCATCGCTCTTGGTGTCACTGCTCAAAAGGACAGGGAAATAGAATACCATCCTACCGTCTAACCATTCTAGGATAATGCTGATATTTTATTGGCTCAAAGGCGTGTGTAAGTTAATAGGTAATTAATAGGAAAGACAAGTGTGGAAAATAATTAGTTATGCTTTTCTTTAAATAATATGTTAGAATCTTATCTTCCAAGTTAATAACGGCTCCTATCCCCAAAATTGGTGGTCTAATTTAAGTCATGCATTTTACTTTGATCCTATGTTACTTATGAATTTCTGACTGTTTTTTTCTTATTCAAGTAGTAAATGCTTGTAAATTGTTGAAAAATGATAAATAAAAGATGAAAAAAAAGGTGTGTGTAAGTTGGCCTAGAGGTGTTACACAACCCTTCTCATCGATACTGCAGAGCTTGTGCATCCACACGCTATTTCCTACCCCCATGTGCATGCCCCAAATTCCCTTTCCGCCTGCTTCTTCCATGGCATTAGAGATATCTTCTGTAACGTGCACTTCGCCAAGTGCTGCATGCTGCTTTTGCGGCATGGTGACAATCCTTTTTTGGCACTCCTACAACACGCTCATTTCTCCGCCCATCTCTGCCCATTCACGTGCTACTTATTACCACCAAAATCACCACATGCTAATGCCAATTTCAGCACATCTGTGGTCTACTGTGTCGCTGTGGTAGGCATTCCCACTTGCTAATCAGCGTACTAAACATCAACCACACCTTACTAAAAGGGGCCCAAAACCAGGTATGGTAAAAAAGTCTCCAGTGTAGAACTAGATGATTTGGCATCTCCGCCCTCCACTCACAGTAGTACAAAGGAAAACAAGGGTCCCAGATTCACTCATAAAATATCTCTTAATTTTTCTCTGTTCCATGATATGACTCACAAAACTTGCAGACAAGCAGTGGCGATATACTGACAGATCACTGACTTGGCAATTTTATGAACTAGCTCCTTTTCCACATTGGCTCCAACCTGGTTGGTTTGGTTGTTTTTATTTTTCTGTTTTTGTTTTGTTTTTAGAAACTTACCTCTATACAAACTACTCTAGTTGTGGTTAGTTTTTAAGTGAAGATTGGAGTTTGTGTTTTATACTAGAGTTATGTGAAAGAATGTATGTTCCCTTAAGACAAGTATTCTCAACCCTGTCCTCAAAACACACCTAGGCAGACAGGTTCTCAGGGCACAATGATTATGCATGAGGTAGATTTGCACAAAATGGAAGTAGTGTATGCACATTTATCTTATGTATATCCTGAAAATCAGATTGGCTAGACAGTCCTGTGGACTTTGTTGAGAACCCCCTTATGGAAAACCAAGGGAGAAGGGAAATGTAACCAGAAACATAAAAACAAACTAGCTCAATGGAAAAGCGAAGCAGGAGGGCACAGACCACTGAACAGTAAAAATTGCAGGGAGGAGCCATAAGGTGGGAAAATTCTGAATTGTTGGACCCACCTGTATCATTCCTATAAAAGAATCCTGGACAGAGGGGAACGGGGGATGTGTAGATTTGGAGATGGTATTGATGGAATCAGAAGATAATGTGTTTTTAATATTGCTCAGTTCAAGCAGGTTTGGTTGCTTTGTTAGTTATAAAGGTAAGTCTTTCTCTTTTTTTATCTCATGTAAATAATGATTGATGATTAGAAGTGTAGAGGGTGTAGATTGATATTGGGAATTTGGTAAAGGAAAGCTTTTTTTTTCAGTTGTACTTGTTGGCAGATATGAGGTGTTCTTCCACTAGGTATGAGGTAACTAAATATTTTAAAATATAATAATCTTTTATTAAATGGTTCAAAGCTCATTCTTGAATCTTAATTTAGTGGGACATATGTGCCTTTATTAGAGGTGGAAAGACTCTCTAAGTGAGGACATCTATAATCATTAAAATATATATATTGCAAGCTTAATTTTCTTAGATACTGGTTTGATGCAATGTATTATACTATCTGCTTTTCTAGATCTTTCTTGGTCTCTAGTGTACTAATATTGATCACTTTAACTAAACAACTTCAGTCCAACAGTGATGGCTCTTTCAGCTGGTGGTAAAGGACCTCACTTGTCACTAATCCCAAGGAGGAGTTCCTTCTCTAAGCTCTCTGCTGTTTTCAAGTGTACTATGGGTTTTACTTTTCCCTTTCATCACACACACCTTTTTGAACCATTTTAAAATGTCTTGATTAAGAGCTGGGTCTAAACTGGCAGCACATGGGCTTTCCCTTCAGTTAAATTGTTCTGGTTCAGTTATGTGTGTGTGTGTTTAACTCTGATTAACTCTCTGCCAAGATTCTACAGAGGCCTCTTTCCTCTGTGCAATAGATGTGTAGCCCAGGACTGGGTACTAAGTGCTGAAATGTAAGTCCTGTAAAATCCAAATCTGCAATTTATTTTAGAATTGCCTAAAATATCCAATTAAACATGGAGGGAAGACTAGCAGAAACATTGTTTTAAGTCTTCCCTATCCCAGTAGTCCAAATAGTTACATTTTAAAGCCAGAAAAAATGGATGGTGCGCTGAATCCATTCTATTAATGGATAACAAAATATAAAAAATCAGGGGTCTGGCAGGATATAACTGGTCAATTCCAGGACTATAAAATTGAGTAAAGAAAATATTCCTCATTAGCCACGCTCATCTTTAGATATGCGTCTGGTGCTTGGGACTTCTCAAAACCTCCAAGAACAGTCAAACTACATAGACCTGGCCTTTCTGAGACCAGGGTGAACAATGAAACAAAGCAAGTTAGTCTCATAATATAGCAGCCTTTTCTACTATTATAGTTAATTGTCTTTTAAGACTAAAGAATTAACTCTACATTTACTGAATCAACAATTCCCTCCTATTTTTATGATTTCCTTTAGGGATCATTTAGACAACATTAATCAATATTCATTAGGGATTCTATCTCTAAAACTATTTCTTCACAGTATCTTTCTTCCACTCATCCTATTTCTTAGACTTGTTAAAACACACTAAAGTGAATATGCAAGGACAAACAAATATTACAAGTAAAATACATATTACAGCTACTAACTTTTAAAGCTTACCTCTATTCTCTAAAAGCTACTAAACAAGCTAGAATCAGTCTTATAAAATTCTCAAATTTTATCTTGTATCGGATGGGGCTCTGTCTGGAAAGTGAGTACAATGCTCATCTCCAACTAAGGTACACACTTTCTCCTAAAGTGGCCAATACTCAATCTACTCTAATGTAATAATGCTACAGCTTTATTTGTTCTGACAGCTATTTCTAACCATTAAAGAGTTCATGTTTTATGAATTATAAAAGGCAAATGGTCTCCTTATTTCAACGATACTATCGTCTCATACACTATATTTTATTCTACGCTCAGCATTTATACTCCACTTACATCAACATTGAATCAAAGCGGGTTACAAAATAAACTTATTAGACTGATATGTCTCAAAAAAAGGCAAAAGGATCTAATTACCCTTAGCTGACACAGCTATAAAAACATGTCCTGCTTAGTTTGTTCACCCAATACTTCAATTCTCAATATAACAAACTTAGAGTATAGCAACAATCTTTTGCAAAGACTGTATCTTATCTCAGAAATATTCCAATAATCTACACTTATTGCTATTCAGAAACTAAATTGTCCTTGCTAATTTGTACCACACAGGAAAAGTATATTCATTATTAGGGTATATTAGGATACAGTCAAGCTCATTTTCAAAGCACTTAGCCTCCCAAAGGTCCATAGAAACCTATGGAACTTAGCCTCCCAAAGTGCTTTGAAAATATGCCTCTAAGTAATCAGTTATGCATGATTTCCCTATTTATGCAATACAGGTCTCATAAAGGACGTGGAAATGAGGATGAGATTTAATATTCCACCTTTCTACAATTACTATTTAAGTGGTTTACATGTTATTTACAGGCATCCATTTTGCTTTTGACACATTTAAAGGTCAAGTGACTCTCCCTAATCAAATCACTTAAGACAATAAGTTCCGCTAAACAGTAGCAGTCTTTCTTCCTACAAAGAATCTATCACTCTGTTAATGGCAACCTATAGTGAAAGAGAGGACATTTTAAACAAAATTAGGGCAGACTAGGCAGTCACCTAGAGTGGCACTTTCTCTCCCCTCCCCCCTCCTCTGGAGTAGCACAAATCAGTTCCAGGCAAAGCAACATAATAATGCAATAACGTCATAATCTTAATCAAGGTACACTCTTCCTGGAGGGCATTTTTTTCTGGAATCTCATTTACCCGGGGTATATGACACGTACTTCTGTCAGGTTGAATCTTAACATAAATCCAATAATTGGACACATTAAATACTTCACCTAAATCCAGTGGTTCCCATGCCAAATGTTCACTGGACAAATGTTTCTTTTCACTAACAATATTAGCAAAACAAAATTCTCTATTTGCAATGATAAATTCAGGGTTTAACATTCTAACTGATTACCATAGAATCTCATAACAGAAATTTTTCTACAACTGCATTTGGCACAGACAGAAGACTAGGAAATCTAGTGAAATAGTTCATGACTCAAATTAATTTCAACCAGTTAGGAACCTGGCCATCAATCAACCAGTGAATACTTGGGTAAAGAACAAAAACAAGTAATGCAATGCCTCCTACTGTTACTATAAATTTCAGGAGAGAATCAGTTCCTTTCAGTCTTTTATTGTAAGAGTTCATCAGAACTTCATTGAATTCTTCACCAATTTCTTAACAACCTTCAGGTAGATGGTACTTCCTAAATGTTCCAGCAGGTGTCACTGTTCAGTCGTGGTTAAAGTGGTATCTTCTAGCAATGAGGAGTGTGGAACCTGGAAGGTACCCCTTCACACTTGATTGCAGTATAATGGATACTGAATAGGATACTCTCCACTTTGACTTCAAGCAGACAATTCTCAACACCTGGGGATAAACACCAATTTAAAACTACAGCTGATAAAATCCATTAGCCTGGTCTGTGAGGGGTGCAACCACTTATAAATGGTAAAACTATATTAGAGATGTAGGTTTCCTTGTCATAAAACTTAAAAGTATTACTCTTAAAGTTGTGGCATGCATACACATGAAAATGTTTCATAAGCCTTTTGGTAATTATCTCATTTGTTAATACTGTCCTTCTACAAGACATACGTCTTACTCAGGAGAGCTAATGACAGGTTTTTAACCCAATCTACTCCAGTAATCTTTATCAGTCTTCAACATTCCATTATTTCCTTCTATTTTCTGAGTTGTAATAAAGGTATAAAACTGGTAGTGTATAAAAACTTCCTGTTGAGCTAAAAACAGAAAGCCCTTATCACTAGTCAAATTATGACTCCCCAGGAAGGGATAAAGTGTTGCATTAGCTTTTTCACTACTCATCCTGAAGGTAAATATAACTTACTAAACAATACTCAAATCCCTAACATGTGGACAGCTGAATAAAAGCCAATCACCAAGTTTTAAAAAAAATCCTAATGGGGCAATGTTGTGTACTTGACTGGGCTTTACAGACTAGACCAGGCAAGAGGCACATATTCCTCAGCAATTATTTGTGGTCAGATCTTGAGAAATACATTAATCATCCCTCCTCTGCCATCATACACCTGGCCATGGTACATGAAGGCAACATGCAGAAGCATGGGATCGGGAAGAGCCACATGGCTAGTGTGGGCTATCCAAAATCTCTCTCAGAATGCAAAGTGTATCCAGCCTGTCTCTGCTTGGGACTTGGATGACAGTCTGTAAGGGAGATGGCAAAACTAGGTACAGAGAAGGCAGAGTATGTTCCCCTTAAAAAAAAAAAAAACAGCCCTAGCACCATGGTCAACAAAAGAATTTTCCCCAAGATACTTCAGTATGGGCTTTAACAATAGCAATTTCCTTTGGATACATAATAAACTTCAACAAGGCAGAAACATAGGAGACAGTATGGAATGATTTTCCTGAAGATGTTAAACCCCTATTTACCCAAATTTCCCCAAAGTCCTGAGAATCTCTAATCTCTCACACAAGGTTCAACAATATAAAGAAGTTCCTATAAAATAACAAAAGATGTACTTAACCCATTTACATTCAGTCTTTGCAATGGTGTTATACTTGGAAAACAGTGTTAATTTTACCACAGTCGCCCATTGTTTCAAATACAAATTCATATATTAGTACAATTACCAACAGAGAAGGCAAACAATTTTTACTCAGTAGTAATCTAATACAGGAAGATTTCAATAGATTATCTCCTTTCTGCTTTCAATAATTCCTTAAAACCCAAGGATACCTGATAATGAAATATTAATCCACCTCCCTTAGGTTTTCAATATAATGAAACATTAATAGCATTATGCACAAATCGAATTAGCATTCACATGATCATTAATCGGACTTCTCACAAATTAAATATTCTCCTACAATAAAACTAGGTGGTTAAAATCTATGAATACAGAAATATGGTGCAAAAAATCTTAGCATAATTTATATTATGTTTAACATAAATATACCCCTCCTTCTCTGGCAGAGTCAGAGCCCTTCTTTAATAAAAAAATTTTATTTTAAAATTTGATTTAAATACTACTACTACTTATCATTTCTATAGCGCTACTAGACGTACGCAGCGCTGTACACTTGAACATGAAGAGACAGTCCCTGCTCGACAGAGCTTAAAATCTAATCATCATAAATAGGAACAGCAAGGGTTTAAAACTGAGCTGCCACATCAGCAATCATGACAATCCCATAAAACTAATGTAGGAAATGTCTGTGCATGTACAGGGCACTGTCTTGGAGGAAGATTACTGCTGGACATCATTGAGTCAATTGGGTTTTCACAGCACAAAGGAAAGTGAATTAAATAACTGAAGTAACAGCTACAGTATCTTCAGCTGCTATAATAAAAATGCAGTGCAATAAAAGCAGTCTCTTCAATAAAATAGTCTCTACCATGGCCAGTCGTTCTGTCCCTAGCAGCTTAGTGAAGAGGAAAGACTGGATAAGGCAAATGTTTTTATTCAATGTAACAATTCATAGGGCCTGGGATCCTCTCATGGCTCTAAAGGTTTATTCCCAAACAGAAGTGAAGTTGCTGCCACTTATCTTTAGACTGATAGTAAGAACAAAAAAGCAATTCACAACAAAATATTTCTTAGCTATAATTAGAGGTGATGGGGATGAAAAACAGGCTCACTTATTCTATTGTCCTTACCCTCTGGGTTTGTTTCGGTGGTGGTAGGTTTTTTTTTCTCTAGTGTCAGAGCTGACCCAGAGACTATACAAGCCCTCAGAAGTACACCATAAAAATATTCTAATCTCCCCATAGCCAGTTTGACAGTTGCAGTGCAATCTTAAGACTTTTTTTTTAGCACACTGAATCGCGCATCCTAGCTATAATCTAAGATTTAAATAACCAGCTTCAGACCACCTGCTTCAATCTGGTAACCAGAATCCAAGGCTTACCCCCAAAACATCCAGGACCAAATCCACCATGTTCTCACAATGACTGAAAATCCTTACCAGAACTTCTATTCTGCCACCATCTTGAGAGACATGTCTAAGCAACTTAGCACCAGCAAAGGACAGCTGAAGAAAATGAAAATCTCTGGATGAGGTGATGTATTATCTTGGCAACACACCCTTTAGCTGGTCAGTGGGTCCCTTCTACAGGCAGCTAGCATGCAGAACACAAAGTGCAGGAAGAAACTAACCAACAAAACAGAGGCTAAACAGAATGTACTCATTCAATAACTCACTAGCTAGCAGGCAGGCTGCATTGATCTAATGAATTGTTCACTTAGAATGGTTACAGCTTTGGAATAAAGAATTAAAGGAGCACTTTTTTTTTTTTGCAGGCACATGTGGCGCTTTGTATGGAAAGAAAAAAGGGGGATGCTATACTTCTGCTTCATTGTAGAAATGGATGTGGGTGGCTGCTAGCATACACTGTAATCTATTAAAACTTTCTTTTGGAAGCCAGCATTTCCAAAATGGAAGATGTCTTTTGCTAGAGTTGATGTAGTGCTGTCTGCTCTCTCAGATGATCTGGAAGCTCATCTTAAAACTTGCAGCTGAGAACTCTTTATGCCATAATGACTAAATGCCTTAATGACTAAAGCCACCTAGACAAAGAATGGTGGTATTGTTTTCTTCCTGGTGCTGTAGAAGAGGGATGAGATTTTCAGCTTCTGACTTGCACTGGTCTTCATACTGCAGCAATGGTTCACAGTGTAGGAGAGGCAGCTTATTCCTTTAATGTGAGGAAGGCTGCCAGTTTGTCCATAACTTAATCACTGTGTCTTTATGCTGCTTCACCAGAAGTAGTCAAGTGGATCTTCAAATTACACTTTTTAATGTTCTAAACTACTCTCCATAAGAATAAATCACTGTCCAGAGCAGGTTAACATTTTGTGAAATGTATTTCTTTAGTGTCTAAATCTGTATTAGTAATATTCAGCAATCAAATCAGACACATGAGTCTTTTTTTATTTTGGGGGGGGGGGGGGGGGGGGGGGGGGGAGAATTGTTCATTAAATTGTATGCTCAGCTTTGTATTGCAGGTAGAGCCTTGCCATGTTCATGAGGCAGAGTTCACTTTCTGTTTGTGCTAAACAGAAGTAGCATAATGCAAATAGCAAATTACTTGCTTGGAGTATTCTTACCTTATGCATATTGGAGGCCAATTCTGGCAGTTCTGTTGAGGTCATGTACAGGCTCGATATACTACTTCCATTTTATGGAAATCGTTCATGCATATTGGGGATACCCTGAAAATCTGACTGGCAAGAAGGTATTTCAGGATAGACTTGGGGAAACAGGCTATTGCATATTCTCAAAGAAGCAAAATTTTTATTACTTCCTACTTGAAAAACCTGCCTGAGTTCAACATTCTGCTAGTTTAGCACACTGGTTACTTCTGTCAACTGCCTCAAGTCTTTTTTTTTTTCCAGCTTGTGTACTGCCATTCCATAATCTCCCAAAATGCATCTGGCCTCCAATTTCTATGTTCCAAATAGATGATTACACATGGATTAGAGCTTAGTTGCCCTGTTAGACTAAACATAATTTGCAACATAATTGTTAACATTTTACCCATAGACATTATGAACGCAACTCCCTGAAAAGTTAAAGGAAAGGCCACAAACTTGTCATGGGGGAGGGAAATTAGTTAAAAAAACACAGCTTGAAATATGGGGAAACGGGGGCATCAACAAACTCCTCTCACCCAAAGCCTACCTACGGGAAAAGGTTTAGTGGCTGCAGCATAAACATGTTTGATTTAAAAGGACCAATTCAATTCATTATTTCATTTAACTGCCTCTGCCTTCTCTGCTTTCCCAGCCCTGCTACCCTTGGTCATATGCAGGCAAACGGTCTGGAAATGAATTCTGGTGCATGCCCCACCTACTGGGCTGGTTCTTATTGATTCAGTTTTCTTACTTGTATGGTTCATTGCAGAACCAAATAATTGAGTTTGCTTAATGGTTCATATGTTTAGTGGTACCATAGCATATGAATCATGCAGTGTACTTTGTGTACACAACATGACAATAACCGTCGCCTTGCCAGATGGATGCTGAAGGCTGGATTCAGTAAATAGCACTCAATACTAGCCTATAAAGGACATTCCCAGTTCAGTACACCCTTTATAGAATAGAACTGAATGCCAATTCCCATGCCCACCTTTGGCTGTGAGGACTTAGATCACCTGAAATCTGGTATAAAACTTGATGTGAAAGTTGGGGCACATATACCAACTAATCAGTAACACTGCCTAAACTAAGTCAGACCCACCCATGATCCTCTGTAAACATCTTTCTCTGATGCCCTTCTCCAAACTTCTCTCTGCCCTCTTCCAGCCCACCCATGGCCCACTCTGACTTTCTCTCTCCAAACCACCACCTATTCCCCTGTCTGAGTTTCTCTGACCTTTTTCCTACCCACCAATGCCCTTCTCTGACCTTATTTCTCAAGCTGTCTTTCTCAGACCCACCCATGCCCCCCTCTGAACTTCTTTCTTGGACACACTCATGACCTTCTGGCCTTCTTTCTCTAACCTTCTTTTCCCAACCCACCCATGCCCATCTCTGAACTTCGTTGTCCAATCCATCCTTTCTCCAACCCTCTCATGCTCCTCTCTGACCCACCCCTGACCTTCTTTCTCTAACCCACCTTTATCCCTCTCTGACCTTTTCCCTACTTTTCTCCTAACTTCTTTCTCTGAGCTGCTTCTTTTCATGACCCTGCCATGCCAATCTGAATCTTTCTCTGACCCATCAATACACCACTCTGACCCTCTTTCTCACATACCCATACCCCTCTGATGCCTCTTTTGAAATCCACCTATACCCCTGTGATATTCTTCCCCACCTTTTTTCTCAACTTTTCTGCCCTTTTCATGGCCCACCCATGCCACTCTCTGAATCTGACTTTCTTTCTCCAACCTTCTTTTCATGACCCACCCATGCCTCTCTCAGAATTCTCAACCTTCATTTCATGACCCACCCATGCCACTCTCTGAAAATCTTTCACAGAACTTTTTTCCAACCTTATTTCTCTGACCCACCAATGCCCCTCTAACACTCTTTCGCACACACCCATACCACTCTTACCCCTCTTTGACGGATCCTTTCTGCAACCAACCCACGCCACTTTGACATTCTTCCCCACTTCTTTCTCCAATCTTAATTTCATTACTAACCCATGCCACTCTCTGAATCTTTCACCGACGTTCTATATCCACATTTTTCTCCAACTTTCTTCTTTTCATGACCCACACATATAATTCTCTGACCTTTCTCCAACCTACCCATACTCCTCTCTGACCTTATTTCTCTGAGCTACTCAAAAGCATATCTGAACTTCTTTCTCTGCCCCACCTATGACACTCTGAGACCAACTTTCTTCGAGCCACCCATGCCCCTCTTAAATTATTTCTCCAACCTTCATTTCTTTGACCCACATATTCTCCTCTGAGCTTCATTGTTCAACCCACTCACCCTCATTCTCCAACCCTTTAATGTTACTCTGAGAGGCTTTCTCTGACCCACACATGCTCAAAGCTTGAGGCCTGGTTGCTGCTATCTCCAGGCCGCCTGGTTGCTGCTATCTCCAGGCCGCCTGGTTGCTGCTATCTCCAGGCCGCCTGGTTGCTGCTATCTCCAGGCCGCCTGGTTGCTGCTATCTCCAGGCCGCCTGGTTGCTGCTATCTCCAGGCCGCCTGGTTGCTGCTATCTCCAGGCCGCCTGGTTGCTGCTATCTCCAGGCCGCCTGGTTGCTGCTATCTCCAGGCCGCCTGGTTGCTGCTATCTCCAGGCCGCCTGGTTGCTGCTATCTCCAGGCCGCCTGGTTGCTGCTATCTCCAGGCCGCCTGGTTGCTGCTATCTCCAGGCCGCCTGGTTGCTGCTATCTCCAGGCCGCCTGGTTGCTGCTATCTCCAGGCCGCCTGGTTGCTGCTATCTCCAGGCCGCCTGGTTGCTGCTATCTCCAGGCCGCCTGGTTGCTGCTATCTCCAGGCCGCCTGGTTGCTGCTATCTCCAGGCCGCCTGGTTGCTGCTATCTCCAGGCCGCCTGGTTGCTGCTATCTCCAGGCCGCCTGGTTGCTGCTATCTCCAGGCCGCCTGGTTGCTGCTATCTCCAGGCCGCCTGGTTGCTGCTATCTCCAGGCCGCCTGGTTGCTGCTATCTCCAGGCCGCCTGGTTGCTGCTATCTCCAGGCCGCCTGGTTGCTGCTATCTCCAGGCCGCCTGGTTGCTGCTATCTCCAGGCCGCCTGGTTGCTGCTATCTCCAGGCCGCCTGGTTGCTGCTATCTCCAGGCCGCCTGGTTGCTGCTATCTCCAGGCCGCCTGGTTGCTGCTATCTCCAGGCCGCCTGGTTGCCGCTATCTCCAGGCCGCCTGGTTGCTGCTATCTCCAGGCCGCCTGGTTGCTGCTATCTCCAGGCCGCCTGGTTGCTGCTATCTCCAGGCCGCCTGGTTGCTGCTATCTCCAGGCCGCCTGGTTGCTGCTATCTCCAGGCCGCCTGGTTGCTGCTATCTCCAGGCCGCCTGGTTGCTGCTATCTCCAGGCCGCCTGGTTGCTGCTATCTCCAGGCCGCCTGGTTGCTGCTATCTCCAGGCCGCCTGGTTGCTGCTATCTCCAGGCCGCCTGGTTGCTGCTATCTCCAGGCCGCCTGGTTGCTGCTATCTCCAGGCCGCCTGGTTGCTGCTATCTCCAGGCCGCCTGGTTGCTGCTATCTCCAGGCCGCCTGGTTGCTGCTATCTCCAGGCCGCCTGGTTGCTGCTATCTCCAGGCCGCCTGGTTGCTGCTATCTCCAGGCCGCCTGGTTGCTGCTATCTCCAGGCCGCCTGGTTGCTGCTATCTCCAGGCCGCCTGGTTGCTGCTATCTCCAGGCCGCCTGGTTGCTGCTATCTCCAGGCCGCCTGGTTGCTGCTATCTCCAGGCCGCCTGGTTGCTGCTATCTCCAGGCCGCCTGGTTGCTGCTATCTCCAGGCCGCCTGGTTGCTGCTATCTCCAGGCCGCCTGGTTGCTGCTATCTCCAGGCCGCCTGGTTGCTGCTATCTCCAGGCCGCCTGGTTGCTGCTATCTCCAGGCCGCCTGGTTGCTGCTATCTCCAGGCCGCCTGGTTGCTGCTATCTCCAGGCCGCCTGGTTGCTGCTATCTCCAGGCCGCCTGGTTGCTGCTATCTCCAGGCCGCCTGGTTGCTGCTATCTCCAGGCCGCCTGGTTGCTGCTATCTCCAGGCCGCCTGGTTGCTGCTATCTCCAGGCCGCCTGGTTGCTGCTATCTCCAGGCCGCCTGGTTGCTGCTATCTCCAGGCCGCCTGGTTGCTGCTATCTCCAGGCCGCCTGGTTGCTGCTATCTCCAGGCCGCCTGGTTGCTGCTATCTCCAGGCCGCCTGGTTGCTGCTATCTCCAGGCCGCCTGGTTGCTGCTATCTCCAGGCCGCCTGGTTGCTGCTATCTCCAGGCCGCCTGGTTGCTGCTATCTCCAGGCCGCCTGGTTGCTGCTATCTCCAGGCCGCCTGGTTGCTGCTATCTCCAGGCCGCCTGGTTGCTGCTATCTCCAGGCCGCCTGGTTGCTGCTATCTCCAGGCCGCCTGGTTGCTGCTATCTCCAGGCCGCCTGGTTGCTGCTATCTCCAGGCCGCCTGGTTGCTGCTATCTCCAGGCCGCCTGGTTGCTGCTATCTCCAGGCCGCCTGGTTGCTGCTATCTCCAGGCCGCCTGGTTGCTGCTATCTCCAGGCCGCCTGGTTGCTGCTATCTCCAGGCCGCCTGGTTGCTGCTATCTCCAGGCCGCCTGGTTGCTGCTATCTCCAGGCCGCCTGGTTGCTGCTATCTCCAGGCCGCCTGGTTGCTGCTATCTCCAGGCCGCCTGGTTGCTGCTATCTCCAGGCCGCCTGGTTGCTGCTATCTCCAGGCCGCCTGGTTGCTGCTATCTCCAGGCCGCCTGGTTGCTGCTATCTCCAGGCCGCCTGGTTGCTGCTATCTCCAGGCCGCCTGGTTGCTGCTATCTCCAGGCCGCCTGGTTGCTGCTATCTCCAGGCCGCCTGGTTGCTGCTATCTCCAGGCCGCCTGGTTGCTGCTATCTCCAGGCCGCCTGGTTGCTGCTATCTCCAGGCCGCCTGGTTGCTGCTATCTCCAGGCCGCCTGGTTGCTGCTATCTCCAGGCCGCCTGGTTGCTGCTATCTCCAGGCCGCCTGGTTGCTGCTATCTCCAGGCCGCCTGGTTGCTGCTATCTCCAGGCCGCCTGGTTGCTGCTATCTCCAGGCCGCCTGGTTGCTGCTATCTCCAGGCCGCCTGGTTGCTGCTATCTCCAGGCCGCCTGGTTGCTGCTATCTCCAGGCCGCCTGGTTGCTGCTATCTCCAGGCCGCCTGGTTGCTGCTATCTCCAGGCCGCCTGGTTGCTGCTATCTCCAGGCCGCCTGGTTGCTGCTATCTCCAGGCCGCCTGGTTGCTGCTATCTCCAGGCCGCCTGGTTGCTGCTATCTCCAGGCCGCCTGGTTGCTGCTATCTCCAGGCCGCCTGGTTGCTGCTATCTCCAGGCCGCCTGGTTGCTGCTATCTCCAGGCCGCCTGGTTGCTGCTATCTCCAGGCCGCCTGGTTGCTGCTATCTCCAGGCCGCCTGGTTGCTGCTATCTCCAGGCCGCCTGGTTGCTGCTATCTCCAGGCCGCCTGGTTGCTGCTATCTCCAGGCCGCCTGGTTGCTGCTATCTCCAGGCCGCCTGGTTGCTGCTATCTCCAGGCCGCCTGGTTGCTGCTATCTCCAGGCCGCCTGGTTGCTGCTATCTCCAGGCCGCCTGGTTGCTGCTATCTCCAGGCCGCCTGGTTGCTGCTATCTCCAGGCCGCCTGGTTGCTGCTATCTCCAGGCCGCCTGGTTGCTGCTATCTCCAGGCCGCCTGGTTGCTGCTATCTCCAGGCCGCCTGGTTGCTGCTATCTCCAGGCCGCCTGGTTGCTGCTATCTCCAGGCCGCCTGGTTGCTGCTATCTCCAGGCCGCCTGGTTGCTGCTATCTCCAGGCCGCCTGGTTGCTGCTATCTCCAGGCCGACCTGGTTGCTGCTATCTCCAGGCCGCCTGGTTGCTGCTATCTCCAGGCCGCCTGGTTGCTGCTATCTCCAGGCCGCCTGGTTGCTGCTATCTCTCCAGGCCGCCTGGTTGCTGCTATCTCCAGGCCGCCTGGTTGCTGCTATCTCCAGGCCGCCTGGTTGCTGCTATCTCCAGGCCGCCTGGTTGCTGCTATCTCCAGGGCCGCTTGTGATATCTCCAGGCCGCCTGGTTGCTGCTATCTCCAGGCCGCCTGGTTGCTGCTATCTCCAGGCCGCCTGGTTGCTGCTATCTCCAGGCCGCCTGCTTGCTGCTATCTCCAGGCCGCCTGGTTTGCTGCTATCTCCAGGCCGCCTGGTTGCTGCTATCTCCAGGCCGCCTGGTTGCTGCTATCTCCAGGCCGCCTGGTTGCTGCTATCTCAAACTGAAGGGTGGTTGTGTAATCCACTGGATCCTCAATGACTTACTTCAAGACTGTAAAGGATGACACATTCCTAAGGTGTCAATGGTGCTACTTGAATACCAGATTCAATATTTATACAGGTGCGGATGCAGTGGAGCAAAGGTGAAATACCCTCCCGTGTAGTATGACTACATGTACCTCACTACCTCAATGGGGTGTATCACTGCACAGGATGCTAGAAACCAGGGCGGAGATACTTAGAATTGCATATTCATGCCTTACCTGGGTGTGTAGGTGCAGCAAACCTAGATGCATCATTAATGTCAAATTAGGTTAGATCAATGGTCCATCTAGCCCAGTATTCTCTTTCCAAAAGGGGCCAATTGAGGTCACAAGTACTTGGCAGAAAGTCATATAGCAGGAACATTCTATGCTACCGGTCCCAGGGCAATCAGTGGGTTCCCCATGTATATCTCAATAGCAGACTATGGAGTTTGGTTCCAAGAACTTGTCCAAATTTTTGTAAAACCCAGATGCTCTAACTGCTGTTACCAAATCCTCTGGCAATAAGTTCCAGAACTTAACTCATACCTGAGTGAAAAAAGATTCCTCATGTTTGTTTTAAAAGTATTTCCAGGTAATGTCTTTGTACTTTTTGATACAGTACAAAAGTGATTCACTTTTGCATGACTGGATTTTGTAGACAACAACCACATCTCCCCTCAGCCTTCTTTTTTCCAAGCTGATGAGCCCTAATCTCTTTAGCTGCTGCTCCTCATATGGGGGAGTGCCATCCCCTTTATCATTTTTGGTTGTTCTTTTGTAAACCTTTTCTCATTTTGCTATATATTTTTTTGACATACAGTGAGTACACCTGACTGCAATACTCGAGTGCTTTTTTTTTGTAGGAAAAAAAGGTGTTGGTACTCATTATGGGCGGGGTCACCACATATGGCTTCGCTCCTATGATAGCCACACCCCTTATACCAGTCATGGCGCATATAAACAGACTTCATAAGCACATAAGCACTGCCATACTGGGAAAAGACCAAGGGTCCATCAAGCCAAGCATCCTGTTACCGACAGTGGCCAATCCAGGCTTCAAGAACCCGGCAACCACCCCCCCCCCCCCAAAATAAATAAATAATGTTCAATGGACTTTTCCCTTCAGGAATCTGTCCAAACCCCCCTTAAACTCCATAAGGCCAGCCGCTGTCACTGCATTCTCCAGCAATGAGTTCCAGAGTCCAACTACACGCTGAGTAAAGAAAAACTCTCCAATTTGTTTTAAATCTACCATATTCTAGCTTCATATTGTGTCCCCTGGTTCTATTATTGTTTGAAAGTGTAAACAAATGCTTCACATCTGTCCGCTCTACTCCACTGATTATCTTGTAGACTTCTATCATATCACCCCTCAGCCGCCTTTTCTCCAAGCTGAAGAGCCCTAACATTCTTAGCCTTTCCTCATTGGGAAGTCGTTCCATCCCTTTTATTATTTTCGTCGTCCTTCTCTGCACCTTTTCCAATTCTTTTATATCTTTTTTTTGAGATGTGGCAACCAGAATTGGATACAATATTCGAGGTGCAGTCGCACCATGAAACAATACAACGGCATTATAACATCCTCGTGTTTGTTTTCCATCCCTTTCCTAATAATACTCAACATTCTGTGTGCTTTCTTAGCCGCCGCAGCACACTAAGCAGAGGTTTTCGACGTTCTATCAACGATGACTCCCAGATTCCTTTCTAGGTCTTTGACTCCTAATGCAGAACCTTGCATGACATAGCTGTAATTTGGGTTCCTCTTACCCACATGCATCACTTTGCACTTGTCAATATTGAACTTCATCTGCCACTTAGACGCCCAAGCCCCCAGTCTTGTGAGGTCCTCCTGTAATCTTTCACACTCCTCCTGTGACTTGATGACCCTGAATAACTTTGTGTCATCTGCAAATTTAATTACCTCACTAGTTACTCCCATCTCTAGGTCATTTATAAATATGTTGAAAAGCATATTTCAGTGTATTATGTACAATGACACCTGGATCTTTTTCTTGGGTGCTGACCCCTAAGGTGGACACTACCATCAGGTAGCTATGATTGGGATTATTCTTCCCAATGTGACATGGCTACTTTGGGGATGTTTACCGTTTATTCACACTTGATATACTGCTACCCTACTGTAGCAGTTAAAGTGGTTTACAATATTAAAAGTAAACACATTAAAACATATCAAAAGAACTGTATAAAAATAGTAAAGCCCCATCACCCAAGGCCACTCAACAATCCACTACAATCATACAATATAAAAGTAAAGATCACATTCATCTGCCTCTATCTTTTCACCTTCAGCTGCAGCCACGCTCACTGAAAAAGCCTTCTGAAAAAAAAGGATGCTTTGAATTATCTCTTAAACTGGTCTAGGGATTACACCTCCCATAGATCTAGTTGCAGAGCATTCAACTGGTGGCGTACCAAATAAAAAAATAAACAACACACCGTTACATGTAACCTCCAGTTGAGCACAGGTTGCTTCTGGCACTTGTAACAAACATTCAGCCCCAGAATACAACATCCTCCCAGGTATATACTGTACTAACAACATCTGTAATGTCAATGGGACACCAGTATAATAAATTTTGTAAATCAAAATCAAAACCTTGACCTGCATCCAGTAATACATGGGTAACTAATGATGATACTTATATAATAGGGTAACATGATCATACCTACTCAAACCCCCAATAAACGGCCATCTTGGATGAACCGTGGCTGTTCCCTCCTGAGCTCCCAGGACTTCTGCTTCAGGTCCTCCATCTGACGTAAATGTATCAAACACTAAGAACTAGTTTCTATACATGGCACTAAGCAAAATTGGCACCAAATATATGTACGATTCTGTAAAGGTTGTATGGCTTTTATAGAATCACATAATTTTGTGTCATGGAATCTGTGCATAGTTTATAGATTACGCCTAGGATTTCTGTTGTATATAGACTTTGCCTACTTTATTCCACGCAGTATATAGAATCTCCAACTGAGCACTATATAGAAACTGATCTGCTGATTTGACATTGAAAAATGTCATGATGTGATGTGCTTGGGGACATTGGCAAAAATGAGTTCCACGAGGAGACAGCCAATTTTTTCACATGCAGACAGTGCTGCTTGCCAGGCTGTTTCTTCATAAGAAGAGATGGTACTTTGTCCTCCCAGACCTCAGAAGATACTATACAGTGCATTTTTTTCTAGCAAACAAGGTGCTGGTACTCAAATGCCAGGCCACCTTTCAAGGGTGGGGTGATCACTGAGGGACCCACCCCACAACAGCCAGGCCTCCTGCAAACAGTGACAGAATCTATGACAAGGCAGAATTGGTGTGTAGAGCCTGAGCTCTTTTATTGAAATTTTGGGACCATGGGTCAATTTTAGCAGACAATGGAAAAGGTGCCACTACTAAGTACCCCCTTCAAAAAAAAAGCCCTGATCCTATATAAGATAAAGGAGTGCCTTGGAGAGACTTACAGTAGCCTTTTCCCCCAGGGATGTAAGTATACTAATTACTGTACATAAGTTACGTTCATGATTGTAGTGGTTAGGCTATCCTGGGGCAGTGCAAGATTTTTTTTTAACCACAAGGCTACTTTCTCCCCTGTTTAAGGTTATCAATAGAAATCACACAAAATAAAACATGGAAAAGAAAATAAGATGATACCTTTTTTATTGGACATAACTTAATACATTTCTTGATTAGCTTTCGAAGGTTGCCCTTTTTCCTCAGATCGGAAATAAGCAAATGTGCTAGCTGACCGTGTATATAAGTGAAGACATTCAAGCATTATTATGACAGTCTGACAGGGTGGGAGGAGGGGGGTGGGTAGGAAGTATGCATGGGGACATCAAAGCATATCATTGATATTCTAACAGGGTGGGTGTGGATAGGTGAGGGGAGGGTGATCAACAGACACATACAGCTTTATGGTTTATAATGGGCTAGGAACCCCAGATCCTTGTTAAGTTTTTTCTGTTGGGTGTTAAAATATTCAATCATTCTGACTTCAAAGGTCTTACGTTCTTGTATAGTTTTAAAGTTACCTTTGAGGATTCTCACTGTGAAGTCACTGGTGCAGTGTCCTGGTCCTGTAAAATGTTGCCCAACAGGCGTGGGAACCCTGCTGGCACCAGTATTGTTCATATGATGTCTATGTAAATTGAATCTTGTCTTAAGCATCTGGCCTGTTTAACAATGCTTATTATGGGCCAATGTATAAAAGTCCCTGTAAACAACCTTGTGTGGTTAGAGCCTTGATAGAAGTTACTCAGTTTGAAATAGCGAGTGATGCACAAAGGAAGTCGCATGCAATTTCAGCAAGCAGAAAATTAAGGAAAGTGCCTAGCGCATGTGCAGAACAGTCACTCTTTAAGCGTCGATGCTATATGCATGCCTGGAACTGCGTGTGCTGTGGATGTGCCTCTACAGTGTGCTTCAGCCTTTTTTTTTTTTTTTTTTTGTGACAACTTTTTTATAGTTTGTTTTTGTAGGGTTCTATGATAACTTTCATGACCCGGGGGGTTTATTGTTATGTGCATGTATGAAAGCCATGTGCAGCTTTTATTCCAACTGTGGATGCCATGGACGCGCCTCCACAACATCCTTCTCAACCCTTCTTTTGTTCCAAGACAACTTCTTCAGTACGCTGTTACATAAGGGACATACACACACATGGCATATTTAACCCACATGTGAAAATACTGTTAAAACATGACAGCAGACTTCTCTGCCATCAAGTTGCCATCATGTTATGACAGCTCCATACCTCCTGGAAAATTTTGCTTGTTAAAGTTAGGTGTTCCATTCTGTTCATTGCTCGAAAAGTTCACTTTAATACTAATCAGCTTTTTGTAATACATTTGCATAAGATTCTTGTTGGCTGCTACTGTTAATGATAAAAAAAAACATGCAAAACCCCTTTGTGTATTGCTCACTGAATACATGTAAAACTGGCTAGAGGCAGCCTAAGTTGGATGTTTTGAGCATTGTAAGCTTTGTGTGTTGGCCTTTTGGGCTGAGGAGGCCAGTAATGGGATTTGAACTTATCATCCTTAAATGATAGATCTGGTGCTCTAACCACTTGGCCATCGCCTTCTGCGGAGAGTGGTGCCTCTTAGAATGGAAAAGCCTGAATCCCTGAGGATGGACGTGCAAAATGCATGGACGTGGAGGGGTCAGGGACCACTGACAGGATTTGAACTCCCCACTGCAGAAGAAAAAAGCAATTGTTCAAACCACCCCAGATTGACAACCACAACAGCCTCTCTGTCCATGTCATGAAACATATATACAGACATTGGCATGGCCTGCTATACTGTGAGATGGAGGTGGAGGCAGGAGCATGCCTGTAATGTGAAACAGCTGTATGAAAAATCTGTCAGGTACCTGGCACTCAACCTCCCTCTTTCTCTCTCTTCCCTCCCCTTGTCTCCATACAGATAGAGGAGCTCTGCAAAAGGGCCGCTACCTGTGCCAGCATGATCAGGAATTCCATCAGGGGGTGCGTGCCCACCTGTGTGCCGAGGCAGATGAGTAACATTTTAATATCTATGGACCCTCTCTACTTCTTGTTCATCTCTATGGGAGCCACTAGGTGCCAATGTCTAACCAAAAGGCAAAGGTTGGTCCCTAACCCTCATGCTCAACTCCCAAACTTCAGTAGTCACCTCAGAATATGTCAGGGTCAAATGTGCAGGTGATGGAGAGCACGACTGCAACCAATGTCTCTGTTTCCAACCTTAGTAGTTCAGGCGCAAGCTGCCCCACCCTCTGAACCAGATGCTGCCGCAGGGCCAGGCCCAGTGGCCCAAAGGCAAGATGAGGAGGAGGAGGAGGAGGAGATGGAGATAGTCAATGATAGGGATGAAGATGAGGAGGAGGAGGAGAGAGAGGACACCCACTATACATTTTCTCCTCCCCTGCCTGCCCTCTCTGTACCCCATGTGCCACCACAGGAGCAGCTGCCCCAGCACAAGGAGGGGGATCCAAGCTCTCCAGGCAAGGGCAATGGCTTCTTGCCTGCACACTCCTCTCCAATATAGCCTGTTCTGGGGCAGCTGCAACTTGCCCTGCACCTGCCCCTTGAAGTTATCCTGTATTGGAGAGTGTGGAAGCTAGTCTGGAAGCTATTGACTGAAAGCTAAGGGCCCTGGAACGTGGTCAGGCTAGGCTACAGCATGCTCAAGGGTGCATATTATCAGCCCTTGAGCACACTCGCATCCTAGGCCCTGACCCATCGCAGGACCCTTAGTCCGATCCCCCTCCTGATGTAGCTCCAGATGCTCCTGGGGGGACTTCCCTCTCTCCCTTGCCCACAGTGATCCTCTCCCCTTCCCCTCACCCTTTTTGTTGACTATATATCAAGGTTTGTTTTCTTCCGCTCACCCTCCCCCCCCCCCCCCGACATATTTTTCCCCTTTATGCATATTTTTTGGTTATACTAGTTTTTTTTTATCTATAAATTACGTATATATGTTTGAAAGTTTTTTATTTCTAGGTTATATGGGTGTCCTGTGTTTTCATCTCAATGCTTATGACTGCTCTATCTGATATCAAGGTTCTGAGGCTACTACACAGGTTTCCTGAGTACAGTGAAGGTGGAAAGGGTAGAGGGATAAGAAGTGCTGTCAGTATATCCTGTTGGATGCATGGGTCACCTGCAAGACTACCAATGGGGTTGTTATGTGGAAGAGGTGCAAATCCAAGGGATGGTGTGAACCTGTGTCATGTATGAGCCTATTGTGTATAACCACAAATTATCTGAATGAGTAATAGGTAGTGAGCCCTTTATTGGCCTTCCATAATCACATTATTATAGGAATTGTATGTCACATCATATATCTATATGTGGGATAGCCTTCCTGGCTATATAAGATTATGTTTTAATGTGCAACAATTTAAGCGTTTATTGAAAACTCATCTCTTTCTAAAAGCTTTTTTGGAAGGATGACAAGTAAGTTCTGTAAGGGGGTCTCATTGTTTTAATAGTTCAGTTTTTCTAATGGGCAACAATTCAAGCGTGTACTGAAAACTCAACTGTTTCTAAAAGCTTTTCTGGAAGGATGACAAATGTGTTCTGTAAGGGGGTCTCTTTTTTGATGCTATTAGTTTGATGTTTGATAACTTAATTTATTGTGTTTGTAATGTTGTTATGACTGTTTGCTTTGTAACCTACTTTGGTTGAAGGAGGGATAAAAATGTGAAAAATAAATAATTACTGTCAAAGACATAAGGGAGGACGCATACCCAAACACATAAACTACACAATAGAAGCTGATAGTCAATAACCACGGAATTCTATATACTGTGCCTAAATGTCCGTGCAATAATCAAAGCGTATTTTATAACAGTGTGTGTAGGTTAATTGCTTAAGTAGTCAATCTGTACTGATAATTAATTATCAGCAGTAATTAGCATAAATTAGAATTTATATGCATAACTTGCTAAACATATTCTATAATGTGTGATGCATAAATTCTAAAGTGCAGTGCAAAAATGAAGGTGGTGTTGTGAGTGTGGCAAGGTCGGGTCATGGGTGTTTTAAACATCTTCATGCAGCATTACAGAATATACCTGGAATTAGGTGCTGTTATTTATGCCATGTTTACTTGGCGTAAATGAGTGCCTCTGCCCTTTCGGCACCGATCTCAGCTTTGGGTGTATTCTATTTATGGCAGCTCCATTACAAGATCGAACAACGAATAAAATAATTGACTCATAAGATCGTGAAAGACTCCTGCTGCAGGCCCTGTGAGCTGAAACATAGCTGTGTCGAGTCCTGTTCAACGATCAATAAACATTTTTATTTGGAGTTTCATCTGAAGCATCATCCTCCTTATTTTTCGTCTTCTTTGCTGCTTTGTTGAAAGAAAACAAAGACATATTCTAAAAGAGCTGTTATTGTAGCCATTTCAATGCTATCACCTCCAGGGCAACTCCTCCCAAAGAGACAGCCAATAGCTCCCCTTGCATATTATGTTCACATTGCACAACATCAATTGTAGGCTATACAAATAAGTATGAGTGAACCATCATCTGCGTTAAGTGGAGATGTCCAAACGCATATTCTCATTTAGATGACTTTGGCCCTTAGGTCATTAGAAATCTTCCATCCCAACGCAGGCTGTTACAGAAGACATTGTTACAGACACAGGTGGGGTGATTGTTGCTAGTGTAGGCCATATAACACCTTGCTACCTCACCACCCATCCAAACACAAGGTGACATATAACAGTAGAAATGACATGTGTACACAATGGCCACTATACACATGTTAACCCTGAGCTGACACACAAGCATGGATAATATGGACATGGCCTCATATCTTCAGGGCATGCATTGCTGCATATAATGAACCTCTGCACAATCACAGAATGACACAAGGAGTTGGGCGCACAGTGGCAGTGGAGCTGCCAATTTCCCCATTCGAGGAAGGGAACCCCAGAGCCATTCCTGGTTTTCCAGTAACATCCCAAAGCAATGTAGTATTGCTATTCCCTGATTTCATCCATTGCAATCAGTGCTGCAGGTTCCATAAGGATGAAGGTGGCAGAAATCTAGGACTGGCAGAAGGGAGGGGGGAGGGGGATTGGAATGGGAGGGAGGGTTGGGAGAAAACTACTATATTTTTGAATGCAAGTTGCATTGGAGTATGAGTGTCTGGTGAAAGTGAGCAGCTTGTAAGCCACAGTGAACCTGCAAATAGGTGAGGAAATGTGGGATACAAGTGCAATAAATAGAATAGATAAATAAATAAATAAATAACTTCTGTATGTGAGAACAGACACCATGACCTGTGCCATACACTGCTTTTCCACAGTCCCAGCCAACAGACACATTATCATTGGTCTCCTACAGAGGATTTCATTGGGTTCTCCATCTCTAGTTGATGCATGATGCCACAAGAGCTGCAAATAGGTGCCTTTGGATGAGAGGATGTGCAGCACTGAAATTCCACCTCCACCGCTGTCGTCTTCATCACATACAGCTGTTAGGGTACCATTCCTAAGCTCAGTGAGTTTCATGTCACATATAATAGTAATTGAGATGTTTCAGTCATGGGTCTCTATCATGTACTATCCCTCAAATTGCAAACAGCAATTATGTCAGGTGGATTGTGAGAACCCCCTGCAAACTTGCTGAACCCTATATCAATAGCCGAATGGGAAGAGGTTAACGCAAGTCCCACTATTAGGCTTGCCAAGTGGATTCCAGATCCATCAAACAGTGTTGATCCAGTCTTGGATTTCCCACCCTGCAGCCAAGGACTTGGATTTGTGATTTTCCCATTGCTTCCCTTAGGAAATGCTAGACTACAAGTCTCTGCGTGCATTGGAGGTATATCCAGGACTAGGTCAACACTGTGGGGTGAATCTGGAGCCACTTGGCAAACAGACTTCTTCAGCAGACTGCCACTATCAGAGAGATGCATGAGCTGAGGTAACCTGCCCACTGTTCCTACCTGGGGCAGGTCTGAGGAAAAGTAAAGGAAAAAACCCTGGAGAGCATCAGGGGTCACACATAGGCACAAATAGCATGAGACATATGACAGAGGATTACCCAATCAACACTGTCGGAGAGGACAATGAAAAGAGATCCAAGCTGGCTTGGTTTCTTTTGGTACATGCTGAGTATGCTCAGATACCTGACAGTGCAATGTGGGAAAAGATGACCTAGTCCTGGTTATGTGACTCAATAGTGGCACAACCTCCTGATAAACACCAGGCTGTGAGATGATCTCAGCATGACAAACCTATACATCTACTGAGGAGAGTGACACTCAGAGTTGCTTTGCTCTCACAAACACTATAATGTGGGAAAATGACTTTTGACTCCTAACTCGTCACCTGCTCATAACCTTTATCTTGCCTTCCTCTCTTCAATAGTCCCTTTCCCTATGTGTCCTTCTGTCTGTCCTACCCTTATCCCTTATTGGTCCTGTCTGTCTGTCCTGATTTAGATGGTAAGCTCTTTTGAGCAGGGACTGTCTTTTCTTCATGTTCAATTGTGAAGCGCTGCGTACGACTGGTAGCGCTATAGAAATGATTTATAGTAGTAGTAGTAAAATGACAAGACAAGCATGACACACTGAGTACATACTTCACAGCAGGACCCCATCATTCAACTTACCTATTAGCCAGCCATGACCATGCCTGTCCTCCTCAAAGTGCTGCTATGGGGCAGAGTGATGCAGGATATAGGAATTGTGGGTTGACCCTGGGGACCTGGCTAGCACATTCAGGATTTGCAAGTTTGTATCACAAACCACCTGCACATTTAGGGAATGAAAGCGCTTATGGTTGCTATATATTGCTTCCCTTTCACTGGGTGGTATAAGCGCAACATATGTGCAATCAATTGCTCTCATCACTTGTGGTAGCTCTGTGAGTTCTGAAACTGGTCACTCAGGGCCTCCCATTATTGCCTAGTATTAGGGAAATGAAGGTAGTCCCTAAGTTGGTGCATCATGGCCCACAGTACCTGGTAGAGGAAGCGAGACATGGAGGAGTTGTCCATGCCACCAACTTTGGCCACAGATGGAGGAAAGCTGCTGGAGGCAAAACAATGTAACTCTCAACAGCTTAGCCAGACTGGGTATAGCGTGAGACCTGTCTGTGAGGGGATCTAGATCTGCCCTTAGGTGCTAGTATAACTTCATTATGGCTGCTGAGCTCAGTGGGTACAGGGCAACCACACGGTCCATACGCTGTCCTTGCAGCATTGTGAGGACTGCGAACACCCGTGGGGGCCGGTGGTGTTGTTCCTGCCCCTGTGGCTGGCGCTGCCTCTGCATCGGCTGCTGCTGCTTTTCGCTGAAGGTGTATGTAGGTGGAGCCATTGACTAATCCTGCTTTTTCTGTTACCGGCGAGTAGGTATGCGCTGCTGCACACTATGAAATCTTTCACGTTAAATGCCCCAAAATCCCTTAACTACACCTATTTTCATGGTGCTAGGAGCTCCTGTGCTACCTCGTGCTGTTACAAGAAATGATTTACTTGGGGGAAAGTGCTCTAGAGCACTCGCTACTGTTTATAATTTAAGAGCAGGCGCTGTATTTATAAGTTTTAGGATATTAATTTCTCCACCAATCACCAAAGGTGATAATTGCAATAAATTAAATATTATCTCTGTTGAAATGCAGTATTCTGTACTGCAAGATTAACCTTAACAGATACCATATACTCAGAACACAAAGAGACTATATTTTTAGCTTCAAAAGGGTTCATTTAATATATAAATAATATTGCAAACGAGAGATAGCTTTTAAAAGGATCTTAGAACAGAGAATTTGTGCATAAAATAGAACAAAGTAACAGGTAGGTTAACTTACAGTCCATGTTACAAAAGCATGCTGTGGTCCATTGAAGATTGATGAGCCATGAGGTAGAGGCAGGTGGACTGCAAGACAGGTCCCAAGAGTGAGCATCAGGTTCCAAGAGAGAGCAGCAGGTCCCAAGCGAGCTTCCCAAGAGAGAGAGCTGGGCTGTTTCCAGGCTTTTTATAATGTTCCCTGAGTTGTAGTTTGCAGGGGGTCACATGCCATCAGCCCTTTGTCTTTACATGTGCTGAATTCTTATCTGAAAGGGGGAGCACTGAGTCCTTTGTGGCACGTGGTTTATGGCTTCCTGTTTATCCTTTCATTCTGAGTCAATAGCTGGAGTTATACCTTCCCAGACTCTCTGTCTGCTTCAGTTTTTTGTTCTCTAGAGATGTCTTGGTGACCCTCCCAGCCAGCTTTTGTCTCTGTTAAGTGTTTGTAATTGACTGGCCCTGCTATCAGAGGGTCCCAGGAAAAAGGGGAAAGAAGGTATTGAAATGCAGTTTCAATACATCTTTTAAAGGCTGCATTTTTATATTGGTATATCTGATTCAGCATAATCTGCTCAATAATTCTGACACCATGTTACATATTTAATTCTGACAATTGGCTTATACCATAACATTGCGACAAGGAATAATGCACACCTGTGATACCACCCTCTCATAGACACACCTGCACCACGCCTACAAAACATCCTTTTATCCTCCCAGGTCTGCCCATGTCCACAATAGGCATTAACGTGTACTGATGCCAATTTTAATGCATCATCAGGTTTTGTGGCACTGTGCAGGTGGTTAACGCGTGCCAATCCACGCATTAGCGCCTAAACTCCATTTGCACCAATGAAAATGTGGCCTAAATCCCTGCACGTATATTTAAGCTCATTGGGCCATATTCTATAACCACATGCGTAAATTTGGGAATGCCCACAGAACACCCATTTCCCCACCCATAACCGTGCTCCTTTTGAACTACATGCATTAGAATTTAGGCACAGTTCATAGCTAAATATGCTTAGCGAGTTGTGTGTGTAAGTTATAATTATTGCCAATTAGTGCTCATTATTGATAAGTACTGTTAAAAATGCTGATTGGCTTATTAAGCTAATTAAGTTACACGCATTGTTATATTATATGCCTGGATTTCAGCGCAGATCTCTAGGCGTTATATAAAATCTGGCAGTTAGCGTATAAGTGCTTGGCACACCACTGTCCTGGCCATGCCCCTCCCACATCTGTCTCGCAGTTACATGCTACAGAATTTAGGCACCAACTTTATAGAATAGTGCCCAATGCGCAGTTATACGCGTAACTACAAATTAGTGACAATTCCAATTATTGCTGATTGTTTGTTAGTACTTATTTGCACGCAAATAAGCAATTATCTTATGCACATAACTGTTACTGTTCTATAACCTATGTGCATAAATGTGCACTCAAGGTGTGTAAATCTGCATGCCACATTATAGAATGAGGGGATTGGTGGATACATCCTACAATTGAGACATTTAAGAGGAAGGCTTTACAGGCAGTGACTGAAGAGATGATGATACAAGTGGAAAACAATCCTAAGGTGTGTTTATTCGGAACAGTAGAAAGAGACAGGATCAAATGGAAAAAGAGGCTCTGGAGAATGGGGATCTCTGCTGCTAGGTGTGAAATGAGTTTGTTTTCTGAACTTGTGAAGCTTACATATAAATAGTAACAAAATAACATAAGTGATGGCAGGTAAAGACCTGAATGGTCCATCCAGTCTGCCCAACTGTCACATTCTTTATTAATTCATGATTAAATCAACAATGAATGTGATATTATATAGTTGATCATGGTCTTTCTTTGGTGTTTCTGGGACATAGACCATAGAAGTCCATTCGGCTCTGTCCTTATGTTTCAACTGCTGGATTTGCCATCAAAATCCACTCCAGCCTATCCGAATCCATCTTGTCATTTTAGAGACACAGACCGTACAAGTCTGCCTGGCACTGTCCTTATATTCCAAATTACTAGAGTATCCGTTGAAGCCCTCTCTAGCCCATCCTAAACTGGATTGCTATATGCAGAACCCAGTCTGCAAAGCACCTTTCTTAGTTTTTACAGCCAGAGTCACCATCTAAGCATCACTTGACATGCAAACACATATGCAACCATTTAAGATTTGTTTTTTTTTATATACCATTCATTTTCTATCTGTCTGATATTGTTAATGCTGATAATAGTTTTTGGTCCTTTTCTGTGGTATCCAAATTTTCTCTACCTCCTACTATGTTCTTTCAATGGATGCAACTTACTCATAGTGTGAAGGCATCTGTTGAGCTGGCATTGTTGTCATCTCAGCTGCCTTCTTTATTTGCCAACGCCCAGACACTAGTATTAGCTGGGCACACAGCTTAATCTATTTATAAAATTTTTATTAACGCAACACACAACTTCAATACTGCCCTTCAATATAATTGGCAGCTTGATACAGAGTCTGTGGTAGATGAAAATATGTGGTTCTGTTTCTGGTCTAAAGTTATGAAACCTCTTTCCTCTGCAGCGGTTTTGCAGTCTATGTTTTTTTTATATCATAAAACCAATTGGACTCCTCGAAAACTTGCTACTGCTGGCCTGAGCTCATCAGACAAATGTTGGCACTGTTCGCTGCAAGTGGGTACTTTCTCTCATATGTTATATGAGTGTCCTCCGATCTTTCAATTCTAGAAGGCTGTTTGGAATATTATACAAAAACTTTTGCCCATAACTGATGACCTGACTTATTCAATTGTAATTTTTAAGTCCGTTCATGCAACTTTTGATTTGACCTCCCCACAATCAAAACTATTGGACATTCTCCTCACTATTGCTCAACGGCATATTTTGCAAAACTGGAAAAACGCACAGTTGCTGAATATTCATTTCTGGTGGAATACAGTCCTGCAGCATCAGAAGTTTGAGCTCGCCATGGCTGCAAAAAGTCGGATGATAGTATCTAAGAAAATAATTTGGTCTATTTTGGACAACTACCTCCAAACTATTCAGGCCACACCTTAAACCAGTACAAAGGACTTATTTGTTAAACACCTGGATGCTTTCCCCTCCTTTTTTCTCTTCTTTCCTTTCTCTTTTTTTTTTTCTTTCCCACCTGTTGTGTTTCTTGCTTCCTATGTTTTTCCATCATTGTTTTCCTGTTATTTGTATTCTTTGAAAATTAATAAAATATTTGGAGAAAAAAAAATAATACCATTCATTTTCTAATCACAGATTCTCTGTGTTCATCCCACACCTTTTTGAATTCGGCCACCAATTTTATTGTCTCCACCACCTCCCCTAGGAGGGCATTCCAAGCATCAACTACCCTCTCCGTGAAAAAGAATTTCCTGACATTACTCCTAAGCCTACCACCCCACAACCTCAGCTCATGTCCTCTAGTTTTACAATTTTTCCTTATCTGGAAAATATTTGTTTCTATATTAATACCTTTCAAGTATTTCAATGCCTGTATCATATCTCTCCTGTCCCTCCTCTCCTCTAGGGTATACATAGTCAGGTCTTCTAGTTTCTTCTCATAAATCTTTTGGCACAAGCTCCATTCATTTTTGTCACTTTCCTCTGGACCAATTCTAGTCTTTTTAAATTCTTAGCAAGATATGGCATCCAAAACTGAACAGGTGGGGCATCACCAGTGACTTGAAAAGGGGAATCAACACCTCCTTTCTTCTGCTGGTTACGCCTCTCTCTATTCAGCCTAGCATCCTTCTGGCTACAGCCAGCACCTTGTTTTGTCACCTTCAGATCCTCAGATACTATCATCCCAAGGTTCCTCTCCCTGTCTGTGGATATCAACCTCTCACACCGCCTAACACATATAGCTCCCTTGGATTTCTACTTCATAAGCGCATCACTCTACTCTTTTTTGCATTAATTTTAATTGCAAACATTAGACCATTCTTCTAACTTTTGCAAATCCTTTTTCATGTTTTCCACTCCCTCTGGGATGTTCACTCTGTTACAAATCTTGGCATCATCCACAAAAAGGCAAACCTTGCCTTCTAATCCTTCAGTAATGTTGCTTACAGATGAGGGGAAATAGGATAATGAAGGAGAAAATGGAAACAGGTAGATCAAGTAGTGGGTTAGGGCAGGGGGGAGGATAAACCTAAGTAGGAGCAAAGTTGCTATGTAGGTTAGAAATGAGAGGGACACAGAAGAAGGGGGATAGAGAGGGTGGGGCTACTACAGGCAGATCTTATTCTGGTGTGAACAGGACACACTGAAGGAACAAGAGTGTGGCAGAAGATAGAAAGAGTATTGAACAAACTGAGACTGAGATCTCAATATGAGGGTAGGGGAAGGCAACTGAATTGTTACATTAAGATCTGTTATTATAAAGATGAGTTAACTTGTAGTTCATTTTGTTGGTAATATGCTGGATCACATACAGTACTTTTATAACTCAATAAATAATTAAACTCAATAAATAATTAAACTGGCTCCCTATCCGTTTTCGCATCCTGTTCAAACTTCTTCTACTAACCTATAAATGTATTCACTCTGCTGCTCCCCAGTATCTCTCCACACTCGTCCTTCCCTACACCCCTTCCCGTGCACTCCGCTCCATGGATAAATCCTTCTTATCTGTTCCCTTCTCCACTACTGCCAACTCCAGACTTCGCGCCTTCTGTCTCGCTGCACCCTACGCCTGGAATAAACTTCCTGAGCCTCTACGTCTTGCCCCATCCTTGGCCACCTTTAAATCTAGACTGAAAACCCACCTCTTTAACATTGCTTTTGACTCGTAACCACTTGTAACCTCTCGCCTCCACCTACAATCCTCTCTTCCTTCCCATTCACATTAATTGATTTGATTTGCTTACTTTATTTATTTTTTGTCTATTAGATTGTAAGCTCTTTGAGGGACTGTCTTTCTTCTATGTTTGTACAGCGCTGCGTATGCCTTGTAGCGCTATAGAAATGCTAAATAGTAGTAGTAGTAGTAGTAAAATAATGATAATTTATTATTAAATATTATTAACCCTGAGTAGAAATTCTTGTAGCTTTCCAGTACTTTGATTTTAAAAGGTGGGTTAGAGTGACTCTCCTAAAATATACAAGCTTGTGTCTAGTAAAGTTCTTATATTATACCCCATTTTCTTTTATAATCAAGGAAAATACATGGAAATTTGCTGGCTCATGTCATGCCTCTTTTACTACTGACAATAGTGCATTAAAAAAACTTAACATAAAGTCTATTTCAGATCATTGAGGAATGTAAAAAAAATGGCATCTTATAAAATATTCCCTTATTAACTTTAATGACAACACAATCTTCATTTTCATCCAGTTACCAATCACAAACTAGTACTGTATATCAATGACGTATTTTCAGACGCCATACTGAGTTCAAAGAGAATGTGGACCCTGTCACACCTACTACAGAGGATGAAACCGTAGTATAACATTTATCATTTATCATTCTCCATACTGTCTGTATAGGTTTGGCACTGTAGAACTCTAAAAGAATTTGAACACCGTGATGGTTTCTATGCTGTCACAAAAATATTTGTGCTACAAACCAGTAATATGCCCAGTAGATGGTACCTAAGGCATACTGGCATGGGGGGGGGGGTATCTTCTTGGTGGTGTCTTTACCCTTTACTGACGAAGACTGTGCCTGAATTTAAGAAAGCATGGGACAGACACATGGAAAAGGAAGAGTTAGTGGGTACTAAGGAAGGGCAGACTGGAAGAGCCATTTGGTCCTTATCTGGCATCATGTTTTTATGTTTCTATCGACAACTGTGTTAATTTCATGTGGATGTCTAATAGCTATATTGGTCCTAGAAAATTTGGATTATTTGCAGTCTCTTTTAGACCTAAATAATTATCTAGGTGAGGACTATTCACACTCCACAGACCTGCAAGTTTATTTTGAAAAGGGAAGATTCACAAGGGGCTGTTTTTTAAAATGTGGGCCAGTGCACACTCTGCATTGAAGCAGGTACAATGTACCTTTCTTCATGCAAACAAACACATGTCGTGAGATGGTGTACTGCAGGGATTGGGACAATTTTCAGAGGGGCTTTTTATTAGATAAACATACATTTACCTGCATACATATTTTTAAAAACTGCCCCCTAAATATGTTGACGTATATAAGCTTTCAAGATTATCCTGGTTCCTTCTCCTAAGTGTGAAGAAAGAAACATAAGAGTAGCCATACTGAGTCAGACCAATGGTCCATCTAGCCCAGTATCCTGTTTCCAACAGTGGCCAAGCCAGGTCACAAGTACCTGGCAGAAACCCAAATTGTGGCAACACTCCATACTACAAATCCCAGGGCAAGCAGTTGCTTCCCATGTCTGCCTCAATAGCAGAATATGGACTTTTTTCCCAGGAATTTGTCCAAACCTTTTTTAAACCCAGATAGGCTAATCGCTGTTATCACATCCTCCGGCAAAGAGTTCCAGAGCTTAACTATTTGTTGTGTGAAAAAATATTTCCTCCTATTTGTTTTAAAAGTATTTCCATGTAACTTCCTCGAGTGTCTCCTAGTCTTTGTATTTTTGGAACGAGTAAAAAAATCAATGTACTTCTACTCATTCTACACCACTCAGGATTTTGTTGACCTCAATCATATCTCCCCTCATCCTTCTCTTTTCCAAGCTGAAGAGCCCTAACCTCTTTAACCTTTCCTCATAGGAGAGGAGTTCCATCCCCTTTATCATTTTGGTCACTCGTCTTTGAACCTTTTCTAATTGCACTATATCTTTTTTGAGATACGGAGACCAGAGCTGAACGCAATACTCAAGGTGCGGACACACCATACAGTGATACAAAGGCATTAGAGTGTTTTCGGTCTTATTCACCATCCCTTTCCTAATAATTCCTACCATCCTATTTGCTTTTTTGGCCACTGCCGCACACTGAGCAGAAGATTTTAGCGTATTATCTATAACACCACCCAGATCTTTTTCTTGAGCACTGACCCCCAAGGTGGACCCTAACATCAGATAACTATGATTCAGATTATTTTTTTCCAATGTGTATCACCTTGCATTTGTCCACATTAAGTTTCATCTGCCATTTGGATGCCCAGTCTTCATAAAATTTCAACTATGTTAATGAATGTTCAGGTGGCTCAAATATCTTTATACAATCTTCTTTTTTTTTAATGGTTCAATTCAGGGGCGTAGCCAGACACCCAAATTTGGGTGGGCCTGGGCCCAAGATGGGTGGGCAGAAGAACTCCGCCTTGTCCCACAAGTGATTTCTTGACTGCATCCATATGGTCTCTCAAACATATACCCTTCCCTGAATACCTTTTAAATAGCAGATTTTCACCAACAGCCTTTCCTCTGATGCAACTTCCTGTTTCCGCATAGGCGGGAATACATAAGAGGGAAGGCTGCGGGGCCGGTGCGAACAGTATGTATCAGTTGCTGCTTGCTGCAGGCAAAGATCTGCTATTTAAAAGGTATGCAGAAGGGACAGTTGGGAGTTTTCGGCTGGTGGGGCTTGGGAATCCCTGCCAGCCACATTATAGTTGTGTTGCTACTGGGTGAGCCTGAACCCAAAGTGGATGGGCCTGGGCCCACCCAAGCCCACCCTTGGCTACGCCACTGGTTCAATTAAAGAATCAAATTAACTTTGAAATGTATAGTGCACGTTGTGCTACTAGACAGAACACATTCTTTACACACTACATTTCCAGACCCACTGTGTCTCCAACCTGGGCCATTTTAAATGAAAGTAGTATACTGTCATAGTTACACACAAATATACATACTGCAAAGCTCTTGCTGTTTTAATCTGGTGTCTATAAAGATTCAGCATTTACGAGACTAAAAGCTGCTTCCTGTCTGGTTTTGTTTCTGTGGGACCTTTCAAATAATGAAGGGCATAAATACAGCAAATCTTTTATGCCATCATGATATCAATTACAAAAGAGCAGGCCACACAAATGATCTTATTACTGGAGCATTATTAAGATTACTGAGTTGTACTAATTTGATGCAAAAGCTTGAAGTGTATTGTACTTAATTACTAAACTCCTTAGTGGAGCTGAAGGCCTAAGGGATAAGCAGAGACCAGCTGCCAACAAACGATCCCCTTACATCTCTAAAAGTATTGTTTATTTTATGCAATTTGTTCATGGTTTTAAAAGCAAAGCAGTGGAATAGGGACTTTTTCATGCTAATGCCCTGCTCCTACCAATTGCCCTGCCTGGGATCAAACCAAATATTTTAGAGCAGATTTACTAAAATTCCTTTGTAAATCTGACCCAAATTTGATTTGTATCACTGCATAATTTTCTCATTCCAGATGCATTCAACTTGAGAAAAACAGGACAGGGTGAAGAATAAAATCACAAATGCTTCGATGCATTCATACTAACATGCACGAATGAAGAATAAAACGTTTAAGAAAAAAACATAGCTCTGAGCCTGGGGTTTTGCTCATCACTCATGTTCTCTCTCTGGTTCTTGAGAGGATGAGCTCCTCCAGCGTCAGGTTGGAGAAAAAAAAAATACAGAGTGTGATGACATTTAATAAAAGGAGGCAGCCGAAGTAGCTGGGTGCATCACTTGGCAGTAGATTTTGAACTTGGCTGACCGGAGTATTGGGAGCCAGAACAGAGATTTCAAGACAGGGGACAATGTATACATTTACTTTGCATTCAGCAGCATTCAAGTGGCAGTATTTTGGATGAGCTGCAGATGTCATTTTATAAGGGGTTGATATTTAAAAGCACATACCCACACAGCAGGTGTTGCTGTTACCCAGAGAAATGCTGCTGAGACATAATTTTTTTTTGTTACATTTGTACCCTGCACGTTCCCACTCATGGCAGGCTCAATGCGGCTTACATATTGTATACATGTACTTATTTGTACCTGGGGCAATGGAGGGTTAAGTGACTTGCCCAGAGTCACAAGGAGCTGCCTGTGCCTGAAGTGAGAGTTGAACCCAGTTCCCCAGGACCAAAGTCCACCACCCTAACCACTAGGCCAGTCCTGGATAGTGCTGCTGAATATCTTTATGGACTGCCTCAGCACTATGCAAATAATGTAGGGGCAGTCTGGAGGTGGAGCTAGGGTGGAGAAACAAGTTATCCACTACTATTATTAAGCCTTGGACTCCTTCCTGCTTTAGCAAGAAAAAGCTTCACGAAGACAAGATCAGGGGAAGGGAAAGTGGATGATTTTTCTTTGAAAGTTGCTACTCTACTTTCCAGTGTGTTCAAAACTACCAAAGTCAGTGGGCCTATTGACTTAGTGTGTGAAGGAGCTGGTTTGACTTCCAGGTCAGGTTTTCTGGTTCCTGGGTACAGGGGATGCTGCAAGGGACAAGCAAGAATGGCAACTTCCTGGGTATTAAGCAATGTATAGAGGGAGATGGTAATCTATAAACCTGAAATGAACTAGAAACTAAAAGCAAGGGAGGCACCAAGGACTGTTGTAAGAATAAAGGCTAAGGGGTCCTTTTACAAAGCCACAGTAGAAAGTGGCCTGCAGTAGTGTGCGTATGTTTTTTAGCTGTGCTAGGCCATTTTTTTACTGCGGCTGGGATAAAGGCTATTTAATGGACCTGGAAATGGGTCTGCACTAATATTAAAACTAGCACATACCTGCTTCAACTCTTGGCAGCCATTTTGAATCTCGAGACCGTCACACAGCAACAGAATGCAGGGCAAGGGCAACGCTCCGGGCAGGAAAGAGGGGGCTCTTTCCTGCCCCGAAGAGGTCACTAGACCACCAGGGCAGTAGATAGTAAGTAAGGGGAAGGGAGGTTAGGATAGGCCCACCGCCCGCCCATTTGTCCAGAAATCCGGACAAACGGGCGGACTGGCAAAACCTGCCCGGACATGTCTGGGTAAATCCGGACGTATGTTAACCCTACTCTAAGTGAATGAGAAAATTGTCCATTGATAAAAAAGAGAAAATAAAACTTTCTTTAGATATTTAAAGAGAGAAATGAAAAACCATAAGGAATATATAAGATTAAGGGAGAGCGACACATTACTGTCTACTTACTCTTTCCCTGCTGCCTCCAGAATTGATTTGCTCATTACAAGAAAGGAATTTTCCTTCTGCTTTGTGAAAAATTGTTTTGATGCCTATTCCCAAATTAAAAGTATTAGACTTGTCGTTACCCTTATATTTTTGTCCGGTAGCAAGAATTCCATGGTTAGTGAAGCTGCTGGAATCTTTAGTTGCTTCTCAAACTATGCAGTTTTTGGATTCTTTTCAAAGTTTGCATAATTCTCAGCATGGGTTTAGACCCATGCATAGCACTGAATTCCTTCTTCTTACTTTGGTTTCAAAAGTTAAATATGTATTAAGTCAGAAAATGTCTTCCGTTCTTTTGCAATTTGATGTTTCTGGAGCATTTGATACAGTGGATCATGCCTTGCTTATAGAAAGGTTAATTGAGCTTGGTTTTGGAGTAGTTTAAAGTTTTTTTTTCACCAAACTGAGTTATAGTGTGAAGAAGAATGCTGACTTTTCTAAATCTTGGACCCCAAAATATGGAGTCCCCCAGGGTTCTCCATTATCTCCAATTCTTTTTAATGTGTTTATGAGTTGCATGGGTGCTTTTATGGATTTTTTACAATGTCTGGTTTTATTCTATGTGGATTCTATTTTTATTTTGACTACACTAGGTTTTGATTGTGAGTGAGATCATTGTTTAATTTTGGATAGTATAGAGGGAACTCGAAGGTGGGCTTTTGAAAATGTATTAAAACTGAATACCACCAAAACTAAATTGTTGTTTTTTGGTATTTCAGTCTCAATTATTCTTAAGCCTATAAAATTGAAATCTGGTGAGAAATTGTCTTTCAATGTTTCTTCAAGGGTTTGGGGGTTTGTTTTGGATTCTGAGCTGACTATGGAAAAACAGGTTAATAATTTGAGCAAGAAGGATTTTATAAATTACGTCAATTAAGAACAGTGAGGTCATTATTTTTACAGGAGGATTTTCAGGTCCTGGTGCAGGCATTGATTTTGATCCAGCTTGATTAGTGTAGTGTTCTGGATTACAGCAGAAATTTCTATATAAACTTCAACTTCTTCAGAACACAGTGGCTAAATTGATCTACAGATGTGAAAAATTTGATTGGGCATCCCCTTTGCTGTGTAAATTACATTGGTTGCCCGTTGAAGCCCGGGTGGAATTTAAGGTGGCATGTTGAGTATATAAAATTATTTTGGGAAACTATCTGTTATTTAATTGTTAACTTTCTCTTCCTCGAGATTGAGTACTTGTTTTAGTTCTATACTTACATTGGGGTTTCCGTAGGTTAAGAATATTAAACTGAAATGATTTCATGTCAGCATCTCGTTATAGTCCTGATGAAGTATTCTCTCCTAGTTACTATGATAACACATTCTGAGCCGTGACCCCTGAGGAAAGCATAACAGCCAAAACGCGGACCGTGTCAGGTCCAGGTGACTTATGTGATCTTATAAGAAGAATAAACTTTTCAAAAGATATTGGACTTCTGTTTGTTCTTTGGAACATTCCTCCACTCTGTTTGTTGCTTGCACCTTTGCAGATTAGGTCTTTAATTATTTTCAGTTTCGTAAAGGTTTGAAGACCTTTCTTTTTAGTAAATTTTATGATCTTAATTAGTGAATTTTAATTTTGATTTCTGCTTCTTTCTTAAGGGCAAATTAGTTGTCCTTAAGGATTTGCTTTATGTTACCTGCTTCGATTCCTGAGTAGATATAAGCAGGATATAAATACCAGAATAGTATAGTTGAGAAGAGTATTTATTATTACAGTTGCTTCTTATACCACTGTTGTTGTGCACAACTCCATATCACAACAGTTTACAATAAAACAAATAATCAACCTGCACAGTAACCTAGTTGCAGCAGGTGGAAACAGATATTTTAGACATCTTACGGGTCTTTTTACTAAGCTGTGGTAAAAATAGACCCTTACATGGTTCTTTCCCATGTGCTAAGACCATTTTTGCCGTGGCTGTAAAAAAAACAACAACCCGTTTTTCTATTTCTTTTTGCATTCATGGCCACATTTGTGGCCATTTTCAAAAATTACCACTGGAGCACCTGTTTTGTAGGCAGAATGGGGGTCTTTTGCAAAGCGTCGGTAAGCCCAACACGGGCTTACTTAACGTTAAATCAGAACTACCGCTGGCCCAACGTAGCCACCGGCAGTAGTTCTGCCCCAAGTGCATGCTATTTCTGGGCGAAAAAAGAAAACCCCTGGAAATGGCTTGTGCGGTGGTAACCTGGCGGTAATTGGGCATCATCATGCACTGCCACCGGGTTATCGCAGGAGCCCTTATCATCACCGTGGTATGGGCTCCCTGCCACATGGCCACATGATAAGAGTTCTCTTGTCACATGGCCATGTTTGTCTGGGGTCTTTTTACTGTAAATAGGGCCCTGGTGTGTGGGAAAAATGGCTCCCACCGATAACGCAGGGCCCTTTTTCATCATTTTGGTAAAAGGACCTAAGAGTGTTATCCGTGCACTCATCAGTTAGCTGGTTAGCGCAGGAATGTCCACTCTCTGCTCTCAAGACACACCTAAAAAATGCAAAAAATTATTTAGTGCAGAGTTAGCATGCACATATTCAAAAACTACCATGTGCTGCTGTAGCATATCTCTCAATATTCCATTTTTTGATGCATTAGGTGCACATTACCACTAATAGTTGAGCCCAACACGGGCTTACCGCTTGCTAAAATGGAAGTACCCCCAGCGTGTGCCATTTCCAGCGCTACAAAAATATTTTAATTTTTATAGCACCAATGTGTACACAGCAGTGCCGTGTGCCACCTGGTTACCACTAGGTTAGCGCGGGATCCCCTATCGTCACCTCAATGGATAGCGGTAACTACTCCACCCCGAAATTGGTGTGCGGCAAGAGCTTCACTTGCCGCACGGCCATTTCTTTAAAAAAAGAAAGACCTACCTTTTTACCTGCTGCAGTAAAAGGGGGCCTTGAGGGGCATCAAACACACTCGCAGCGTCCAGCATAGGCCCCCTTTTGCTGCAGCTTCATAAAAAGACCCCTATCGGAATTCTAGATGTTCCCTGAATGTATCGATTCAGATTTCTATGTTCTTTCTAAAATAGGACTGCGCAGCTATGATTTTATGTTTACTTGCTGCTATTATGTGTCTGATTTTTTTGTAATGTGTACCATTTTTATCAGATATGTAATTTGAAAAGCTGGTTATAAATAGTAAATCAAATCAGTTCTCATTTGTTCCACATAATGGATTTTTGATTTGTTCTACAGATATTGAAATGATTTCCAAGTCTTTTATCTCTGTTCTGTCTTTCCATGTGCTGTATTTAGCAGAAATAGATTTGTAGTTGAATTCCTTTCCAAACTGGATGTTTTGTTGTTAAGTCGTGCTGTGTATTAACATTATATTTTTCTTGGGAGCAATGTCCCCTAAAGGCTTAGTTTTACACTTAGAAAAACTATAATATGAGAAGTAAACTATATACACTATCAAATACAAAAAAATTAGTTTGCAAACATTGGGAAGAAATGCAATACGCTTCAGCATTCAATATCAACAAAGGAAACCTCAAATCTCCAGGCAATGCTCAATGTTTCAACAGCGTTATTCTACCATATGTAGACACCAATTTGATCATAGGTTTCAAATAAATACAGGGGAAAAAAGAACAGTAAAAAAAAAAATCAAAACATGGAGAAAAACAACTGTTCCAAAGAAACCGAGGGGCCCTTTTACTAAGCCACGTAAGTGTCAATGCGTGCCAAAATGGAGTAACCACACAGCTACCGTGTGGCTCTTGCAGTAGTTTCATTTTTGCCACATGTTCGATACGTGCGGTTGAAAAATAAGTCTCTCGCCTACTGCCCGGTTATCACGTTAGACTTTACCACTAGGTCAATGGCTAGCGGTAAGGTCTCAGACCCAAAATGGACGCATGGCAATTTTCATTTTGCCACACGTCCATTTTTGTAAAAAAAAATTTTTAAGGCCTTTTTTGCAGGTGCGCTGAAAAATGATTCTGCGCGCGCCCAAAACCCATGCCTACACTACGGCAGACCATTTTTCAGAACACTTTACTAAAGGGACCCCCATGTAAACTATTGTTCAGTGTAATTGCAAAACCCCACAATGTAAAATATGTTCCAAAAGAGACTGCACAAATAAGAAATACGTGAAAAAATTAATTCAACCACTTATCTTCAAAATGTGTCTGTCAATAAACTTTTTTAAAATTTATTTCTACAAGGTCATCAATTTTTTTTTATTTTTTAGTCGTCTTCGCTGTTTTGTTCTTTGTCAGTCAGAATTGCCACATTACTTCAAAGAGCAAGTTGAAAATCCTCTCACATGAGCCACTCTCTGCTTTTAAAAATGGCTTGTTGTTCAAACACATTTCACAAATTCCAATAAAAAGCCAACGCTGTTGAAACATTGAGCATTGTCTGGAGCTTTGAGGTTTCCTTTGTTAATATTGAATGATGAAGTGTATTGCATTTCCTCCCAGTTGGGTCCTTTTACTAGGCTGTTGGAAAAGGTCCCTGCGGTAGCGGTGGTCGCCATTTTTCCTCATTTACCACAGCCAGTAAAAGCTCAAAAAAATAGCTACGCAGTGAAACAACTCTTACTGTGTGGTCATGCAGTGGGGAGCCTTTACCGCCACCCATAGAGATGGCGGTAAGGGCTCCCACGGTAACCCAGTGATAACCAGGCAGCTCGTGCCGGTACCCAGTTACCACTGGGTTACCACCATGCTAACCATTTCTGGTTTTTCCCCCCAGAAATGGAATGCGCTCTACTCAGAACTACCACCGGTGGCCGCATTGGGCCTGCAGTAGTACCAGAAGAGTGAGTGTTAAGCCCGTGTTTGGCTTACTGCCACTCTGTAAAAGGGCCCTAATGTTTGCAAATGAAGGATCCCTTTTACTAAAGCACATCAAAAAATGGCCTGCGCTGGTGTACGCGCATGTTTTGGTCACATGCAAGTCCATTTTTCAGCGCGCCTGCAAAAAAGGCCTTATTTTGTGGCCAAACATGAACATGCGGCAAAATTAAAGCCAGCACACGTCCATTTTTGGCCTGAGACCTGAGTATCACCCATTGAGTTAGCAGTAGTTGTCTCACGCATTAACTGGGTGGAAATCATCAGTGTGCGTATGCTGCCAATTAATGCCGGGTAAGCACCACATGGTAGAAAATTTCTACAGCATGTTTTGGACGCACGTCAAAAATGAAATTACCGCTCAGGGCACGCGGTAGCCGGGCAGTAGTTACAATTTGTCTCATGTTGTACGCAGTGGCATAGCAAGGGCGGGGCGGTGGGGGCGGTCCGCCCAGGGTGCACGCTGCTGGAGGGTACAGAGAGCAGCAGCGCGCCTGTCGGCTCCGCTGGTTCCCTGCTCCCTCTGCCCTGGAACAGGTTACTTCCTGTTCCAGGTGCAGAGGGAGCAGGGAGCCAGTGGAGTCAACAGGCGTGCGGCTGCTCTCTGCACCCTCCAGCAGCCAAGAATGCACCCGAGGGGGGAGGGGGGTTGATGCGCCGGGGAGGGGGTGTCTTGCTGCACCCTGGGGGGACAGACGCCGCTGCACCCGGGGGGGGGGGGGGGGTGCGCAACGGCGATCCGCCCTGGGTGGCAGCCGACCTAGGATCGCCACTGGTTGTACGCGCAATGGCTCCTACGTGCCTTAGTAAAAGGACCCCTAATTTTTTGTATTTGTTAGTTTTGTCAGGAACAAACTTCACTCTTAAACCAAAGTATATTGAGTATGATCTCAGTCTCTCTAACCTAATGCTAGGGTTCATCTTAATATGAATAGGCAACATATCAAGGTACATTTTGAAATTCTTTTTAATCAAGCCAGTGGAGTCCAATACAATTTGGAATATTTATGTATCTTCTCTGTTGTATTTTTTTGGTCTTTGATTTCATTGCTTGTTAATTGAGAATCTTCTTTTGAGCCAAACATTTTACCTGATATTGACTTGGCAGTGAAAATTTTATTTGCAAAGACATTATTGCAATTTTTCCCTTTACCACTAAGTCCTGTTTTCTTGCATTGAGCTCTTTAACAGCAGGAAAGGGAATCTCTCAGGTGATCATAACTTCTTTTTTTCCACAATTCTGTTAACAAATTTTTCACATTTTCTGATAAAGGTATGTTATAGCGTTATAGTGTGTGAAATAAAACCTGCACTTTTGTTTCTTTTAGAAAGAGTCAGACTAGGCTGTTGCCTGTATTGCAATTGCTTCCACATGGACGTAGTTTGGGGAGTGGGAGGGCAAGAATGACGGAAGACAGGGACGAAGAAATAAAAAAATGGAAATAAAATCCTGGGAAAGGACTAAGGGGTCCTTTTAGTAAAGTGCGCCAAAAAATGGGCTGCACTAGTGTAGATGTGTGTTTTAGGCACGCACAGGTCCATTTTTCAGCGCACCTATAGAAAAGGCCTTTCAAAAATTTTGCCGAAAATAGACATGTGGCAAAATAAAAATTGGTATGCATCCATTTGGGGTCTGAGACCTTACCACCAGCCATTGACTTAGTAGTATGGTCTCACACGTTAACTGTGTGGTAATCATCTAAGCATGTAAAATGACGATTACTGCCCATTTTCTGCCACACGCCAGAAAATAAAATTATTTTCCGGGCGCATAGTGGACGCGCATCAAAAATGAAATTACCACGAGGGCCACGCAGTAGCCAACCGGTAATTCCAAATTGACATGCTTTGGGCATACATAGGTGCCTATCCTGCTTATTTTCGAAGGAGAAGGGCGCCCATCTTCCGACACAAATCGGGAGATGGGCGCCCTTCTCTTAGGTGCGGCCAAATCGGCATAATTGAAAGCCGATTTTGGCTGCCTTCAACTGCAGTCCGTTGCAGGAGCGGCAAAAGTTTAAGGGGGCATGTCGGAGGCATAGCGAAAGCGGGACGGGGGCATGGTTAATACATGGGCACCCTTGGCCGATAATGGAAAAAAGAAGGGCGGCCCTGATGAGCATTTGGCCGACTTTACTTGGTCCATTTAGTTTCAGGACCAAGCCTCAAAAAGGTGTCCGAACTGACCAGATGACCACCGGAGGGAATTGAGAATAACCTCCCCGTACTCCCCCAGTGGTCACCAACCCCCCTCTCACCCTAAAAAAAAAATTAAAACATTTTTTGTCAGCCTCTATGCCGGCCTCAAATGTCATACCCAGCTCCATGACAGCAGTATGCAGGTCCCTGGAGCAGTTTTAGTGGGTGCAGTGCACTTTAGGTAGGTGGACCCAGGCCCACCCCCCCTACCTGTTACACTGTGGTGGTAAATGTGAGCCCTCCAAAACCCACCCAAAACCCACTGTACCCACATGTAGGTGCCCCCCTACATGTGGGGGCGCCTCCGTTCGATTATGCGCCTCCATGTGGCTTAGTACAAGGCCCCTTAAGCAAAAACAAGAAGAACTGGAAAATAAGATAATCAAGAGGGGCATAATCGAACAGGGCGCCCAAGTTTTCCTGAGGGCGTCCCCACAGGACGGCCCCATGAAGGGGCAGGGAAACCGCTATTATCGAAACAAGATGGACGTTCATCTTTCGTTTTGATAATACAGTCAGGGACGCCCAAATCTCAACATTTAGGTCGACCTTAGTGATGGTCGTCCCCGGTTTTCGGCGATAATGGAAACCGAGGACGCCCATCTCAAAAACGACCAATCCAAGGTATTTGGTCATGGGAGGAGACAGCATTCGTAGTGCACTGGTCCTCCTCACATGCCAGGACACCAGCCAGGCACTCTAGGGGGCACTGCAGTGGACTTCACAAATTGCTCCTAGGTGCATAGCTCCCTTACCTTCGGTGCTGAGCCCCCCAAACCCCAATATCCACAACTGTACACCACTACCATAGCCCTAAGGGGTGAAGGGGGCACCTACATGTGGGCACAGTGGGGTTTGGTTGGGTTTTGAAGGGCTCACATTTACCAGCACAAGTGTAACAGGTAGAGAGGAATGGGCCTGGGTCCGCCTGCCTCAAGTGCACTGCACCCACTAAAGCTGCTCCAGGGACCTACATACTGCTGTCATGGATCTGAGTAAGACATTTGAGGCTGGCAAAAAAAAAATTAAAATAAATGTTTAGGGTGGGAAGGGGTTGGTGGGAGTAGGGGAGGCCATCCTGATTCCCTCTTGTGGTCATCTGGTCAGTTTGGGAACCCTTTTGAGGCTTGGTCATGAAAAAAAATGGAACCAAGTAAAGTCGGCCAATGCTCATCAGGGACGCCCTTCTTTTTTACATTATCGGCCGAGGACACCCATCTCTTAAGAACGCCCCAGTCCCGCCTTTGCTACACCTCTGACACGCCCCAATGAACTTTGGTCATCCCCGCGACGGACTGCAGTTGAGGGTGTCCAAAATCGGCTTTCGATTGTGCCGATTTGGGCAACCCTGAGAGAAGGACGCCCATCTCCCGATTTGTGTCGGAAGATGGGCGCCCTTCTCTTTCGAAAATGCCCCTGCAAATGTACAAAATGATTAATTTCAGATTTTAGAAAATGAAAAATGGCAGTTTTGAAAATATGCATTATCTGTATTTTGCTCAGTATGAGAGGGTGCATATTTCTGTCTCTCTTTCTTAAGAGTTCCATGCCTCACTTAGGGCTTCTTTTACAAAGCTGTGCTAGCGAATCCCACGCGGCAAATGAGGAATTGAGTGGGCTTTCTCTCATTTGCCGCCCCAAGAATCTATAGCGTGGCTTTGTAAAATAGGCCCTTAGTTAGTTTCCTGGGTGTTCTATTTCAATTTTTGTATGCATATGTGTTTCTAATTTGAAGTTTTGTTTTTTTTTTACTAGGTGATGGTCTGTGTTTCCTATTGTAACCATGGTGACAGATTCTGTTAACATCTGGAGTCTGTGTAAGAATCTGTAATTGTTCATTTGTTCTCTTTTCCCAGCTGGAGGTTACTGGTGTTGTAGAATACTTGCTGTGTTAATTTTACTTAGGTAGGCTCGGTGCAGGTTTGAGCTCCTGGACTTGCTGCTGCTATGATATGGTAAGCGTCTGAGCACCCATTTGCCGGATTTTGAATCACTTCTTAGTGCATAGCAGTGGAAAAAGAGTTTGTAGGGTAGGGAAGAGAAAGCAAGAAGGGAGAATGTCAGAATGAGGAGGAAAGAGGACCCAAAAGAAGAAGTAGTGAGGAGAGAGGGTGGACCAGCAGGAGTTAGAGGATGAGACAAAGTGAATGCTAGGAAGGATGCAGGGGAAGAGTGGGTGAGGAGGAAGGAAAAGGAGAAAGACAATATAGAGAATTCTATATATGGTGCCTAGCATTATGCACTTTTTCTGCTAAAACTGCCCCAAAATGGCAGATTGGTGTGATACTACATTACGCAACCTGTAGTAGACTAGCACCTAAGTGTTTTAACATGAACCTGAAAAGGGGGAGCGTAACAATAGGAGGAACATGGGTGGCAGTGTTTCCCCTCCCCCCCCCCCCCCCCCCCCGGAGCTATCTATGTGGTCCATCTGTAAAAAGTCAAAAGCTGTTCCAGTTGGATAGGCAGTGCCTTAAAAGCTTTTTAATTTACTTGAAAACATCTCATATGTAGACATAGATATCATGAAATAAAACTGAGGAGTCCTTTTACTAAGGTGCGCTGAAAATTGGGCTGTGCTAGTGTAGGCGCGTGTTGTGGGTGCGCATAGATCCATTTTCAGTGCACCTTTAAAAAAGGCCTTCTAAAAATTTTTGCTGAAAATGGATGTGCAGCAAAATAACAATTGGCATGTGTCCATTTTGGGTCTGAGACCTTACCACCAACCATTGACTTAGTGCTAAGATCTCACATGGTAACAGTGTGGTAATTGTCTATGTACATAGAATGACGATTACCGCCCAATTTCCGCTGCACGCCAGAAAATAAAAATAATTTTCCTGCGCGTGTAGCATGGTAGCTGGGTATTAACTCCAAATTGATGTGCGTTGGGCACGCATGGAGGGGCATAATCAAAAGGGACGCCCAGGTTTTGCTGAGGATATCCTCGCAAAATGTCCCGGTGGAGGGGCGGGGAAACCCGTATTATCGAAACAAGATGGACGTCCATCTTTTGATTCGATAATACGGTCGGGGACACCCAAATCTTGAAATTCAGGTCATCCTTAGAGATGGTCGTCCCTAGACTTGGTCGTTTCTGATTTTTGGCGATAATGGAAACCAAGGATGCCCATCTCAGAAACGACCAAATGCAAGCCCTTTGGTCGTGGGAGGAGCCAGCATTCGTAGTGCACTGGTCCCCCTAACATGCCAGGACACCAACCGGGCACCCTAGAGGGCACTGCAGTGAACTTCAGAAATTACTCCCAGGTACATGGCTCCCTTACCTTGTGTGCTGAGGCCCCCAAACTCCCCCAAAACCCACTACCCATAACTGTACACCACTACCATAGCCCTTACGGGTGAAGGGGAGCACCTAGAGGTGGGTACAGTGGGTTTCTGGTGGGTTTTGGAGGGCTCACATTTACCACCACAAGTGTAACAGGTAGGGGGGGGATGGACCTGGGTCCACCTGCCTGAAGTGTACTGCACCTACTAAAACTGCTCCAGGGACCTGCATACTGCTGTGATGAACCTGAGTGTGACATTTGAGGCTGGCACAAAATATTTTTAAAGATTTTTTGTTTAGGGTGGGAGGGGGTTAGTGACCACTGGGGGAGTAAGAGGAGGTCATCCCCGATTCTCTCCGGTGGTCATCTGGTCAGTTCAGGCAACTATTTGTGGCTTGGTCATAAGAAAACAGGATCAGGTAAAGTCGTCCAAGAGCTCTTCAGGGACGCACTTTTTTTTCCATCATGGGTCGAGGACGTCCTTATGTTAGGCACGCCCAAGTCCCGCCTTCGCTACACTTCTGACACGCCACCATGAACTTTGGTCGTCCCTGCAACGGAAAGCAGTTGGAAACGCCCAAAATGGGGTAACCCTGTGAGAAGGACACCCATCTTCCATTTTGTGTCGAAAATTGGGCGTTCTTCTCTTTCGAAAATGAGCCTGATAGTCGCCTACACAGCATAGTAAAAGGGCACCTGAATATCACTAAAACAGCTTCAAGCAGTAATACATGGCCACATTTCAGTGAGGATATCCTGTTTACTGATGGGTTCATCTTGATTAACTGTTGTTGTAATCTGCTTTGGGAAGCCTGGTGTTATAAAGATTGGATATAAAATTAAACTCTCCTTTCATTGGGGCACATGGAATCACCTCATCTCTTAGAATCCCTATGGATAGAAATTCTATGTGTAAAGGGAGAAAGGATAGTGATAGGAGTGTACTACCGTCCACCTGGCCAGGATGAACAGACTGATGTAGAAATGTTATCAGAAATTAGGGAGGCTAACAAACTGGGCAACACAATAATAATGGGTGATTTCAATTACCCTGATATTGACTGGGTAAATGTAACATCAGTGCATGCTACGGATGTAAAATTCCTTGATGAAATTAATGACTGCTTTATGGAGCAGCTGGTTCAGGAAACAACAGGAGGGGGAAAAATTCTTGACCTAGTTCTTAGTGGAGTGCATGATCTGGTGCAGAAGGTAATGGTGCTGGGGCTGTTTAATAACAGTGATCATAATATGATCAAATTTGATATCAGCTCTGAAGTAAGTACACACAGGAAATCCAATACGTTAGCATTTAACTTTCAAAAGAAACTATGATAAAATCAGAAGAAAGGTAAAAAAAAAAAAACAGAAAAACTTAGATGAGCAGCTGCAAAGGTCAAAAATTTACATCAGGCATGGATGCTGTTCAAAAATACCATCCTGGAAGCCCAGACCAGACATATTTCATGCATTAAAAATGGAGGAAGAAAGGACAAACAACAACTGGCATGGTTAAAAAGTGAAATGAAGGAAGCTATTAGAGATAAAAGAAAATCCTTCTGAAAATTGAAGAAGGATCTGACTGAAAATAATAGGAAACAGTATAAGGAATGGCAAGTCAAATGCAAAGCGCTTATAAGGGAGGCAAAAAACACCCCACTCCCTATATTCAGCCAGTGAAAGTTGGCGGTTTTTTAAAAATGATGATTGTCACTGGCTAAATTATCCCCCAGTTGGCACCCATCTAGCTAAGCGGCCTTATTTTAAATGAAAGCTGCTTAGCTAGCAGGTGCCGACACTGAATATTGCTGGTACCCACATAACCTGGGGGCTCTTCCCCAGTGCGCCTCATCGCTGCCCCTGACCTGCCCACTTTTTGTTTGGATGGTCTCAGGGGAAATTCAATGGCACTGTCCGGTTGCTGCTGAATATCCCCGGTTAGGCACCGGGAAGCTATTAAAGCGGGCAGGGGCACTTTGAATATCGACCTCACAGAATAATAACTGTTTTAGGTAATAGAAACAGAAGTCGACAAGGAATGAGAGATGTGTTTGTGACAGCAGGAGAGAGAAAGAAGACTGAAAGAGTGTAGGTAGTTAACTGGAGACACAAGGAAATGTGAAAATAAAAGGAATGGAATCTACAGCATAAGCAAACAAAAGATGGTAACAGGATGGAAAATCTAGAGGAAATTCTGAGAGAATAGATTGGTAACAGAATAATTTAGAAATTAGAGGAGAGAGGCAATGTGAAAAAAGATAAATAAATTAATAAGGAGTGGCTAGAGAAATGAAAATTAATCTACATAAAATAATTAAAAAATGAAACATAAAGAAATGTAAAGGTTTGAAAAGACATTACTGTGTCAATCTACTATAGGTACAACTTCTCTGCCACTGTATTTTATGGTTTGTACACTGCCTTTGTGGGAGCTGTAAATGTTAAAGATATAAGAGAGAAGAATATTTTTCTATGCTGGTCAGACTTTGGAAACTTTCTGACAGATTCAGGATTCTTTCTTTTACTGTTTAGTTAGAGCATCTGGAACTCAGAACCAACCTTGTCACCTTCAGTCAGATTTATAACCTGAAGAAAATAAGTCTGCCAAAAAAGCTCATTCATTAAAATATTCTATGTGTGTGTGCATGTATATCTGGCTTCACTAGTGGCAGGTCATGTCATGCGAATCTGACTGTCTTCTTCGACTGGGTGACCAAACAGTTGGATGTGGGAGGGGCGCTTGATGTGGTATACTTGGATTTCAGCAAAGTCTTTGACACGGTTCCGCACAGGCAACTGATAAATAAATTGAGTGCCCTTGGTATGGGACCTAGAGTAACTGATTGGGTTAAAAATTGGTTGAATGGCAGGAGACAGAGGGTGGTGGTAAATGGAGCTTGCTCTGAAGAAAAGGATGTCGTCGGTGGAGTACCGCAGGGATCAGTGCTAGGTCCGGCTCTTTTTAACGTCTTTGTGAGCGAGATTGTGGAAGGGCTGTCTGGTAAGGTTTGCCTCTTTGCAGATGATACTAAACTCTGCAACAGGGTGGCCACCTTGGAGGGTGTGAATGACATGAGGAAGTACCTAGCAAAGCTAGAGGAATAGACCGATATTTGGCAACTAAGGTTTAATCCCAAAAAATGCAGGGTCATGTACTTGGGTTGCAAAAATCCAAGGGAACAGTACAGTATAGGGGGTGAAGTGCTTCAGTGTGTGAAGGAAGAGCGGAACTTGGGGGTGATTGTGTCTGATGACCTTAAAGCTTTCAAACAGGTAGAAAAAGCGAAGGCCAAAGCCAGAAGGATGCTTGGGTGCATAAACAGAGGCATGACCAGCAGGAAAAAGGAGGTGATAGTGCAGTTGTATAAGTCTTTGGTGAGATCCCATTTGGAATACTGCATGCAGTTCTGGAGACCGCACCTACGGAAAGATATAAACAGGATGGAGTCGGTCCAGAGGGCAGCTACGAAATTAGTAAGCGGATTTGAATGCAAAAATTATAGGGACAGGCTTATGAACCTCAACATATATACGCTGGAAGAGAGGAGGGAGAGAGGAGACATAATAGAAAAGTTTAAATATCTCAAGGGCATTTATGTACAGGAAGAGAGCCTTTTCCAAATGGAGAGCTCTGGAATGAGGGGACATATGACAAAGTTAAGAGGGAATAGGCTTAGGAGCAACCTAAGGAAGTATTATTTCACAGAAAGGGTGAAGGTGGTGGAGGTGGTGGAGTCGAGGACTGTTCCAGAATTTTAAAAGGCATGCAACAGGTAGAATTGGGGGTTACAGAGGATGGGCAGACTGGATGGGTCATATGGCCTTCATCTGCCGTCATGTTTCTATGTTTCTATATGTATTTTTTTTTAATATCAACAAAATCAGAGGTTTGTTAACCTATCATTACATCACCATCCCAGATATATACATATTCAATTTTTTTTACCATATCTGAAAGCAGATATGACAATGAGGGGCATAATCGAATGGGAACACCCATCTCCATGGGCATCTATGTCCGAGAACGGATATGTGAAGGGGCAGTATACCGTATTTTTGAAAAAAAATGGCTGCCCATCTTTTTTTTCGATAATATGGTTTGTGCCCAGCAAATGCATCGGAGTTGTGCGGATTTGAGCTGGGCGGTTTTGTTTTTTAGCGATAATGGAAACCGAAGGCGCCCAGCTGAAAAACGAACAAATCCAAGGCATTTGATCATGGGAGGGGCTAGGATTCGTAGTGCACTGGTCCCCCTCACATGCCAGGACACCAACCGGACAACCTAGGGGGCACTTGTAACAATTAAAAAAAAAAGTCAAATACCTCCCAAGTCCATAGCTCCCTTCCTTTGGGTGCTGAGCCCCTCAAATCCCCCCAAAACCCACTGCCCACAACTCTACACAATTACCATAGCTCTTATGGCTGAAGGGGGGCACCTACATGTGGGTACAGTGGGTTTTGGGGGCGGTTTAGAGGGCTCCCATTTACCACCACAAGTGTAATAGGTAGGGGGGGTGGGCCTGGGCCACCTGCCTGAAGTCCACTGCACCCACTAACAACTGCTCCAGGGACCTGCATACTGCTGTGATGGAGCTGGGTATGGCATTTGAGGCTGGCATACAGGCTGGAAAAGAAAGTTGGGTTTTTTTTGGTGGGAGGGGGTTAGTGACCACTGGGGTGGTCATCCCCAATTCCCTCTGGTGGTCATCTGGTTATTTAGGGCACTTTTTTGGGACTTGTTCGTGAAAAAAAAAGGGTCCAAAAAAGTGACCTAAATTCGTTCTAAAAACGCATTTCTTGTTTTGATTATCGGCCAAAGGCGCCCATCTCTCCTCAGCCGATAAACACACCCCAGTTCCCGCGACGGAGTGCAGTTGAAGACGCCCAAAATCGGCTTTCGATTATACCGATTTGGGCGCCTTTGCGAGATGGGCGCCTATCTCACGATTTGGGTCGAAATCTGGGCGCCCATCATTTTCGAAAATAAGGCTGAATATCTCCTGATAGGGTTACTCTGTTTGTCTATAACAATTTTAGATAATTTATCAAATACATCACCCTGAGTGCAAATTTCCTTATAAATATTTCAAATGGCATGTATGTATAGTTTTACGCTTTACTAGTTCTCAATCATTTTTGTCCTTTGCAATTTCTCTAGCAGTATCTCCCAAAGATCTACAGTGATTAAAGTTCTTACAGCTGTTCAACAATAACTTCTATTCAGCCTATCTTAGAACATATTTTCTGAATATTTTGGTTCTTCATAACTGTATCAAAAACAATTTACCAGCTCCTAAAGAACTGAGACACTCTGGCACCCCAACGTTCAAGCATACTAATGCAGTATAGAAAAACCTCAGTTGAACCACCCAGCTGTCAACAACAGTTCTAAGGCGTGGGCCCAGCCCACCATCATAGGAAAAAAAACTCCACTAACTACGATGATTTTTTTTCCTTTATCTGCTCTCTATCTTTCTTGGTCATGTGCTAAAGGTTAAGTGCAGGTTGGTAAAAAAAAAAAAAGCTCCTTAATATTTTTTTTAATTAAAATGTGAACTTGATGGAGTGGGCATGGGTCATGGACTTCTAGGATAGACTAATTATTATGGGAGTGGTTTTAGGAAGTACTGTAAGGATTTATAATTAGATATCTAATTTTGTCTATTTAGATTCTTACATATATTATTATTTTGTATATAACCACTTAGATGCATCTTTGTGGAAAGCAGGTATTTAAATCAAAATTGAATCAAATCAGTGGGGAATAACACTCCTAATGCAGCTGAAAGCACCAACAAGAGAGTTCAGAGTACCTCTCAACAGGCACAGGAGAATTAGCAAGACAATCTTTCAAAGCTCCCTAGGGAAGTCATTTTAAAAGCTATGCATGTACATAAAAAAGAGGTTGATGTGCAGAGTTTAGAGAGATGCACAGACAAAAATATTTTGTTTCATTTTCAGATTTTTTAGACTTTGCCTCAGTATTCTATTGTGTTTTCTGTTTGTTTCACACATTCACTTTAATTAAAAAAAATTAAAGATGTAATGTTTATTATAAATTTTCAATACATGCAAATTGATTGTATGCACAATAATCCTAGGTAAACTGAAGTTTCTTGGTTTTGCATGGGCTAAAATTTTTAAGGCAATACAAACTAAATCCATATTTACTCTTTCCAAAAATACTAGGACTAGGGGGCATGTGATGAAGCTACAAAGTAGTAAACTTAAAATGAATCAGAGAAACATTTTCTTCACTCAACGTGTAATTAAATTCTGGAATTCATTGCCAAAGAATGTGGTAAAGGCGGTTAGCTTAGCAGGGTTTAAAACAGATTTGCCCGGCTTCCTAAAAGAAAAGTCTATAGACTATTATTAAAATAACTTGGAGGAAAATCCACTGCTTATTTGTGGGATAAGCAGCATAAAATGTATTGAACATTTTGGGGATCTTGCCAAGTATTTGTGACTTGGATTGACCACTGTTGGAAACAGGATGCTGGGCTTGATGGACCTTTGGTCTGTCCCAGTGTGGCAATACTTATGTACATGTTAGAATGCACATCCCTAGCAGAAATGGTTTGCTAATAAATTGTTGAGAGTAAGTGCAAGTAAAGTTGGTATATTATGACATTTCACACACAATAAGCAGTTTCCTTGGTGTACCTCAGGGATCTGTCCTGGGACCTCTTCTTTTCTCCATCTATATTTCTTCCCTTGGTACTCTGATCTCATCCCATGGTTTTCAGTATCATCTTTAAGCTGATGACTCCCAGATCTACCTCTCCACATCAGAAATCTGAGCCGAAACCCAGGCCAAAGTATCAGCCTGCCTGTCTGACATTGCTGCCTGGATGTCTCAGCGCCATCTGAAACTAAACATGACCAAGACTGAGCTTCTTATCTTTCTCCCTAAACCAACCTCTCCCCCTCTCCCATTCTCTATTTCTGTGGATAACACTCTCATCCTTCCTGTCTCATCAGCTCATAACCTTGGGGTCATCTTTGACTCCTTCCTCTCCTTTTCTGCACATATTCAGCAGACTGCTAAAACCTGTCTATAATATCACCAAAATTCCCCCTTTCCTTTCTGAGCACTCTACCAGAACCCTCATCCACACTCTTATCACCTCTCGCTTAGACTATTGCAACTTGCTTCTCACAGGTCTCCCAGTTAGCCATCTCGCTCCTCTTCAATCTGTTCAAAATTCTGCTGCACGACTAATATTCCGCCAGTGTCGCTATGCTCATATTAGCCCTCTCCTTAAGTCACTTCACTGCCTTCCTATCTGTTTCCGCATACAGTTCAAACTCCTCTTATTGACTTATAAGTGAATTCACTCTGCAGCTCCTCAGTACCTCTCCACTCTCATCTCTCCCTACATTCATGTTCAGGTGTACAGCGCTGCGTACATCTAGTAGCGCTATAGAAATGATGAGTAGTAGTAGTAGTTTCCTGCTCTAGATGTAATTAGGCTTTCAGCAACAAGGAATAGAATGCTTTCTTATACTGGACCTTTGTTTTAGAACTGTTTACCTGACAACCATCACAATGTTCCCTCTTATTTTAGTTTTCGTAAACTTTTAAAAACTTGGCTATTTCAACAATGTTTTAACTAAATCTGTAATATTGATTTTTATATTCTCATAAGATTGTACGTTATATTGTATCTGAAATCAATCTTATGCTTTTGGTTTTTTTCTTCCTTGTAACCCACTTTAATACTGTGGTAAGAAGCAGTATATAACATTAATAAATTCAATTCAATCCAACTTGCTCATGGGGTTGGAATATGGACCACCACATATATTTTTAAATTTCCAAGGTATCTGCAAACATTTTCTCAAATGTTCTGCATGTACTAAATAACAAATGCAAAGGTATCATTAGTTTCACTAGAATAATTTTCGAATGGGATGTATGCATCTACTTGTCATTAGAAAATTGGCATAACATGTGTGTATTGCTTCAAAAGTTGGGAAGCCTGTTAAAAGAGATTACCCTACCCCCCTGAGTCTATAAAAGTCACCAAAGATTGCTGTGCAAATTTGGGTGCATGCTGAATTTGTGCACACAATTTACTTGAATAGCGAACTAATTTGCGCCAATAATTGGCTTCTTATCAAGCAATTATTGGTGCTAATTGAAATCAGTTAACATATATGCATGTAAATTTAGGTGCTTGATCCATGCCTAAGTTTTATGCATGTCCCAGAAAAGGGTTCATGGAAATGGGAGGGTCATGGGCATTTTGGGGCACAGCGTGGGTGTGGATTTGAGTTACATGTGCAACCACGCATATATTTCAGTGGATCATTTGCCCCACATTTTTGTTGGTACAAATGGATGCACTTAAATTTATGCACGACCCCTGCACTTAAGCACTATTTTCTAAACCATGCTGAACCTTAGGCGTGGCTTATAGAAAAGCGCTTAAGTGGGCTTTCTTCAGCGATCATATTTTAGGTGTGATTTATAGAATTCACCCTTATATGCCCTTGCTTAGTTACCATATTTGAATTCTTCTAAAGTCAATGCAGTGTAGCTATTAGTTTGTTTGCAAAATGGGCAACACATTTATAAGTTACTTGGGGGTCTGTTTACTAAGGTGCACTGAAAAATGGCCTACAGTAGTGTAGGCATGTGTTTTGGGCGCATGCAGATCCATTTTACAGCATGCCTGCAAAAAATGCCTTTTAAAAATTTTTGGCAAAAATGGGCATGCGACAAAATCAAAATTGGTGCGCATCCATTTTGGGTCTGAGACCTTACCACCAGCCATTGACCTAGTGGTAAAGTCTCATGCAGTAACCGGACGGTAATGACCTACAGGCATCAAATGGCGCATGTCCAATACTGTACATCTGACCAAAAATAAAGATTATTTTTTGGACGAACGTAGTGGACGTACACCAAAAATGAAAATACCATAAGAGCCACATGGTGGCTGGGTAGCGACTCCATTTTGGCACACATCAAGGGTCCCTTGATAAATATAAATATAAAAAGAGACACTATAAAGAGGCAATTTTATAAAGCAATTTTTATGCATATGTAAGCACCTGTGCATATAAATGGCCTCTAATTAAATACTAACCATCATAAAAGTACAGGTCATGGCATGATGGATAAGTAATTTGCTGGTTGACATTTACAGGAGCAGAGTTGACTGGTATGTTCATGGATTTAAACATATGTTAATCTGTGTGCATGCTTAGAAATGATAGTGATGGACATTTGTGCTTGCTTCATGGCAGGAGTAAATGTCCATGCTTGCAAGATAAGTATGATTTCTGCCACTTTATTTATTTATTTATTTATTAGGATTTATTTTCTGTCTTTATAAAGAACTTCACTTAAGGCAGTGAATAACAGGGGCATAGACAGTAAATAATTGCAACAGTTAAAATATTCCAATAACAGTATACATTATAGCATCATGTACTTCTTACAATATCAACACTATATAAAAATCTTAAGAGACAGAAAAGGGGAGAAGCACAGGTGGAACATATGTACAGAAAACACAGAGTAACAGCGTAGGAGTCAGCTCTGTGGGGGCAAACTCTTAGGAAGTATCCAGGGATGGCTAATTTCCACTGGGTTTAGCACTCCCAATCATTTTGAAAAGTTGACCCCTAAGAGTAACAGCAATTTAGATTGATGACATAATGTTGGGTGCAATTGGCAGTTTATGTAGAGTCAGATAAAATGGAATAGTGGTTGAGGAAAAGTACTATTTCAGGGTGTGTATGTATGTAAAAGTGTCTCATGAGGCTGTGGTCTGTGGGGGAGTTAGGGGGATTAGGGTGTTTTGGAGATGGAGATGTGTGGTGTCAGGGACTAGAATGTGTGTTTTGCAGTGTTCTTGCTCCTCTTTATCTAAAGTTCTTCCACATTTCCTTTCTCATTTGTACACACACGCATATATATGTTCATAATGTAATCATTTATACACATAAACCCTGGGATTATATTGTGCCTCGATGTGTGTAACTTAATTTGTTAACAAGCTAATCAGCGCTAATAATTGGATGTTAACAAGCAATTACAGTGTGGTAAACTTAGGAGTAATGTCAGAAAATTATTTTTCATGGAGAGGGTAGTGGATGCCTGGAATGACCGCCCGAGGGATGTGGTGGAAAAGAAAACTACGTCGGAATTCAAAAAAGCGTAGGATGAACACAGAGGATCTCTAATTAGAAAATGAATGATATAACACCAATTGTATTCTTTACCCTGGCATGGCGACACCATATCAGGTCTTTGTAAGCCACATTGAGCCTGCAAATAGGTGGGAAAATGTGGGATACAAGTGCAATAAATAATAATAATAATAAACAAAAACAAAACTTAAAGGGTTGCACATGTGTTTTCATGTCAAGCGGTGCTTAGATGGCCACTCTAGCTACATTAACTAAGACCGGTGCTGGGCTGCCTTATACAGTCTAAGTCCCACATATGACAGTCTGGTTTAGGATGGGCTTGAGAGAGCTTCAATGGAAATTCCAGTGGTTTAGAACATGAGGACAGTACCGGGAAGATTTTTATGTCTTTGTCCTACAAACAAGATGAATTTGGATTGGCTGGAGAGGGCTTTGACAGCAACTCCAGTAGTTGGAACATAAGGACAGAGCTGGGCATACTTGTATGGTCTATGTCCCAGAAACACCAAAGAAAGACCATGATCAAGTATATAATATCATGTTCATTGTTGAATTAAATCTTGAAACAATAATTATTAGCATTAGCATTTGTATAGCGCTACCAGACGCACGCAGCGCTGAACACCTGATACAAAGAGGCAGTCCCTGCTCAAAAGAGCTTACAATCTAAATAATGTGACTGTTGGGCAGACTGGATGGACCATTCAGGTCTTTATCTTCCGTCACTTACTATGTTACTATAGGCTTGTTGGAACAAATATTTTGAATGCAGTCTTGAACTCCCTAAAAAGTCCCTGAACAATCAAATATTTGCTGATAAATCATTCTAAAAATTTGGTCTCACTATGTAGAAAATAGAAGCCCTATATTCCTCAAGATGCACCACCTGAAATGAGGGCATATCTAATAAATTGGCCACAGAGGCTCATAGAGCACATGAAGGTTGATATAAATGCAAAGAAGCAGAAACCATCGGTATGTCGAATCTGATATTCGATAGGCAGCCAATGTAGTGCTACCAGGGTAGAAGTAATTTGTTCGTACTTAGACAATCCTTTAATTATACATGCTACTGTGTTTGAAATGTGCCGCTTAACACTTAACTGTAGATGCTAATAGTATGCTCACAATTTTCCATGTTTAGCGGCAGCACATTTTCTAAATACAAAAACAGTGTGTAAAGCCACAGATTGGACAATGAAGCAGAGCCAAAGTTCAAAAGAAGCGGTTTATTGGGAGACCCAGTTCAGAAGAACTGGTTTGTTGGAAGATCCAACATGGCCTGGGTTTCGGCAAATGCCTGCACCAGGTGTCAGAATAAGATCCCAGCACAGAAGCGCTTCTTACAGTAGTGCACACAACAGCAGAATATGGATACACTTCATTCCCCCTGACAAGCTTCTCTTCCCCTTTCTCCTAAAGGCATAGGCGTAATTTGACTATTTCATTTGGGAAGGAGCAAGGGATAGAGAGTTCAGATTGGTGGCAGAGGGAAACTTTTCTCCTCCTCCCTTCAAATAGGCATTGATTAATTTACTCTCCCCTTCATTTCCTTTGTTTCCAACTTTTCCTCGTGTTTCCCTTTATTCCCCTATATTCTTCCATTTGCCTCTCCTCCTCCTCCTCCCTCCTCACTTTTCCGCACACTTTCTTCCTCCCCACATTTCTATAATTCCATTTACCTCCTTCCCTCATCTCTTCCTCCACCATCTCTCTTGCTTTTCTCTTCTAAACTACCCTCTTCCTCTTTCCTTGTTTCTTCCGGCCCTTCCTACATCTTCCTTCCCATGCCTTCTCAGCAATTCTTCCTTCCCTTTCATCTCTTTCCTTCCCCCTTCCTCCCCCTGCCTTTCCTCTTGCTTTTTTCCATCTCTTCCCTCCACTTTCTCTCCCTTCTTTATCTCTTTCCTTCTCACTGCTCACATCCTCCCCCTCTATCTCTTCCGTCTCTCACCTTCCCACTCCTAGTACACACTGCTCTTTCTTCTTTCCCTTCCTCCTCCTAACACACATCCCTCACCTCTCTCCTTCTCTCTCCCTTTCTTTTTTCCTTCACCATCCTAGAACTCTTCTTCTGGGGCAGGCGGTACATCTTTTTACTTGGAAGCGCCAAACAAGCCAAGCTCTGTCCCTACCCCCCTTGCACTCCCCCTGGTGTTGATGCATTATGAGACAAAAAAATTGGTAGGGCCATGGTCCTGTGACTCACCCCATTCTTCTGCCTATGCATGTCCTCCATTCTCCTCCCCCAGCACACTCTTCTCTTCCCACCTGCCTGACACTTTGTGAAGTAACATAAAACCCTCCAAATGAACACTCAAGATCATACCATACCAGCAGAATCCTTTACCTCAGTTGCAGATAGAGACCATGACTTTCACAAGACAAAAACAAAAGCAGAGATGCAGGATTCTGCATGTCGTGCAACCCAGAGAAAGGGAAATAAATACACATTCTCCAGTACAGTAGAAAATAAAGCCTGACAGATGTAAATTAAATCACTAAACTGAAAATAAATCATATTTCCTACCTTTGTAGTTTGGTGATTTTATTATGCCAATAATCTTGTTCCCAATCTTTGGCTCTGCTGTCCTCTGTCTATGCTCTTGACTCTAGTTCTAGACCCTCCTTTCCATTTGCAATTCTTTTCTCACCTCCTGCCCTATGTCTGGTACTGATCTTTCATGTTCAGTTTCTTGATTTTTTCTGCCTCCTTCGCAAATCTATCTTGTTTTCCCTTTCTCTTCTCTTCATATGTAGCCTGTCTCATCCCTTCCCTTTATGTGCAGCCTGTCTCCCCTCTTCCCGTCCTTTTATGTGCAGCATGTGTCCCCATTTCTCTTCCCTTCCATATATGTGCAACCTGTTTCCAGTCTCCCTTTTATGTGCAGCATGTCCTTCCCTTCCCTTCCCTTCACTTTATGTGCAATCTGTCTCCCCTTTTCTTTTTCCTTCCCTATATGTGCAGCCTGTCTTCCCTCTCCTGCAGGTCTAGTCTTAGCCCCCATCCCGTGGGGCTCTCTTTTCCTCTCTGTCACAATTCTTCAAATTATTGCAAGTTACCAGCAGGTATTAGAACAAGCCTTCCTCTGGCCATCCCAAGGCTTTCTCTCTGCCGCATCCTTCCAAAGGAGGTTACATTGAGAACAGGAGACAGTATGAGCCTATCTAGCCCAATATATTGGCTGAATCCAGTAGGCGAAGCTTGCTGGTAGTAGGCAGAGTGCCACCATTTTTGTTCACCCAAAACAATAGCAAAATATTATTAGAAATAACGGACTGCCTATGAGTGGTCCATCTGTAAAAAGTCAAACGCTGTTCCAGTTGGAGAGGCAGTGCCTTAAAAGGTGGAGAGACTTCACCTTTATAATAACTAACTTTCGCAAATCTCTGAAGACATATTTTTTCAACAAAGCCTACAAAGAGAACCTATAGCCTCACTAATCCACTTCACCAACACACCCAGTCATGAAAGTCTACCTTCTATACTTATCCCCTAATCAATTCCTTCTTACTTCCCTTACGTAATATCTGCACCTTACCAATAACTATATCTGATAGCCTGGAATGACAATGTAATAACAAAATTATGAAAGCCACATTGAGACTGCAAATAGGTGGGGAAATGTTGGATACAAATGCAATAAATAAATAAATATTTTTTTAGACTTATTTGACAGCTTTTTAATTTATTTGAAAGCTTCCTATATGTGCATATAAATATCATGAAATAAAAATTGAATAACACTAAAACAGCTTTAAAAAAATTATTGTAGCTGGTAGAAACAGCAGTTATAAACTCAGTATTATGTGCTCATTTTTCTACACTTCTATATAATACAGATGGCCAAATTTCAGTGAGAATATCCTGTTTTCTGATGGGTTCATCTTAACTGTTATTGTAATCTGCATTGGGAAGCCTTATAATATAGCAAAAAACAAAAGGAGCAAGTTCCCACATGCCATCTTTTTTTTTCATTTCTTTATTAATTTCAAACAATTTACAAGTGAAAAATACTTGTACAGAAATACAGAGTTCAATCAATATAATAAAAAAGGAAAAAAAAAGAAAATTATATCATATACCCAAGGGAAAGAAGAAAATAGAAAAGGAAATAATCTTAATCATTTCCTTTACATCAAAGAGTAATCCTATATAATAAAACGCACCGTCCAACATTCTGAAGCTGACTGCATAGCTGAGGCATTCCTGCTCTCTGTATCCATCTCTGAATTGATATCACGTACTCCGGGTTCGTCACAAGCAGAAGTGACCAACCACACGAGGTTTCTCGGCTTCAGAATGTTGGAGGTGCATTCTATTAATAGGATTGGTCAGTTCCTTGAAGGACAGCCAGAGCTCAGCGTCCTGCACAGTAACACTCAGACCAGGGCCGTGCCAAGGGTCTCTGGTGCCCCCCTGCAGACTATCAGTTGGTGCCCCCCTCCCCTGTCTCGCTTCTTCATTTGATGTTTGTCCATTGCTACTTGTCTTTCCTTTAGACTGAAAACTACAGGCCCAGCCAGACCTGACAAAAGGGTCTACCACACCCTTCAATGTCAAGCATATACTAGAAAACTGTAAATTAGCTTACACGGAAAGCAGTTTAAAAAATAAACACAATTCCTGCTGTTTCTTAACACTGCTCTCCAGAGAAAGCACTGCCTTTATAAAGAGGCTTTTCAGTGGACTTAGCCTATTAAAAGCTATTAGCATAATTAGGAATGGCCAGCCCTTGTAACTGCAGAGACCTAAGCTTTGATTATGCATGTTCCTGTCTTTGTTACAGTGTGTGGTGTGTGTGTGTGTGTGGGGGGGGGGGGGGGTTCTTCATCTCATTACACAGTCTGACCTCCCTAGCTCACTGGGAGCCCAGTCTCTTGGAGATTGCTATACATTGCAAATAAGATAGCAGATGTAAATTCCAAAGTGGACATATTCCAAACACTAAAATGAAAATAAAATGATTTTTTCTACCTTTGTTGGCTGGTGACTTTCTTTTCTGATCATGCTGGCCCAGTATCTGATTCTGTTGCTGGTATCTGTCCTCTTAACTCTGTTTCCAGGGCTTCCTTTCCACTGTATGTATCCCTCATTGATAAGTCTCTGACTCTAAAGTTTAGCAATTTCATTAAAGCAAAATGTATTTTCAAATATCACAAACTCTCCCTATCCAAGCAGAATGTTTTATATAAAAACAAACACACAAAAAAAAGCAATCACATTTTTACTTACCAGCTATTCTACACTATACGTCAGCTAAACTTCCTCTTTGAACCTCAGCCAATTAAATGGATTCTAGCTGGAGCTATGATAATTATGTACACATCATTGCAGTCATGCCCTCCTCTCAGTGTACATGCTCAAAAACAAAATCTTTGAACCACTTACAGATAACAATTACGCTATTTATTTTTTATTTCTCCCCAGTCTCACTTGCACACCTGCCCTCCAAACCTGTTCTCTTTAATTTGAATGTTGTTCCAGCTCACCCTGAATGAAAGTTGTTCACACACCAAAGCCATAAATAGCTGCTGGTTGTACTCTTTGAAGCAGCTTTAGCAGAGCAGCCTGTCTGTCTCAGCACTACTGGGCTACCTTTACTTCCTGATGCGGGGAGAGAGGAGAATCGCAACTTCAGGTAAAAGATTTTGCAAGTGAGTGGCGCCCTCTAGAGGACGGCGCCCCCCTGCATTGCTTACCTCGCTTACCGGCCCTGACTCAGACACCAGAGAGAGAGAGGGGAGGGGGCTGACACCAGAGAGAGGGAGGGAGGGAAGGGGGGGCCTGACACCAGAGAGGGGGGGAGGTATCTCTGTCACACACACACACTCTCTCTCTCAAGGTCAATGTCTTTCTCTCTCTCACTCTCACACACTCTATGTCTCACACTGTATCACATTCACTCTCTATGTGTCACACAGTCACTCACACACTCTCTTGGTCTCATACACTCAGTCTCACAAAGAGTCTGTGTCTCACACACACTCTCTCGCACACACTGTATCTGTGTGAAACACACTCTCTCTCTCACACACTGTGTCTCACATACACACTTGCACACACTCTTATTCTCACACACAAACTCTCTCTCTCACAGACACACTCGCACCCAGACTCACTCTCTCACACACACACACACACACACACACACACACACTCGCACATTCACTCTCTCTCTTTCACACACACACACACTTGCACATTCACTCTCTCTCACCACACCAGTCACTCTCACATACACTCTCTCAAACATACACACTCCGAGGAAAACCTTGCTTGCGCCCGTTTCATTTCTGTCAGAAACGGGCCTTTTTACTAGTTATAATAAAACCCTTCCTTAGACGCCAATAAGAGGGGAGAGAGGACCGTTGATAAGGAGATTCAAAAGAAGTAAAATATACAAGGAAAGGCCTAGCCAGAATACAAACTGCCTATGCTCATAAACTAATTAGATGGTACACTACTGGTCACTTTCTTTACATCAAGAAAAGATCGGAGATGTTCCGGGGCAAAAAAACACATATTTCATTCCAGATATTCACCCACACCTACATGGGTATGCTAATAAGTAGCTCCTAATTTTTTTGTTTTATCTCTCATCACAACAAATTCTTTCTGTTTTTCCTGTGTTGTCTTAGTCATATCTGGATATAACCAAATTTTTTGACCATAGAAAAGAACACCAAAAGCAACTAATAATGTTCACGTTCAGAAATTTCAGAAAAAGAAGTTTCCAAAAACACTGAAAGATCTCTTAACTCATCCTTCTTAAAGGAAGATTGAACTTGTATATCCATTACCTATGGATTGGGAAGTAAGTTCTCTGCAGAGTTTTTCTGAACAGTTGGCAAGAAGTAAAATTTATTAAACCGAAGAACAGCCTTGAGGTAATTTCAAACATTCCATAAGAATTTTTTTAAAAGTCTCTGCAGGGGTTACTCCCAATAATTTGGGGAAGTTCAAAACTTTTAGATTCAATCTTTCTTTGTAATTTTCTAATTGCTTAAACTTCCTATGTATAAATTTCTGATAGCTTACTATTGATGACAGTCTCGTTAAGATTTTTTTTATCTTCCCTTGTGTGTGTGAAACCTATTCCTGTGCTTCTTGATGAATTTGATCAAAGTTCTGAGAAAGTAGTTCAACTTTACTTACTAGAATAGAAGTTTCTGCCACCGATCTTTTAATGCTCTCATCCATTTGTTTAATTGCTAGCCAAAGTGTTTCCAGTGAAATTGCAATGGGAGTAGCCAACATCTTGACCTCTCCAAAGTTTCCACTCCAGCTATACTCACTGCAGGGGGATTCCCACGCCCACAGGCCCCAGCCATTGATAACTCCGCCACCTGAGAAACTGCTGTCTCCTCATGCAGGGTGGCTGGACATGGTGGAATATTAGCGTCCGGTGGGGACAATGATGTGTCCTTCCCATAGGCTATGACACTCCTTCATTGGGCCATACTGCAGGGCTCCCAATCCAGTTCACTGGCTGAACTCTGGCCGCAAAGCGGTCCAACGTCTGCTGAAGCATGGATGATGATCCAGCTGGTGGGGAAAGCGGCTTCACTATGCCTTTGCGTTTTGTATGGGGCATAACAAGAAGGCAACAAAGAGAAGAAAGAAAACGCTTCCAGCAGAGAGCTCGAAGCACCATAGTTCAACGTCTGGCAGCCATCTTGACCCCTCCCCTAGGACCCATCTTTTTCTTTTAATGTAGGCACAGAAAAAAAAAAGATGTTAAATGCTTCCAGGTTTCAACCTAATTAATTGTACTTGTAACGGATGACGCCAATGCTTCCTCTATGTACATCAGTATGCTGCACAAGCTGGCATGTTTGAAAATATAAGTTGATATCAAATAAAAATGCTGCCAACAATAAAGTATGACAACATGGATAGAGCAGCTCATAGGTTTGTTTGCTTTGTTTTGGGTGAACTGCTGCGTGGAGGAGAAGGAAAGGGAGATCAACCTAACTGGATTCATCTTTTTGAAGTCATGCCATCTCCTGTTCTTAGTCTAACCTCCTTAGTCTGTTCCGGCTCCACCACCTGCTGTGGTCCATCCTCCCCCCCACCCCCACCCACTGCTGCTTCAAATAGGAGGCTCCAACCCAACCAGCATTGTCCACTCTGGCTCACCCAGCTCCTGTGGTTCATCCTCCCCCTTCCCGCTTCAAATCGGAGGCTCCTTACCGATGCAGCAGTTCTGGGCTCTAAAAAGAAAAAGATAAAGCTACCAGTACAGAACCGTGTGCTGCAACAATGGCAGCCAGGCTCTGCTGGAACCTCCCCCACTGAAGCAGGAAGTGTGTCACAGGGCAAGGTTCCGGAAAGCCTCGCTGTCAGTGTTGCAGCACAAGGTGCTGTACCAGCAGTTTTATCTTTTTCTTTTTAGAACTCAGAACTGCTGCATCAGGAAGGAGCCTTTGGTGTGAAGTGGGGGGGGGGGGGGGGGGGGGGGGGGGAGACAAGCCACGGGAGGTGGGGGAGCAAGAAGGAATAGAAGACAGAGGAGAAAGGGATTTATGCTAGGCACATGGGGAAGGGGAAGATGAGGCTGGCACCTGGTCCAGCAGCGTTTAGATGCCCCCCTTACCCCCCCCCCCCATGCCTAAAGAATCTTATTCTGACCCATAACTCAGGCATTTGCTGAAGCACAGGCTGTGTCGGGTCTCCCAACAAACCGTTTCTTCTGAGCTGGGTCTCCCAATAAACTACTTCTTTTGAACTTTGGATCCAATTTGTTGTCCCCCCTGTGGCTCTACACTCTGCTTTTGGGTTATATAAGGACATGCACATATTTTTTTTCAAAAAATGTATTTGCATAAATGCAACCTACTTCTCAGCCCTGCCCCTGGGAATTGTTTCTTTGACTCTGGGTACATTTCTGTCTGGTTAGGCTGTGCATATATAACTGCAATTTTATAAGCATGTATGTTGGAGTACAAAACACTATTAGCGTGGAGAAATGCCTTTGAAAATATAAAAGTAGGATCATCGGATGGTAAAGGAAGATGAATTTAAACTGAAGATGCTGAAGGACATTAGATTATTTCAAAGAAACAAAATAAATTCATAGTCTACTGGACTTTATTTTCCTCATTGTTTTATAGTCAATATTCTGGTTCTAAATCAAATGGCACTGTTTCTGCTCTCCTTCTTTTATCTGATGACAGTAAATCTGTGACAGCTGGAAGTTCTTGACAAGTTATTTGCTGATATTCTTTAAAAAGAAAAATATCAACCCATGAATCCATCTCTGTTCACTGAATGTAGATAGGAAATGATGGTTTACCACCATGTTTCCTTTTCTCAGTGGTATCATGCCAATAGGAAAATATAAAAGCAAGAATGGAAATAGAAAGAGACTTGCAACTTCATCTCAGAGCGTTCAGCTTATTCATATTTCTGAACTCTCTTAACATATGTGTAGAACACCCATCATTTGGGAGTGGCTTATTCCCTTGCTTGACTGCACAGATCTTTATTCTACAAAGGCATGATAATAACCTCTTTGATGTAAATAATGGAAACAGGTGCAGTAGGGTTGATTTCATCAGCTTTCTCAAAGCTGGTAGGAGTTGTTGCAAATGACTCCCCTCTATCCCACTCAGAAGACCAGCCACATCCTGAAGAGCTGAAAGATTAGGTGGTCATTGTACAAACACTACTTGTGCTTTAAAGAATGAATTCCATAAATGGTATCTGTGATGAAACAGTGGGTTTCTGAGCCTGAAAATGTATTAATTATTTCATGAAGTGTTATTTCTCCCAATTGGACAGCAGATGGTGCTTATTTTGAGTTTTACAGTTGTTGCAGAAAAATACTTTATCTCTTTCAGTTTCAGCTTAGAGAAAGGCAACCTGTAGTGCCATTGGGCAGTTACTTCCAAAATTGATGCCCTGGGCTCTGATTGGCCCTGTATTTCAAATCTAGCCTGAAGGTGCTAGATTTTCCCCAGTCTCAGCCAGGGAGCAGAGAGAGAAAGATATCTTTACTGAGGCCCTGTGAGCAGTTATATTTTATAACCTGTGAGCAGCTACAGTTCCTGAACTCCTCAGGTACTACCTAAGTAGTAAACAAATGTTTAGCTAGTTTTATAATTGATTCATATTCAGTTATCTTTTATTGTCTTCTGATTTCATCTTTACCTGTTCACTGTTCAAGTTCTATGACAATAAACCTTATTTAGCTTATTGACTTTGCTGTCCTGGACTGACTAAGAATCCTGGTTCATGTTTTTGAATCTGTGAGTGCTTTCTAGAAACTGTGGGACCCCTGTATTGTGGCCCCAGTATCCTAGAAATCACTGGGGAATAACCTGAGAGACTACCCCAGAGGCAAGCAGGACCTAGTCGGTGGGAGGAGGATGCTAGTATAGAGCACGTGACCAGGTGCAGGTGGGCCTGAGCAGTGCTGAGGACAGACCCTCCAGGTGGCTGAAGGGTTAACCCCAGATGGGTGCTAGATGTTTTGTGACAGAGTCTAAACAATTAGGTGCACAAAATGGGTGTGGATACTAATGTGCAATTCAATAAAAAAAGCCATTTATTATGTGCCCATAATTGAATAGGGTCGCAAATATCCGTGCCGATCTCAAGCACTGTGCCAAAATTTTGTGCTTATCATCGCCTGTTTACAGATCCTCACTGATTTTACATGCAATACTTCCTTGCAATAAGGACAACAGCAATATACAAAAATTTTTTTCTTCCATTTGTACCCCATGCTTTCCCACTCATGGCAGGCTCAATGCGGCTTACATGGGGCAATGGAGGGTTAAGTGACTTGCCCAGAGTCACAAGGAGCTGCCTGTGCCTGAAATGGGAATCAAACTCAGTTCCTCAGGACCAAAGTCCACCACCCTAACCACTAGGCCACTCCTTGTTAACCAATATCCTTTTTTTAGATGGATTCATGATACGTCTGGTACAGTAAGAACGCTGCCAAACATGTCTTAAGAGAGGATAAACAGATTTCACTTTTAAGCCGCAAAGGCAGTTTATTCCATTCAATGGGCCCATAAATGGAAAAAAGTACCAGATCGTGTAACCTCCAAATGAATACGTTGGAGTGCAGGAATAACAAGTTCACATTTGTGTTGGGATCTCCAGGATTGAGCCCGCAGATACCATTTTACGGCATGTCTATGATATTACGAAGAATCATGGTGAAGTGCTTGATGAATCATTACTAACAGTTTGTACAAAATCCTACTACGTACTGGTAGCCATTTCAGATGCTTCAGGTGCACAGATATATGTTCAGAACATTATAGGCCTAATAAAACCTAATAAAAACCACATAACCAAATTCATTGCGAGAGGCACAATCTAGCATATATTAAAAACTTTCATATATATGAGATAGATAGATAGATAGATAGATAGATAGATAGATAGATAGATAACAGAAAATAAACAAAAAATGACTTAAGAAAGCAATTGAGAAGGTAAAAAATTAACATCAAGTGTGGACATTGTTCAACAATGCCATCCCAAAGTGAAAGGCAAAGAGAAATTCTGAGAAGAATCTTGCTTTGGAGGCAACAACATATAACAAAATCTTTTTCTAGGTAGAATTGAAACAAGAAGCTGGTAGAAGAATCAGCTAGACCACAATTTCTCTCTTACTTGAGACCTGGATTGGCAACTGTTGGAAACAGGATGCTGAACTTGATGGGCCTTTGGTCAGTGCTAACACAGCATTACTTATGTATTTAAATGTTAGTGCCTATTTTATAGAATTAGCCCTCTAAATAAACAGCTGATTTCCATAGTTTTGCATCTCATTACTTCATTAGAATATATTTTTGCATTACAAAATTTAATGAGCTAATTCATACATGTGAAAGCTTTTAATATGCTTAAACTAGATTGCACCTGCTATAAATGCTTTTAACTGTTGTGCGAGTGTTACCACACTTTAGTAATCAGCCTATTAGAAAAGCACCTGTCGGAGCATAATTGAAAAAGATATGTTTGAAAATATATGACTATATAACTTATTAAAATGCATAACATTTAGCTAATCATATAATTCTGTTAACATTTAAACAAATATATATAGAACAATGCTGGAAGTAGATGAATATCTGAACTTATCTTTCTCTTTTTCCTTCCAAAGCATTCTCACCTGAATAGTACATATTTATGGCTGCTTCAGCCTTTGATCCTTGAGGGCATTTCTTCATTGTTCATAACCATATAAAATAAACTTTATTGATATCTAAAAGCCAGAACCCCTTTTCAGTCTCAAATAAACCCAAGGCCTCTAAAGATAGACACTTCAAATTCTAAAACACGGTTGATCTGATTTCAGATTCATTTCCTTGAAAATAATGTCCACCAGGCGTACAGAATTGGACATATGGGCAATTTTATAAACATTTTCCACATGTAAAGATGTTTTACCTGCGGAAAATGGCTCTTATAAAAATGCACGGTGGTAGATCCAGATAAGGTAGATGTACAGAAAAATAGCACCTATTTACATTTGGAGCTTAGCTGGGGTGAAGCAGCAGTAGAGTTGCCCCAGGTAAAAAGTCTCATCCATGTTTACAAATTGTGTGCTTGCTCTTTCCTGTCTTACAATATAGAGTTCCTTTTCTTATCTCACGTTTTTAGTAAATGTAAGAAAGCAATACAGAAGAAACAATCCTCGCAAAACAACACAAATGGCGAACAGATACAGCGAAGATGACAACAAAAAATACACAGTGATGATGCTATAAAGCTTTAATGAAAGCATGACTCAACTTGACACGGACCTGTGTTTCGGCCACCTGGCCTGCATCAGGAGTTTATAAATATATAAAATACATAAAAATCTATGTATTGACAAACATAGTCTAAATATATACAAGGAATGTAAAGTATCAAAATGTATAAAAAATGTATATTCTAGACTAACAATTGGATATTATATATGGAATCTTAAACAAAAAGCAATGGTGAACAAACATGTGACATGATGACTTCTGTTACATAGAATGACATGTATAAAGGACTTCAATGTTAAAGACAAGACCTCCCCCCCCCACACACACACACAGACCCCCCCCCCCCAGGTCACCACCGCTCACCCCTCCCCCCCTGAGGTTGCCACCGCTCCCCCCCTCCCAAACATTCAAGGCTTCACTATCTCGGCTTCAGAACGTTGGAGGTGCGTTTTATTATATAGCATGTGCTCGGTGCTTTTCTGTAGCACATGGGGGGAATTTAATATATGTTAAAGTGGAGGAGTAGCTGGAGGGGGGGCAGGGGAGATAGGACAATCGCTGGGTGGCTGGAGGGGGGGCAAGGGACACAGGAGAATCGCTGGATGGCTGGAGGGGGGCAAGGGAGATAGGACAATCACTGACTGGCTGGAGGGGGAGTAGGGGACAGAAGAGCATCGGTGGGGGGCAAGGGAAAAAGTAGAATCGCTGGGTGGCTGGAGGGGGAGCAGGGGACAGAGGAGAATCGCTAGGTGGCTGGAGGGAGGACAGAGGAGACACACTCGCACCCAGCAGTCTCACTCTCTCTGTGTCACACACACGCTCGCACATTCACTCTCTCTCTCACACACACACACACAGTCAATCTCACACATACTCTCTCAAACATACACACTCCGAGGAAAACCTTGTTAGCACCCATTTCATTTGTGTCAGAAACGGGCCTGTTTTACTAGTAAATAAATAATTGCAAAAGATTACCACACTTTAGTAAAGCTAAGGCTTTTTTCTCTATAGAAGCAAAAAAACTTAGGGGTCTTTTTACTAAGCCACGGTAAAAAGTGGCCTGTGGTACTGTAGGCGCATGTATTGGGTGTTCGCCAGGCCAGTTTTTAACCGCATCTGCAAGAAAGGGCTTTTTTTTAATGGGTTGGGAAAATGGTCTGCAGTAAAACTGAAACCAGCGCACACCCAAAACCGGCCTGAGCCCTTAACGCCACCAATTGATCTAGTGGTAATGGCCCACATGCTTCATGCGTGGTGACTGGTCAGCATGCACCACGTGCCAATTACTGCCGGAAGCAACTTGCGTGGGAGGAAATAAATTATCCAGGCAGTATGGGCGCATACCAAGTCTGAAATTACTGCCGGGGGCACGGTAGCCTGGTGGTAGTCTCATTTTGGCATGTGTTGCATATAGCACCTAATGTACCTCATGGAGGAGTAGCCTAGTGGTCCTGCAGAAACAGAAGCCTGCGTGGCCGCATTGCTGATCTGCAAGGGCAGGCTTCTACATGGAATGTTGCTAGTGGAGGAGTAGCCTAGTGGTTAGTGCAGCAGACTCTGATTCTGGAGAACTGGGTTTGATTCCCACTGCAGCTCCTTGTGACTCTGGGCAAGTCACTTAACCCTTCATTGCCCTTGGTACAAAATAAGTACCTGAATATAGGTAAACCATTTTGAATGTAGTTGCAAAATACCACAGAAAGGCAGTATATCAAGTCCCATTTTCCTTCCCCCCCCCCCCCCCCCCTCAGTAAATCATGTCTATAGTGTCTAATATTTTTTTTCATTGTCTTGTGTTGCGGACCTTTTTTTTCCTTACACAACCAAGCTTCTTATGACGTGCTCTGCTAAAAGTGGAACAGCATGTAGTAAGTAAGCGCATATAGAGCTGTGTAGCTGCATGCACATGGGAATAGATGAACAAGTCTCAATTCTACAAGCAATGCTTCTGAGCAGTATAACTGATCACATTCTTGGTGGTATTCAGCCTGCAGCCTTTTTTTTCTCATGCTTCAAGAAAAGCTGTTCAGTCTTGCTAGTCTCTGTGCCCTGGAGATTTACTTCAATATAAAAATGTTTTCTCCACTTTTAACTTTTGCAGAATTGAAGCTGCAGTTCTACTGTTAGCACTTAAAAAAAAAGTTTGACAACTTACTCTTTCCTTATGGTAAAGTGTTATGTTTATTGATTTATTGATTATTTGCTTACTTTTTAAAGGAAATAAATATAGGGGTCCTTTTACTAAGCTGCGTTAAAAGGGGGCCTGCGCTATCAACAGCGTGTGTTTTTGACATGCGCTGAGGCCCTCTTTTACCGCAGTGGGTAAAGGGCTGTCTCTTTTTTTATTGAAAAGAAATGGCCATGCGGTAAGTGATCCAAAATACAAAACAGGGAAACCCTCTACGACGAAGAATACCAGCAGGCAAAAGTAGAGGCTGACCAAAGATGAATCACCACTGGAGATATAATCCAACAGTCTTTAAATAAAGGAAGGACCCGACATGGGCTGTGTTTCGACGCATGTAAGCGCCTACATCAGGGGTCAAAAGTAAGCTCTAGATAGAGGCGCAGGACCACAGCTCTGCTCGTATACGAAGCCGTAGACCGTCCAAAATACTTGAGCACTAAAACAAATGGACAAACACTTGCAACAACTGTAGGAACAGAACTCGCAAAAGTGAAGCACATGGCTATTTCAATGGGAAGCACTTATGACCACCCATTGAGGTGGCGGTAAGAGCTCTTGCGCTAACCCAGCGGTAAACAGACAGTGCATGGCGCTGCCCAATTATCACTGGGTAAGAGCACCAGCAGTACAAAAATAGAAAATATTTTTGTAGCACTGGAAATGGCACACGCTTTTAGTGGGAACTACCGCTGAGCTCCTGCGGTAGCCTAGCGCTAGCTCTGGATTGGTGCGCTGCAAGCCCATTGCCATGCACCAATCCTTTAGTAAAAGTGCCCCATAGGCTTATGGGATCCCCTTGGCTTGTGTATGACCAGGAAGTTGGAAAGTCCTCTGTTCAAGTTCAGATACTTTTAAGCTTAGACACTTTAAAAAGAGTTTTGACTATGATTCCCAGAAGACAATGACACTCATTTTCAAAGAGCAGAAAAATGGCTCAAAAGGGCCAGATAGACGTTTTTCTGGTCAATCTGTCCAGATACCATAATTGAACACACGGTCAGAAAATGTCCAAATGGGCAAGGCGCACAAGAAAGGTGTTTGGTGAAGGAGTGTTTTGGGGCATGTGTCATAGGAGGAGTTACAAGATGGATGCTTTCTAATGATAAGGAATAGCAGGGCGACATCCTGGGGTGAAAATAAAAATATCCCAATTTAGACCTCCTATAAATATGATTAAGTGAAGCTACAACCTGTCTTTGGACCCATATATGCTTTTGCTGAGTTGGAGAGTGAAGGGATGGATTTGGTTGCATTGCGAAAGTCAGTGGAGAGTCTGCCCCAGTCTGAAACCTTTGTCCCCCATATTTGCTGCCTTGCCTTTTCTCTATCTCACCCCCTGAATCCCTTGACATCACCTGCTAGCCCCCACCCACACCCATATTTTACTGTCTTTCAGGCCCCTTTCCCCTTTGCTTTGTCCTTTGTCCAACAACCCCTCACTGTCCTCAAACCCCACACCTCACTTTATTCCTCCGTATCTGTTTGTACTGTGTCTCTCTTTGTGCCTCTGTGTTTGACCATCCCAGTCTCTCTGTATGCTGTGTTATTGAGTGCTTTATGCTGTTGCTGCAAGAGTGAGTGCTGTGTGCTGGTGGTAAACACTAGGTGGTGCTGAGCTCTGCAGTATGTGAAGTTAGTAAGTTGCACCTGTAGTGGGGGGACACCTGTACAAGAAGCATGGATGTGCTGAATGCTATTGCAGTCGAAGTTTGCTGAGAGTCTGGGGGGGAGGGCTAGGAGGATGTACCCCTATCAGAGAATATTCAGGCCCAGGACACATTTCTTTGACCTCAGTGACCAGGAGTGCCTTACTAGGTACTGCTTTGATAGGGATGCCATACAGCACCTCTGTCAGCAGCTAGGGCCCCAACTCCAGGCCAGTACATGCAGGAATAATCCAGTGTCAGTGGACCTTAAGGTTACAGCCACCATCACCTTTCTTACCAATGGTACCTTTCAGTCAGTGCTGGCAGTCACTGCAGGCCTCACCCAGTCTGACATCTCTATCTGGCCCAGTTCCTTGACATCTTCCTTACCCACACCTCACAGTACATCTCCTTCCCCAGTACTGTTCAGTTCTGCCAGAACAACATGACCCACTTCTACTCCATAGACCATTTACCCTCAATCATAGGGGTCATCGACTGCACACACGTGGCCCTCAGACCCTCCAGGCACAAGAGGACACTTATAAGAATAGGAAATCCTATTGCTCCAATGAACATGCAGGTGGTGTGTGATACCCAGGGAGAGATAGTAGAAATATGTGCTCAGTACCCGGGGTCCTGCCATGATGAATATATACTACACCATTCAGGAATTTTTAAGTGGCTTCAGTGAGTGGAAATCACTGGTGGCTGGCTTCTAAGTAAGCAGAGCTGGGATTCCCTCCCTTGGTGCCTGCTCTCTCACCCTCCAAAGATGACCACACTGGCTTCCTTATGATGCTCCTGACCCAGACCCATTCTCCTACTCCAAGGTGCCCATACCTGGCGAACCACACCCATGTCTGTGATCTTTGCTCCCTCCCCACAGGTGACAGAGGCTACCCCCTTTGAACTTGGCTCATGACTCAAACATCATAGGGAGCAGAGTTAACAAAAACAAAGGCCAAGATGCACTAAAACAATCGTTAATGTCCGTTGCTTACCGATTCCTTAGCGAATCGATAAGCAACGGGAATGCATCAAGGAAAGGGAATGCAAATGAGCTGCTCATTGTAGCTCACTTGCATTCTCTATTCCATCGCTAAGCAGTCGGCCAGTAGGCCGGTCAAGCATGCGAAGAGCAGCCAAGTGTTATGCTGGCTGCTCTGCGCATGCCAAGGATATCCTTTATGGACGTCCTTCACTATATATAAAAAAAGGTGAGCTGTGCCTATGGACGTCCTTCACTATATATATATATATATATATATATATATATATATATATATATATATATATATATATATATAAAGACAAGCTGTGCCTATGTACGTCCTTTATGGACGTCCTTCGCCCCCCCCCCGAGATCGTCGCCGCCGCTCCCCCTCCCCCTGCATTGAAATGACAGCTTCCCATAGCCCCGCCTCCCCGCCATCCTCCACACCCCCGGGGCCACACCCCTGCCGCCCCCCCTGAGGTCGCCGCCACCGCCGCTCCCTCCCTCCACCCTCCCCTCTCCGTCTGCCACCGGGCCTGGCCCTCACAGCGCCTCTCACCTCCGTGTGAAAGCATTGCAGCAAGCAACAGCTGATCGCTTCCCTTCAGACTTTCCTCCCTGGCCCGCCCTCGTCTGACGTAAGTAACTTAAGTAGGTAACTTACGTCAGACGAGGGCGGGCCAGGGAGGAAAGGAGAAAAGTCTGAAGGGAAGCGATCAGCTGTTGCTTGCTGCAGCGCCTTCACACTGAGGTGAGAGGTGCTGTGAGGGCCTTGCCCGGTGGCAGACAGAGGGGGGGGGGTAGAGGGGGGGAGTGGTGGCGGTGATGACCTCAGGGGGGGGCGGCGGGGCAGGGCCACGGGGGTGCGGAGGATGGTGGGGAGGGTGGGGCTGCGGGAAGCTGTCATTTCAATGCAGGGGGGAGCGGTGGTGGTGACCTCGGGTGGGGGGGAGCTGAGCTAAACGCGATGTGAGAGACTTCCAGGTCTCTCAGCTGAGTGAAGCGTGCCCATAAAGGACGTCCCTGATGAGCACTTTTCCCCCGATTTTTTTTGTAACATTTATAGACGTTTTTCAATCCTGTGCAGCCCCAACAAGAGGTACAGACCTCTCGTTAGATTTTCCAGAGTTAAGGCAATTGGAAAAGGTTAGTACATCTCATTACAATAGGGTTTCTACACAATTTGCTCATCTGCATTCCGTTTTCATTAGCTGCCAACGTCGTCAGAAAATGACTCGGAGAAGTCTTTAGTGCATGTCAGGGTTTACTACTTGCTCGTTAATGGCGCGTTAAGTTTAGTGCATCTGGCCCAAAATGTCGTGTCCCACCAATATTGGCCATCATTTCATTCCTAAGAAAGCAGCTAGCAAGTGGATGGAGTAGCCTAGTGGTCAGTGCAGTGGTTCAATTCCCACTTTAACTCTTTCATTTCAGTACAAACATGAGAGCCCTCCTGGAACATAGAAATACCTCCTGTACCTAAATATATAAGCAACCTGCAAGTCTGAAGGCTATTGTAATGATGAACCTTTAGGTACAGTTGGTTTTCTTTGTTTCTGGAGGACTCACCATACATTATACATAGGTCCTTTTCTGTGAAGTCCACTTCACTGACCACTAGATTGCCTCTCCACACTGCTGGGATGTCTGTGCGACCAGTTTACTAGGAATGCTGTCAATCAGACCTCCCTCTGGCTTGTTTTTCTCTGTGACTTTTTTTTTTTTTTTTTTTAAATGATGAACATGTTGAGCATGAAAACATCTAGCTCAAAGTCATAACTGAACCAGAAATTTAGATGTTTTTCTTATTCAGTTATGGCTATGAGCTACATGTGTTTTTGCAACATTTTTGGCAAAACGTTTCAATTTAGACTTAAACATCTTATCGAAAATGCCCCTCCACATATAACTTTCTAATAATGCTAAGCACTGATCTTAATTATCTATTGTTGTATCAAGGGATGTCAAAGTTTAAACTTTTTATTATATTCTCAATTCCTATCAACTAGTGTATTATCCACCTTATAACTGAAAGAGAAAAACGCCTAGATTTCGACCCAAATCGGGAGATAGACTACTACTTAACATTTCTAGAGCGCTACTAGGGTTACGCAGCGCTGTACAATTTAACAAAGAGAGACAGTCCCTGCTCAAAGAGCTTACAATCTAATAGACAAGTGAACGGTCGGTCCGATAGGGGCAGTCAAATTGGGGCAGTCTGGATTCACTGAACGGTAAGGGTTAGGTGCCGAACGCAGCATTGAAGAGGTGGGCTTTAAGCAAAGACTTGAAGATGGGCAGGGAGGGGGCTTGGCGTAAGGGTTCAGGAAGGTTGTTCCAAGCATAGGGTGAGGCGAGGCAGAATGAGCGGAGCCTGGAGTTGGCGGTGGTGGAGAAGGGTACTGAGAGGAGGGATTTATCCTGTGAACGGAGGTTACGGGTGGGAACGTAAGGGGAGATGAGGGTAGAGAGGTAGTGAGGGGCAGCAGACTGAGTGCATTTGTAGGTAAGAAGGAGAAGCTTGAATTGAATGCGGTATCTGATCGGAAGCCAGTGAAGTGACCTGAGGAGAGGGGTGATATGAGTATATCGGTTCTGGCGGAATATGAGACGTGCAGCAGAGTTCTGAACAGACTGAAGGGGGGATAGATGGCTAAGTGGGAGGCCGGTGAGGAGTAAGTTGCAGTAGTCCAGGCGAGAGGTAATGAGAGCGTGGACGAGAGTTCGGGTGGTGTGTTCAGAGAGGAAAGGGCGAATTTTGCTGATGTTAAAGAGGAAGAAGCGACAGGTCTTGGCTATCTGCTGGATATGCGCAGAGAAGGAAAGAGAGGAGTCAAAGATGACTCCGAGGTTGCGGGCAGATGAGACGGGGAGGATGAGGGTGTTATCAACTGAGATAGAAAGTGGAGGAAGAGGAGAAGTGGGTTTTGGTGGAAAGACGATAAGCTCGGTCTTGGACATGTTCAGTTTCAGGTGGCGGTTGGACATCCAGGCAGCAATGTCGGATAAGCAGGCCGATACCTTTGCCTGGGTCTCCGCGGTGATGTCTGGTGTGGAGAGATACAGTTGGGTGTCATCAGCATAGAGATGATACTGGAAACCATGAGATGAGATCAGGGAGCCCAGGGAAGAGGTGTAGATTGAGAAGAGAAGGGGTCCAAGGACCGATCCCTGGGGAACACCAACAGATAAGGGGATGGGGGTGGAGGAAGATCCATGAGAGTGAACTTTGAAGGTGCGGTGGGAGAGATAGGAGGAGAACCAGGAGAGGACAGAGCCCTGGAACCCAAATGAGGACAGTGTGGCAAGAAGTAAGTCATGATTGACAGTGTCAAAAGCGGCGGATAGATCCAGGAGGATGAGGATGGAGTAGTGGCCTCTGGATTTGGCAAGGAACAGGTCATTACAGACTTTAGAAAGTGCTGTTTCTGTCGAGTGAAGAGGGCGAAAACCGGATTGAAGCGGATCAAGGATGGCATGAGAGGAGAGAAAATCAAGGCAGCGGCTGTGGACTGCGCGCTCAAGTGTCTTGGAGAGGAAGGGTAGGAGGGAGATGGGGCGGTAGTTGGAGGGACAGGTAGGGTCTAGTGATGGTTTTTTGAGGAGTGGCGTGACTACAGCATGCTTGAAGGTGTCGGGGACAGTTGCAGTGGAGAGAGAGAGGTTGAGGATATGACAGATGGAGGGGGTGATAGTAGGAGAGATGGTGTTAAGTAAGTTGGTGGGGATGGGATCAGAGGAACAAGTGGTGCATTTTGAGGAGGAAAGAAGGCGGGCGGTTTCCTCCTCGGAGATATCAGGAAAGGAGGAGAAGGAGGTCTGGGTTGGTTGGTTGAGGGAGAGGGTTGAAGGGTGAAGAGGAGGAGGTGGCTTGGTAGTGAACTCAAGGTTGATCTTTTGCACCTTGTCGCGGAAGTAGTCAGCCAGTGATTGAGGAGAGAGTGACGGGGGGGTGGGAGCGGAGGGCACTTTGAGGAGGGAGTTAAGGGTGGCGAAGAGACGACGAGGGTTAGAGCTGAGAGAATTAGTCAATTGGGTGTAATAGTCCTGTTTGGCAAGGAATAGTGAGGACTGGAAGGAGGATAGCATGAATTTGTAGTGAAGGAAATCTGAATGGGTGCGAGATTTCCTCCAGAGGCGTTCAGCAGATCGGGCGCAGGAGCGAAGGTAACGGATGCAAGGGGTCAGCCAGGGCTGGGGATTAGTACGCCTTGTGGGACGGGAGGTGGATGGTGCAAGGGTGTCCAGAGCAGAGGAGAGAGTGGCATTGTAAGCGGAGACAGCCTCGTCAACAGACTCGGAGGACATGATGGAGGGGAGGAGATTAGAAATACTAGATGATAAGGTGGGAGGGTCAATAATCTGGAGATTCCTGGAAGTAGTGGTTAATGTTGGGCGGGGCTGAGGGGGAGGGTGAAGAAGTGTGAAGGTGATCAGGTGATGATCAGAGACAGGAAGAGCTGAGGTGTGGAAATTGGAGGGTGAGCCGGAAGAGGAGAGGACGAGGTCAAGGCAATGGCCATCACGGTGAGTAGGGGTGGTGGAACAAAGCTGGAGGTTGAAGGAGGATGTTAGAGTGAGGAACTGAGAAGCGTGAGAGTTGGACAGGTCATCAACGTGTATGTTGAAGTCTCCGAGAATGAGGGATGGAGATGAGGGTTCAAGAAAAACAGAAAGCCAGGCATCGAAGTCGGTGAGGAAGGAAGGGAGGGATTTATCAGGGGGGCGGTAAATGACTGCCACTCTGAGTGGCAACGGGTAGAATAGACGGATGGAGTGGACTTCAAAGGATGAGAAGCAGTGAGACTGTGGTAGGAGGAGGGGTTGGAAGCTACAGGAGGGCGAGAGTAGTAACCCGACGCCTCCTCCACGGCCAACTAGGCGGGGAGTATGGGAGAAGAGATAGCCTCCATGGCATAGAGCCGCAACTGAGGCAGAGTCGTCAGGGGAGAGCCAGGTTTCAGTTAGGGCAAGCAGGTGAAGGGAATGAGAGATGAAGAGATCGTGGGTGAAGGGAAGTTTGTTGCAGACCGAGTGGGCATTCCACAGTGCACGTTTATCTCACAAAAGCGAATAAATCGGTATAATCGAAAGCCGATTTTGGACGTTTTCAACTGCACTCCATCGCGGAAGCGTACAAAGTTGACGGGGGCGTGTCAGAGGCGTGGCGAAGGTGGAACTGGGGCGTGGTTATCGGCCGAGGAGAGATGGGCGCCTTTCGCCGATAATGGAAAAAAAGTATGCGTTTGTAGCTAGAATTTAGGGCACTTTTCCTGGACCCTGTTTTTTCACGAATAAGGCCCCAAAAAGTGCTCTAAATGACCAGATTACCACCAGAGGGAATCGGGGATGACCTCCCCTGACTCCCCTAGTGGTCACTAACCCCCTCCCACCACAAAAAATGATGTTTCACAACTTTTTATTTTCACCCTCAAATGTCATACCCACCTCCCTGGCAGCAGTATGCAGGTCCCTGGAGCAGTTGTTAGGGGGTGCAGTGGACTTCAGGCAGGTGGACCCAGGCCCATCCCCCCCTACCTGTTACAATTGTGCTGCTTAATGCTTAGTCGTCCAACCCCCCCAAACCCACTGTACCCACATGTAGGTGCCCCCCTTCACCCCTTAGGGCTATAGTAATGGTGTAGACTTGTGGGCAGTGGGTTTTGAGGGGGATTTGGGGGGCTCAACACACAAGGGAAGGGTGCTATGCACCTGGGAGCTCTTTTACCTTTTTTTTTGTTTTTGTAAAAGTGCCCCCTAGGGTGGCCGGTTGGTGTCCTGGCATGTGAGGGGGACCAGTGCACTACGACTCCTGGCCCCTCCCATGAACAAATGCCTTGGATTTATTCGTTTTTGAGCTGGGCGCTTTCATTTTCCATTATCACTGAAAAACAAAAACGCCCAGCTCACAAATTGTCGAATAAAACATGGACGTCTATTTTTTTCGAAAATACGGTTCGGTCCGCCCCTTCATGGACCCGTTCTCGGAGATAAACGCCCATGGAGATAGACGTTTTCGTTCAATTATGCCCCTCCAAGTGTTTTTGGGCAACACATAGAGCCATAAAAAGGGAAAACACTTTAAAATGCTTCCTTGTGGTTAGAACATTTTACAGCTACTGCAATCCCATAATGCTTGTGAGTGGGAATCTGGCCCAAATTTTCTGTGTTGCCAAGATTGTCACCCAAAGGGAAGACAACTCAAATGCAAAATATCTAAATGCAAAGAGAAAGAGATGACTTGAAAATGAATATGTTATCTTGTATTATGCTCCAAATACATTACATTAACCCGAAATTGTCAATGTCATATGTTTTCTGAGTTTACTTTTTTAATTGCTGTAACATGCCTTGTTTATGCTAGTCTTACGGAGACAGAATATAAATATTGTACATTAAATAAAATTACACAGAAAAAATGGACAAGATTTATGAAAGTTTCCCCCGTAGACAAAGAATGGGAAGAAATGCTTAATAAATCAGGTCCAATAATATCTAGTTTGTTATATTAATTTGTGTAAGGACTCCTAGGAATCCTGATTAACTCAAAGCCATTTGACAAAGGGCGTATTTACATAGCGAATATTATTTTCCGTTGATAAAAGTGCCCTTTTGGAAGAATTCCAGATTGGAGTGTGCTGAGAGCAATAGAAAGAGATTTTCGCACAGTTCAGTGTAATAGACAAGTGGAGCAGAGGGGGGAACCATTTTCCCTCTCTCCCCTGAACTAAAGATCAGAAGGCAAACAGACATAGGGGTATGTTAACTAAGGTGCATTAGCATTTTTAACGTGCCTGTAAATTTAAGGTGTGTTAAATGCTAACACGCCTATACATTGCTATGGGTGCACTAGCATTTAACACGCGTAAACCATTTGCGCACATTAAAAACGCTAACGCACCCATAGCGCCGCTTACTAAACAGAGGTGTTAATTCGGTGTATATGTGCATTGCATGAGCTGTTAACCGAAAGGATGAGGCCGGTGGACTTTGTTTTTTTTTACTTTCCTGAGACTCAGGAGGTAAAAAGAAAATCAAAATGTTTTTGCTTGTAGAGTTTTCTTACTGAAGTTCAAAGGATTATGCTCTATGGAGACGGTGCCCTTCTGTTTTTCATCTAAAGTAATATTTCTCTGAACACTGGCTCCCTATTTCCTCATACATCCACTTTAAATTTTTTCTTTTTTGTTTTTAAAAGGCTGCCTCCCTTCAGCCCCCGCCTACCTGAACAACCTTCTTATACCCTACGCCCCCACTCGCCCCTCTGTTCTTCCTCTTCTAATCTCCTTGCACTTCCCTCACCACAGGCTCCTGGTCTTCATATCTCCCATGAGTCAGCCTTTAGCTCTCTTGGACCTTTCCTTTGGAACTCTCTCCCAGCACAGCTCTACTCTGAATCTTCTCTGCTCAAGTTTAAAACACTCCTCAACACTCATCTAGTTACCAAGGCCTTTGCCATACCCACATCCTAAATCTACCCTGTCCTGTCCCTCCACTTTTTCTTTATTCCTAGCTTACACTGCCTCTGCTGTTAATGTTTGTGTGTTGTAAACCGCTTAGCTGCTCTTATCGGCCACCTTGTGGTATATCCAGCTTGAATAATGCAGGTTCTGTGATCATCTGCTAAAGCTCCAATGAAACAAATGACCAGGGCAACTCAGATATCATATGGTGTTGCAGCTTGTTGCTAAATTTTGACTGACAGCACTGTCTCTGTGTAGTTGTTCAAATTCCTATCACTGTATTGTACTGTTTTGGGATCTTGCCAGGTACTTGTGACCTGGATTGGCCACTGCTGGAAGCAGGATGCTGGGCTTGATGGACCTTCAGTCTGTCCCAGTATGGCAATTCTCATGTACGTATGTTCTTATGATGCTATTGTATGAGGAAGTGTCTACCTGAAAATGACCACTCGTATGTGGATATGTGTTCCTGACTGCTTATCTGTGAAGGTGTGCTGTTGAGTTAAACTGAGAAAAAAATGAAAGCATAGTAAAGGATACAAATAAAATCAGACAGGAAACAGGAAGAAAAACAGTGGAGGCGAACTAGAAAAGAGTAAGAACGGAGAAAGAAATGGAAGACATGAAAAAGAAAAAGTCTAAAATAAACTAGACTGTAGCTTGGCATCATTTTTTGTCATGGTTACCAGGTAAGTCAGATTAAGATAAATGCTTTGATTTCAACCATTTCCCTGAGGTACAAAGAGATAAAGTGACTTGCCCAAGGCTTCTCAGAGATTCAGTGTTAAAAAGGGATTCTTTAATTCACATCCCAAAACTTCTTTTTTATATTCCAGCACTCAATCCACTAGACTACTTTCCTCCCACCTTTCTAGAACTGCAATTAACTCTGAGGTGGATCATAAGGAGGTTGATTTCATAGTGATCTGTTGACTGTAGTATCATTTTAAACAGATAAGAAATTAATTTAGACTTAAGCAATCCTTCAGCAGCAGTAAATGTATAGGTGTAACTGCTGAATTTCTATTTCTTACCCTTATAGATTTACCTTTATTTGTGCATGAGTACTTGTATTGTAGTTTTATCACTGCTGTGTATGTTTTAGACTGGCACGCGGACTGCTCCAAATTCTGCGCCAATTCAAATATTTAACTTTTGGCTTATTGGGGTTGTTTTTTTTTTAAGTAGGGCACCTATGTAAGACCAAAATGGTACCAATTTTAGGGACATTTTACAAAGGTTACATAAGTACATAAGCACCACCACGCTGGGAAAAGACCAAAGGTTCATCAAGCCCAGCACTCCGTCTCCGACAGCGGTCAATCCAGGCCCCAAGAACCTGGCAAAAAACCCAAATTTAATAATGATCAATGGACTTTTCCTTCAGGAATCTGTCCAGACCCCCTTTAAACTCAGCAAGGCCAGCTGCCGTCACTACATTCTCCGGCAATGAGTTCCAGAGTCTAACTACGCGCTGAGTAAAGAAAAACTTTCTCCAATTTGTTTTAAACCTACCACATTCTAATTTCATCTTGTGTCCCCTGGTTCTATTATTGTTAGAAAGTGTAAACATGAACCTTTACAAACTAAGGGCCCTGTTTACTAAGGTGCACTAGCGTTTTTAGCACGTGCTAATGGTTAATGCACGCTAAAAATACTAACACGCATCTAGAGTGGCCCTAAGATACCAGACCCAGCCTCAAAATACAAATACAGATGCAGACATGCAAAAAGGAGCTATAGCATTCCCTTACTTTGTTCCCCTTGTAAAGCTCTGCTAAGATAGAGTCAAAACGTTAAAAAAAGCCCAGGAGGTCATGAGTTGGTAGAATTGTTGGTAAAACAAGATGCCACAAGCAACTTAAAAGCAAGCTGCCGGCCATGATGAACACTTGTGTGTGGTGAAAACTGCAAAACCTGCCCGGGACGGAGACGCACTTGGAGCGGGTAGGTCACTGATAAGTCACAGAGAAGAAAGAAATTGGCGAGGAAGGAAACTTACAAGTGGCGGCACACATAGTAAAAGAGATCCTGGAGGCAAAAAAAGGAGATAGTGGAGTCGGTAGTAGCCTGTTTGAAGGAGAAACTGGATGGCTTTGTGGAATGCATGAAGACAATGAAGAATAGGCACAGCAAGCTGGAAGAAGAATAGAAGTGAGATAGGAACATCCAAAAGCAGATGCAACAACGAATGGAAGTGCCGCTGCCAAGCTGTCCCTTATGTTGGTGATGCTGGCTACAGTGCCCTGTTTGCAATTTCTCCTGCAGCAGACAGCCATCTCTCTGAATCTAGGGCCCTGTATTCTCAGAAAGAGGACTGCTCTTAGCCCAGGGTCCAGCACATCTCCCTCCAGCCCCCCTTCCCCACCCCAGGGTGCAGCCAATCTCCCTCCAGTCCCTTTCCCCTCCCCAGGGTCCAGCTCATTTCCCTCCAGCCTCCCCTCCCCTTTCCCTTTCGCAGGTTCCAACACATCTCCCTTCAGCCCCCTTCACCAGGGTCTAACACATCTCCCTCATCCCTACCCCCCTCAAGTCCAGCATCTCTCCCTTACCACCCACATCCCCTCCTCATGGATCTTCTAACTACTAACCTGTCTCAATGGCCAACAGCAGCAACCAAGGCACACTGCTCTGGCTGGCGTCAGGACCTTCCCTTTCCCAGGTCTCACCCTCAGTGAGATAACTTCCTGCTTCCACGAATGAGGGAACCAGCCCTGACATCAGCCAGAACAGCATGCCTTAAATGCTGCCGCTGCTACTGGCCATCAAAACAGGCCAGCAGTTAGAGGATCTGGGAGGAGGGGGGTGTGGGTGGTGAGGGAGAGATGCTGGAATCGAGGGGGTGGGAATGAGGGAGGTGGAGAGAGACACTGGCTGGACCCAGATGGGGAGAGAGAAGGACTGTGGAAGAGACTTTCAGGGTAGAAATCCTAGGTGCCAGGTCTAATTTTTTAGACGCCATGGTAATCTGGCACCTAGGATTTGTAAAGCCCTATAATAGGTTATGGACTTTTCTTTTAGAAAATTAGCCGAACTTTTTTTAAAACCCTGCTAAGCTGTGGTAACTGCTTTTACCACGTTTTCTGTCAACGAATTCCACAGTTTAATTACATGTTGAGTGAAAAAATATTTTTTTCCAGTTTGTTTTAAAATTACTACTTAGTGGCTTCATTACGTGCCCCCTAGTCCTTGTATTTTTGGAAAGAGTAAACAAGTGATTCACATTTATCTGTTCCACTCCACTCAGTATTTTATGGATCCCTGTCATATCTCCCAGCAGTCATCTCTTCTCCAAGCTGAAAAGCCCTAGCTTCTTTAATCTTTCCTCATAGTTAAGTTGTCCCATCCTCTATCATTTTTGTATCCCTTCTCTGTATCTTTTTCTAATTCTGCAATATCTTTTTTGAGATGTGGTGACCTGAATTACACACAGTATTCAAGGTACAGTCGTACCGTAGAACAATACAAAAGGCATTATAATATTCTAATTCCTGTTTTCCATTCTTTTCCTAATAATTCCTAACATTCTATTGACTTTCTTATCCACTGCTGCACACTGAGCAGAGGGTTTCAACGTATTATGAGTGATGACACCTAGATCCTTTTCCTGGGTGCTGACTTGTAATGTGGAACCTTGCATAAGATAGCTATAATTTGGGTTCCTCTTTCCTTCATGCATCACTTTGCACTTCTTCACATTAACTCACCTGTTTACTAAGCCATGCTAGCGGCTGCTACGTGGCAATGCCTACAAAGCCCATTAAAAGTGAATGGGCTATGTCAGTATCAGCACACCATCAACCACTAGCACGGCTTAGTAGACTGGGGGTAAATGTCATCTGTCATTTGATGCCCAATCTCCCAGTCTTGTAAGGTCCTTTTGCAATTTTTTCACAATCCTGTTGTGAATTAACAACTTTGATTAACTTTTAGAACTGCACATGGCTTAAAAACGTTTAGCATGCAATTCATCACAATTACATTCGCATGGTTGTTTGCATAAAGCATCCCCCTCACATTTTTTCCTGTATAGTGCAAAACATGGACAGCAGACATGAATTCTCAAAAATGGCATACTTCAGTTACTAAATTGAAAATTAAAATCATTTTTCTTACCTTTGTGGTCTGATGATTTTATTTTTCTAATGGCCTCTTGTCCATCCACTATTTCTTTCTCTTCTTTTCTTCTTCACATCTTGCCCTATATCCATCTTTCATGATCATCTTTCTTCCAGGTTTTGCCTCCTCCATCTTTTTTCTTCTCCTCCATCTGTGGGCAGCATCTTCCTCCATTCTTGCTTTCCTTCCTTTCCATCCATAGGCAGCATCTTCCTCTCTTCCCTTCCATCTATGAGCCAGCATTTCGTCCCTCTTTCTTCCGTTTCCTACCATTCATGTGCAGTTCCCCTCTCTCTTCCCTTTCCCACTAAACATGTGCATTTCCCATCTCTCTTCCCTTCTCCTCCTTCCATTCATGTCTAGCATCTCCCTTTTATAGTTCTTTCATCCTCTATTTCCATCGAGCATCCCCTCTTTGTTTCTCTCTTCTTCCAACCCGAATTGCCCCCTCTCTCTACCTTCTCCCACCATAGAGCACCACTCCATCCATCTCTCTCTCCCTCTCTCTCTCTCTCTCTCTCTCTCTCGCTCTTCCCTTTTCCCAGACCTCAACTCACTTCTCTTTTTTCCTTCTCTGAGCTTGTCCAGAAGTTCCAGCCTCATTCCTTATAGCCTGTTTTTTCTCCAATGTATTCCCCTGCTGCAGAAGTGTGACTCCCAGGCAGCATTGCCTGTCTCTACCCCACCCCATGCCAATTACCCCTTCTACCGCCATTAACCAGTGCCCATCTCTACCTCCTCCCCCATCTCCATTCCATTACTATCCAGCATTACTGGTCTCTCTCCCTTCTTCTCCTGCTCTCACTCAGTCCTGACTCCTCAAGTGGACTGCCGCTTCTTGATTTTGCATGCCAGCCAGTGGCATAGCAAGGGAAGCTATGATGATACATTGAAACCCTCTGCTCAGTGTGCAGCAGCATCTAAGAAAGTAAATAGAATGTTAGGGCTTATTTGGAAAGAAATTGAAAAAAAATGAGAATGTTATAATGTCTTTGTATCACTCAATGGTGTGACCACACCTTGAATAAAGTCCATAAGCCATTATTAAAACAGACTTGTGAATCTCTACTGCTTATTTCTAGGATAAGCAACATAAAATCTGTTTTACTGGTTCTGGGATCTTGCCAAGTACTTGTGACCTGGATTGGTTACTGCTGGAAACAGGATGCTGGGAATGATGGACCTTCAGTCTGTCCCAGTATGGCAACGCTTTCTTATATTCTCAATTTATCAAATTGCCTAATTACATGTTCCAGGTCTATAAAGATTTCTTTTAGTTTCTCTGACTCATCAGCATTGAATACCATTTCTGCCACTGGTATCTCCCCCACATCTTCCTCTCAGTGAAGACTGAGTCAAATAATTCATTTTGTCTCTCTACATAAGTATTGCCATACTGGGACAGACCAAATAAGTGTTGGGTCTATCTGTATCCTAAGGTTCCTAACATGTTTTAAGGGGGAGTTTATATCTCCCAAAAGGGATTTTAATGTCAGGTATGTGGCTACTTGTAGAAGGAATCCACAGGAACTGAGTTTTACTTAGGTTCAGGTAGTTTGTTATTTTCAGCCCATTCATGAATTGCAGTTAAACAGGTAGTCATTTTATTCAGGGCTGTAGATAAGACTGGTTCACTGGGTATGAATAGCTACACATCATCTATCTAAATGTGTCCATCGATCAAATCAGCTCAGCTAATGTCTTAAAGTAGATATGGTGGCTAGTATGTGTTGCTGAACAGTGTGGACTGTTGCCTATCTGATACTACTAGGCTCACTGACTCTTTTTTGGATCCTAGCTCAGTCCCAAGATGGAGCAAAGAGGCATCATTCCTGTCCAGCACCACTAGACCGCCAATGTTGACCCTGGGTAGGTCTCAGGAGAGGTTGGGAGGGGAAGGGGTTGGCTCTAGCAACATGGGGCTCCTTTTGGAGAGTGGTTGTTACTTAAGAGGAGGTTCAGATTGAGGGATAGGGTGGGATATAACTTCAGGGGGATCAGAAGGGCAGGGATGCTGTGTCAGAGGGATTAGAATGTCAAGGGGTTTTGGGGAGTTGGAGGGATTGTAAGAATAGAGGATGTTGAGGAGATTGAAAGGATGAGGGATTTTATAGGGGATCAGAAGGATGGAGAGTAAGAAGGGGATGGGCCAGAAGATATGTTCCATGTGTGTGTAGTTAACATGTGCTAAGTAGTTAACATGTGCTAAGTAGTTAACATGTGCTAAGCCCACGCAAACAGGCAAAATATCACAAAATACTTTAACGTGTTTTTTTGGTAGCTTGCTTACCACATGCCAAATGCACGTTAGGACTTAATGCCCTTTAGTAAAAGGGCCCCTCTGTCTGCTAAAGGATTTCACTCATTTTGTATTTAGGACCAAGTTTGGGAATCACTGCCTTAGGGGCCCTTTTACAAAGCGGCAGTAAGCCCATTACGGGCTTATTGTGGACCAATTTGAACTTACCACCAGCCCAATGCGGGCACCAGTACTAGTTCCAGCTCCAGCACATACCATTTCCTGTGCTGGGGAAAACAGGGCTCACTTTTTTTGCATGACGGTTACCCAGTGGTAATCAGGCGGTGTTGTGCACTACCCAGTTACCACCAGGTTAGCAAGGGAGTCCTTACCGCCACCTCAATGGGTGGCGGTGAGGGCTTCCCCCGCATGGCCATGTGCTCAGCAAAAATGGTCCCTATTGCTAGAGCAGGGCTCTTTTTACCACAGCTTAGTAAAAGGGCCCCTTAGATTGTAAGCCCTACTGTATTTGAATGTAACTTGCCTTGAACTATTGCTTAAAAGGTGTGAGCTAAATCATAAATGCATAAAGAGATAGATACTAAATTAACTAGTGTCAGCTAAAGTTATAAATGCTATAGGGGTGTGGAAATACACAATCGTTAGAAGATGTCAAAACACACTAATTTCCACCAACCTGAAAATGATTAAAGATAATACTGTTCTGTAGTTTAGAAGGAAAAGGGCCTCACGGAGCTCCTAGATTATAACCATCTATTGGAGCTTAAATGGATCAAAAGGGATCCTCTGTTCATCACTGGCCCAAAAACCTTCTGTAATGTGTGTGTTTTTTTAATCTTTCACACAACTACACAAATGCAAAAGTGATCTGTTATGCTATTAAGCTAAATATCACTGATAGTTTGACATTGTTATTGTGCTGATCTACAGAAGAGTATGAATGTGGGTATTGAAAGACCACTTATCTTTCAAACCGCTGGCTACTAGCACCAGGAAGTTCTTCAATTAGAGCTCGTTCCTTGTCTCCCTCGCTTCAGGTTGGTAGAAATTGGTGTGTTTTGACATCATCTAAAGAGATAGATAACCATGTTCAGTGCACTGTATTTTTGGTTCTGTTTTCCAGTGTTCCGATGAGTTGCTGTTATATTATAAAAGAACCATATTGTTGAACATAAGTACCTTTAATAAGTGAAGTTGCACATCGAACCTTATCAAAAGTTTTACAGCAGCCAAGAGAGAGTATGAGAGAGAAAGAGGTCAAAATGACAGAATAAGTTGTGCACATTTCTTGAGGCAGATTGTGATTCCCATTTTGTGTGGTTTAAAGGTTGCTGCCATTCATTTAAATAAGTGATTTGATGAGTCTGACATGACAAAGTTCAAAACTGCGTGTTTGGAAAATGAAAAGGGCAGATTAAATTTGTGGAAATGAAAAAAAAAAAAGAATGTGTTTGTGGTGATTACCTACTTGAATTATACAAAATGTTATTGAATACTTAATAGCATTCAACAGATTCTTGAATGACCCCAGTTTTTCACACAGGCAAGCCATGAATGCTAAAATATAAACTTTTTTTCTTTCAGAATCCTGTTAGTTCAATTTGAACATGAAAATTAATGAAAGATGATTCTAGAACAGTAAAAAATAAACAATATGTATGCTTATGAACCTCAACATGTATACGCTGGAAGAGAAGAGATATGATACTACTACTACTACAAATCATTTCTATAGAGCTATCAGTCGTACGCAGCGCTTCACAATTGAACATGAAGAAAAGACAGTCACTGCTCATAAAGACGGAAATATCTCAAGGGCATTAACGTACAGGAAGTGAGCCTTTTTCAACTGAAGGAAAACTCTGGAACAAGGGGGCATATGATGAAATTAAGAGGGAATAGACTTAGGAGTTATCTAGAGAAAGTATTATTTCACAGAAATGGTAGTGGAAGCATGGAATAGGCTCCGGTTAGAGGTTGTGGAGTTGAGGACTGTGTCAGAATTTAAGAAGGCAAGGGATAAGCACGTAGGATAGGATCCCTTAGGAAAAGGAAGCGTTTTTGGTTACAGACTGGATGGGCCACTTGGCCTTTATCTACTGTCATGTTTCTATGTTTCTATGTTAGGACTGCATGGTGTAAAAATATCTAGGGGGGAATTCTATCAAAGGTGCCTAACAAATTGGCACCGGAAAAAGCACATAGCGGTATTCTATAAACCACAACTATATTTAGGCCCGGTTTATAGAATAGTGATTAAGCCCAGGAATCACACCTTTATTTAGGCACAGCCATTTGCACCAATGAAAATGTGGTACAAATGCCCACGCCTATATTTAGGTGCAGAGTCCCCTTATTCTATAATTACACATAACTAAAAGTCATGCCCCTGATCTGCCCATGACACTTCCATTTCCACATTCCCTTTTCAGATTTACATGTAACATTTCACACACATATTGTGCCTAAATTTATGTATGTACATGTTATCAATAGAAATCAAACAAAATAAAACATGGAAAAGAAAATAAGATGATACCTTTTTTATTGGACATAACTTAATACATTTCTTGATTAGCTTTCGAAGGTTGCCCTTCTTCGTCAGATCGGAAATAAGCAAATGTGCTAGCTGACAGTGTATATAAGTGAAAATATTCAAGCATTACTATGACAGTCTGACAGGGTGGGAGGATGGGAGTGGGTAGGAGGTATGCATGGGGACATCAAAGCATATCATTGATATTCTAACAGGATGGGTGTGGATAGGTGAGGGGTGGGGTGATCAACAGATCTAGTTAGTGCCAATAATTGCTTGTTAGTAAGCCAATTATTGGTGCTAATTAGCTTGTTATTTAATTAAAATGCATGTGCAAATTGGGCACATTTTTGGCGTCATTTATAGAATCTAGCCCACAGTGGCCAGTGCTACCGCTATCTGGTTAGCAGTGATATGTAGCTCTTTAACCAAACAGGTATCCAGTTAGATGTTAACACAGCTATTTTGCCACCCTAACTTTATCTGATTAGTGGACTGAATATTTCTGCCAATCAGATAACCTCTAGCTGTGCCCAAACTCTACCCGTGGACTACCCCTGCACTATCTAGGTAATGTTGAGATGGTCTAATGATATTCAGTGATAGTATTCAAACAGAAAGGAATTATATTATATTATATGTTGTAAGTCTGAGATTTGTATGTAAGCAATGTTCTTCAGAATATAAGATCCACTTGTTCTTTCCTATATTTTATGGCATTCCTTTTTTAATTTTTTTAGTTTATTTAATTTGTTTTATGTCATTTATTGTTTGTATGAAAACCGTTCTGATTTGTTTGCAATAAGTAACGATATAGTAAAATGAATAAGTGATAAACAATAAGTACTTTCTCTGAATATATCCAGGAAGCATTTATCTGGATATATGTCCCTTAATATCAACCCGTTGATGTTTTATTAACCATGATTAAGTCAATTGTGTGTGGATTTCCATGGAATTGCGGAGGTGTGTTTATAAAAGCATGAATGGTAGGAGAGGGCGGTGGACTGGAGGAGGAGGAGGAGGAGGAAAGCAGGCTCTAATCAGGTTAAGGAAAATTACATTTCAGAATAAACTGATTTTTATGTAAATAGAAATATTGATCATAAAGCTTGTTCTTGTTGAAAAGAGTTACTAACAGTGGTAGATTGTGAACTGATTATCTACTATTGGATGTTCATTGCTGTGTTTAACAATACATTTTTATTATTAAAAAAAGAAAATATATATAATTCCAAAGTATTTAAAAAGTGTACTTTGGAAAGGTTTGCGTGATTTCATAATTGGTAGCGTGAAAATAAGTTTTTTTATGGGGAAGGGGGTTGGAGCTGGGGAGGGACCTTAGAGAAAGTTCTATCAAACCACTGGCTTTAACCACAATGAAAATTGCATTGGATTCTGGTGCCATGAGAATTCATTGGCAACTATCAGAGGATTTTCCCTCTGGTTCATATCCCTACCCAAATCATTTACAACATTCAATGTAATAGCAATGACTCAGCTGGAGCCCTGTAATCATGAGCTCCAAATCTGTCAGCTAGGTGACATCGTTGCAGCATGGCTATGATTCCTTCCCTCAGGGCTGTCACTCTAAGTCCACCTTGGGTTACAAAGAGGGGCATAATCGAAAGGGACGCCCAAGTTTTGCTGAGGACGTCCTCGCAAAATGTCCTGGTGGAGGGGCGGGGAAGCCCATATTACCGAAACAAGATGGACGTCCATCTTTCGTTTCGATAATACAGTCGGGGACGCCCAAATCTTGAAGTTTAGGTCATCCTTAGAGATGGTCGTCCCTAGACTTGGTCATTTCTGATTTTCGGCGATAATGGAAACCGAGGACGCCCATCTCAGAAACGACCAAATGCAAGCTCTTTGGTCGTGGGAGGAGCCAGCATTCGTAGTGCACTGGTCCCCCTGACATGCCAGGACACCAAATGGGCACCCTAGGGGGCACTGCAGTGGACTTCAGAAATTGCTCCCAGGATTTCTGGGAGGAGTGGAGGAGTGGCCTAGTGGTTAGGGTGGTGGACTTTGGTCCTGGGGAACTGAAGAACTGAGTTTGATTCCCACTTCAGGCACAGGCAGCTCTTTGTGACTCTGGGCAAGTCACTTAACCCTCCATTGCCCCATGTAAGCCGCATTGAGCCTGCCATGAGTGGGAAAGCACGGGGTACAATGTAACAAAAAAAACATAGCTCCCTTACCTTGTGTGCTGAGACCCCCATAACCCACTACCCACCACTGTACACCACTACCATAGCCCTTATGGGTGAATGGGGGCACCTAGATGTGGGTACAGTGATTTCTGGTGGGTTTTGGAGGGCTCACATTTACTACTACAAGTGTAACAGGTAGGGGGGATGGGCCTGGGTCCGCCTGCCTGAAGTGCACTACACCCACTAAAACTGCTCCAGGGACCTGCATACTGCTGTGAAGGACCTGAGTATTGAGACTGGCATAGAGGCTGGCACAAAATATTTTTAAAGATGTTTTTTTAGGGTGGGAGGGGGTTAGTGACCACTGGGGGGGGGGTAAGGGGAGGTCATCCCCAATTCTCTCCGGTGGTCATCTGGTCAGTTTGGGATCTTTTTGTGGCTTGGTTGTAAGAAAAACAGGACCAGGTAAAGTCATCCAAGTGCTCGTCAGGGACGCCCTTTTTTTTCCATTATGGGTCGAGGACGCCCATGTGTTAGGCATGCCCAAGTCCCACCTTCGCTATGCCTCCGACATGCCCCCATGATGGAAAGCATTTGGGGACGCCCAAAATCAGCTTTCAATTATGCCGATTTGGGCGACCCTGTGAGAAGGCCGCCCATCTTCCGATTTGTGTCGAAAGATGGGCATCCTTCTCTTTCGAAAATAAGCCTGATAGTTGTCAAGGCTAATATGCATAAATGGGCCAGTACTGGAAGGAAGCTGGTGTTGTAACTAAAATATCATTACTTACCCAGTTGTTTTAGAATTTTAAGTATTCCATGCATTTGGATCCCAGAGCTACCCTCGTTCCATAAACTAAACTACATCCTCAAGAGTATTAAAATAGCCTAAAACCATCAAATAAGGATATACAACTTAGATATAAAAACAATTAACCATGCAAATTTATTCATTAGTTGATTTGATTGTTTTTGAAACCTGGTAAATTCGGAAGATGACTTTTATGTCATTAATCTCGATAAGAAAGTGTTCTATACCCAAAGATTGAATAACTTATTTTATTTGTGTTTTATGAGTTTAATATAAAAATGACCACTCTACCCATACTTCCTCATTTATCCTAGGAGAGACCATGGAGCTCATTTTCAAAACAGAAAAATGTTCAAAAAGTAGTACAAAGAGGGGAATTCATCAAGCATTGTTATGGCCTTTAGCGCACGCTAAATGATAAAAGCCCATTCTATATCTATAGGTTTTTATCATTCAGCACATGCTAATTTCCCTAACGTGCATTAAGGTCATAAGACTGATTGATGAATTCCCCCCAAAGCGGCATGTGGATGTTTTGCTTCCCAAAACATTCAAAACCAAAGGGTTAAGAAAAGTTTTTAATAATTTTTTTTTTACCTGGGTCTGGGGGATCTTCTGGCCATTTTGGTGGCCTATCTGCTGCATTGGTGGCCAGTAATGTGGGTTTGTTGTTGGTTCACGGCTTGTGCAGCATTGTCCAGCCAAGGAGTAAGCTTTCCCAACCAGGGGCGACTGGTAAAATGTCCAGTCTGGGCCTGGTTTGGGGCTCTGGAGCATGTGTGGTTTTTCGCACATGCTCGGTTGTGATCCGGAGCCAAAACTAGGCCAGAATTGAAGCTAGGACCTCAATTTTCAGGTCTGCCAGCTGAAGCTCTGTAATAAATCATGGCTTTTTGCTGATGCCACAGAAGGTCCACTGGGACCTGGACCAATGGTGATGGTCATGTCTGGAGTCTTTGGGGAGCCAAGTAACAGGTCTGGGAGCCAAGAAATTTATTTACTTAATTTAAAAACATTGTTTTTGGTGCCGTTGGGCTGGGGTTTAAAGGGATAATTTTGGGGACATTATGGGCCCTGTTTATAAAGGCACATTAGCGTTAGTTAGCACGTGCTAAAAATGAATGTGCACTAACTGTGTAGACGCCCATAGGAATATTGTAGGCATCTACACAGTTAGCACGTGCTAATTTTTAGCATGCGCTAATGAAGGATAATGCACCTTTGTAAACAGGGCCCTATATTTGTAGTTATGTGTTCCTGAGAACTTCTTGAGGTGGACAAATGCATAAATGTTTTTGGCAAAAATCATCTTTCTTATCAACAGAGAAGTACAGAGAAGTTCTTGGTTTGGGCTAGTTCTGGGCTTTAAAATTGGGTCTTTCCATTGGGCATGGCTCAGGGCCATGCGTGAGATGGTGCTGAATTTTATTGGAGTGGATGTATGGGGGGGGTTGGGGGTAATTTGGGACAAAAATGTATGAATGTCTTTAAATCTGTGTTAAAATCTATGAGAAAAATATAGTACATCTGGCTTGATGGGATTAAGGGCTACAAGATATTGTGAATAAAGTTCATAATAATTTCTGTGGTAATTTTATTAAACATTTAACTTTCCCATTATATTCTATGGGACCACAATGAAGATTGTGGAAATTACTGTTAGGTTCCATGCCTTTCAACAGTTTGTCTTCGGAGCTGTGATTAGTTGGTTGTGGTCAGCTGGTAGCAACAAAGTCACTGTCTCCCTTTGCAACAGCTTTGCTGACTGTTGGCAAAAGGGATGAAGATGTCAAGGAGGTTGGATGTGTGAGAGGGAGCTCTGAGTGAAAGAGAGAAATCTTGGAAAGTTCAGCACTCAGTTAATTCTGAGAATGATACTAGAGACTCTAATAGTGAATAAGGTGGCAGAAGCTCAGTTTTATTTATTGTGGGATTTTTAAAATGAATGAATTTAATTAAAGTTAATTATATCAGAACAGTAATTTTATTGGGCATGCCTACAAGGCCTGGGTGTTGACCTACTGCTGGGTGTCCAGCCTACCAGGCCTGAGTGCTTGCTTACCTGAGAGTGCATTAAAGCAAAGCACTTGAGTGAGTGTGACACGGAAGTGAGAGAGAGTTTGATCTGAGAAAAACTGGTATCATTCTTAGTTCAGGGACACAGTAAAAAGCTAGGTGTATAGGTCAGGATTTCTGTTTAAAAGGTTTTCTTTTAATAGCTAACAGGCCCAAATAGTCTTCTCATTCACAGAGAGTATGAAAAGAATTTAAGTCAGGAAGATAGGCTCTCTTTTTGTTTTTTAAAGTATAGAGTAGCAGGTCATGGTTCCAGATAATCCAGAGAAGACGTAAATCTGGGCCCCACTGTTTCCCTCAGATAAGTGAATATTTACACCTCAGAAAGGAGCAAATTTCAGAGAACACAGTACAGTGAAATACCTGGTAGACAGTTTGAGCTGTTTAGAGTCATTTCTTAAGAGAAAAAGCAATTTCTTTTAGAAAGGAAATAGCACCCCCGTCCCCTCTGCGCCCCCCCAAATTGCAGAGCTGGCTATAGCCGGGGAGAGAGCCTGGGTGGGCAGTGCATTACTCCAGGAAAAATTAAATGATCCCAGGTTCCAATCTAATTCATGTTTCATGTGCGATAAAATGCCATAAATAAGTAAATAAATATAAACTTTTAATGTTGAGCAGCTGATTCTCAAAGTGAACATATTCCAAACACTATAATGAAAATAAAATGATTTTTTTCTACCTTTGTTGTCTGGTGACTTTGTTTTTCTGATCATGCTGGCCCAGTATCCGATTCTGCTGCTATCTGTCCTCTTAACTCCGTTTCCAGGGCTTCCTTTCCATTTATTTCTTTCCTTCCCTCCTTTCTTCTTCAATTCTGGTCCTCCGCAAACTTGACTGTCCAATGGATCCAGCTTCTGCCTATTTTCTTCATCCATGTGCAATTTTTCTCCTATCTTCCTTTTTCCTCATCTCATATCCTTCCTCACTCTTCCCTCCCCTCCATCCATGTCCAGCATTTCTTCTCTCTCCCCTGCCCTCCCCTCTATCCACCCATGTCCAGCGACCCTCCTCTTCCCTGCCCTGCCCTCCATCCAGATCGTGATGAAAAAATGTAAGTTATTAATGGATATATTAAAAATTATATGCTGTATATAATTTTTAAAATTACATTTTTTCATCATGATCTGCTTTGTTGATTTTCCGTCTTGGAGTTTGCAGACCGTCTGCTTCTTTGCTTTCTTGGACCTGCCCTCCATCCACCCATGTCCAGTGACCCAATTCTCTCCCCTGCCCCCCTCCAGCCACCCATACCCAGTGACCCTTCTCTCCCCCTGCCCTCCCCTCTATCCACCCATGTCCAGCGATCCTCCTTTCCCCTCTATCCACCCACGTCCAGCAACCCGCCTCTCTCCCCTGCCCCCTCCAGCCACCCATGCCCAGCGACTCTCCTCTCTCCCCTGCTCCCCTCCAGCCACCCATGCCCAGTGACTCTCCTCTCTCCCATGCCCCCCTCCAGCCACCATGCCTAGCGACTCTCCTCTCTCCCCTACCCCCCTCCAGCCACCCATGCCCTGCGACTCTCCTCTCTCCCCTGCCCCCCCAGCCATCTATGTCTAGCGGCAACTCCCTTCTCTCCCCTGTCCTCCCTCCAGCCACCCATGCCCAGCGACTTTCCTCTTTCCCCTGTCCCCCCTCCAGCCACCCATGCCCAGTGACTCCCTTCTCTCCCCTGCCCCCTCCTCCAGCCACCCATGTCCAGCGACTCCCTTCTCTCCCTGCTCCCCCTCCAGCCACCGAGGTGGTCCAGCAGATGCTTCGGGGCAGGCAGGAAAGATCCCCAGTCTTTCCTGCCCGCTGCCGGCGCTGACTCTCCCCCGCTGCTGGATCGCTCTTCAAAATGGCCACTGAGACTTACAAGGGCGGCCTCCAAGACTTCAGCAGAAGTCTCGCGAGGCTGCTGCTGGAAGTCTCGGTGGCCATCTTTAAAGAGCGATCCAGCAGCGGGGGAGGGTCAGCGCCGGCAACGGGCAGGCAAGACTGCCTGCCCCGAAGAATTTGTTGGACAAGGGAGGGGAGGGACCGGACCGGACCCTGTGGCTGGGAGGGAGGTAGGAAGGAGAGCCGGCTCGCCCTCAAGAACAACCGACTTGCAAGTCGGTAAAACATTAACAACCGGCTCTTGCGAGACGGCTCCAGCACACCACTGCCCATATCCCAGTCTACCTGATACAGTTGTGGTGGAAAGTGTGAGCCCTCCAAAACTCATCAAACACTCACTGTACCCACATATAGGTGACTCCTACAGCCATAAAGGCTATTGTAGTGGTCTACAGTTGGGTATACTGGGTTTTTGGTGGGTTTTGGAGGGCTCACCATACAAAATAAGGGAGTAACAGTGAGATGTATACCTCGGATTTTTTTATGTGAAGTCCACTGCAGTGCTCTCTAGGGTGCTCCAATGCTCCTCTGGGATGTCTGTGTGGCCAGTCTGCTAAGAATGCTGGCTTCTCGTACATCCCAATGGCTTGATTTTGTGCGTTTTTCACTTCAACATTTTTTTTTCAAAAATGGTCCAAGAAGACGCACTGAACTCAAAAACATGTTGCAAATGGCTATTTTCAAAACAGAAAATTAAGGGGACCTTTTACTAAGGTGCGCCAAAAAATGGCCTCCACTGGGGTAGGCACATGCAGGTTCATTTTTCAGCGTGCCTGCAAAAAAGGCCTTTTTAGGGGGCCAAAAATGGATGTGTGGCAAAATAAAAATTTACACGCATCCATTTTGAGCCTGAGAACTTACCGCCACCCATTGACTTAGCGGTAAGGTCTCACGCGTTAACTGGGCGGTAATCATCAGTGTTTGTACATCGTTGATTGCTGCCCAATTAACGCCATGCAGTTTCTGCTGCGCGTTTTGGACATGCATCAAAATTAGAATTACCACCCGGGGCATGCTGGGTGATAGTTCTAATTTGACGCACATAGTATGCACTTAGGCGTCTACATGCCTTAGTAAAAGGGCCCCTAAATGTTTTTCTGTTTTTGAAATCGCTGTATTTCCCCCTTCAATTTGGGATGTTTTGAGGAAAATGTCCAAAGTCGGATTTAAAATTCATATTGAAAATGCCCCTCCACGTATACTGTATGCCTTGAATCCTGGAAGATAAAATTGAGAAAGAACAAATGAAATATGCTTACCTAACATGATCATTATAATGAATATAAAACATCATTTTGATCGGAAACTAAATCTAAAATGATATTGCTAAATCCACTTAATCTACCTATTCTGAAATATTAGTCATTAAAGTTGAATGGTTTTGCATACACAAAAAAATTGTTTTTTTTCTAAAATGTTTGGAAATTTTTCAATTATTTTTCTAGGATATCATAATTATAGGCCTCCTTTTCAAAGCTGTGCAAGCGATTCTGTCCTGATAATTTAGTTAATGTGTGATTCTAGCACTTTGGGCACCTAAATATATAAATTATCATATACCTTCTTATCTTCTATGACTTTTACCTTAATTTTCAACCTCTGTCCTATCAATACCCTCCATACTGGTAACAACCATATAGAGATCCCCGGATTCTACATATGGCACCCGGATTTGAGTGGTCAAATTTGTGTGTGCACCTGAGATGTGCATTCAAATTAATTGAATAATGAGCCCTTAGCTAGCAGTAACTGGGTGCTAGCAAACAATTATTGATTATAATTTGCACTCATTAAAATTTACACACATATCTGGTTGCACACTTCTTTAACGCATGGTGTCTGTCTAACTCTACTAGCGTGTAAATCAAAAGGGGGTGTGGCTATGGGCTTGGCAGGTGTGTTCTGAAAATTTGCACACGTAGTTATATAATGCTGCCTCAGTGCACTTAACTTGTGCACCAGCATTTACACCAGGTTTCAATAAAATGTCACCTTGCACTGCCATGTGATAATGTTTCTGTTTCAGCTGGCTGGGCCACCTGCAGCATCTATACTATGTGTAACTGCTTGTGTGCAGATAAACCCATGAAAGGTGGGGTTTAATGACATCTTGCTTGCTGGGAACAGTTACACTGATGCACAATGCCTTGGACTCAGCATGTCCACTCACTTTGGAGATAGAGGACCTGGTGGGTGTAGCCTGGCACCCACACCCCTAGTAGTATCCATGTATGGGTGCAGCATTTCATAGCTGGTGAAGGTCTCTTCACATGGCAGCTCTTTATGTTACCATATTTCAGATGCATGAACGTATCTCTGTCATTCGTCCATTTTATTTTTCCCACATTTCTTCCAGAAGACAGAGATGTATTGATTTCACCTCCATATACATGCATATCAAGTTCAACTCTTCTGAAATAATGGCCTGGATACGCATGTTTTTAACTTAAACCTTTATTTGACAACTTACACATCCTTTCTAAAATATCTCTCCTTATTAGCCTGCTCACCATTGTCCACATCTTTATTAATACTTACAAAAAAAAAAAACTAACAGATTGATAAGGAAAAGCTTCTCTCTGCTAAATCCATGTGGCTGTTCCCCCATTAAATTCTCTATTCATATAACTAGTAATTTGGGGCCCAATATTCAGAATAATTTAATGAGCCGGAGAGGCTCTGGCCCACTTAAATCGCTGTGAGCCGCCCAACTGCCGATATTCAGCAGCACTAAACTGGGCAAGCTGCAGAATATTATCTCTGACCATTCATCAAAACGGACAGCAGGTCAGGGGTGGTACAAATGGTGGCATGAGGGTTGAGTCCATGGTTATGTGGGTGCCAGCAATTTTCAACGTAGGCACCCATATTGCTCAGTGGGCTAATTTAGGACAGCTCAAAAGCAGTCCTAAATTAAGCCTCCGAGTGATACAGGTGCCAGAACTGAACATCTGGCCACAACCCACTAACTTCTTTTTTAAAAATCTGGTCCCCCGAGCCCCCTCCAACTCCAACAAACCCCACTTTCCCTGCCCCCTTCCCCCCGCACACAGCAAGAAACTAATGCCCCCCCCCCCCCCCCCCCCAGAAGACGCCTACAACCCCCCAGCCATCCAGGTAGGCTCCATTGGGCCTACCTGTATCACTGGTGGTCTGGCAGTGGTCGTTGTGGGTAGGAGCACAGGCCCCTTGCTCCTGCCTCTTATAGCACCCTTCCATAATGCAACATCTCACAGCAGCTTGCAGTGCTTTGTGTAGGATTGCGAGCTGCCATGAGAGATGATGTGTTATTCTTTAGATTGTCAGTTTGCTCTATGACATCTTCTAGGTTTATTGTAAGACAGATAAGTTCTTTTGATTCATCATCTTCAAAGAGTGATTCTGGAGTGGGTAGCTCCCTGATACCATCTTCATTAAATAATGAAGAAGAGAATTTGTGGAGCTATTCTGCTATGGCCTTGACCTCTTTGCATCCCCTTTATTTTCTTAGTCATCTAACAGACCAGCTAACGCTCTCACTGGCTTTAGGCTGGTTATGCATTTTTGGAATAGTCATAACACCTTCCATCCTAGGCAGTCAGATGTGATGTTTGTGAGCCCTTGGCCCAGAGGTGGCCGCATGAGGATCATTCAACCACCTCTGGGTAGATGGAGACCCAAGAGTATCCCAAAGAACTGGACTGAATTGCAAGTGGAGGTGAACTAACGTAGCTTTAATGGCAGCAAGAAAAACATAAACAAAAGGCAAACGAACAGCACAGCAATAATATAAGAGACGAGAGGGCAATAAGCAGCCTAATAACACATCTTAACACTAGCTAAAGCAAAACAAAATCTTAAGCATACAATATTGGCAAATAATAAGGCAGCCTAGCTGTACAAGAGAAGCAAACATAAGAGCACAAGAGACTAGTCAAAGGCCCACCCAGGTGGGCAACAGAAAACAGAAGCACTTAGCTGGAAGCGGAGAGACCGCTGGCAGTCAGATAAAGGTTCATTCTGTCTGGACTCTCATGTAAGCCACAGGACCTCCACAGCAAGCTCTCTCAGAAGCAGGAGATGAGCAGCAGAAAAGCAAAGAAACGCAAAATAGTCTCTTTTAGAAACAAACAGTCTCTGGAGTACCTGAGCCAAGTGCTCCCAATGCAAGCAAATCAATAACAGTCTCTGAAGTACCTGAGCCTACTGCTCCCAAGCCAAACAAATCAATAACAGTCTCTGAAGTAGCTGCCACATTGCCTGCCCTGCTCTGTCTTACCCTCATGCCCTGCACGCTCCTTTTAGTGAAATTGAGCATGCTCAGTTTTACTAAAAGGAGCATGCCGGACATGATAATTTACTCACAGTCAGATGTTCAGAAGTATTGTCCCAGGGCACAGGGACCCCATAATTCTGAGAGCTGTATCAGTGGTTGGAGATAGAAATCTGAAGAAAGGCAGCTTTATTGCAGTGGTGGGAAAATAGTTGAACAGGTAGAAGTATCTCAGAGCTGGGTGACTGGAAAGTGCAATAGCTCATTAGGAAGATATATTCAGGGTAAAGAAACAAGTTCATTCCAAGGAGTTTAGCAGGACAAGTGCTGTCTGAAGCAAGATGGAGAATGCCTCATGAAGAGAGAGAGAGGCCAAGAAGGTTCACACAGGTCCAGGGAGGAGGGGGTAAAGAGACCAATGGGGGCAGAGCTTGCCATCAGGTAGCAAGGGTGGTCCTAGAGGACAGCCCTTGATCGGAGGCAAAGGTCATACCTGGCTGACCTCTCATGACAGAGATAGTAAGAATGACCAGGAAATGATAGCAGGTAGACAAAGGAGCCAAGCTTGGCTGAGAAAGAGAAGAGGTCTAGGCAGCAGCACAGACCAATAGTAACAGTTTTTATACAGACAGGCAGGTGTGGTTGCACTACCTGTGAAACTACATTACACACAATGCATTGCACACATATCTTTGCAGTGATGACTGCAGCAGTAAAAATCCTTAGAAGTAAGAATAACAGTAAAAGCATTAAACACATTTTAGGGTCACACTATAAACTAGTGCAAGGCTGTCAGAGGACAGAACAATCTATAAACAAAGACATGGAAGGGTATGACCTGTATGGAGCAGCAGGTACAATGATAACCACCTTATTGGTCAAACTAGATAGACCATACAGGTTTTTATCTGCTGTCATTTACTGTATTACTATGTTACATGCAAAAAATATGTTCAGTATTCGGTAGAAAGAACTTCATGGTTTACCTTCCTGCATTCATGCACATTTAATATTATTAATCCTTTTATTGTATTCAAAGTTCCCAGTCTCAGAGGCATGAAAGGTTCCGGAGCCTATTTACAATTTACATTTTGCTGGCACAGATCCATTTCATTATGCTAATTGCCAGAAGATCCTACGGAGCGGTCAACTTTTAAAATGCTTAACAATGTACTTCCTGGAATTTTTTGTTTCAGTAAACTCCATTTGGTGCTGCTCGTACTAATTTGATCTAGCACAAGGTTGCCGTGTGCCCTTGTAAAGCTGGCAGATGCTAGTTGTTCAACACCGAACTGAGGGACTGTATGCTAACCTGTTACAGCTCCACAGGATGAAGGGTTGTTTTCTATTGCTCCCTAGCTAGTGGCAGAGAGGGTAGAATAACAAAACAGAGAACAGACCCAGCAAATTAAAGAGTGAGCAAACAAGAAATAAAACTGCAGTGAATAACATTGATGAGTGGCTAAAGGTCAGTTTACTCATGTTCTTTTTCATATAACTTTTCTTATGAAAAAAAAAAGTCTTTCACCACATAAGGTTATGCAAAACTTGTCATCTGTGATTTTCCATTACAGAATGATTTGCAGTTTTCTGCTATACCGGCTTTACTGATGATGTTAAACGGTAAAATAGCTGTGCTAGAAATTGTATAGAAAAGTTCAGACTAGAACTATTGATTTAAAATTCATTAAGTAGCAGGCTGGGGAAGATTTAGCACAGCATGGTGATTTGATTTCAGAAATCATTTACCTCTGATTAACCACCTCATCTCTCAAACTTATCTGACATGCACAATGCATATAAATGTATATGTTTCAAACAGTGTACTATATGCATTTACACTAAATAGTGACATTGTGCTCTGTTAAAAAAAAAAAACAGGTCTGTTGCTGTCTGTGTCATAGAAAAAGATTCTAAATCGCTTAGAAATTATAACCTTTCATTCATAAGATATGCTTTGTCATTGAATGTGAGATTTAATGAGGCCAATGTACTATTTTTTCCTGTTTTCTGTCTGCCAGGATGAAAACCGTAGTAGAACAAACCCAAATGTCTTTTTGCTACTTTTCTATTGTAGGGGTATAACATGAGAAAGCTGGTTGCTTGCTTTAAATTAGGGATGCATTAAATGGATCAAATTAGGGATGTGAATAAGGAAATATTTTTCAGTTCTTTTTTGGATTTTGGGCATTTTTGTTTGTACTGTTTTTCAGTTAGTATACATATTTGTGTTAATAAGAATATTTCTCAAGTATACCTTAAAATGTGCAAATTGACATCATGGGCCTGATTCAGTAAATAATGCTCAAAGTTAAGCATCATTAAAATCTGCACTAAGCGCCAGTTCACAGTCACTTACCCCTGGATTCTATATAGCGTGCCTAGAGATCTACGCTGAAATCGGTACAGATTCTATAACAATGCACATTTATTTATTTATTGCATTTGTATCCCACAGTTTCCCACTTTTTGCAGGCTCAATGTGGCTTACACTATGCCGTAGTGGCGATCGCCATTTCCAGTATGAGGAATACGAAGTGGTATTGCATTAAGAACATAATGGTAGAGTAAATCATAAATTAAATTAGATAATCAGTTCATTTCGGCGTGAGAAATAAGGTGGTGGTGTATTAGCTGTCATTAGTGACAGAGTTATTGAAGCAGTCAGGTGTAGAGAGTTCGGTTTTGTCTAATTCTGGGAGAGTTTCATTGTCTGGTACTTAGGATGGATCATTATGGTATGCCTTTTTGAACAAGTTGGTTTTTAGTAATTTTCGGAAGATTGTTAGGTCGTGCGTTGTTTTTAAGGCATTTGGTAATGTATTCCATAGTTGCGGGCTAATGTAGGAAAAGCCAGATGCGTATGTTGATTTATATTTAATTCCTTTTGTAGCTGGGGTAGTGCAGATTCAGGAATGTGCATGCTGACCTTTTTGCATTCCTGGTTGGTAAGTCTATGAGGTCTGACATATATGGCGGTGCCTCACCGTGAAGGATTTTATGGACCAGGGTACAGATTTTGAACACAATTCGTTCTTTTAGCGGGAGCCAGTACAGTTTTTCTCTTAGGGGTTTAGCGCTTTCGTATTTCGCTTTTCCAAATATGAGTCTGGCTGCTGTGTTTTGGGCAGTTTGGAGTTTCTTAATGATTTGTTCTTTGCAACCGGCGTAGATGGCATTACAGTAATCTAGGTGGCTTAGCACCATTGATTGTACCAGGCTGCGGAATATTTCTCTTGGGAAGAAAGGTTTTACTCTTTTGAGTTTCCACATTGAGTGGAACATTTTCTTTATTGTATTTTTTGCATGGCTTTCTTAACAAGCTTAACAAGTTAATGACAACAACTTAACAAGCTTAACAAGTTAATGAGCACTGGTAATAGCACTTAACAAGCAATACTGAGCACTAATTGGCACTGATTAGAATTTAGGCACACAACTCGCTGAGCGTATTCTATAATGATGTGCGCCAAACTTCTAAGGTGCACAGGCAAAAAGGGGTATGGCTATGGGCGTTTCATGGACATTCCGTAATTTATACGCCTACTTATAGAATATGGCCCAGTGCACCTAAATCTATGTGCTGGTATTTACTCCACATTATCATTAGTGTAAATGGATGTGTGTAGATTTAAGCACTAAAATATCAACTAAGTGTATTCTATAATCGGCACCTAAATCTAGGTATCAATTATAGAATAGGTTTAGTCAGCACTGATTTCAGTGCCAAATTTTTAGGTGCCCTATATAGAATCTCCCCCTTACTGCAGATTCCTGTACCCAACTTTGCAAATCCTCACACCCAATTGTCAAAAGTTAGGCACATAACTTTGGTGCCTACATTTGTAAAATACCTGTAACCAGCCCATGCCCCTCCCTTGGAGTTGCTTATGAAACAATTTTGGTGCCCAGTGTTATTTATTTATTTATTTATTTGTTGCATTTGTATCCCACATTTTCCCACCTATTTGCAGGCCCAATGTGGCTTACATAGTGCAGTAATGGCAGTCGCCAATACCGGAAAGAACAGATACAAAGTGAGGTTAAAAGACAGGCTAATGATCAGATTTGATAGACATATTGGGGGTCAAGGGGAAGAGTAGGTTAGGTTATGACCAACATGAACATTTATATTGATGTATTGATGTATGGCGGGGTTAGGCATTTAGGATGAGTCATTGGAGTATGCCTTTTTGAACAAGTAAGTCTTTAGGAATTTCCGGAAGATTAGGTGGCCGTATGTTGTTTTCACAGCGGTTGGAAGTGTGTTCCATAGTTGTGTGCTTATATAAGAGAAGCTAGATGCATAGGTTGACTTATATTTAAGTCCTCTGCAGCTTGGGTAGTGGAGATTTAGGTATAAAATAGTGCATAGCCAGATCTGTGTGTATGTCCTAATTAGTGCCAATTAATGTCAATAATTGATTGTTAATGGATCATTTACTAATTATTTTGCTTCCGGACCTGGAATCCACGCCCAAATTTGGGCAACTTTTATAGAATCTGGGTGTATAAGCATTAAGTTAATGACCATCAAATCAATTTTTTGTGTACTAAATTGTTAAAAGTGCATTACTAAACCAAATGTGTGACAGAGAATACACCTCCCTAGTTTGAATTTGGCATGAGCCATTCTGTCCTTAGAAGTCAAATTACTTTATAGATCAGAGAGCTTTCAAGAGAAGGGAATAACACCGGTAGACCATATAAGAAAGGGGCTGGGTGTTTTAACTCTTGTTCTGCATTCAACTGTCTCTCGAATCATCTTTTTAAAGACTTTTGAAGAGACAAATTGGAACCCTGAAACTGTAAGAATGTAAAGTGGGGAATAATTAATAAATGTTCACTTATGCACAGGAAACGTCTGTGAGTGATGACTGGTTGTAGAACATACAACAGGCCGTGAAAATGTCTCAGACTTTAGCTGGAGTGTACAGCAGTTCTCCCTATGACTGGTTGAGGCATTTGAATTGTGACTTCATGATGGCAAATGTCCTTTCTATCCTGGTTATCCTGTGTGCCTCCTTGTACATCTCTTCAGGTGTTCACTGAGAATGTCTAGAAAAATCTTGCAAAATAGTAAAAATCCCCATATGTGAAACAAATAGAGGATATAATACTCCCAACTTAGGCTCATAGTTCTTGTTGCCTTAGGAGCCTAAGGTGCGGGAGCACCACAGCTTAGATAACTGGGAGGAACCGTTATCCATATAAAAATTTATGTTGGAAGTGTTACATACTCTATTTGTTTTGCACAGGGGTTTTTTACTATTTTAGTTTTTGTGTATTCCTCAGAAGTGGCAAAGAAGGCTGTGGTATCCTTCAGGTGGACTGGAAAGGTTTGTATAACCACTATAATTACTTTCATAAGTTTCTTGTCTTCATGTGCACTTAAAAAATTGTTTTGTGTGCACTGGTCTAGTTTAGCCTTCATCTAGAAGATTCTGTATAACATTGGCATTAGTACATCCACTATCATTACTTCCTTATGTTCCCCACTACATTGTGGGCTCTAAGTCTTACTCCAGCTGTTTGCACAGATGTACTGTTGTCTTCTTATCAAATCTAAACCTGCACAGACATAGTTTCTCTGTCATGTATATGAACTGTGTTCTACGCCTATATACCATCTGTTTAAGGGCTCTCTTTCTCCTCTGTTGCCTCTCTCTCCTGTGAACCAGTAACCATAGGAGCAACAACTTGCATCCACTCTTTGTAACCACCATCACATGCATCCAGTTCCCAACACCACTTGCATCAAGTTATCATCATTACCTGTGACACAGGACTACACACACACACACACACACAGACAAACAGGCTGTGAGGGAGTCTATAGAACACTACCCCCTCATTTAAGAATACTCACTCACAGAATCAGGGCCACCTTAAGCCCCCTAGTCCCACCCAAAGAAGAAGAAGTAACATGGGAATGGTGAAGCCAGGAGGACAGCTGCCAGCAAATTTAAAAGACAAGGCCAGGGTTGGGATAAGAAGGCCCAGGGAAGGAAGAAACAGATCCATAGCATGTGCCTTCCCAGCCTACATTTAGCTACCCTAACCTGGCTGAGGTAAGTCAAACTTTAACTTGGATAATTTGTGAGAATCCTGTTCTTGGGGCCTGGCTGGATCCAGACCATAATTGGGCAACCTAAGAAAGAGACTGCATAGACTATGCTTTTGGGCCCTATCAGCCACCAGCCCATGTCAAGATTGCCTCTGAATCTCAAAAGACTTTATCCTCATTTTCTGTACCTGTGAAGTAACTGACCTCAGCTTTTGATTTAATAAATGCTTACCTTGGTTTTACAAACTTGTCTGGCTGTGTACTTTGAAAGCCCACCCTCAGCCCTCACTCACAGTATCACATATTGTGACAGCGGTGGGATTTGGAGCTTATCCTGCCAGAGGGAGCCTGGATCCTTGTCCTTGGGGGCTCTAGGCCTTATTGAGATACAATGCCCAAACCTTGGGCAAAAGGGGTTAGCCGTTCTCTAGTTAGGAGGGGCAGTATAGCGAGTGCCAGACAGGCAGTTATTTCCCTCATGCAGTACATGCTTTTGGCACTATCGCTATAGTGAAAACATGGAAAGGCTATTCCAGGTCCTGGTGGAAGACTATTAGCAGCTGCAACAAGTGGTACAGACACAATGGGAGCAGGGGCGTATCTGCGTGGGGCCACAGGGGCCTGGGCCCCCGCAGATTTTGCCCCGGACCCCCCTACCGCCGTTAACCCTCCCTCCCTCGCCTACCGCCATCACCTACCCCAAGGTCCGCTTCCTCCAGCTTTTTAAAATATTGCTTCAGCTGGCGGGGGACCCCAACCCCCCGCCAGCCCAGCCGCGATCTTTAACTTTTTCATCCTCGTCGTGCAGCGCGCTGTGAAAGCTGCATGCATCTTTAAATCCAGTTGGATGGAGTCTGACGTCGCAGCACGTTGTAACGTCAACGTGCTGCGACATCAGACAGACCCCATCCAACTGGATCTAAAGATGCATGCAGCTTTCACAGTCCGGAGGAAGCGGACCTCGGGGTAGGTGACGGCGGTAGGCGGGGGAGGGAGGGAGTGTTAACGGCGGTAGGGGGGGATTGACGGCGGTGTGGGGGGGCTGACGGCGGTAGGGGAGGGCTATAATGTGCCCCCTCACTCTAGCCCCTGCCCCCCCTACCGCCGAACCTCAGATATGGGAGCACCGTCAGGCTCCTCAGAGATCCCTAGAAGTCCAGTAGAACTCTCTAATCCAAGTGATGCAAGCCTTGCATAGTTACAGGAAACAGGTTCTGGTCCCGGTCATACCAAATATAGTACTGGAAAATGACCTTGACTATTTCCTAACCAATTTTGAAAGAACCGTCCACCTGACTAGTTGGCCAGAAGCATTATGGACAGCTTATTTGGGGAATTTACTGACTGGTAAAAGCTAAACTGCATTTCAAGATGTTAACTCCAGTGGGAGAGCCACCCATGTGGAAGTAAAGATCGCCATTCTGGAGAGGGCAGGCTGCACCCAAGAGGCCTACTGGCAGTGATTTTGGAAGGGATCTCTGATATTTCTTAGAATGGAAGACAGCTCCCTTTGCCCCCCCCCCCCACCCCCGACCCCGACCCCTTATGAAATAGAAGAATCTTCCCAACTCACCAAAATTCCAACACCCTTCTGGCACCTACGATGCTATCCTAAATGAGTCGTGGATGGGAGGACAAATCCTAATCACTCCAGACCCTGCAGCTCTTCCATCAAAAATGACAATGACAGACCATTATTGACAGTTTTGTACTACTACCTCTAGGTATCAGGCTCCAAATAAGTGGATTGTCCTTTAGTTATTCATACTGCAAGAAATAGCTAAAAATAATTCCTACCAGCCATGATATTTTTGATAGTCTATCTGTTTTCTATCCATCTTCTATAAAAGTAATCTTTAACCACTGTTATTGCTTTGCTTACTTTTTATTATCACGTCCTTTTACTAAGCTGTGGTAAGCACTAACGTGTGCTTACTGCAGGTTAAAATCCACTATTACACAGTGCACTGAGGCATCCTGTGGTAGTTTTGTGTTCAGCACACACTACTCATGTGCTAAAAAACAGAAAATATTTTTTTAGCTCTGGGGGTATGTCTGGAGGCAGAGATTAGGTGTGCCCAGCACTAATCAGTTAGTGCAAGTGCATTGCTGCGTGCTAACCAATGAATGCACAGTTAGTGCATAAACCTTACCACCTAGTAAACTGGTGGCGGTAAGACTCCCGTGCTAATGGCCATGCACTAATTGAGAAATTAGCATGTGGCCATTTTACAGATGCACTAAAAGTGGCCTCAGTGAGCAGGAAAGCCCCGAGCTACTGATATCACAGGCCACATTTTAGTGCAGCTCAGGGGCGTAGCTACATGGGGCCACGGGGGCATGGGCCCCCACAGATTACGCCATGGCCCCCCTCTACATTTGACCCCCAACCAGCACCACCCACCCCGCCACCGCATCAGGTACCTTGTTTGCTGGTGGGGGTCCCCAATCCCTGCCAGCCGAAGAGTTTTTTTCAGTGCCGGTCAACTCCGGTGCCTTCGTTGTGGGATCATCTGTTTCTGACGCCTTACGTCCTGCACCATGCATGTAGCCACGTGCAGGACATACAGCGTCAAAAACAGATGATCCCACAACAAAGGAGCCAGAGTCGACCAGCGCTGAAGAAAACTCTTCGGCTGACAGGGATTGGGGACCCCCACCAGAAAACAAGGTACCTGATGCGACGGCGGGGCGGGGGGGAGGGGTTGCGGTTGTGGCAGCGGGGGGGGGGGGGGAGATCCAAAGTGGCGGGGGGGTCAGCGGTGGCAGGGGGAGGTGGATAAACTGTGCCCCCACCTCGGGCTCTGGCCCCCCCCCTCCCGCCGAGGTCTGGCTACGCCCGTGGTGCAGCTTAGTAAAAGGGCCCTTTAGATACGCTTCCATATGTTCTTAGTTATCATATTGCTGATCAAAGAGCTATACTGCAGCTCCTTATTAAGCAATTATTTAATCTAATTCTGCGTATCAACATAACAATAAAACTAGAATCAACCTCCCCAGCCACAAGTATTCATGGGTGAATATTCAGGTAGCAGCAGAGAGCATTTTTCTAAATGCTGACTGTTGCTGGCTAAGTTAGAACCAGATATTCAATGATAGCCATGTCTGGGCACTGGCATTCATGATGATGATGATGACGAGTATTTATAACCTGCCACTCTCCCAAAAAATAGGCTAAGAGTGGGTTAACAGCAAATTATGTTATAAACAATAATAATCCTGATTACATGTTGTAGTCAACAGAAGTCCAGATTACAAGTAAACATACATATATTACCAACACTTTCAAGATAAATATTCATGAAACACATGTGACTTCAACAATTTCCAAAACTTAACATAGGATAGACAAGGTTTAATTTCTACTGGAAGTATATTCTAAAATTTTGCCATTTGAAAAATCATAGACCTCACCTGAATACTTTTGAACTTAAGTCCTCTAAATGAGGGAACTCTCAATATAAGATATATAGAAGTTCATTGATCTCTACCAGCCCCCAACAATGTGACTAATAAAGTTAAATGAACTGAACAATGGGAGGAGTGGTCAAGATGGTGGCATGTGGCTGCACCTCGAGTAACCTACCTGCTGGTTTCAAGCTGTTTCCTCAAGATGTGCCCCATACAAAGAGAAAAGGAGTGGTTGGGATGTTCCCTCGGCCGCCTGAACCTCTTTCCCTATCCAGCAGATGATTTTGCGGTATGCATTGAAGATTCCCACACTGAAAACTGGAGAGTCAGGCCCGGCTATAGTGGAGAGCAGAGAAGAGTCCTCTTCTCTTGGGCCAGATGTTACTCTGTCGCCTCCAGAACCTGCTCGACCATCACAACTAGTTTAAAAAAAAACCTTTTGAGATAAATGTTTAATTTGGGCATCTATTGTCATGGTAGAATCTAAATTCACTCCCGATACTCTTCACTTTCGGTCCACCACGAACTGAGATCCATTTAAGCAAGTAATATAGCTAGAAATATTAGAATCACTTGTACTAAACCACAAAACCTTTTTCTTATCTGTATTCAGTTTAAAATTAAAAGAGAAAGACCAACATTTTATTTTCTCTAAATAAAGATTCATTCTAGAAAACAAACTATCTGAAGACGTACCCGCTGAAGCCAATAAAAATATATTGACAGGTTCAGAAAGGTGAGCCCTAGGATTGATGCAGGGCTCCTGACAAAGGCCTGGAGAAAACCCACGAATGGCTGAGGAGTCACATCTGGACTAGGAGACCATCTTAGTAAAAGTACCCCTAAGGCAATAACAAAACAGTATAAAAAAAAAGTAGGCATTAACAAAAGAAGTTCATGCAGAGTTAAGCAATTAAGTTCAATGCTCTGAAAAAAAAGAGATTGACTGCATAAACCAGTGGTTTCCAAACCTTGTCGTGGAGGCACCCCAGCCAGTCAAGTTTTAAGTTATTGACAATGAATATGCATGAGATAAATTTGCATGCAGTGAAGGTAGTGTACACAAATCTCTTTCATGAATATTCATTGTGGGTATTCTGAAAATCTGACTGGCTGGGGTGCCTCCACGACCAGGTTTGGGAACCACTGGCGTAAACTCTGTCTCACCTAAATATATTATACTATATGTTAACTTATATACCTCAGAAAGCTAAAAAATGCTTCTTTGAGATTTATGAAAAGATCAGCCAGGTCAACTCCTGGGAAATTACAAACCAATACTAATACAAAATTAAAGATCAAAGCAGCTTACTGCCAAATTAATCATCAAGAAATAATTTAAACAGATATGTTTTCAACTGCTTTCTAAAGCTTAAATACTCTGGGTTTGATCTCTGAGTTAAGGTTAAAGTATTCCAGATTCTATCCCCTTGATAGAAGAGTAAATTGGAGTGAAATCATTTCTATTTAGTGTTGATTACAGAGGGAAAACACAGAGTTAAATAAGTAACAGTACAATGGGTCCTACAGGGTAGAAGACTAAAGACCATGGGAACCAAGATGGCTGTTGCAGTGTGAAATGGAAAATGCCTTTCTGTGGTATTTTGCAACTATATTCAAAGTGGTTTACATATATACAGGTACTTGTTTTGTACCTGGGGGAAACAGAGGGTTAAGTGACTTGCTCAGAGTCACAAGGAGCTGCAGTGGGAATTGAACCCAGTTCCCCAGGATCAAAGTCTGCTGCACTAACCACTGGGCTAGTCCTCCACTCAATTGAAGATTTGCTCTGCCTCCCTTACCTTTCCTTTGGGAACTATGCCTAAGTGTCGTGGGCAGCCATCTGCTCAACCTGCTCGTTGGGTAGTTTTCCCTTAGTTGCAACAGACTGAAATTACAGTTTCCATGTAAATGCATTATTTCTTTGATTAATGTTAAATGTCTTTTTTGACCCAGCCCAGTTGCAGTTCTTTTTAGAGGGGAAAGGAGCTATGTAATTTTGATTTCAGGATGTTAGACATCATTGCATATGTATATATATAGAGAGAGACATCACTGCAACACAAAAGAAAATTACATAAGATTTTTAAAAATACCCTCAATCATATTAACACTTCTGGAATAACAGTCCATAATGAAGAAAATCAAGTGGGGCAATCTAAGAGAAGATTAGATACAAATCAGTCTCTGTGAAACATTCGGTATGATTTGTAGCTGTTTCCTTATTTTCTCAGAATATCCTACATAAATTGTACAAACTTGGGTTATAGTTTTAAAATGTTGTGTACAAATATATTTTTCTAACTTGTTGAAGTTGTTTAAGCTGTATTCTTTTCAACAGATTTACCTGAGGTTCTAGAGATAGCATGGAGTTTATTGTCACATCCAAATTTTTAAAAATAGACTAAATAGATCTTTGAGCTTATCTAATATAATAATTTGTACTGTCAACATTTTTTTTTGTTACATTTGTACCCTGTGCTTTCCCACTCATGGCAGGCTCAATGCAGCTTATATGGGGCAATGGAGGGTTAAGTGACTTGCCCACAGTCACAAGGAGCTGCCTGTGCCAGAAGTGGGAATTGAACGCAGTTCCTCAGTTCCCCAGAACCAAAGTCCACCACCCTAACCACTAGGCCACTCCTCCACTCTCATGGCTGACTAGGATCGTAACATCCTGACATCAGCAAGCCTCCAGTGTTCCAATCCCTCTCACTGTCCCACCCTCGCGTAAATACAAAATGACATCAGAGGGCGGAACAGTGATAGGGAAGGGAACACTGGAGGTGAGCTGACATCAGGATGTTACGAACGCAAGCAAGACAAGTGAAGGCAACAGAACGCTGGACATGGAGGGGAGGACAGAATCGAGGGACATCGAGGGGAGAAGAGGGCAGAGGAGAATGGACGGAATGGGAGGAGAGGACAGAATTGCGGGACACGGATGGGAGGGCAGGGTAGAGGAGAATCACTGGACATGGAGAGGATGGGAGGAGAGGAGAGAATCACAGGACACGGAGGAGAGGGCAGGGTACAGGACAATCACTGGACATGGAAGGGAGGCCAGAATTGCGGGGCACGGAGGGGAGCGCAGGGCAGAGGAGAATTGCTGGGCATGGAGGGGAGCCCAGAATCCTGGGATACGGAGGGGAGGACAGGGCAGAAGAGAAACGCTGGACATGGAAGGCACACCAGAACCGCGGGACACCAAGGGGAGGGCAGTGCAGAAGATAATCGCTGGACATGGAGGGGAGGCCAGAATCGCGGGACATGGAGGGGACAGCAGGGCAGAGGAGGATCTCTGGAAATGGAGGGGAGGCCAGAATCACAGGACACAGAAGGGACGGCAGGATACAGGAGAATCGCTGCACATGGAGGGGAGGTCAGAATCGCGGAATATGGAAGGGAAGGGAGGGGAGGGAAGAATCGCTGGACATGGAGGGGAGGGCAGGGGAGAGAGGATAAATCACTTCGATGAGAGCCTTAAAAACATAATCATAATTACAAGATAGCCTTGCTAGCACCCATTTCATTTTTTTGAGAAACGGGCCTTTTTTACTAGTGCATCAATATTCCTAGTAAGGTTTCTATACTAAATCTTCTAAAATCAGATTGCATAGGGTATGGAATGTTACGATGATCCAAACAGTCAGTCAGTTGGTTAGCTACTAAGCCTTCTAATATTTTGACAAAGAGAGAGAGATTGCCAATGGGTCTGTAATTGCTTGGATCTTGTTTATCCCGGAAGGGATTTTTGAAAAGCTGTGTCAATAGGATATTTCCTAACAAAGCGGGAAATATGCCAGAATTCAATGTAAGACTAATCCAAACACGAAGCCAACTTATAAAATAACCAGGATGGTAGAACACCTCACGTGCATTGCTTTTTCTGAGTGCCAATTAGACAGCATGGAGATCCTTTCTGCTGAAAGCCTGAGTAAGCCTGTTCACACTGGAGGCTTGACTTCACCTGTGTTGATGAATTTCATGAGTGACGTCGCTGGCCTTAGTCTCACTCAGCCTTTTTGTCATCTTCTCTCTTCCTCTTCTTCCTTCATATGTTGTCCTTTTCCTTTTTTCTGTCTTTGAGGGGTTAGGTTGGAGCTCTTTCTTCCCCTTTCCATGAGTACATACAAAGCAGCACTGCTGCCTGTGTGGGTAACATTTCCATGAATACACTGGTGCACAATTTTGTAAATCCAAAAATATATATTTAAATACCCTGCCCTTCCCCCAAGAGAATCTCTATGATATCCATGCATATAACATAACATAAACTGTATTTATCTGCCCATCTATCTAGTTAACTTCATTTCATAGACAACATTTGCACAGAAGGGGCTCAAAGAGGAGTACAATGCAAACTACAAACATTAACAGAATCTATACATTAATCATCTACTGATAATATAAAAAGTAGAAACAAGCCATCAATAACATTTACAAAATTATCAGCTCAGCCAGATTAAATTAAAGATTCAAATAAAGCAATGAAAAGCCAAGTCTTTACTAAATTCCTAAAATAAAGATAGTCATGTTCTAACTGTAAGTCTAATAGTAGTCCATAAAACAGGTGAACTAATTCTCAACAGCCTATTTATAACTGGGGCCAGAACTGTTAACAATTCCTGTTTAGAAGACCTCAGAGATGTACCTGGAACACAGATGATTAAAAGCTAGGTGCATGCAGATATAATGTTTGTGCTGTTTATTGTGAACCACTTAAGACTGTGAAGATAGGCAGTCTATAAGTATTAATGTGAAATGGATTGGCCATATATTTATACGCGGTAGGCAGTTTTCAAAAACTTCATTTCTACACAGAAACCCTGTTTTATGCACAAAGTTGCCTTTAAGAACTGTCTTCTAGGGAATCATAGAAACAGAGAAAAATGTAGGTAGGTAAAGATCGTATGAACTATCCAGCTTGCCCATCCATACCATCTACTTTCCCTATCACACCCTTAGAGACCCTATATACTTGTCCCAAGCTCTCTTGAATTCAGATACTGTTTTTCTCTCCATTACTTCCACCGGGGAAGCCCTTCTATGAACTCACCACCCTCCCTATGAAGGAGTATTTCCTCTGGTTACTTCTGAGGCTATCCCCTTTGACCTACATCCTAGGCCTCCTTGTTCCAGAGCTTCCTTTCAATTGAAAGGGACTCGTCTCCTGTGCATTTATGCTGCATAGGTATTTTAATGTCTCTATTATATCTCCCCTCTCTACCTTTTGTGTTTTATTATGGAAGAATCAGTTTAGGCAACCCCTCACTCCTGCCATGTTCTCTTTCTACTTTTTTTTCAAGATAGTCGATCAGGGTTTTCCTGTTCTTACTGTCTAAAATATTTTTATAAGGTCTCGCAACATAGCATGTATCTTCATTGTATATTCTTTAGTATTATTCTCCTGTACTGTGAATGTTACTATACTGTAAAGATACTTCTATTCTATGAACCATGAAGAGTAGGAGAGTGATTTAGGAATCAAACCCATCTTCTATTTTACATTTAGAGCACTTCCTTCTAAACTAATAGACTGACCTCAGTTCCCCTTACTTACTGTATTATAAGCAAATTGCTAGTTGACTAAGGATAGTAGACTGAATAATCAATGTTTCATTATAGTTGATGACTCATTAGAGAAAAGAGCATTTATAATTTAAGGTAATCAACTTTGTAATTCTACGTTTCTAGATAACAATGTATTATGCTATCAACTAAAGAGAACAAAATTCTAGAAGGAAAAGGAGATCATTTTAAGTTTAAAAAGGATTCAGTCTGCATGAAATCAACTCTATGAGGAATCAGGTCCTAAAAACCAAGAGATCCAAATTCTAGAAATTTGTAGTATTAGTGCCTCTTTTTTATGTTTTATCAAAGTGTTGACCATTGTGATAAGGAAACAGGTAGGCCTCCTACAAAAAGCTTAGTCAGCACTTTTAAATGTACTACGTACCGTGGACGGAAGTCTTACCAGTCTCTTTCTCCTGATTTTACTGTTCCCCATAGGAACTATGCCCACATTGTTAGGGTGGGGGCCGGAAACTCAGTTCCTTAGCAGGTTGTACCAAAAAGCTGGAGTGGATCTCTAGTCACCCGGGGGAGGAAAGACCCAGTCAGTTTCCCTGGGAACAAGATCATTATACACTCCGCCCCAGGGCTTCAGACTTATTCTGGCTTCTGACTGGCCCTGTTTTGGAGGCCAGCCTGAGACCAGAGAGAGGGGCAGAAGCGCATATGGATTAGGATGTAGCCGGCCCGGTTCCTGAGGACCAGGAAAACAGCCTTGGGGAAGACATGAACAACTCCTAACTAGGTAGTCAGTTTTGTATTGCAGCCCTGTGATTTTTGGCTGGACTTGTGGAGCTCTAGACACCTCCCTGGAGTAGATTTCTCAGTGGTTTCTGTATCTGAGGTGAGAGATCCGTAGGTTGGAAAAGGGGGCATGGCTATGGGTGTGGAATGAACAGGTCATGGGCATTCCGGAAAACTATGCGCAAGGTTATAGACTACATCTGCTCTGCGCTTAACTTAGGTGCCAGTATTTACACAAAGCTTTACTTGGCGTAAATGGCCGCTCCTAGAGTTAGGCACTGTCATGGATGCTCGATGTATTCTATATATTATGTGGAAATTTAGGCTTATTCTATAAAGTGCACTTAAATGAAGGTGTACTGTATAGAATGCACTTTGGTGAATTTCATTTTGGCACCAAATTTTTACATGTGATATATAGAATCTAAACCTATATGCATTTGGCGCGCATAGGTCATTACTGCCCAGTTACCGCATGAGTCTTTACTGCTAGGTCAATGGCTGGCAGTAAGGTCTCAGATCCAAAATGGACGTGCGGCAATTTTCATTTTGCTGCTTGTCCATTTTCAGCAAAATTTAAGAAAAGGTCTTTTTTACAGGTGCACTGAAAAATGATTCTGATCCTTCCCAAAACCCACGCCTACACTACCAAAGGACATTTTCCTTAGTATAAGGACCTCTGAATAACCACCTTTGGTTGGTAAAATACTGCTTAATCATAGAAGGACTAGCATAAACACTTGTATGCTTCTCCCTTCCCAAACTGAAACCCCATAAGAATAACGATACAAACAGCTTTATTCATCAAAAACCACATAAATCCAAACTACAAACATAACAAAATGCAATCCCCAAATTGGACAAGTCATCATAATGAAAATAAATTTTAAACTCACCCAGTTAGTTGGTTGTAACTTAACCATAGACTCATAATCTGGAAAGGCTTACAGTAATTTTTAAAATATACAGGGGGGGAAAAGGCTACTCAAGCAAATAGGAGTAATACCAATCTGGCAACAATATTCAGTTCTTCTCATCTGAAACTTACAATTTTTATTTATTTATTTATTAATTATTTATTTATTGCATTTGTATCCCACAATTTCCCACCTCTTTGCAGGCTCAATATAGCTTACAATACATCATGATTGGTGGAAGTATATAGGAAAATAGACATTTAGTATTACAGAAGGATCTTGGGTAACATTATAATGATAAAACATGATAGTAGTATAACGAGCAGATATTATAAGACAATTCTGGATGTATGTGGAGGAGTTCACATTTGTTGATCTTTGTGGTATACCTTGTTAAAGAGGTGGGTCTTCAGTAGTTTGCGGAAGTTAGTTCATAAATTGTTTTTAAGTTGCGCAGCAGCGCGTTCCAGAATTGTGTGCTCAGGTATGAAAAGGTTGACACGTGCGTTAGTTTCTATTTTAGACCTTTACAGTTGGGGAAGTGAAGATTAAGGAATGTGCGGGATGATTTTTTTGCATTCCTGTGTGGTAAGTTTTCAATTTTATAATTTTTAATTTTTTAATCTTTGAAATTTTTCAAAGGACGGAGAGGCATCAGATAACGAAAAGGCAAGCTATTGGACCTCTTATAGCACACAGCTATTTCAAGTCCTTGCTTTTTAAAGCTATTATCAATCATTTGCTTCAAAATCCTTTCCTTTATTTACCTTGGGCCCTGTTTACTAAGGTGCGCTAGCATTTTTAGCGTGCACTAACACCAGAAACATTCATAGGAATACTTGGGTGTCTCCAGGGCCGGTCTTAGGCCGAGGCGACCAAGGCAGCCGCATAGGGCCCCGCGCTTAGGGGGGCCCTGCGCGGCGTGCCTCAGTCAGCCTTGACCTAGTTCTGCCCGCCCAGGGATCGCCGCCGCTCGTCCCAACTGCCCACCCTCTTCTCTCCCCCACGATCGATCCCTTTCCTTTTTTTTCTTTTAAATTTACCTCCAGTCCGGCAGCGTCAGTGAAAACGCTCCCAGTAAAAGCGCTTCTCTTCACTGTGTCCCACCTTCCTCCGACGTCATGACGTCGGAAGAAGGCAGGACACAGCGAAGAGAAGCGCTTTTACTGGGAGCGCTTTCACTGATGCTGCCGGACTAGAGGTAAATTTAAAAGAAAAAAAAGGAAAGGGATCGATCGTGGGGGAGAGAAGAGAGCGGGCAGTTGGGGCAGGGGAAAGAGGGACATGGATGGGATGGCAGGGCTCAGGGAGAGAGGAGAATTGCTGGATACATGGGTGAATGGAGGGGGGCAGGGGAGAGAGGAACAGATGGGAGGGCAGGGCCCAGGGAGAGGAGAAATTGCTGGAAATGGAGGGGAAGGGAGAGGGGAGAATTACTGGAAGTGGATGGAGGAGGGAAGGGCAGAGAGGGCCAAGGATGGACTTGGATGGGTTGGCAGGGCCCAGAAAGAGGAGAAATTGCTGGAAATGGAGGGGAGGGGAGAGAGGAGAATTGCTGGATGTGGATGGAGGAGGGAAGGGCAGAGAGGGCCAAGGATGGACTTGGATGGGATGGCAGGGCCCAGGGAGAGGAGAAATTGCTGGAAATGGAGGGGAGGGGAGAGAGGAGAATTGCTGGATGTGGATGGAGGAGGGAAGGGCAGAGAGGGCCAAGGATGGACTTGGATGGGATGGCAGGGTCCAGGGAGAGGAGAAATTGCTGGAAATGGAGGGGAGGGGAGAGAGGAGAATTGCTGGATGTGGATGGAGCGGAGGAGGGAAGGGCAGAGAGGGCCAAGGATGGACTTGGATGGGATGGCAGGACCCAGGGAGAGGAGACATTGCTGGAAATGGAGTGGAGAGGAGAGAGGAGGAATGCTGGATGTGGATGGAGGGGAAATTGTTGAATTTAAGGGCTGGATCGGAACACTTTGAAGGCAGATGCTGAAACTGGAGAAAGGATAGGGACAGGGGGGCTACAGATGGTAGACAGAACACATAAGGACACAGGAGGATGGTGGACATGGTGAGAGAAAAATATCAAACGGAAAGAAGACACTGCATAAAACAGAAGACACTGGGACCAAAGCGAATAGAAAAACTAAATGATCAGACAACAAAGGTAGAAAAAAAGTATTTTATTCAGAATTTATTAATTGGAATATGTCAGCTTTTAGAAATGTGTATCTGTGATATTTTGCATGTAAGTTTCAATTTTTCTAGTATTGCTGCATGCTGAGTCTGACTTCTTGAGGTAACTTTCCATTCAGTATTTTGCCTTCATATTTGTTGTGTCATGTGTTTTTCATGTGTGATCAAGATACAGTATCCTGCTAGCATGTAGTATTTGCAGTCCTTTTTTTTTTTTTCCACAAGGTAGTGTATTGGTGTTTTAGAGCCTGGTGTAATTACAGTTCTGCCTTTCCATGCATAAGGTTGTAGCTCGTCCTGTCCTTGGAATTAGTGCTGTTATGGTTTGGTAAGGGTCTGACTGTGTTTTTGCACAAGTTTGTGTATAGTGTTTTGCAGTGGAAAGATTGTGTGTCCGCACCTCTGACCCCCCCGGGGTTATGAGAATTGGAACTACTAATTGTGGACTTGAACTGAATAATTTCTTGGGAGGCGGGGTTTCATGATAGCATTGTGCTTATTATTTCAATCAGTTTTTCTGTACAAGTTTAGCTTCATTTGTCTTTATTTGAAATTTCATAAATAAAAAAAATTCTAAAAATTGAATAATCTTATCAATGGGTGGGGTGGGGGCGGGGATAGTATAGGTGCGGGGCTAGGATGGGGCCCCACCAAATTGGTCTGCATAGGGCCCCGCACTTGCTAAGACCGGCCCTGGGTGTCTCTAGAATTAGCACACGCTAATATTCAGTGCACACTAAAAATGTTAGCACGGCTTAGTAAACAGGGTCCAATTGTGTGTTCATCTTTTAATAAAATGAAAATATAAAAAAGCAGTTAAAAAAAGCTGTTATAACGACAGCCTTCAAATTTCACAATAATGTTAGATAAGAAGAACACAATGACCACTTATCTTATCAAGACACGTGCTCAGTGCTGAAGCAATTGAATGAAACACTCGACACCTACACTGGACAAGTAGCATTCCGGTCTCCTGATCTGCTTTGGGGCAGTTTGTAAATAGTCCCTGAAAATTTTACTTTCACTGGCAAAAAAATACTACCATGGCAAAAACCTAATTTTTGCAAAATTTGTGCCTCTTTTACTAAACCGTGAATCGCTAGTTCTGCGTGCATAAAATTTTCATACACTTAGCTTGCTGCATACCACAGTACTACACTCACAGTAGAAGCAGACATCTGTGTTCAGGTCTACTCATGACTTTCTGCATCGGCCTCTGCCACTACTGGTTTAAATAACCAGCAGTGGCAGAGTCGTCTTACTGTCTTCCCCAAATTCAATAACTCCAACCTAGTTTTTAGTCAGACATGATGGGCCTTTGAAGCACTGAAGTTCACAGCAGTTATGTATCCATGTTGACAGAGGTTTGAAAGTGATATAAGCCGATCAGTACAGTAGAAGCCTGTACTGCTGAATATGCAGCTCTTTTAACAGTCCACCACAAGGAAGAAAAAATACTATTTCCAAGCTGTAAAAGGGCTTCTGCTGTTTCTGATTATTGCCATCTGTCGCTGTATATAACTTCCATCGCAAATAGGAAAACTGTGCTTCGGTAAATTCTCTGCATACTCTCTGCAAACATTTTGCTATCATCAAATGAACATGACAATCCTTTGTCTTGGGTGGGTAATTTCAGAATTTAGGATTGTCACATAATAGCACATATTGTTTTATAGCATCAAAATAGTAACATGTATTTTTATTTTTGAAGTTAGGAAACAGTATGGTAATGGTCTGAACTGAATAGGAACAGCAAGTGATGGGAAAGCTGCTTCAGATGTATCTCAGCTTCACTGGAACTGAGGTGGGGAGGCAGTGTAACTCATTTTGATTTAAAACACAACCAACTGTGGCCCAGCTCTGACCTCACTGCTCTTCTCATTCATGTCAAAGCTCAGAAGTCTGAGAAAGGGTGACTCTGGAGCTCCATTACCATTCATAGGCTCATCATCAAGTCTTCCATATAAATCACATTTAAATCACTGACACCATTTCTAGAACTAAAGCACATAAGTTATGGGCCTGATCTATTAAGATTTTTTCACCATAGACACATCATGGCAGAAAACGCTTAATAAATAAGATCCCATGATGAGCTCTAATTTCAGTAATATGTTATTTCATATGGTATTTCTTCAGCATAAATATTTTAGCTGATGTATAAAAGATAGGTGGACTGAAGAGATTTTTGATTAAATTCATGCAAAAATGAAGTCATTGTGCTCATAAAATGCCTCTATTATACAATGCAAAACAGTTTACAGTCAAGCAAAACAAAACAAAAAATCTTAGGGGGCACTTCTATAAGGTGACACCTAAATATTGGTGCGACAAAGAAATGTGATAAGTGCCAATTTGATAAGGGCATTAAGGCTCACCTAACCTGTTATTTATTTATTTATTTATTTGTTGCATTTGTACCTCACATTTTCCCACCTATTTGCAGGCTCAATGTGGCTTACATAGTACCGGTGGCGTTCGCCAAGACCGGTTGAGAAGCAGGTACAATGTGATGTTGTGGTCCAGTAAGGTTCGTGTGTTTCAGGCACGATTGGGATCGAAGAGAGGAGGGGTTAGGTCATGTCCATAGAATAGTATATGCAAAGCTACTTTGATGTGCCAAACCTTAGAAGCAACTGCTTGCAACAGGTCAATGGAAGGTATAAGCTGGCACATCTAAGTGCAACACAAATTCCCTCTACTACCAAAGAACCCTCCGTTTACTAAGCCACGGTTGCCACACAGCAATGCCAACACAGCCCATTCAAAGTGAATGGGCTGTGTGGACATTAGCATCCAGCAGCCACTGGGGGAATGTAAATGGGGGAATGTGTGATATAAGACAAAACCTTGCAAATAGGCCTTCAGAAGCTTACCATACCCTACCAGCACCAAGGTCAGAACTCAAACCGAACCAACCCTACCTACGAAAAGTTAGCATTGCAAACATTCTAGAGCACCAGCACACCTCCAGAGATCAGGGGTGTGGGGGGTGAAGAGCTCTTTTTCAACTGCAAAAGATGGACCACTACAGATTTCTACATATCAATTGAATTCCTCATCCTTGTTACACAAGGAAAACACAGGCCATCACTTAGCAAAAACAAAAATTACAAACTAGAAACATAATGTAGACCAAAAAAAAAAAGAAGAAGAAATGGAAACAAAAGAAACCAGAATGTGATCAGTGAAATTGCAGAGAACCAAAGATGCATTTCCTTCAGTACAGAAAAACTACAAGAAATGCACATTTTCAACACTGACACTTGTCTTTCTCTAAATATCAAAAATAAATGTATTTGTATCCTTGTTTTCTGACCATTTTATTTTTTTTCGAATTGGGTTGGTTTGATCTGTTTTTATTACTTCCTTCTGTTGCTTTTCTCCAAGTCCCTTTCCAGGATTTCAGTACTATTTTCTGTTTCTTCACTGTTCTGTCTTCTTCCTAATGCCTGACTCTGACACTAGGTTTAGGTTTCATTTTTGTTTCCATTTCTTTCAGCTGCCTTTTAATGAACCTGGAACTAGATTTCATCCCTCCTTTTCTCCAAAATCCCCAGTCTCCACTTTCATCTATTTATCAGCTTTCCACTTCCTACACCTTCTTCCCTTCTCCCATCCCCACCCCTCTCTCATTCCTTCCCCAGCCTCCTATACCTTGGACTTCACTCACTTTCCAGTACTCCATTTCCAGCTTCTGTATTCATTGTCTACCAGGCCTCATCAATCTCTGTTTCTCATGTCCTCCCTGTTATTCATCTCCTCCCTCTCCCCAGTCCCTTTCTTATATCTTACCAACTTATTCAGGTTCCCATTCTTCCTTTTGCCTCACTTATTTCCATCCTCTCTCACCTATGTCACCTTCTTTTCTCCCTCAAACACTCTCTGTAGACCTCTTTTTCCCCTTACCCCAGCAGCCACTACCTCTACCTCTTGTCTTCTCCCATATTTCCTTTTTCACTTCCCCATCATTCACTCACCTCCTTCAGTATTTTTCTACCCTACCTTTCTTCCTCCATAACCACTGCATCCATCTCTGTGCCCTTCCCCTGCATATGCTACTACTACTACTATTTAGCATTTATATAGCGCTACAAGGCGTACACAGCGCTGCACAAACATAGAAGAAAGACAGTCCCTGCTCAAAGAGCTTACAATCTAATAGACAAAAAATAAAGTAAGCAAATCAAATCAATTAATGTGTACAGGAAGGAGGAGAGGAGGGTAGGTGGAGGCGAGTGGTTACAAGTGGTTACAAGTCAAAAGCAATGTTAAAGAGGTGGGCTTTCAGTCTAGATTAAAAGGTGGCCAAGGATGGGGCAAGACATAGGGGCTCAGGAAGTTTATTCCAGGTGTAGGGTGCAGCGAGACAGAAGGCGCGAAGTCTGGAGTTAGCAGTAGTGGAGAAGGGAACAGATAAGAAGGATTTATCAATGGAGCGGAGTGCACGGGAAGGGGTGTAGGGAAGGACGAGTGTGGAGAGATACTGGGGAGCAGCAGAGTGAGTACATTTATAGGTTAGTAGAAGAAGTTTGAACAGGATGCGAAAACAGATAGGGAGCCAGTGAAGCGACCTGAGGAGAGGGGTAGTATGAGTAAGCGACCCTGGCGGAAGACGAGACGGGCAGCAGAGTTTTGAACCGATTGAAGAGGGGAGAGGTGACTAAGTGGGAGGCCAGCAAGAAGCAGATTGCAGTAGTCTAAACGAGAGGTGACAAGGGTGTGGATGAGGGTTTTGGTAGAGTGCTCGGAAAGAAAGGGGCGGATTTTACGGATGTTGTAAAGAAAGAAACGACAGGTCTTGGCGATCTGCTGGATATGAGCAGAGAAGGAGAGAGAAGAGTCAAAGATGACCCCAAGGTTTCGAGCTGAGGAGACAGGGAGAATGACAGAGCCATCAACAGAAACAGAAAACGGGGGGAGTGGGGAGGTGGGTTTGGGAGGAAAAATGAGAAGCTCGGTTTTGGTCATGTTTAATTTCAGGTGGCATTGAGACATCCAGACAGCAATGTCAGACAAGCACGCTGAAACTTTGGTTTGGATGCAAGGTGAGATATCAGGGGTAGAAAGGTAGATTTGGGAGTCATCAGCACAGAGATGGTAGGAAAAGCCATGGGATGAGATTAATGAGCCAAGGGAAGAAGTGTAGATAGAAAAGAGGAGGGGACCAAGAACAGAACCCTGAGGTACGCCGACAGGCAGAGGGATAGAAGTAGAAGAGGATCCACCAGAGTGAACACTAAAGGTGCGGAGGGAGAGGTAGGAAGAGAACCAGGAAAGGACAGAGCCCTGGAATCCAAGTGAGGACAGGGTATCGAGAAGTATGCTGTCAAAAGCAGCGGAAAGATCAAGAAGAATGAGGATGGAATATTGACCTCTGGATTTAGCCAGTAATAGGTCATTGGAGACTTTAGTAAGCGCAGTTTCGGTTGAGTGGAGAGGGCGAAAACCAGATTGTAGTGGGTCAAGAATAGCATGTGAGGAGAGAAAATCAAGGCAGCGGTGGTGAACAGCACGCTCAAGTAATTTGGAGAGAAAAGGGAGGGAGATGAGTTGGTAATTAGAGGGACAAGTAGGGTCGAGTGAAGGCTTCTTAAGGAGAGGTGTGGCCACAGCATGTTTAAAGGCAGTAGGGACAGTTGCAGTGGAAAGTGAGAGGTTGAGAATGTGACAGATTTCTTCCCCCTCCCCAACAATATCTGTCCTTCTTCTCCTTCTTACACCATCAATGCCCTCCTCCCATCCTTTGTATCAGACCCATCTCTAAGCTCCAGCTCCCATTTTCCACCTCACCTCTTGTTAGCCCACTTTACCCACCATCAAACTTGTTTCATCAGCCCCCTTCTCCTATCTTCCTAGCATCACTAAATTTGCTGCAAGAAAGGCCTTTCTTGGCTCAAGCTTCTCTAGCCACTGGCACTGTGTGGGAGTTAAAAGTAGAGAATGAATACTTCCTGTATCATACATGAAACAGGAAGTTGATTTTAGCAGCTATGCAGTGCCAGCAGCCAGAGCAGCTGGAGAGAAGAAAAGAACACCTCACTCTGTAGCTGATTTAGTGGTACTAGACCTGGCAGTTAGTAGAAAGGAACAGCTGGCATAAGTTTTGGTGGAGGCTGGTGCACCACAACAATATGAAAAGGGTGGACCATCCCAGGGCCGCCGAGAGGGCCAGCCCCCCCTGAATTCAAATCATAGCGCCTCACCTCAACCTCGCTCCGTGTTAAAGAAGCGCAGCAGCGACAGTTTGCAGATCACCTCCCTTTGGGCCTTCCCTCCCTGAGTCCCGCCCTCGCACAAGTTACGTCAGATGAGGGCGGGACACAGGGAGGGAAGGCTTGAAAGGAGGTGATCTGCAGACTGCTGCTGCTGCGCTTCTTTCACATGGAGCAAGGTCGAGGTGAATCACTATGATTTGAATTCAGGGGGGCCCGGCCCGGTGGTGGACGGAGGGGGGTGGGTGAAGGGGACTGCGGCGCCAGGCCCCCCGTGGAGGCCCGGGTCCAGGAAATTTTGTCCTCTTGCCCCCCCCCCCCCCTCCTCAGCGGCCCTGGACCATCCCAAAGAGTGACATTCACCATCACAATGACTGAGACTGAAGACAGTGAGATTTTGTAGCTGTACATCTGGGGTATAATTTGGAAAAATCTGCATGTTTTGCTTTGTAAATGCTGCAGAGACTCTACAGCAATAATTCTCAACCTTTTTTTCAGTTAGGACACACCAGGTGGATGCTGCTTATACATGTGACACACTGCATATATGACTCTCGGGGACAACTGGTCCAACACAATATAGCATTTCTTATGAGTTAAATGTAACCATGCTCTGCATCTACAAAAGTCCAACCTCAACCCAACAATTGTGGAACATAATGAACATTTCTCCATAGAAGTCACAATACAATTATTCTGAGTCTCATATCATCGGAGCAATAGCAACATAAAACTCTCTATCAGGTACATTGTGAAATGCAAAACCTAAAGAAAATCCAAACTGAACATATGTTAAGCAAATATGTCACACAATAGTAGCATTAATGTTATGGTTCAAACAGCAAGAACCCTACCTATTTCTTCTATGGAAATTTGGTGCAAAATGAAAAATTCAGCACAAAAATATTGGAAATTCTGTGCACAGTATTTTAAGATTCTGCATCTTTATTTGCAATTTTTTGTGCAACGTTTTCCCAACCATAAGGCTTAAGCACTTGCCCAGTTTCTTCCTTTCAAAACATGAACTGTGGAGACTCTCTTCTTACTGTTATGGAGTGATGTTTGAAAAAAATCACTGGGAGGAAGAAAGACCTCAAAACTCACCCGGGTGCTGGGACTCACTTTGCAGCCAGTATTTTTAAAGCACTCACCGAGCTCTTAATCATCATTGGCCAAAACCTCCTCCAAACCCTTACATTTGTGTATTCTTTTCAAATATTCATTTTTTCCTCAAATATTAGGTTTTTTGTTTGTTTTTTAATGCCTGCTATGTGGATTGAATAGACACTAAGAGACGCCACTGATACTTCCCTTGAGAAAGTCAGTGGGTGAAACAGGTCCCCGTCAGGAGTATTGGCACCTGGTGTTCAACAGCCTGGCAAGTTTTGAAAGCTTGGAGGGGCATAATCGAAAGGGTCGCCCACGTTTTCCTGAGGACGTCCTCGCAGGACGTCCCGGCGAAGGAGCGGGGAAACCTGTATTATCGAAACAAGATGGGCGCCTATCTTTTGTTTCAATAATACGGTCGGGGATGCCCAATTCTTGACATTTAGGTCGTCCCTAGAGATGGTCGTCCTTAGACTTGGTCATTTCTGATTTTCAGCGATAATGGAAACTAAGGACGCCCCTCTCAGAAACGACCAAATGCAAGCCCTTTAGTCATGGGAGGAGCCAGCATTTGTAGTGCACTGGTCCCCCTGACATGCCAGGACACCAACCGGGCACCCTAGGGGGCACTGCAGTGGACTTCAGAAAAAGCTCCCAGGTACATAGCTCCCTTACCTTGTGTGCTGAGCCCCCCAAAACCCACTACCCACAACTATACACCACTACCATAGTGCTTACAGGTGAAGGGGGTCACCTAGATGTGGGTACAGTGGGTTTCTGGTTGGTTTTGGAGGGCTCACATTTACCACCACAAGTGTAACAGGTAGGGGGGGATGGGCCTGGCTCCGCCTGCCTGAAGTGCATTGCACCCACTAAAACTGCTCCAGGGACCTGCATACTGCTGCGATGTACCTGAGTATGACATTTGAGGCTGGCATAGAGGCTGGCAAAAAATATTTAGAAAAACATTTTTGAGGGTGGGAGGGGGTTAGTGACCACTGGGGGAGTAAGGGGAGGCCATTCCCGATTTCCTGCGGTGGTCATCTGGTCAGTTCGGGCACCTTTTCGTGGCTTGGTCGTAACAAAAAAAGGACCAAGTAAAGTCGTCCAAGTGCTCGTCAGGGACGCCCTTCTTTTTTCGATTATGGGTCGAGGACGTCCATGTGTTAGGCACGCCCAAGTCCCGCCTTCGCTACGCCTCCAACACGCCCCTGTGAACTTTGGTCATCCCCACAATAGAAAGCAGTTGGTGATGCCCAAAATCGGCTTTCGATTATGCTGATTTGGCGACCCTGGGAGAAGGACGCCCATCTTCCGATTTGTGTTGAAAGATGGGCGTCCTTCTCTTTTGAAAATAAGCCTGTAAGTGACTTTCATTATTTTTGAGTACACAAGTTGATATATTTTATGTTTGAATACTAATAAGGTGACATTAACAACCACAAAAAACCTCTCTTGCCTGAGTTGTGCCTGCAGCAGCATTTATTCAGCAGGCATGCCATGCAGCTAATGCCAGGTTTCTCGTGCATGCTCAGTTCAGGTATTTATATTTTGAGGAACTGAGGGTGGAGACTGGGGGGGACAGAGAATTACATTCCCACCCACCATCTGCTAAAGCCCACCCAGAATTAGCCATCTGGCCACACCACTGATTTGGAAGGAGGCATGTTATGGAAGTCTTGAAGAAGGCTCTTGAATAAACTTGACAGGCTGAACTTAGGACCCAAAGTGGTGAACTGGATTAGGAATTGGTTGACAGACAGATGCCAGAGGGTGGTGGTTAATGGAATTCACTCAGAGGAAGGAAAGTTGAGTAGTGGAGTGCCTCAAGGATCGGTGCTATGGCCGATTCTGTTCAATATATCTGTCAGAGACATTGCTGAAGGTTTAGAAGGTAAGAAACTTAGCCACCTCCCGGATCTGGCATCATTGCCTCTATATCTCTAAGCTCCTGGCTGTGTCTGGGTCTTGCAGATGTTCATGGCTTGTTTAAATGTTCCTGAGTTCTTTCCTGGCTGTGCCTACTTCTACTGTGTGAATGGGTTCCAGTGACACTTTCCAGCTATCGTGTGAGTAAGTTCCCAAGATGCTTTCCTGCTACTGAGTGAGTGGGTACCAGTGACGCTTTCCTGCTGAGTGAGTGGGTTCCTGAGATGCTTTCACTGGTGCTGTGTGAGTGGGTTCCGGAGACACTATCCCGATAGTGTATGATTAGGTTCCAGTGAAGTTTTCATGCTACTGTTTGAGCAGGTTCCTGAGACACTTTCTAGTTATTGTCTGAGTGGGTTCCTGTTACACATCCTTGCTTCTGTGTGAGCAGGTCCCCGAGGCTCTGTCTACATGGAAGGGTGTCTCCCCTTTAGCGGTGGTACTGCTTTACTTTTGCTATAGTACTCCAGTTCCTGTTGAGTCACTTCCTTATTTTGGGGAGGTAGCTGAGCTTTCCGGTGTTACTCCACCTGGTGCTCTGTTTGTCATAACACAGCCCTGATCACTTACAAAATAGGTGATGGTAAAGGATCACATTCTAATCTTTTTTTAATTGCCATGCAATGGCTATTAATGCCAGAAATTGGAAATTGGCCATTTTCTGGCTGTGGGAAAAAAATGGCCTTAGCATGCAGGAAAGACCTGCATAAGGGTACACTAAGGCCACTTTTCCCCACATCTTTATGAAAAGACCCTTTAGTTTGTTAGCATCCTTAAAAACATTCAGTACTTTTTTTCTCTATTCTTTCCTTGCACTGTTTTCTTTCCCCCGTGTTATAACTTATTGTGTATTGTAAACTACCTCAATGGAAGTACCAATGGGTGTTATATCAAGGTTGAAATAATAGTAATATAGTAAGTTAAAGCAGCTAAAGACCTGAACGGTCCATACAGTCTGCCCAATAGTCATGCTCATTATCAATTCATGATTAAATCAACAATGAATGTGATACTATATACTTTATCATGAGTCTTTCTTTGGTGTTTCTGGGACATAGACCGTAGAAGTCCGCCCGGCTCTGTTCTTACGTTCCACCTACTGGAGTTGCTGTCAAAGCCTACTCCAGCCTATCCGAATATGTCTTGTCATTTGTGGGATCCAGACTGCAAATGTCTGCCCAGCACTGTCCTCAGTTCCAGCTACTGAAGTTGCCACTGAAGCCCTTTCCAGCCTATCCTAAACTGGATTGCCATATACAGACACAGACCTACAAAGTCTGCCCAGCACCGAGACTTGTCTCCACACACAGTCCATGTACTTTTTAATGTGCTATTTGTGCCTTGCCACTTAATTGGATAAGTTATCAATTTGGTGGCAATTTAATAAGTGGGCACTCCTTGTAGGCACCCTGATTCTGTGCAGGGAGTGCCTATTCTATAGCACATCTGGATGCCAAGTGTGGAATACTAGTGTATAGAAGCATAAGCATGCCTTACATTTAGGTGCCTGCAATTACACCATCCCTAGATTTGATGTGCACAATTTATACTATTGTATGAGAGACACACCCATGTCCCGCTAATGCTCCACCCAGGTGTACATTTGCATGCTATAGTACTTACATATGCCCTTATAGAATAGTGCTTTGTGTGCTTACACTCATAAGTGCGACTTTTTGACGTATATATGTGCAAAAAGAGATACATATCCTTAGGCACCTAGTTAAAAAATTACTGACAACGCTTTTTAAATTGATATCTTTTTGGCCAGCCCTGGTTCACCCTAGCTATGTCCTCTTTTCTTTTAAGCAGATACATTTTGCTATTTAAATGGGAAATAGTATTTGTATAGTGGTAGAAATAAAACTGGTCAATCAGTCCAAGGCTCTTTGTAAACTGAAAACCACGTAACGGTGAACATTGGTAGGTAAAGGAATGAAGTTCTGGAACCTTCTTCCATTCTTTAATTGTAACCTTAAGAGCTATCCCTCTGTTTACTAAAGCTTAGCTGAAGTTATCTGCAGCAGGGTCCATTTTATTCCTATGGGCCCTGCTGCAGATAACTCACGCTAAGCTTTAGTAAACATCCCCTTATATGATATTTCAACATAAGCTGAAAATCTAGTTATTTATCAAATATTTGATTAGCCCTATTTACCTGATAGCTCTTCATTCATCCAGAGTACTGTGCTTCATAAAGTTGTATCTGTTTTACTTGCTCTGCTATGTATCTTCTTGATTTTCTTTTTATTTATTAGTTGTGTGTTGTATTTTATGGAATATTTTGTATATTGATATTTTCTTTTGCTGTTGTTTTTTTTTTTTTTTTTGCAATCTGCTCTGAACTGATCGGCTGGGCAGAATATAAATGTGTCAAATTAAATTAAATTTAAAAAGTAAGCATTTATGCTATCTTGCTGCTACCAGTCAAATAATTGCTTTAGAACAGTGATTCCCAAACCTGTCCAAGATGACTCGCAGCCAGTCAGGCTTGCAGAATATCCACAATGAATATGCATCTGATAGATGTTCATGCTCTACCTCTACTGCATGCAGATTTCTATCATATATATTCATTGCAGATATCCTGAACATGTAATTGGCTGGGAGTCTCAGGTTCATGGACCACTGTTTAGAAAAACACCGCCCCCCCCCCCCCCCCCCCCCCCCCTAGGTGCAAAGCTTCAAGTGCATTTATGTTTTAGGTGTAAAAATAGAGCTTTTTAAAATTGCTGAATACACACTAGCATGTATTTGTATAGGAAGTACATACACAAGTGTATATGCATATCAGAGAAGAGAAAGCATTCCTTGGAGTGCAGCTGGCATAGGGGCCCTTTTACTAAGTCCCATAAGCATCTACGCACACCCATTGTGCGCCAGAATGGAATTACCGCCCGACTACCGCTTGGCTCTTGCAGTAATTTCATTTTCAGCACGTGTCCGATATGTGAGCCTGAAAAATATTTTTTTATTTTCGGACAAACGTAACAGACGCGTGCCAAGTGACATGAGTCTTTACGGCTAGGTCAATGGCTGGCGGTAAGGTCTCAGACCCAAAATGGACGCGCGGCAATTTTCATTTTGCCACATGTCCATTTTCGGCAAAAATAATAAAAAGGCCTTTTTTACAGGCACACACCTAAAACCCACATCTACACTATCGCAAACCATTTTTCAGCGCGCCTTTGTAAAAGGACCCCATAGAGAGTTAATTTTCACATGATTGAACTAAATTCAGTATATGGCGCCCAGATTTGGGTATCAAAAAAATGTGCCCTGATAACTATTCTATAAGCTGCGCTCTGAATTGGGTGTCTTTTATACAATAGCCTGTAGTACTGGGATCCATACCCAACTTTGGGCACGAGGATTTACACCAAATAAAAACTGGTGTAAATACTCGCAGATATATTAGGTGTGGAACCCAAATTCCATAATACTGCTCGCATCTTTATTGAACTCCCTTGGCCGGCCCATGCCCATCCCATGGCCGTGCCCCCTTTTCAATTACGCACTAAAAGATTTGCACATGCATCTGTATAGAACAGCACATAACAAGATGCATGTTCAAATTCAAATTGTTGCTAATTAATGTCAATAATTGATTGTTAGCGCCCAATTATTGGTACTAATTGGCTTGTTCAAATTATGCATGCATATTGGTCACATGCCCAAATTTATGAGTGCAACTGTGGGTACCCTATATAGGGGCCCTTTTACTAAGCCATGTAGGTGCCTATGCGTGCTCAACACGTGTCAATTTGGAATTACCACCCATCTACCGCGTAGCCCAGGCAGTAATTTCAATTTTACTTGTGTCCACTACACATGCCAGAAAATAATTTGTATTTTCTGGTGCGCAGTGCTAACCGGGCGGTAAAAGGCATGTAGACTATTACTGCCCGGTCTACGTGTGTAGACCATTACTGCCCGGTTAACACATGAGACCTTACCGCTAAGTCAATGGGTGGCAGTAAGGTCTCACACCCAAAATGTATGCGCACCAATTTTTATTTTGCCACGTCCATTTTCGGCCAAAAGTTTTAAAAAAAGGAATTTTTTACTGGTGCGCTAAAAATGGATCTGCGCACATCCAAAACATGCGCTTACACTAGTGCAGGCCATTTTTCAGTGCACTTTAGTAAAAGGACTCCATAGAATCCAGAGGATAATTTTGGACTTCCCAAAGTACTATATGAGCTGAAGTTTTTATGTGAAAATACCACACAAATATTATCTGTATCTTTACATGTGCATTCTTTATTTGAAAGGTGTTTCCACAGGTATCTCCCTGCAACTCTCCTTGTGATAACTCTCCACTTTGACATCTGTGTTTGTTACTAATAGTTGCATGATGCAAACTAAAATGTTTTTCCTGTTTGCAGTAGATGCAATCTTCTAATCTAGAATCCTTTAGTTAAAAACAATATATTATTTTTAAATTGTAGATTGGTGAATTATAGCAGGCAATTCAATTTTTCACAATTAGTCCTTGACCAAACATGTCTTATGTATCCAAGTTCATTCTAAGAATATGAGAATGAAAGCAAGATATAATAAAAACTTCAAAATGAAGAGAAAAAAATGTATGTTCTATCACATGCTTGGTAGATAGAATAAATAATTCATGAAAGGAGAAGAAAAAAGCAGTTTATATGAAGGATGGGTGGTTTTGCATAATATGATGTATCTCATGGGAATTTAAAGTTCAAACGGAGGGTGGAAAGGGAAGATACAGTAGACTGAATTATAAATGACATGAAAGAATGGATTTGTGTTTTCATACCACTAAAGGGAAGCAATATAGTGTTTTTGATATCTCAGGCTTCATTTGAAAGATTGCATACTCCTTGAATTTTCAATACCCAGAATAAAAAGATGTCTGATAGAGACCAAAATCACAGTAAATTTAAATGAACACATCATTTCAGGAGATTATGGTGTTTGTTTCCATATAACAAAAAAAAACCCCTGAATTTAATATGGTTTAATATTCTTTAAACAATAGTTTCATTTTTCACAGAAACAATCACATACCTAACAAAACAGAAGACCAACGAAAGCTAAGGGGCCCTTTTAATAATGCATATAAAGGTTTGCACTTACTGCACATACAGAGGGTAATTCTGTAATCTAGATACCCATATGCACATACCCCTTGTACATGTAAATGTCTACAATACTGGTCCAGATGATCCTTTATGGAGATTGCCCCTCCTCAGGTGAAGGGCATTACTATTTTCCTAAGATCCGTTATCCTTTTGCTATGGTTTATGGGCTTGACCTCCTGGGATGATGAACGAGATCCAGGAGTACTGGAGGGGCCCTCCTCACCTGGAGTCCGAGTAGGAAACTGTCATGTTTTCAAAGCTGGAAACTGGGTTTGTGAGCTCTTGGGCCACTGCCGAGGAGCGGCAGTGGCAGGCAAAACCACCCCACACCAGAAGCAAGGCAGAACAGACGTACCGGCAAATCCAGGCAAGGTCTCCAGGCGGTCAGCAAGCAAGCAGAAGACAGGTCCAGGCAAAAGTACAAAAGGCAGGCAGCAAGCAAAGCAAAGTCCAGATCCAGGCAAAGGTTCATAAGGCAGGTTGCAAGCAAAGCAAAGTCCAGGTTCAGGCAAAGGTTCAAAAGGCAGAAAACCAGCAAAAGCAGAAACAGGTCCAGACAAAGTCTATTAGGCAGAAGTGCACAAGCACCCAAATACCAGGGCCTAAGACGCAATGCAAAGGCAAAGCAGCAAGGTTTCAGAATGGCTAATAAGCCCAGCAGCACCTGGAGTTCAGCTGCAACAATCACCAGGAAACTACGGGTGCTGTGTAGGTTCAATCCAAGCAAGCAAGTCTGGCAGCCCGGAAGAGCCGGACCAGACTGGGCTGAAATCTGGAATGGGTGACGGTCCACAGCAGCCACCTGTTTTGGCCACCAGAGGGCGAGGAAAGCACAGATGTAACAGTATCTCCTCCTCAACGCCCCCCCTACCACCACGGGGAATTCAGGTCTCCACGGGTAGCAATGATGGAATCTACGGAGGAGCCTCAAAACATGACCAGGGGTAGCTTGGCTGGAGCTTGAACCAGAGTCAAGACTGGCATCTGGACAGACATCAGCGCCGGCCCTCGGACCGCTCTCAGGACTGGACCTTGAAGCAGACTCAGGCACAGCTTGGCTGGAACTCAGAGCAGGCTCAGGCACATCTTGGCTGGAACTCAGGGCAGGCTCAGAAGCTTGACTGGAACTCAGAGCAGACTCCGGAACTCAGAGCAGGCTCAGGCACTTGGCTGGAACTCAGTGCAGACTCAGGGATATCTTGACTGGAACTCAGGGCAGGCTCCGAAGCTTGGCTGGAACTCAGGGCAGGCTCAGAGGCTTGACTGGAACTCAGAGCAGACTCCGGCGCTTGGCTGGAACTCAGAGCAGGCTCAGGCACTTGGCTGGAACTCAGTGCAGACTCATGGATATCTTGACTGGAACTCAGGGCAGGCTCTGAACCTTGGCTGGAACTCAGGGCAGGCTCAGAGGCTTGACTGGAACTCAGAGCAGACTCCAGCGCTTGGCTGGAACTCAGAGCAGGCTCAGGCACTTGGCTGGAACTCAGTGCAGGCTCAGGAACATCTTGGCTGGAACTCAGGGCAGACTCCGGCGCTTGGCTGGAACTCAGAGCAGGCTCAGGCACTTGGCTGGAACTCAGTGCAGACTCAGGGATATCTTGGCTAGAACTCGGGGCAGGCTCCGAAGCTTGGCTGGAACTCAGCGGGGACTCAGTAGCTTTCAGAAAGTCCCACGCCTCCTGCGCACGAGCCTGGAACTCAGGACTACTACTACGCCTCCTTTCAGCATCAGCCTCAGGGGTATCCCACAGGGCTGGATCAAAGGAAAGTCTGAGGCGGTACTCATAGAGCTGGGTCGAAGGATCAATAGCAGAAACTGGGTTATCAATGAACCCAAGCCATGAAACACGTCTTCTCTCCGCTGCAGCTTCAGGGGTATTCTTCAGGACTGGATCCGACAAAAGTTTATCACGGTAATCATGGAGTGTCAAGTGCAAACATTAAGTTGAAACTGGACTCCAAACTGGAACTAGGAGCTACGCCCGGGCTGGTAGCTGGATGGTCAACAGAGGAGAAAGTCATGGGCAGGAAACCCCACTGGAAGGATGATTCTGCCGAGCTCATGGCCTTTGCATTCTGTCACGTTTTCAAAGCTGGGAACTGGGTTTGTGAGCCCTTGGGCCACTGCCGAGGAGCAGCAGTGGTAGGCTAAACCATCCCACACCAGAAGCAAGGCAGAACAGATGTACCGGCAAATCCAGGCAAGGTCTCCAGGCGGTCAGCCAGCAAGCAGAAGACAGGTCCAGGCAAAAGTACAAAAGGCAGGCGACAAGCAAAGCAAAGTCCAGATCCAGGCAAAGGTTCAAAAGGCAGGTGGCAACCAAAGCAAAGTCCAGGTTCAGGCAAAGGTTCAAAAGGCAAGTGGCAAGCTAAGGCAAAAGTCCAGGTTCAGGCAAAGGTTCAAAAGGCAGGAAACCAGCAAAAGCAGAAACAGGTCCAGACAAAGTCTATCAGGCAGAAGTGCACAAGCACCCAAATACCAGGGCCTAAGACGCAATGCAAAGGCAAAGCAGCAAGGTTTCAGAATGGCTAATAAGCCCAGCAGCACCTGGAGCTCACTGCAACAATCACCAGGAAACTACGGGTGCTGTGTAGGTTCAATCCAAGCAAGCAAGTCTGGCAGCCCGGAAGATCTGGACCGGACTGGGCTGAAATCTGGAATGGGTGACGGTCCACAGCAGCCACCCGTTCTGGCCACCAGAGGGCAAGGAAAGCACAGACGTAACAGAAACCATGACCTTCTCTGGCCCATAATGTTCTCTCACTTAGGAGTGCTGACTGCTGGCTGTGGTCCAGAGCAAACCCTTGGTAGCTCTTCACTCTCCTCACTATCAGACTCATCCTACGATCCTGGGATAGGACCATCCTCTGGGGCTAGAAGGCTTTACAGAATAGCGGCTTCCCCTTCTGGATGGTGCATATTGTGCACACTGACAATGAGCATGGCCTCCTCGATGGTCATAAGATCCTGATCCATCTGTTTGGCACTTCCCATCAGCTCTTCAGGGTCTGACTGCAATTTATCAATCTGACCCAGAGTAATCAGGCACTGGGTGCTTACCCCATCAAGTTGTTTTTGAATATGGTCCAGGCATCCTATCACAACATCATCAGCTGGATTTACTTGAGGACACACTGCAAAGTCCTCTCTCCTTTCACTCTTTCAAGTTCCTTCCCTAGCAAACTCAGTTCTGTTGACACAGTGCTCAAAGTACATTATTTTATTTTTATTTATTTTTATTACATTTGTACCCTACTACTACTACTATTTAACATTTCTAGAGCGCTACCAGGGTTACGCAGCGCTGTACAAATAACAAAGAAGGACAGTCCCTGCTCAAAGGAGCTTACAATCTAAAGGACAAAAAGTGTAGTCAATCAGAAATCGGGGCAGTCTAGGTTACTTGGGTAGAAGTACAATGGTTAGGTGCCGAAAGTGACATTGAAGAGGTGGGCTTTGAGCAAGGATTTGAAGATGGATAGGGAGGGGGCTTGGTGTATGGGCTCAGGGAGTTTATTCCAGGCATAGGGTGAGGCAGAAGGGGCAGAGCCTGGAGTTGGTAATGGTGGAGAAGGGTACTGAGAGGACCCTGTGCTTTCCCACTCATGGCAGGCTCAATGTAGCTTACATGGGACAATGGAAGGTTGAGTGACTTGCCTAGAGTCACAAGGAGCTGCCTGTGTCTGAAGTGGGAATTGAACTCAGTTCCTCAGGACCAAAGTCCACTACCCTAACCACTAGGCCACTCCTCCACTCTAGTGCATAGCTCTCTCAAAAGACTCTCCTTATCTTTTTGTAAGGCAAGATTTTGCTCCCATAGTGCCTTATCTTGGAATCACTTCATCGTTCCTCTGGATAATATGATTTTGCTTCAGAGCAGACACCCTACTTTGAAGACTGAACAGACTTCTAAGGTCTGTGCCCTGATTGTGGCTGAATAGATTTGGGTGAGATGGCATGGAGCTTTTCAGGGCCTTCGACATTAACTTCAAAAACTAAAAAAAAAAGGACAGTGCTGGGCAGACTTCTATGGTCTATGCCCTGAAATTGGCAAGAATAAATCAAGACCAGGTAAACATATGAAATATCACATACCATTTATAATGAATTTATCTTGTTGGGCAGGGTACAGGTCCTTATCTGCTGTTGTCTACTATTATGTTACTATGGTCGTCAAGGTCCTCTATCTATCTGACTATCGAGGGGCTTATAACTGCTCCCTTATATCGTCATCCTCTCCTTGGTTAGTGTCCTTGAACATAGCATTTTCCTCTTCCACGGTCTGAATCTGAAAATGCAACTGGCAGACTTCTTGTTCAAATCTCTGTAACCACTGTAGCGTCAGTTTTTGGTCCTCCTCCAGATTCTGATGTATACCCTGGAGAAATCTGCACTGCACCTCAAGAGTCACCTTGTCTTTTAACAGACTCTCAGGCTTATTTTCGAAAGAGAAGGGCGCCCATCTTTCGACACAAATTGGGAGATTGGCATCCTTCTCCCAGGGTCGCACAAATCGGTATAATCGAAAGACGATTTTAGGCGTTGTCAACTGCTTTCTGTCACGGGGACGATGAAAGTTCACAGGGGCGTGTTGGAAGCATAGCGAAGGCGGGACTGGGGCATGTTTAACACATGGACATCCTCGGCTGATAATGGAAAAAAGAAGTGTGTCCCTGACAAACACTTGGCCGACTTTACTTGGTCCTTTTTGTTTTTTATGACCAAGCCACAAAAATGTGCTCTAAATGACCAGATGACCGCCGGAGGGAATCAAGGATGACCTCCCCTTACTCCCCCAGTGGTCACTAACCCCCTCCCACCCTAAAAAAAATGTTAAAATATTTTTCCAGCCTCTATGCCAGCCTGAAATATCATACCCAGCTCATGTCTTCCTCATTTAACTGAACAATCTCTTGTTCAAGAGTCTTTATCCTCTGAAGTGCAAAACCATAATCCTTCTCGAAACCAGTTTGTTCCTTCTAATGGGAACTATGTTGGGATTCAAACGTCACCCCACGTTTCACCAAATCTTGCCTTTCCTTCTTAAGGGGACAGGAGATGTTCTAGTCCCAAGCAACGTAAATGGGCTGGAGCATCTCCAGCCCCCTTATATTACTTTAAACATCATCCCCCAAGAAAACACATTTATGAAGCCTATTCTTTTCTAAAAGGAATAGTAGGGTAGCAGTACAAATATGCATATAATTTAGACATGACCATTTACACCAGGCATAGAGTTGGTCTAAATGTTCACACCTAGATTGCAAAAAAATAAAAAAAATAAAAAGCAGCACATAAATTACAGTATTCTGTGATTTATGCAGGTGACTATCCAGCTTATTTTTGAAGGAGAAGGGCGGCCATCTTCCGACACAAATCGGGAGATGGGCGTCCTTCTCCTAAGGGCGCCCAAATCGGCATAATTGAAAGTCGATTTTGGGCAGCCTCAACTGCTTTCCATCGCAGGGACGGCCAAAGTTCAAGGGGGCGTGTCGGCAGTGTACCGAAGGAGGGACGGGGGCATGGTTAAGATATGGCCGTCCTCGGCCGATAATGGAAAAAAGAAGGGCGTCCTTGACGAGTATTTGGCCGACTTTACTTGGTCCCTTTTTGTTCACAACCAAGCCTTGAAAAGGTGCCCGAACTGACCAGATGACCACCGGAGGGAATTGGGGATCACCTCCCCTTACTGCCCCTGTGGTCATCACCCTCTCCCATCCAAAAAACCTAATTTAAAAACATTTTTTGCCAGCCTCTATGCCAGCCTCAATAGTCATACCCAGCTTCATCACAGCACTATGCAGGTCCCTGGAGCAGTTTTTAGTGGGTACTTCAGTGCACTTCAGGCAGGCGGACCGAGGCCCATCCCCTCCACCTGTTACACTTGTGGTGGTAATTGGGAGCCCTCCAAAACCCACCCAAACCCACTCTACCCACATCTAGGTGCCCCCTGTTACCCTTTAAGGGCTATGGTAGTGTTGTACAGTTGTGGGTAGTGGGGGGGGGGGTTTTTTGGGGGGGGGGGGGGGTTGGGGGCTCAGCACCCAAGGTAAGGGAGCTATGCACCTGGGAGCAATTTGTGAAGTCCACTGCAGTGCCCCCTAGGGTGCCCAGTTGGTGTCCTGGCATGTGAGGGGGACCAGTGCACTATTAATGCTGGCTCCTCCCATGACCAAATGGCTTGGATTTGGCCAGTTTTGAGATGGGCATCCTTAGTTTCCATTATCGGCGAAAACCAATGTCGGCCATCTCTAAACTCGACCCAAATGTTGAGATTTGGCCATCCCCGACCGTATTATAGAAACGAAAGATGGCTGCCCATCTTGTTTCGATAATACGGTCGGGGACACCTCTTTATGGAGCCGTCCTTAGAGATGGGCGCCCCCGTTCGATTATGCCCTTCTATGCTCCCTGCCCATGCTCAATCTAGATTCCACCCATGTGTATGTCAATCTTCAAAATAAGTGTCATCGCATTCACTGTTCCCTCTAAGCTGAACAAGAGTCCTCCAACTACAGTATGGCCAGTAGAGTGTGCTGCTTCAATATTGTGTTTTCAATCATTAGGGACAAGCAGGTTCCCTGGAGTCCTGCAGAACATGCATGCCCTTCACTATTGAAAATGGAATAGTGAAACAGCACCCCCCACTGGTAGGACCATAAGTGGAGGTTTGCCGCTTAGCTTAGAGGGAACAGTGATCATATTTAGGTACTATTTTATAGAATATTTTGTAGCTGGAATTCTGTTATTTTTGTGTGTATGTGCACACATATGTCAGTATTCTGGTCATTTATGTGTATTCTTGGTGCTTAAATGGTGGCATCCTCTTTATATGAGTACAATTACTCCCAAATTGTTTATTTAGTGGATCTGATTCCATTTCTTGTTCTTATATATAGGAAAATAGTAGCACAACAACAGATAGTCATACTATATTTTCATGCAAACAAGGCCAGAAGAACCATTGAGCCCTTCGACCACAACCAAATACAAAAAAGTTTAGACAGCATTGAGAAAAAGCTCCATTCCTACTATTTCTTATGCTTATGAATCAGAAAAGCTAATTAACACTTCTTATCTGGTGTGAAGTCAGGCTGAATGTATTTAATAACCTCCAACCCAGGCAGATTGGAAAAGGGGGAAAGGAAAAGAAATGAGAAGTACAAAGATGGTCAGGGAAAAAGAAATCCCTGAAAAGATTATTCATGTACAGAATGTACTTTCAAACAACAACATGACATTGTACTTTATTAGTACAACTTTTATAACAGAGAACAGAGCTGTGCTACAGGAGCAAGGATTACTGGTGGTTATTCACAGAGATAAATATCTACAGCAGCCTGAGTGCCCCTGCCCTCTCCCTTTGTCAGTTACACATTAAGTAGAGAGGTGTGGTAGCCGTGTTAGTCCACTCTTAAAGGTAATCAATAGAAATCAAACAAAATAAAACATGGAAAATAAAATAAGATGATACCTTTTTTATTGGACAAAACTTAATACATTTCTTGATTAGCTTTCCTCAGATCGGAAATAAGCAAATGTGCTAGCTGACAGTATATATAAGTGAAGCATCCAAGCCTTTCATTGACAGTCTAACAGGGTGGGTGGGAGGTATGCATGGGGACATCAAAGCATTCAATTGATAGTCTAACAGGATGGGTGTGGATAGTTGAGGGGAGGGTGATAAACAGAGAAATACAACTTTATGGTTTATAATGGGCTAGAAAACCCAGATCCTTGTTAAGTCCTGTCTGTTGGGTGTCAAAATAGTCAATCATTCTGACTTCAAAGGTCTTACGTTCCTGTATTGTTTTAAAGTTACCTTTCAGAATTCTCACTGTGAAATCACTGGTACAGTGTCCTGGTCCTGTAAAGTACTGACCAACAGGGGTGGGAGCCCTACTGGCACCAGTATTGTTCATGTGATGTCTATGTAAATTGAATCTTGTCTTAAGCATCTGGCCTGTTTCTCCAATATAGCATCCTTCGTTACATTTTTTACACTGAATGATATATACCACAACTTACTTATTCAGAAAATTTTTTTCTTAAATTATTGTTTTTCTCATAGTATCTTTGTAATTTACTTTGAACCATTTATGTTGGAAGTTGGCATATTACATCCTATATAATAATTCTCACCTCCAACAGGATGTGCTTGGGACCGTGCCTGCCGGAAGTGGTCTGCTAGGCAGGCATGCTCTGACCTCAGTGACATCAGTGACAGACAATTTGGCAAAGCAAAACAATCTGAGTGCTGGCCATTAGGACACAGGATTGATAGGAGAGTTTTAAAAGACTGAAGGAACCGAAAGTGTTAAATGGGGGGAGGGGGGGAGTTCTGAACCAGAAAGACATGAACATTTGGGAACAATCTGAATGCTGGCCATTAGCACACAGGGTACATAGGAGAGTTTTAAAAGACTGAAGGAACCAAAAGTGTTCGGGGGTGGGGGGAGTTCTGAATGAATGAAAGAAATGAAAATTTATGAGAGGAACACAATCTGAATGCCGGGCATTTGTACACAGGGTAGATAGGACACTTTTTTTAAAAAATGAAGTACGTGAAAGTATTACATCTTGGGGGAGGGGTGAGGAGGAAAGCGTTGGGGTATCCGGATACTGGGCGTTAGGGCCACGGGGGTACATAGACTTTTGAAAGCCTTAAGGAACCCAAAGTGTGGGAAGGAGGAGGAAAAGGAGGGGAGGGAACAGGGTGAGGGGCATTAGGAACAGGGGAGGGGGCCCTGTCACACACTCTCATTCTCACACACACACACTGTCACACAGACAGTCTCACTCTGTCACACACCCGCACATTCGCTCTGGCTCTCTCTCTCAAACATACATACTCCCAGGAAAACCTTGCTAGCGCCCGTTTCATTCGTTCCAGAAACGGGCCTTTTTTACTAGTTATATTATATTACAAAGCTTGGGCTGGACATGGGTAGGGCTCCTACTTACACAAGTCACTTACACAATACTGTAGGTTATGTGCATCTTTGTCATATTTACATGTTCACAGTTGTCAGGTTTATAACTAGTATAAAGTAACTGCAGGGGCATAAATGTTAGGTGTTCTGATATTAGGTTATGCTAGTATTCTATAACACTAGTAAAAAAGGCCCGTTTCTTAACGCAATGAAACGGGCGCTAGCAATGTAATGAGTTCCTGCCATTAATGTTTCCACGGTTGTATTCTGAATATAATTGTTGTTTACATGTGTAAAATTTCTTTATATACAATATTTTTTGTGTAAACTGTGTTACAATGTGGTAAAAGTTTTCCTTGTTCAGGCCCTTCAATCAGTTTAACAATCACATCAGAAGAGCTCCTTACTCATGAGAATGCAACATACAGTTGCCCATGTGAGAGACAGAGTGACAGTGTGTTTTACAGACAGTGTAAGAGAGAGATACACAGAGTGATTGAGTGTGTGTGATGTCTGTGTGTGTGTGTATGTGTGTGAGTGACAAACCACCTTATAATTGAAAGAGAAAAACGCCTAGATTTCGACCCAAATCGGGAGATAGATGTTTATTTCACAAAAACGAATAAATCGGTATAATGGAAAGCCGATTTTGGACGTTTTCAACTGCACTCCATCGCGGAAGCGTACAAAGTTGACGGGGGCGTGTCGGAGGCGTGGCGAAGGTGGAACTGGGGATTGGTTATCAGCCAAGGAGAGATGGGCGCCTTTTGCCGATAATGGAAAAAAACGTATGCGTTTGTAGCTAGAATTTAGGGCACTTTTCCTGGACCCTGTTTTTTCACGAATAAGGCCCCAAAAAGTGCCCTAAATGACCAGATTACCACCAGAGGGAATCGGGGATGACCTCCCCTGACTCCCCCAGTGGTCACTAACCCCCTCCCACCACAAAACATGATGTTTCACAACTTTTTATTTTCACCCTCAAATGTCATACCCACCTCCCTGGCAGCAGTATGCAGGTCCCTGGAGCAGTTGTTAGGGGGTGCAGTGGACTTCAGGCAGGTGGACCCAGGCCCATCCCCCCCTACCTGTTACAATTGTGCTGCTTAATGCTTAGTCGTCCAACCCCCCAAACCCACTGTACCCACATGTAGGTGCCCCCCTTCACCCCTTAGGGCTATAGTAATGGTGTAGACCTGTGGGCAGTGGGTTTTGAGGTGGATTTGGGGGGCTCAACACATAAGGGAAGGGTGCTATGCACCTGGGAGCTCTTTTACCTTTTTTTTTGTTTTTGTAAAAGTGCCCCCTAGGGTGCCCGGTTGGTGTCCTGGCATGTGAGGGGGACCAGTGCACTACGAATCCTGGCCCCTCCCATGAACAAATGCCTTGGATTTATTCGTTTTTGAGCTGGGCGCTTTCATTTTCCATTATCACTGAAAAACAAAAACGCCCAGCTCACAAATTGTCGAATAAAACATGGACGTCTATTTTTTTCGAAAATACGGTTCGGTCCGCCCCTTCACGGACCCGTTCTCGGAGATAAACGCCCATGGAGATAGACGTTTTCGTTCAATTATGCCCCTCAAAGTGATTAAAGGTTTGTCTTCCCTTCTGTTCTGTGCACTTGCCTCCACTGATGTTCGTACCTCCCTGTATATGATTGTTTGTTAGAGATTCAATTCACTCCACTTCCCTCCTCCAAGTTCCGTTCTGTCTGATTGGTGAGGGCAGGGACAGTGAGAGCCAATGAAACGCTGAACTACAGACTTATGAACTCTACACTGCCACAGTGCCATGGAGTCAGCTTCAGAACGTTGGAGGTGCTTTTTATTATATAGGATTATCTGGATGCCAGATGTCATTATAGAATAGGCTTCCATCATATATCATTGGGGTATCCAAATGGAGATGCCCAATTGTAGAATTGGCTCAATAGGACAAATATTCTGGCCATTGGTCATGTGCTTCAGATTAGAAAGAGGGCTGCTATCAAAGGAATAGTGTGTGCAAAAGATTCAGCTTTTCCCAGAAAACATCACCCTTCTATACCAGCTTCCACTGTTAGATTCTAATTTATAATAGCAGAGTGACAGTTGACGATGCTTGATGAAGTTACCACATTTCATATTCTAGAAGTTCATTTTCAGTAAGGATTTCATTTATTGGCAAGAGATCATTACCTCATCATCCTATATAATAATTCTCACCTCCAACGTTCTGTGCTTGGGACCGTGGCTCCTTGGCTGGAGGTGGTCTGTGAGGCAGACACGCACTGACGTCACTGACGTCAAAACAGCTGATTGCAAGGCAAGGGGAGGAGTAGGGAAACACGCGCAGCGTGTTTCCCTACTCCTCCTACTGCCTCGGAATCAGCTGTCACCCGCCCCCCCCCGCGCTATGGCCCCCTCGAAACCCACCCCCTCCCGCGAACCTGTCGATCCCCCCCCGCCGGAACGCCGAAAACTGCCGCCGCCGTTGTTGTACTACCTTCCCTTCCCGTAGGTTGTTGAATCATCTTAGAAAGTTTAACTCCGTGCGTCTGACGTCAGACGCACGGAGTTAAACTTTCTAAGATGATTCAACAACCTACGGGAAGGGAAGGTAGTACAACAACGGCGGCGGCAGTTTTCGGCGTTCCGGCGGGGGGGGGGGGGGGATCGACAGGTTCGCGGGGGGGGGGGGAAGAAAAAAAAAAACGCATGTTGGGGGGAGAGAAGAGGGTGGCCAACCACAGCATGGATGCGAGCGGGGGGAGGGGGGAGAGGCCGGCCCAGGCTGGCACATGGGAGAGAGAGGAGCATGGATGCGAGGGGGGGGGTCATGGAAGGGAGAGAGGGGACTTGCTGGAAAAGGATGAATGGAGGCGGCAGGGGACAGAGGAGCATGGATGGCCATGGATTGGGAGGGCAGGCCTCAGGGAGAGAGGGCAATTGCTGGATAGGGAAAAATGGAGGGGCTAGGTGACAGATGAGCATGGATTGGAAGGGCAGGGAGAGGGGAATTGCTGGATAGGGATGAATGGAGGGGACAGATGGGCCTGGATGGATATGGATTGCAGGGCAGGCCTCAGGCAGAGAGGGGAAATGCTGGATAGGGAAAAATGGAGGGGCCAGGTGACAGATGAGCATGGATGGGCATGGATTGGAAGGGCAGGACTCAGGGAGAGGGGAATTGCTGGATAGGGATGAATGGAGGGGACAGATGGGCATGGATGGATATGGATTGCAGGGCAGGCCTCAGGCAGAGAGGGGAAATGCTGGATAGGGAAAAATGGAGGGGCCAGGTGACAGATGAGCATGGATGGGCATGGATTGGAAGGGCAGGACTCAGGGAGAGGGGAATTGCTGGATAGGGATGAATGGAGGGGACAGATGGGCATGGATGGATATGGATTGCAGGGCAGGCCTCAGGCAGAGAGGGGAAATGCTGGATAGGGAAAAATGGAGGGGCCAGGTGACAGATGAGCATGGATGGGCATGGATTGGAAGGGCAGGACTCAGGGAGAGGGGAATTGCTGGATAGGGATGAATGGAGGGGACAGATGGGCATGGATGGATATGGATTGCAGGGCAGGCCTCAGGCAGAGAGGGGAAATGCTGGATAGGGAAAAATGGAGGGGCCAGGTGACAGAGGAGCATGGATGGGCATGGATTGCAGGGCAGGCCTCAGGCAGAGAGGGGAAATGCTGGATAGGGAAAAATGGAGGGGCCAGGTGACAGAGGAGCATGGATGGGCATGGATTGGAAGGGCAGGACTCAGGGAGAGGGGAATTGCTGGATAGGGATGAATGGAGGGGACAGATGGGCATGGATGGATATGGATTGCAGGGCAGGCCTCAGGCAGAGAGGGGAATTGCTGGATAGGGATGAATGGAGGGGCCAGGTGACAGAGGAGCATGGATTGGACTCACACTTTCACTCTGACTCTCAAACAGTCACTCTCACATACACTCTCCCAAACATACACACTCCGAGGAAAACCTTGCTAGCGCCCGTTTCATTTGTGTCAGAAACGGGCCTTTTTTACTAGTTTCATCATATTTTCCTATGGTGCTATGTAAGTGATATGAATGTAATATAAACTAGAAACTTAAATGCACTGTAAGCATTTGTTCTGGCTTTCAGTATTCCAATCTCTGACCTGCAGAATTTGTTTCAGTCCTGTTCTTGTGTTTGGTGGTCTGATTCTTTATTCGCTTCACCTTACCCCTTTTCCCACACTGTCCTCCTTATTTCCTTTTCTGCATTTTATATTCACGCTCTACTTTTTGACCTTAGCCTGACTCTGACCCACATCTTTTCTTTATGTTATGAGACTAAGTTTGTTCACGTTCAGTTGACTGTCTGCTTCTGTGTTCAGCTGTCTAGGGACTAGTCTTGACTAAAAACAACCAGACACGCGCACGGTGATGTAGAATCTTCAGGCCACTGGTTTAGTCCACATAAAAGAAGCCTTGCAGATATTTATAAAATACAGACTTAGCTCCAAGACTTGTAGGAAGATATGAATATGCTGTAGACCTCTGAAGGTCTTTACCTCTTCTGTTTTTGCCTGAACTTAGTTTGTTCCAACTAATTGTTTTTGTTACATTTGTACCTCACGTTTTCCCACTCATGGCAGGCTCAATGTGGCTTACATGGGGCAATGGAGGGTTAAGTGGCTTGTCCAGAGTCACAAGGAGCTGCCTGTGCCTGAAGTGGGAATTGAACTCAGTTCCGCAGGACCAAAGTCCACCACCCTAACCACTAGGCCACTCCTCCACTCAATTAGTTTGTTGGGATAAAAACCCATTTTTTGTGTGCTCTTAAACTACTGTTACTATGTTGTTTACATATTTCATTGGCTGGGTGGTTGATCCACACCCTTCCAGTGGAGGTCATAGGTGTCCAAATAGTAGAAACATTCAAATTCAATATAGCATTGGATAGACACTGAAAGGATAATTTAGTATTTTCCACCACATATTCAAATGGCCAAGAGAGGTTCCAGGCCACTTAGTAACAATATGTAAAAAGAGCTACAACATATATAAGGGCAATTTTATAGACCTAGAGCTAAATAAGCTGGGTTCAATGAGTCAAAGAACCTAAAAATCACGGTCAGACTGAAGGCTTATCAACTCCAGACGTATAGCCTTTTCTAACATACATGCAGAAGTGCCCATGTATTTACAAGTACATGTAGTAGGAGCAGCCAGTTTACAAATCTACACATGAGAAAAATCAATACAGGAAACATGTCAACTTACATGTGTAAATGATGACGTGTACATGTGGAAGCTGGTATTTTGCAACTTACACATGTAAGTCTTGGCACTTGCATGTGTGTTTGAGCCATATTAAAAAACTCTAGGAGTAAATGTTGCTAATTAAGTACAGAGCCCACAGTCTTTATTTACTTCCCTAATTTGAAGGAGACAATAAACAATGGGGAATAAGACGTTTACCTCCACTAATCCCTCCTGTAAGAAACAGAAAAATCACTTGTTTAAAATCTACACATGGGATGAAGCAGCTGTTAATCCTGACACTGAAATAGGAGGTATTACTCTTGCATTCCCTTTCTGAGATGGGGAATACAAGTGCAGATTTATAACTAGTCCAGGAGATGCCCAAATCATGCCCCTGAACATGCTTCCTTGCTATTTCTATATATTATGGACTCCATGTGTAAATTGACCCTTTCTATCTTAAGTTTGAAAGCATTCTCTGACTGCCAGTTGACATCTTTTTCCAGAATTTCCTGTGGGATGATGATGCAACTTGCTATGATTAATTCATGGCATCTCTGCTGGAAGACTTAAATGAAACTTTCCAAATGGCTGAGAGAAATGCAAGGGGAAAACAAAGATCTCAAGCAAAGCAATGTAACAAAAGGATAAAGGGAATTTGCTTTCAGCTAGGAGATGAAGTATTTTTAGCTAATAAGAAACAGAAAGGAAAATGAAAACTTGCTGATAGATGAGAACCTGTACTTATAAATTGGTAGAAATGAACCTCCAAATTCATATATTCAAAATTCACAATATGATAACCAGGGAGGAAAAAATCTTCCACAGGATTCTGGTTATATTAGCTAACTTTCTTCCATTAGAAGCTTAGACTGAAGGAATGGCATCCACCACTATTAGTGCAACAAATTTCCTGATCAAAGAATCTGAATTTTGATTTGAATGAACAAAGCAGTAGGGAGAAAACAGAGAGTTAGTTACTTCAGAATGAACAAACAAAAGAATAACAATGGGAAAACAAGTTGGTTCAACCGATTTTATTAAATCTAGGGGTATAAAAAAGTGATTTCCAATCATGCATGCGTTCATGTGGTCTAACAGTTAGCCGGTGTTTTTATGATAGACTGCTTTTTGCTTGGAGACCTGTACTATTTGATCCTTTAAAGCTCACAGATTGGTAGTATGAGTTTGAGATCAGTAATAATGATGCATGGAATCGTCAATTTTAATCTTGTGGGGTTTGTGTATGTTTCCATCGGAACCTCATTTTTATTTTTTACAGTATTACCTATTTGGAGTCTCCATATTACCATCACTGAGTTGGTATAATCTATAAGGTAATATCATATTTGTCCTTTTTTATTATGTTTTCATTTCTATTTTCCTTGATTTTCTCATTTCTATTGCTATTTGATCTGTTTTGTTTGTATTATTTTGTTTTATTTTTAAGGTGAATGTGTGTATGTGTTGTATGACTTGATATAATTGGCACAATTGTTGAGAGAAGTTTGGAAATCACCTTTTGCCATCTAGATGGTTCCATCAGGGTCACAGTCTTCAGCAAGGCATATTTGAGCAAAAGTCTGTAGCACAGAGTATTGTATTCTGTTAGCAGTATGGGATATCACATATTTAGTATAATCAAGTTCTTGAATACACTGGTTATATTATTGCAGGGGCTTTTACCCCTATCAAACCAATAATAGTTGGATTAGTTTTTTTTTTTTTTTAGCAACACATGGTATTATCCTAAGACAGTACCAAGTATGTACAAGGGCTTTTCTTGCTCAGGATAAAATTCTGCAGAATTTAAGAGGGAGTGAATGTAGCAGATATATAACAAAATAAAAGAAAAATAACATGAGAAATAATTTTCCTACTGTGAATGCTGCTGAAATTTTTGTTTGTTTTTTGTTTGTATTGGGTTTGAGTGAGTTTTCCTCTGGGGCATTTTTGAGCTGGCTTTCATGCTACCAGGCTATGAGAGCAGCTGGTCTCTTTCATTGTGTAACTGACACCCAACAGAAAGGACTTAACAAGGATCTGGGTTTTCTAGCCCATTATAAACCATAAAGTCGTATTTCTCTGTTTATCACCCTCCCTCAACTATCCACACCCATCCTGTTAGACTATCAATTGAATGCTTTGATGTCCCCATGCATACCTCCCACCCACCCTGTTAGACTGTCAATGAAAGGCTTCGATGCAGTGGCGTAGGAAGGGGGGGGGGCGGTGGGGCGGTCCGCCCCGGGTGCACGCTGCTGGGGGGTGTCGGCGCCTCACTGGTTCCTTGCTCTCTCTGCCCCAGAACAGGTTACTTCCTGTTCCGGGGCAGAGAGAGCAAGGAACCAGCGAGGCGCCAACACCCCCCAGCAGCGTGCACTCGGCGGATTGGCCCTCCCGCCCGCCCCTCACCGCCTTCCAGGTATGTTCTCTCCAGGGGGGGGGGGTTGCGCTACGGAGGGGGGAGGGTGCTTCGCGCTGCACCCGGGGGGGGGGGGGTGCGCAGTGGCGACCCGCCCCGGGTGTCAGCTGCCCTCGTGATGCCACTGCTTGGATGATTCACTTATATATACTGTCAGCTAGCACATTTGCTTATTTTCGATCTGACGAAGAAGGGCAACCTACAAAAACTAATCAAGAAATGTATTAAGTTCTGTCCAATAAAAAAGGTATCATCTTATTTTATTTTCCATGTTTTATTTTGTTTGATTTCTATAGATTTTTCCAAAAAGAGTGGTAAGAGGTGAAAAAAGCTCACAAATCTTAGAGAAATGAAACCCATAGTTGGACTACCTGGTAACTAAGGGGACCTTTTACGAAGCAGCAGTAAGCCCACCATGAGCTTACCGGGTGGCAATCTGGAACTACTGCCAGCCCAACGTGGGCACTGACGGTAGTTCCACCCCCCAGGGCACGGTATTTCCAGTTCTAGCTTAGTGCTGCCCGATTGGTGCTGGGTCAGTGCGGGATCATTTACTGCCACCTCATTGGGTGGCAGTAAGTGCTCCCCTGTTATAGCCACAGAGTTAATACAATCAGACTTTTTACTCACTGCTGTAAAAAAAAAAAGGCCTCAGCGCATGACAAAAACAGCTGCTGCCGCTAGTGCATGACCCCTTTTAGTGCAGCTTAGTAAAAGGGCCCCTAATTGAGTTTTCCAGAAGAAGTGCTGTAAGAAGACTTCCAAAGAGGGAACGATATTCTCTGGTAAGAATTTGTTGGGAAATTGATTTGAAACGTAGGGAAAGCTAGACTTAGAGTAAAATAGGTCATCTCAGGGACTTTATTTTAAGTTACTCTGCTCACTTAGTAAAGGGGTTTAAGAATTAGTTTTCGTTGCATATAAAAGGGCTCAGTGTAAAAGCACTTACACACACAAAGGACCATAGGTTAATATGGTACTTTGTATGTCTAAATGCTTTGAAAATGAGGCCCATAGTCTCTGTTACAGTTCCATAGGCTAGCATTTAAGGGAGGTATTTTAAAGTTACCATAGTATCAGTATAAAGCACAGCTAATAGGCACAGGAAGCCTCAGTTTAGAATTTAATTCCCTTCCTCCCACCCACCGCAGCTCCCGCTCACTCCTGGCTTGATCTATGATTTATAGTAACATAGCAAATGATGGCAGATAAAGACCTGAATGGTCCATCCAGTCTGCCCAACAAGATATATACCATGTAAAATGAGTTTAATACTTTATATGTATATCCGAGTTTGATTTGTCCCTGCCTTTCTCAGGGCACAGACTGTAGAAGTCCGCACTGCACCGGTTTTATTCTCCAAATACCGGTGTCGCCACCCAATGTCCACTAAGATTCCATAGGTCCATTCCTTCTTAAAAGGATTCCTTTGTGTTTATCCCACGCATGTTTGAATTCCATTACCATTTTCATCTCCACCACCTCACGCAGGAGGGCATTCCACGTATCCACCACCCTCTCTGTGAAAAAATACTTCCTGACATTACTCCATAAGCCCTTGAACCAATTAGGAGGCTACAAATTTAATTAGAGTATCTCTATCAGCTAATAATTGGCTCTTAGAAAAACAGTCTACTTAGATCCTAATAATAACATTAAAAATATATATAATAATACAAAAACTAAATATTAGCATAGCCTAGCACTAGCAACCTTAGGAAACTTTAGTTTACATATTCCTACTCCATTAGCAACTTGAGAAATCACCAATAATAAGATGCAGGCAGCAGACCAACATTGGGGGCTATCCAATCTTTTGCACTGTCACATGATTGATTATTTCCAAGTTGATGAGAAGTCATATGTGTGTACTTGGTGCAAAGAGTTCCTAGTACTCAGGGAATGGGTCTGATCTCTAGAGGCTAGAATAGAAGACTTGGAGAAGCTGAGGCAAACAGAGAAGTTTATAGAGGAGACAAGTCCCACCTCCAGTCTGGCAACCTCTATGCTGCCATGGAGGAGGAAGGTCTCCTGAAGGTAAACCATCACTATGGAGAAGCAGGAAGTGATTCTGTACACAGAACCTGCCTTCTAGGAGATGCAATGTCTTCTCACACTGAGGATGTTCCTCCAGGGACTTCTGCCCAGGAGGATGGCCATTGTAGCTGTAGATTCAATCATTAGGCATGTAGGTACCTGGGTGGCTGGTGGACATGAAGATTGCTTGGTCACTTGTCTGCCTGGTGAGAAGGTGCAGGACCTCACGTGCCACCTAGATAAGATTTTAAACAGTGCTGGAGAGGAGCCTGCTGTCTTGGTATATGTGGGTACCAATGACATAGGAATATGTGGGAGGGAGGTTCTAGAAGCCAAATGTAGGCTGTTAGATAGAAATCTAAAAAGACAAGAACCTCCAGGGTAGCATTTTCAGAATTGCTCCCCATTTTATGTGCAGGGCCTAAGAGACAGGCATAGCTCCAGAGTCTCAATGTATGGATGAGGCGATGGTGCAAGGAGGAGGGATTTAGATTTATTAGGAGCTAAGCAACAGTCTGGGGAAGAGATAACCTATTCTGGAAAGATAGGCTTCACCTTAGCCAGTGTGGAATCAGGCTACTGACAACAACATTCAAAAAGAAGATAGAGCAGGTTTTAAACTAGAAACTGGAGAAAGGCTGACAGTTGCTCAAAAGCTCATGGTTCAGAACAAGGTATTTTTTAAAGATATCACCAAAACAGGAAAGATAGGGCATCACAATAGCAAGATTGCAATAGAGACCATTGTAGACCACGTATCTTTACATACAGAGCAGATAAATTTTAAAGATTGCAAATTATCACTGTTAACTGCTGAGCAACTTGTAAATAGGAACAACAAACATTGTTTGAAATGTCTATATGCAAATGATAGGAGCCAAAAATATAAAATGGGAAAGTTAGAATATAATGCACTAAATGAAAAGATTTCTATAATAGCTTTCTCTGAGATGTGGTTGAAGGAAGATAACCAATGGGACACTGTCATACCAGGGTACACATTATACTGCAGTGATAGAATGGATCAAATTGGTGGAGGGGTAGCATTATAAGTTAAAGGACGGCTCTGAATTGAATAGATTAAACATTCTGCAGGACACGACACATCTTGGAATCTCTATGGATAGAAATTCCATGTGTAAAGGGGAAAAGGATAGCGATAGGAATGCACTACCGTCCACCTAGACATGATGAACAGACAGATGCAGAAATGTTATCAGACACAGTAATATTGGGTGATTTCAATTACCCCAAAATTGACTGGGCAAATTTAATATCAGGGTATGGTAGGGAGGTAAAATTCCTTGATGAAATCATGGACTGCTTTATAGAGCAGCTGGTTCAAGAACCAAGAAGGAGGGGGAACAATTCTAGACCTAGTCCTTAGTAGGACGCATGGTCTGGTGCGGGAGGTAATGGTGCTGGAGCCATTTGATAACAGTGATGATAATATGACCAGTTTTGATATAAACTTTGGATTAAGTACACACAGGAAATCTAATACATTAGTATTTAAGTTTCAAAAAGGAGACTATGACAAAATGAGGAGAATGGTAAAAAAAAACCAACCCAATAACAACAACAACAACAAAAACTCTTAGAGAATCAGCTACAAAGGTCACAAATTTACATCAGCCATGGATGCTATTCAAAAATACCTGGAAGCCAAGACCAGATATATTCCATGTATTAAAAAGGAGGAAGGAAGGCCAAAAGATAACCGGCATGGTTAAAAAGTGAGGTGAAGGAAGCTATTAGAGCTAGAGGAAAATCCTTCAAAAAATGGAAGAAAGATCCAACTGAAAATAGCAGGAAACAGAATAAGGAATGGCAAGACAAATACAAAACTCTGATAAGGAAGGCAAAGAGAGATTCTGAAAAGAAGATTGCATTGGAGGCAAAAACATAAAGTAAAAACCTTTTTAGGTATATTAGAAGCAAGAAGCTGGTAAAACAATCAGTTGGACCGCTAGATGACTGAGGGGTAAAAGGGGCACCCAGGGAAGACTAGGCCATAGCAGAAAGATTAAATGACCTTTTTGCTTCAGTTTTCACTGAAGAAGATGTGGGGGAGATACTGGTACCAGAAATAGTATTCGATGAGTCAGAGAAACTGAAACAAATCTATGTAAACCTGGAAGATGTAATGGGGCAATTTGGCAAAATGAAGATTAGAAAATCACCTGGACTGGATGATATACACCCCAGAGCACTGACCTGGCTATAACATCTGAAGCTGTCTTAGAGGTTGATGAGTATATTTGTATTCACAATTTTGGTGGTGGGAAGGGTCAGTGACCACTGAGAGAGTAAAGGGGATCATTCCTGATTCCCTTTAGTGGTCACCTGGTCATTTAGGGCAACCTTTCTGCCTTATTTGGATGTTTTGAGAAGAAATCCATCCAAATGGTGCTTTATGACACTTTTTGAATATGTTTCTCTTTCAAAAACGAGCTCTAAAGTTATCCATGTGGAAACTCAAAAGAGTAAAACCCTTCTTCCCAAGGGCCATCTTCCGAAACCTGATACAATCCCTGGTACTAAGCCACCTGGACTACTGCAACTCACTCTACGCTGGCTGTAAAGAACAGACCATCAAGAAACTCCAGACAGCCCAGAACACTGCAGCCAGACTCATATTCGGAAAACAAAATATGAAAGTGCAAAACCCCTAAGAAAGAACCTACACTGGCATCCACTGAAAGAACATACCACGTTCAAAATATGCACAATTGTTCATAAAATCATTTATGGAGATGCCCCAACCTACATGCTAGATCTCGTGGACCTCCCACCCAGAAATACCAAACAATCCTCCCGCACCTTTCTCAACCTACACTTTCCCAGCTGTAAAGGGGTCAAATACAAACTAACACATACGTCCAGCTTCTCCTACATGAGCACGAAGATGTGGAACGCACTGTCAACTCACTTGAAAACAATTAACGAATTAAATAGCTTCCGCAAAGCTTTAACAAAGCCTACCACGAAAACCCATAGCGACTAGAACACAACCCTTACACTCCTTTATTCAGAATGTCTCACTGTATAACTGCATAACTTGATCCTCTTGTCTTCTTTTGTCCCTTTGTAACACCAAGTGTATTCCTTGTCTGTTACGGCGATGCCATAACAGATCTTTGTAAGCCACATTGAGCCTGCAAATAGGTGGGAAATGTGGGATACAAGTGCAATAAATAAATAAATAAATTCAAAGTTGTAACATCATGAGAGGATTGTGGAAAAATTGCAAGAGGACTGGGAGACTGGGCATCCAAATGGCTGATGACATTTAATGTTAGCAAGTGCAAAGTGATGCATATGGGAAACAGGAACCAAAACTAAAGCTATGTGATGCAAGGTTCCATATTAGGAGTCACCGCCCAGGAAAAAGATCTATGTGTCATCATTGATGATATGTTCAAACCCTCTGCTCAGTGTGCAGCGGTGGCTAAGAAAGCAAACAGAATGTTAGGAATCATTAGAAAATGAATGGAAAAATGAGAATGTTTGAGCTACTACTGAAAAAGGTGTGAGCAAAGTATAAAATGTTATAATGCCTTTATATTGCTCCATGGTGCGACCGCACCTCGAATACAGTGTGCAATTCTGGTCACCACATCTCAAAAAAGATATAGAAGAATTAGAAAAGGTACAGAGAAGAGCAGCAAAAATGATAAAGTGGATAGGATGACTTTCCTATGAGGAAAGGCTAAAGCAGCTAGGGCTCTTCAGCTTGGAGAAGAGGGGTGGAGGGGAGATATGATAGAAGTCTATAAAATAGTGAGTGGAGTGGAACGTGTAGACATGAATCACTCTTTTACACTTTCCAAACATACTAGGACTAGGGGGCACGCAATGAAGCTACTAAAAAGTAAATTTAATACAAATTATAGAAAATATTTCTTCACTCAGCATGTCATGAAATGCTGGAATTCATTGCTAGAGAATGTGGAAAAAGCAGTTTGCTTAGCAGGATTTTAAAAAAGGTTTAGATAATTTCCGAAAAGTCCATTGGCCATTATTAAGATGAACTTGGGAAAATCCATTGCTTATTTCTAGGATAAGCAGCATAAACTCTGTTTTACTGTTCTGAGATCTTGCCAGGTACTTGTGTTGGAGACAGGATACTGGGTTTGATGGACCATAGGTCTGTCCCAGTATGGCAACACTTATGTTTTTATGTTTTTATAACAAGTTCCAGAGAATGAGGGAAAAAAAAATCAAAAGATACGGATCTCTAGTTCTTGAAAGTCTGAGAGTAGAAGGGAATGAAAACAAACGAATTATTTGTAACTGTGTTTTGGTAATTGTATATGGTTATTGCCATTTTCTGCTGTGTAATGTTACTCTTTACTGTTGTTTTAATGATTGTGAATGTTTTTATGGAAACCACCCAGTCATAGGTGGTATATAAGATTTTAAAATAAATAAATAAATAAATAAATAAATAAATAAATACTATACAGGCCATTTTAAAAGAAAGGAAGGACCAGAGCAGACACTATCAAGTCCAAAGAATCTTATTTAAAAAACCTGATGTGGCCACGTTTCACCATATAGGCTGCATCAGGGGTGAAAGGTAAAACAGCAGTTTGTAGTCATGTTGGATGCTAACACTGAGCATCCAACATGTCTACAAAGACAGGAGAAGCAGCTTCTGTGCTATCTGCCATTGAGAAAGTGCTGAAGTCATCTTGGATGCTCAGTTTTACTACCAGGGCTAAGCATAGTGTGTCCCTGGCTAACTGTTTTAGCTTTCACCCCGGATGCAGCCTATTTGGCGAAACGTGGCCACATCGGGCTTGTTTTAATAAAGATTATTTGGACTTGATAGTGTCTGCTCTGGTCTTTCCTTGGTATTGTTGCAAGACACCAAGTGCCTCTTTCCGATTCAATTTTAAAGAAATATAGGCCTGTAAAGCAAATGAGTGAAGATTTATCAAAGCAGAAGTGGCTCTATCAAACTACTGTAAATGAAAAATAAGTTTTGCAGCAGCATTCTGAAGAATTTGAAGCTTGGCGCATAGCCTGACTATGAGATGAAAGACCGTCATAATAATCTTGATGAGATAGAATAAAGACCTGTACTAGAATTGACAAATGCATTTTTTATGCCCCCTTGCAAATATGCACTGTGCAAGTTAAGCACAGTATTACACAGTACTGTTTAGGCACCCTTCTGGCAGTTTCATGGGTGACACTTACAGCATAAGTACAAGGGGTATGTAAAGTCAGGCGTCTAGATCATAGAATTGTCTTTCACTTGACCAGCATTCAGCTGTAACATACAGTGGGGGAAATAAGTATTTGATCCCTTGCTGATTTTGTAAGTGTGCCCACTGACAAAGACATGAGCAGCCCATAATTGAAGGGTAGGTTATTGGTAACAGTGAGAGATAGCACATCACAAATTAAATCCGGAAAATCACATTGTGGAAAGTATATGAATTTATTTGCATTCTGCAGAGGGAAATAAGTATTTGATCCCCCACCAACCAGTAAGAGATCTGGCCCCTACAGACCAGGTAGATGCTCCAAATCAACTCGTTACCTGCATGACAGACAGCTGTCGGCAATGGTCACCTGTATGAAAGACACCTGTCCACAGACTCAGTGAATCAGTCAGACTCTAACCTCTACAAAATGGCCAAGAGCAAGGAGCTGTCTAAGGATGTCAGGGACAAGATCATACACCTGCACAAGGCTGGAATGGGCTACAAAACCATCAGTAAGACGCTGGGCGAGAAGGAGACAACTGTTGGTGCCATAGTAAGAAAATGGAAGAAGTACAAAATGACTGTCAATCGACAAAGATCTGGGGCTCCACGCAAAATCTCACCTCGTGGGGTATCCTTGATCATGAGGAAGGTTAGAAATCAGCCTACAACTACAAGGGGGGAACTTGTCAATGATCTCAAGGCAGCTGGGACCACTGTCACCACGAAAACCATTGGTAACACATTACGACATAACGGATTGCAATCTTGCAGTGCCCGCAAGGTCCCCCTGCTCCGGAAGGCACATGTGACGGCCCATCTGAAGTTTGCCAGTGAACACCTGGATGATGCCGAGAGTGATTGGGAGAAGGTGCTGTGGTCAGATGAGACAAAAATTGAGCTCTTTGGCATGAACTCAACTCGCCGTGTTTGGAGGAAGAGAAATGCTGCCTATGACCCAAAGAACACCGTCCCCACTGTCAAGCATGGAGGTGGAAATGTTATGTTTTGGGGGTGTTTCTCTGCTAAGGGCACAGGACTACTTCACCGCATCAATGGGAGAATGGATGGGGCCATGTACCGTACAATTCTGAGTGACAACCTCCTTCCCTCCGCCAGGGCCTTAAAAATGGGTCGTGGCTGGGTCTTCCAGCACGACAATGACCCAAAACATACAGCCAAGGCAACAAAGGAGTGGCTCAGGAAGAAGCACATTAGGGTCATGGAGTGGCCTAGCCAGTCACCAGACCTTAATCCCATTGAAAACTTATGGAGGGAGCTGAAGCTGCGAGTTGCCAAGCGACAGCCCAGAACTCTTAATGATTTAGAGATGATCTGCAAAGAGGAGTGGACCAAAATTCCTCCTGACATGTGTGCAAACCTCATCATCAACTACAGAAGACGTCTGACCGCTGTGCTTGCCAACAAGGGTTTTGCCACCAAGTATTAGGTCTTGTTTGCCAGAGGGATCAAATACTTATTTCCCTCTGCAGAATGCAAATAAATTCATATACTTTCCACAATGTGATTTTCCGGATTTAATTTGTGATGTGCTATCTCTCACTGTTACCAATAACCTACCCTTCAATTATGGGCTGCTCATGTCTTTGTCAGTGGGCAAACTTACAAAATCAGCAAGGGATCAAATACTTATTTCCCCCACTGTACCATAGTGTAGTCTGGATAAAAACAAAGACCCCATTGTATCAAACAATTCATGTCTTTTTCAAGACCTAAACCAACCCTATTATAGATTGTTAGGATTAAAGGAGTAGCATAGTGGTTAGTGCAGTGGACTTTGATTCTGGGGAACTGAGTTCAATTCCCACTGCAGCTCTTTGTGACTCTGGGCAAGTCACTTAACCCTCCATTGCTCCTGGTACAAAATAGGTACCTGAATATACATAAACCACTTTGAATGTAATTGCAAAAAAACTCAGAAAGGCAATATATCAAGTCCCATTTCCCCTTCCCTTAATTTGCTTTAAAAATTGACTAGATAGAATCTGCTAGATCTAAATAAAACATTAGACTTTAACCTAATAGGACAATTAGTAAGGATATCACGGTGACCTTGGAAGGAAAGATTTTCAGAGTGGATGCAGTAACTCAGAATTTCAGTGTATCTTACCATAAAATCAATTCAGATTGCTTATTAATAATGATCTAAACTATAATACTATTACTGTACATCAAAAGGTCTAATTCAGCGCCTAAATGAGGATTTAAAGAATTTATTATTAGACATATGGGACCAGCTCCCAGAATTGGCTTTGATATTACTAAACATCCAGCAAAAGATAACATCATCCTCCAGTCTTGACAATCTCTCTTTGATTCAGTTTTTGCTTCATTGATTCACAGCTTGTAGACTCAACCAAGCATAAGAATGTGATTCTAATATCTCAAGCATAACCCCCAACAAAAATAGCATAATTTCTTTGCAGCGGCTTACAATGTGCACACAAAAATGCAAGGTGCCGCTGTAATGATATCATCCTAGACTGAAAAGTTTATGTCTGTGACATATGTCTATTTGCATTCCTGGCTTTTTATTTATTTATTTATTTACTAAGGGGCCCTTTTACTAAGCCGTGGTAAAAAGTGGTCTGTGGCAGTGTAGGCACGTGTATTAGGCATGCACAAGGCTAGTTTTTACTGCGTCTGCAAAAAAGGGATTTATTTTTTAAGGTGACGAGAAAAGGGCATGGAATAAAACTGAAACCAGCGCACATCTAAAACCGGCCTGAGTCCTTAATGCCACTCACTGATCTAGTGGTAAGGGCTCATGCTCTACAAGCACGGTGACTGGTTGGCGCAATTTCTGCAGGAAACAGTGCACGTGGGAGGAAATAAATAAATAAATACTCCAGGCATTATGGGTGCACACCTGCCGGTAGACTCATTTGGGCGTGCACTGCACATGAATACAGCCTATCGCGGCTTTGTAAAAGGTCCCCTTAGGAGCGTGTAGCACATGAGCCCTTACCGCTAGATCAATGGGTGGCATTAAGGGCTCAGGCCAGTTTTAGACACGCACTGGTTTCAGTTTTACCGCATGTCCTTTTCCCATCACATTAAAAAAAAAAACGTTTTTGCAGACACATGAAAAACTGGCCTGACGCGTGTCTAGTACATGTGCCTACACTGCCGCAGGCCACTTTTTACCTCGGCTTAGTAAAAGGGCCCCTTACTTACTTACTTAGATTTTGCTCACACCTTTTTCAGTAGTAGCTCAAAGTGAGTTACATGCAGGTACACTGGGTATTTCCCTGTCCCTACCAGCTATTATAGTTTACCCCTAATACATGGAGGGGCATAATCGAACGGGCATAGTGCTGTGACGGAGCTGGGTAAGACATTTGAGGCTGGCATAGAGGCTGGCACAAAAATGTTTAAAATTTATTTTTTTGGGTGAGAGGGGGTTGGTGACCACTGGAGGGAGTAAGGGGAGGTGATCCCCGATTCCCTCCGGTGGTCATCTGGTCAGTTCGGGCACTTTTTTGAGGCTTGGCCCTAAAAATAAATGGACCAAGTAAAGCCGGCCAAGTGCTCGTCAGAGCCGGCCTTCTTTTTTCCATTATCGGCCGAAGCCAGCCATCTCTTAACCACGCCCCCATTCCGCCTTCTGTACCCTGCCGACATGCCCCCTTTAACTTTGGCTGGCCCTGCGACGGAAAGCAGTTGAAGCCGGTCAAAATCGGCTTTCGATTATATCGATTTGGCCGGGTTTAAGAGAAGGCTGGCCATCTCCCGATTTGTGTTGGAAGATGGCCGGCCTTCTCCTTCGAAAATAAGCAGGCTAGTTAATTAGTACATATATTTATTTATAGTGGACAATATTCCAAGAATAAAATCATTGCAAACCTACAATTTGGGACAATCAACACAGAGGTGAAAAATTCTGTGTGGCCAATCTTCCTACCTGGACCGTTAAATTCTAATTATTATTCTACTAATGAGAACTGAAAAAGAAGACAGGCATCTTATAATATTGTTTATGTCAATATATTGGTGGTCATCTTAACAGAAGATTGTTGTGCTTGTTACAGACTTTTAAGAAATTCTTCCCTATATTATTCCTTAGACATCTGCTACCAGGTCCTTTACACATTACACAGGAAGGGCTGATAAAATCAGAATTAGCAGAGATCTGCTAATCTGAGGTAGCAGACCTCTCAGATCAGTGGGCTGGAGATACCCTAGAAACCAATGCCCAAACAATTTCAGTAGGTTCTGTGACCAAAACCACATAATATTCCCAAAAATCCTCTCCCGATACACACCGACTAATAAAGAGTTCATTAACAGCAGGGAGGAAGTGACACGGGAAGGGTGGAGCCAGAAGCTAGGTTAAAAGAGCCCAGAGGAAAGCAGTGATGACCACTGCAGATGCCTTCAGACTGAAGCTGAAAAACTCTCACCACTATGTTCTGGTAGGCCAAGTTCAGCCTGGAACCTTTAAGATTTTGTGTTTTGAGCTGGCATGCTACAGGCCAGCCTCGTATGCCTGCTAGAGATTGTACTGGAAACTCAGGATTCAGGTACCAGGCCGGAAACTATTAAGAACTGCTACTGAGCAAAATAAATTCATGTATTTTGGACCCTGTAGATGCAGGCCAACCAAAGATGCTGTTGTGCATACAGAATTAGCTTTGGATATTTTCTCCTTCCTGTGAAGTAAGCAGGAGCCCTTAATGGACACCTTTAATAAAATATCATTTGTTTTCACCATAACTTGTGGACTGTGTGTGGCTTGTCTTACCGGGCTCCACGGCCTGCCCTCACTCACAGTACCACAGAGTCCTTTTACTAAGCTGCATTAAGTGCTAATGCACTCTTAACACAATGAATAAAGCCTAATGTGGGATGCACTAAAGTATGCGCTAACCAAGCAGTAATCATATTTTTGAATTTATTTTTTGGAGGGGGCATGTCAGGGGCAGAGAGTGGGCATTTCTGCACTAACCAGTTAGCACATCTACATTACTGCATTCTAACTGGTTAGCGCGTGGTTAATGTGGGAGCCCTTACTGCCACATGCTACCCGGTTACTGCTGGGTTAGCATGGGAGCGCTTACTGCCACCTCAATGGAATGGCATTAAGTGCTCATTCCCCCCCCCCCCCCCCCCCCCCCCCGCATGTCCATGCAGTAAGTGAAATCTTACCATATGGCCATGTCTTTTTTCGGCCTTTTTACCCACTGTGGTAAAAAGGGCCTCAGCATACAACAAAAGCAGCCCCTGCTGCTAGTGCAGGGCCTTTTTTCACTGCAGCTTAGTAAAATGACCCCTTAGTTGGACACCTCTGAGGGAGGAAGAGTAGGCTGTCCCCTGAACTCAGAGTTTTATTCTTCCCTCCAAAAACTCAATTCTATTGGGCTAGTTCTGTGGAATTGACAGCTCTTTGTTCAGGTTTGATTGGTACCTTTCAGGAGCAAGGGTCCAGAATGCTTTGGCCTGCAGTCGCATAGGAAGGCACATTTTGGTAGTCTGTTACATGTGAAAAACATACCCCTGTTTACTAAGCTGTACGGCAATGCCGACACAGCCAATTCAAAGTGAAAGGGCTGTGTCAGCATTACCACGTCGCCAGCAGCAAGCACAGCTTAGTAAACAGAGGGGATAATTTGGCATGTTCTTATGTTAATCTTCTGAATCAGCCACTCATTGCTTACACTGTGGAGTTCTGCAGGGCTCTATCCTCTCTCCTTTGCTGTTTAAACTCTTTTTGAGTCCATTGGCACAAGAATGTACTGTTTCCTTCCATACCTATGCAGATGATGTTTTTCTCCATCAACATACCAATCCAGATAATCCAGATATCCTCTACAAGTCTGTTTAGCAAAAATTGCCCAGTGGCTAGTTAGAAATTGGTTAGTTTTGAATCCAGACAAGACTGTAGACAGTTGGCATACAGGACATTTATCATAACCAACTTTTAATCTGATTCATTTAGGTACAATGATAACGCCGGTTGATTCTTTCTGTTATCTTGGAATTCTTTTTGACTCTAAGTTCTCCTTTGTCCTCAGGTCTTTGCAAAGCAGGGGTTTTTTTTGTTTAACTTTTGTGAATTAGGCTCCATACGGCAACAGTTTGATCATTGCTCCTACATTCTCTCCTACTTACTTTTATTATGTTCAGACTTTTTTTTTATTCCGCACTTTCCCACTCATGGCAGGCTCAACGCAGCAGGCAATAGAGGGTTAAGTGACTTGCCCAGAGTCACAAGGAGCTGCCTGTGCTGGGAATCGAACTCAGTTCGACAGTTCCCCAGGACCAAAGTCCACCACCCTAACCACTAGGCCACTCCTCCACTCCTTGATTGATGTATTATTGTTTATGCTGATATTTCACATTTTCTTTTCAGATAATTAAAAATTTTACAGAATTGTGCTGTTTGTCTTCTTTGTTGTGCTGGTTACACCATTCCCGTGACACCTTTGCAAAAAGAACACCAATGGTTACCAATCAAGTATAGGATTAAGTTTAGCATTTTGCCAATAGCTTTTGTGGCCCATCATTTAGGGACCCCTCCCCTCCGATTTACATTCACTGACAATACCATATACTCCCTTACATACATTTCGATCCATTAACAATCATCGCTCGGTACTACCCAGTTCCCATGTAGCTCATTATGCTCATACGACATTGTGCATTCGTTTTTAAAGACTCTATGCTTTTTCATTCATTGCTTTTGACAAGCTGAGGGAAACTTTCCATTAAACACTTTAAAGCAGAAATCAAGACATAGTTATTCCAGCAGGCATATCCAGACTGAGTTGGTTGATGCTTGGGTGTGCCATCTTCCTGCACCCTGTTTGTCTGTTAAATTCTCTGTTTTGTGTCTGTGTTATTATGAATTACACCTTTCCTGTCGACCATTGAAGTTCTCTTTTTTTTCCTATAAATATGAGATTGTACATCACTTTGTCCTGTTATGCCAGTTAAAGGCAGTATAGTAAATTTGTAATAAAATAAAATAAATATACTAACAGATTAGTATAATCATCCCCTTCAATCATGACTTGATTTGATTTATTAATTTGATATTCTGCTTAGTTCAACAAGGTTTTAAAGTGGTTTACAATAGAAATTAGAATTGGGTTCAATAGTTTTCCTATTGCGTCCTGGATTTGTAAATTACTATGGTTGAGTATTTCATATAGGGTCCTTTTACAAAGGCATGCTAGCATTTTTAGCGAGTGTGTTAAGTATGCATGTGCTAAACGCTAAAGATGCCCATATATTCCTATAAGAGTCTCTGGCATTTAGCGAGCACTAAAAATGCTAGCACACCTTTGTAGAAGGACTCCTCTGTTCCCAATCAGGTGCAGGCTTCTCTGTTTTCAGATTACATTCAGCCATAATGAGGATTTTAATCCCTAAAAGCCATTTTATCCCTTACATAACACACAAAAGAGGACTTTCAGAATCTCAGCGTTTCCGGCACTTCACTGTATCTCCTGTTTCTTATTGGATTAATAAGGAGCTTCGTTGGAGCTCGATGCTTAAATATTCTTCCCTCTCAGCTGCTAAATCTTTCATGGTATATTTAGAAAATAAAAGTATTAATGAATTAAATCAAATGGTTCATCATCACCAGTATGCCACTGATATAATTTTGAGCAGCAGGAGACATAATAAGCAATCGTAAAGGTCACCTTCAAGATCCAATAGGTAGCAGAGGAAGAGAAATCCATGGAAACACAAAAATTGATTTATTTATTGCTATCATTTTATTACATAATATAATCTTTTGTTTTGCACCTGTTCAATTATTACAGTAATGAATTATAGTAAAAAAAAATGCTACATATCTTCATCTAATTTAAATGTATTTTTAATGCTATTTATAAAGATATGGGAACAACATTATTCTACAAAGAACAGCAAATGAGAAGCATGACTCCTTTCTGCAGGAAGCTTAAACTAGCCACATCTTGTACTGGCAGGCTCCAGCACTCAGACAATGATTTTTAGATAAACGTTTACCATTATAATAAACTAGTTTACTGAGGGGCCCTTTTACTAACGTTTAGAGCACATTAACAGAATTAGTATGTGCTAAGCTTTACCCTCCCCCCCTTTTACAAGGCCATACTGGTGGCTGCCGCACGGCAATACCAATACAGCCCATTCACTTTGAATGAGCTGTGTTGGCAGGTTTTGTGAGCGTCTGACGTCAACCCTTTAAAGGGCAGCCATTTTTTTTATCTATTGTCTTCCTCCTCTGTGAAGATATGGACAGAGTTTCCATGCTGTGTGTTTGAAGTTGTTAAGAGTAAATACTTTTTTAAGCTTAGCATGTGTTCGTTCTTGTGCTTATCTTTATCCTTCCTTGTAATAGATTCTTTGACCGACAGACCCTGAAGCAGGTGGACAAAACGCTGGCCATCATAGGTCACGGTCTGGACTTTTGGAAAAGGAAGCACCATATAAGCTAAGTACAAGCTAAACACATTTCCTTGCATTTGGCAATATTGTAGTAGTATAGCAACAAGCAATAGTATCAAGAATAAAGAAAATGTCTGTGGCTATCCAGCTCATTTTCGAAAGAGAAGGGCGCCCATCTTCCGACACAAATCGGGAGATGGGCGGCCTTCTCTCAGGGCCGGCCAAATCTGCATAATCGAAAGCCGATTTTGGCCAGCCTCAACTGCTTTCCGTCGCAGGGACGGCCAAAGTTCAAGTGGGCGTGTCGGCAGTGTACCGAAGGTGGTTAACAGATGCCGTCCTCGGCTGATAATGGAAAAAAGAAGGGCATCCCTGACGAGCATTTGGCCGACTTTACTTGGTCCCTTTTTGTTCATGACCAAGCCTCAAAAATATGCCCAAACTGACCAGATGACCACCGGAGGGAATTGGGTATGACCTCCCCTTACTCCACCAGTGGTCATCAACCACCTCCCACCCAAAAAAACTAATTAAAAAAAATTTTTTCCAGCCTCTATGCCAGCCTCAGATGTCATACCCAGCTCCATCACAGCAGTATGCAGGTCCATGGAGCAGTTTTTAGTGGGTACTGCAGTGCACTTCAGGCAGGCGGACCCAGGCCCATCCCCCCCCACCTGTTACACTTGTGGTGGTAAATGGGAGCCCTCCAAAACCCACCCGAAACCCACTGTACCCACATCTAGGTGCCCCCCTTCACCCTTTAAGGGCTATGGTAGTGTTGTACAGTTGGGGGTAGTGGGTTTGGGGGGGGGGGTTTGGGGGGCTCAGCACCCAAGGTAAGGGAGCTATGCACCTGGGATCAATTTGTGAAGTCCACTGCAGTGCCTCTAGGGTGCCTGGTTGGTGTCCTGGCATGTGAGAGGAACCAGTGCACTATGAATGCTGGCTCCTCCCACGACCAAAGGGCTTGGATTTGGCCGTTTTTGAGATGGCCGTCCTCAGTTTCCATTATAGGCGAAAACCGAGGCCGGCTATCTCTAAGGTCGGCGATCTCAACATTTAGGTCGACATAAATGTTGAGATTTAGCCGGCCCCGACCGTATTATCGAAACGAAAGATGGACGCCTATCTTGTTTCGATAATGTGGGTTGCTCCGCCCTTTCACGGCGCCATACTTAGAGATGGGCGCCCTTGTAGATGGGCGACCCCGTTCGATTATGCCCCTCTATATCATTAAGGAGTTGTTGAAATACAACAGGAGGTTTTTTTGTGTCGATGATGAAGCAGTCCTGCTCCTGTTGCCTAACATAGCCGGGAGCTTTTTGAGGCTTTTTCCTCCTTGTATACTCACAACACTCTGCAGTTTTTCTTCACTCAGACCCCAAACGAGTGTTTCCCATTAGTGTATAGCCATTAGTGCATGAGCCCTTACCTACAGCTATTTTGTAGGTGGTAAGGGCTCATGTACTAACCACATGCTAATCGGTTAGTGCACAGTGATGTAGCTGCACTAACCAATTAGCACAATACACACCTACTTTCTGCCCCACCCCCGCCCCCTCTGCTGAAAAATAAATTTTATTTTTTAGTGCGTGGGTAGAGTGAGCACATGCAACAATTACTGTGGGTTGCCTAAGAATGTCCCGCATTAGGCACTTTTTTTTTGCTGCAATAAGCATTCGTTAGTGCTTACCTCAGTTTAGAAAAAGAGCCTTGGTGTGTGAAGTAACTAAAAAGAAAAAAGTCTTCTCCTCCTGTGTGTTTTGTGCCCTAGTCTCGGTTGCCCCTGACCCACAACAAGCTAGCTGGTGCCTGAACTGTGTGCTGAGACCAGGGTTACACATTCTACATTGATTTAAACTGGGTAAGGTTTTCATTGATATGGTGCAAACCTTGTATTTTAATCCAACTGCAAGACTAATATTTGAGGGACAACTCACCACTGCATTTCAACTCATGAGAGGGATAAGGCAAGGTTGCCCCCTTTCCCCCTCTCTTTTTAACCTTGCTTTGGAACCACTTTTAATGTGATTGAGAGCAGGTACTAATATACCAGGTATTCTTATATATGATTATGAGGTGAAGGTTTCAGCCTTTGTCGATTGTGTTTTGTTTATAGTTCCAGTCCTCATCATACTTTGCCCCCTAAAACTGCTGGACTTGTTAGGCCTTTTTAGAACACTATGGGGCTATTCTATTAATTGGGATAAAACAAAAGTGATACCTTTGAACATACACTGTACTCAAGCATTGATCACCCCTTTTGGACTACTATGATGCCCCCAAGAAATAAAATATCTGGGTATAATGTTTCAGAAAATGATTGAGAACACTCTTACAGTAAATATGTCCACAGCTATAGCAAAGATAAAGACTTTATGCTCCTCATGCACTCCATTATTTTTGGCATGGTGGGGATGGTTTGAAGCTATTAAAATAGTCATAGCTCCACAACTACTTTACATGATAAGCATGATTTCTCTAAATTTATAAACAAGTGGACAAAACAATACCTCAATTTTTATGGTTATCAAAAATACCTTGAATTGCATTAATTACATTGAAATGACTAAGACATATGGGAGGTGTTAGATTCCTGAATTTTCAAACATATACTACACCTATGCTATTGACAGCAGCTTGTTAGTGGACTCAAAATGCTTTAACAAATGAGATTCCAGTTTGGTTACAACTTGAATGGAGTGTTCTGTCTCCCTTGCCATTACCTTTCCGCTGGCACAGGATTGTTCTACTTTGATGACTACGTCTTTGGTTATCATGCGACTTCACACAAAACTCCAACTTCCTTTCCATAAGACTACTGCTTTCCTTGTCAGTCAACTCCAAACTGTTAATTAATAAACAACCTTTTTACTAGAACCAATGGGCAAGCAAAAGGTATATGTACTTTAGAGGATATTATGATTTCTCAGGAATTACAGGTCAAAAGCTAAGTTACTTACCTGTAGCAGGTGTTCTCCAAGGACAGCAGGTATATATTCTCACATGTGGATGATGTTGGAGCCCAGTACAGACACTGCCAAGTGCACAGTCACTTTAAATCTTTGAGGCGGTGCTCCCACCACGCATATGCAGGACCAGCAGTACAGTACTAAAGCTAAGAAGACAACTCCAAGGAGAAGTGGGAGGGATGTGAGAATGCATGCCTGCTGTATTCGGAGAACACCTGCCACAGGTAAGTAACTTAGTTTTTTCCAAGGACAAGCAGGCATAATATTTTCACATGTGGGACTCAGTAGTCACAAGGCTCACAATATAAATCAGTTTCTGCAATTACAGAGATAGTGAGCCTGGTGGAAAAAAGGGATGGAGGGCGGCGGTGACTTGTAGTCATAAAAGATTTTTACAGGACTGCTTGTCCAAACCGGCTATCCCGCCTGGAATGCTGCTCCAGACAGTAGTGAGCAGTGAAAGTGTGGGTATAAGACCACGTAGCCGCCTTGCAAATGTCTTCAATGGAGGCAGAGTAGAAATGAGCTACTGAAGCTGCCATGGCCCTTGTGAGTGATGATCCGGCCATGAAGGGTCAGTCCAGCCTCAGCATACACAGGCAGCCAGCCAGCCAAGCTGAGACTGTACATTTGGTGATGGGAATCCAAGGTATGCAGTACTGCTTCTCCAGGATTACAGTGTGGCTTAGGGAAGAAGACAGGTAGTGATTGAGATGGAACTCCGATACCACTTTAGGAAGGAACGGGGTGTAATTGGAGTACAACCCTGTCATGGTAGAACCAGATGTAAAGAGGATCTGCCACCATAGGCGGTCGGTGGCCCAACTGTTTGGGGAGGCTAAAGGGGGCAGGGTTAGGGGTGGGGCCAGGGATGGAGCTTAAATCTATAATTGTCTGATAACACACAGAAAAAAATAAAATTAAAAGTCACAATACCTTTTATTAAATTTAGATATTAGCTATGTATCATATGTCAAAGAATAAAGTGGTTGCTCAAAGCATATACTAACCACAATCGCTCAACTGCAAAACACTATGCACAACTTTGTGCAAAAACATACTCAGAACCTTACTGTACCATAAATATTACACTGGGAAGAACCTAATACACCAAGTGGAGGAATGAAAATAAAATGATCTTTCTACCTTTGTTGTCTGGTGACTGTTTTTCTGATCATGCTGGCCCAGTATCCGATTCTGCTGCTATCTGTTGGAATGTAATTGTATTTTTACATGCATTGCCTGTCACCTATTATTTCTCTGTGATTACTCTGTGACCTCTGATGTGAATTACTTAGAGAGGTCACACAGCTATGCAACTTCCTGTGGGGGTTAGATGCAGCACATGCAGCACATGGAGCACATGGAGCTCATGATCTCTCCTAACCTGAGAGGATCTATGGTGGTGTGAGCATCCATTACCATCTAAGCACATGGAAGGAGCTGATAAGACAAATGTATAGTAATATGTATATATAAGCCTGTCTGATTATAATCTAACTACAAACTGTGAGTAAACAGATGTTTTGTTACTTCAACTTTAAAGTGACTCAGCAGTGAATTATTCAGGGGTGAATGAGAGAGAGATGAAGAAAGAAATTAACATTTCTAAAGCTGAAGCTGTGTGTACTAAAATCTGCTAATTATTTACTACAAATAATCCAACAAAAGGGTTATGGGCCCAGGGCTCAGGAATTGAAAAAGAAGAGAAATATTACCAGGCAGAAAAAAAAAAGGCCACATTTTTCTCTTAAGTTTTAAAGGAAAGATTCAGTCTGTCTCTCTCTCCCCCCACACAGCAGACAGAAGGCTAAGAAAATGGCTGAGGGAAGAAATTCACCATTGTTCTATTCTCTCAAGGTGCCTAAATTAACTGAGTTTAATTATCAGCAGTGGGAACTAAGATTCATATGTCTCCTTCGAGCAAAAAGATTAGATATATGCTTAGACCAAGACAGAACAGCTGAAAATATGGCTGAATGGGACAATGCAAACTATTATGTGAAGTGCATGCTTTTGGAAGCTCTCTCAGAGAAACAAGCCATATTAGTGGAGGGAAAAGATACACCAAAGGACATTTTATATAAACTGAGAACTATGTATGCAACTACATATGCAAAGCAGCAACCAATTTGGCTGGCAGAGTTGAATGAAACCAAATTAAGGGATAAAAGTAAATGTAATGATCACATTATGTATCTTATGTCTTCATTTCAAAAGCTAGAACTTTCTGGAATTCCCATGTGTGATGCATTGAAAAGAGCATTTCTTTTTACCTCACTATCAAAGAAGTTTGATGTTTTTAGGTCTGTAAATGAGGCCATTGAAGGGCAATCTTTTGAACAGACAACATCAAAACTAAGGCAGGAATGCATAATAAATGATTCTGAGGAGATGTGTTCTCAAAGTCAGTCAGAGAGAAATGAAACAAATTTCTTGGCAAAGAACAGAGGAAGGCGGAGCTATGGGAAAACTCCACCCAAGGGCAAGCTGATTTGCTACTCATGTGGAAAGGAGGGACATGTATCTAAATGGTGTAAGGAAACACAAAACACTCCCTCTAGCTCACCTAAGCCAATGGAACTAAAGAATTTTCAAACCAGGAAATGTATGAAGGACAAAGATAAACACAAGGGCTTTCTAATGGCAGAAAAATCTTTGACTATGGTAAATAATAATTCAAATGAAAGTACTTGGATTTTGGATTCAGGGAGCACATGCCATTTAACCAATTGTAAGGATTTCTTTCAGGAAATGTGTCCAGAGGAAGGTATTCTTAAAACTGCAAACGCAGGGACTGCTAAGATCCAAGCAAAAGGTATTGGATTCTTAAAATGCAAAGTGTCTAATGAAGTTAAAGAAATTCCTGTAAGTGATGTCTTGTATATTCCCCAAGCAGTTTGCAATATGCTTAGTGTATCTACATTAGATAAGAAGGGATTTGTGATTCATTTTGAAAACAGTAAGTGCACAATCTCTAAAAATGATGAAGTGTATGCTGAAGCTTTTATGCATAATGATGTTTATAAACTGAGCATTTCAGGTGAAGCCTCACATATGGTGCAAGTAAGGAAGAATGATGGTAAATGTAGTCTGGAAATCTGGCACCGCCGCCTGGGACATCGTGATTCTAAGGTGATCCAGGATCTTTACAGTAAGCAACTGGCCACCGGCATTCAGATAAGTGCAGATGCTGGTAATATGGAGAAATGCATAGACTGTGTTACTCAAAAAGGTGTGAGACCCTCATTTCCTGCATACACAGGAAATAGGAGTAATAAAGTGCTGGACTTAATACACAGTGACTTATGTGGACCGTTTAATATCCCATCATTGGGAAATAACAGATTTGTGCTAATATTCTTGGATGATTTCTCTAGATATTGTGTGGCCTATTTGCTGAAAGAGAAAAGTCAAGTCACAGACATGCTGAAGAAATATGTAGCCATGGTGAGCAATAAATTTGAAAGAAAACCAAAGGTTCTTCAGACCGACAATGGTGGTGAGTTCACTTCACAAAGCATGCGCACATTTCTAGAACAAGAAGGCATTCAGCATATCACAACAGTAGCTTATACACCAGAGCAAAATTCTGTTGCAGAGAGAAAATTTAGGTCACTTGTGGAAATGACCAGATGTATGCTGTCAGATAGCAATCTCCCTAAAAGACTATGGGGGGAAGCCATTCTCACAGCAGTGTACCTACAAAACAGAATGCCAACTAAAGGCGCTGAGCGCACACCACATGAGACATGGCATGGTAGGAAGCCAAACCTGTCACACATAAGAACATTTGGAAGTACAGCATATGCTCATGTACCAAAGCAAAGAAGGCATAAGCTGGATTCCACAACAGAAAGGGGCATTTTAGTTGGCTATGCTCCAGGACACAAAGGATATAGAATTTTGAATCTGAAAACTGGCATTGTTGGCATAAGACATGTTACATATTTTGATGAAAACAAAAGGGTTGATAAAGGCTGGATTATCCCAGATGAGCCTTATCATCCAGAATATGAAACTAGAACCATAATAGACATGCCAGTGTATATAAATGCCATACCAAGGCAGATGTCTGAAAGCAACTCACCTGTATCTAACGAGGAACAGGCAGAGGAAGCAGACACAGAAAGGATCATTGAAGAGGACAGTACAGTTGGAGAAGGGGAATCAATTGGAGAAGAACTCTCAGATTTAGAGGATGCGGAAAGGTCAGACCAACCTGTTGTCAGACGCTCATCCAGGGAAAACAAAGGTGTTCCACCCCTAAGACTGTCTTACCTAACAAAGTCAGCAGAAGCTCAAGAGCCCTTAACATGGGATGAGATTGAGAAAATGCCAGCAGAAGAAGCTGCTGAATGGCATAAAGCTGCACAAGAAGAAATTGATGCATTGGATAAAAATAATACTTGGATTCTTACAAAATTACCTCCTGGCAAGAAAGCTATAGGATGCAAATGGGTATTCAAGTTAAAAAGGAATGCACAAGGAAAAGTGGAAAGGTATAAAGCCAGATTAGTGGCAAAGGGATATCTTCAAAAATATGGAGAAGATTTTGATGAAGTGTTTGCACCTGTAGTGAAACACACGACAATCAGAACACTTCTGAGCATTGCAGTCTCAAAAGGCATGCAAGTCAAACACATTGATGTGAAAACAGCGTTTTTTCATGAAGATATAACTGAAGACTTGTACATGGAACAACCAACAGGTTTCATAAATACAAAACAAAGACAGCTAGTGTGTAAATTAAACAAAGGTCTTTGTGGATTAAAGCAAAGTGCAGAATGTTGGAATGACAAATTGCATGAAATATTGACAAATTTAGGATTTAAGCAAGGTGAAGCAGATAAATGTTTGTACACTAGGTGCACAAATGGACAATATGCATACATTTTAGCTTTTGTTGATGATCTGCTCATTGCAAGCAAAAGTGAGCAAGAGTACAAGGACATTGTAAAGTGTTTAAACCTCAATGTTGAGATAAAAGAACTTGGAAATGTGTCATACTATCTTGGTATAGAAATTGAGAAACAAAATGATGGTTCTTATCTTCTAAGCCAGAAGCAGAAAATAAATGAGCTTATTGAAAGTTTAGGTATGCAAGATGCCCAAGTTGTAAGCACTCCCATGATCACTGATTTTCTGAAGGATGAAACAGTAAGAGAACCTTTACCAGATAACATCCAATATAGATCAGCCATAGGTAAGCTTTTATATCTAGCTACCACATACAGGGCTGATATAGCAAATGCAGTAGGAATTTTGAGCAGAAGGGTCAGCTCACCTACCAAATCAGATTGGACTGCAGTTAAAAGGATGGTAAGGTATTTAAAGGGTACCATTGATTGTAAATTAAAGATTTCAGCCAATAGTAATCCAAAACTAATATGTTACTGTGATTCAGATTGGGCAGGGGATCATTCTGATTATAAATCCACAAGTGGATATGTGTTTATGTATGGAAATGTACAAATTTCATGGGCCAGTCATAAACAAAGTATTGTGAGTTTGTCTTCTACAGAAGCTGAATACGTGGCCGTATCGGAAGCGTGCAGAGAACTGATGTGGATTGAAAAACTTTTGCTGGATTTTGGAATAGCTGAAAAAAGACCAATCCAGATAATGGAAGATAATCAGAGCTGCATCCGACTGTCACAGAATGACAAGGTTCAGTCACGCACCAAGCACATCGCAACGAAATACCACAACGTGCGAGAGTTGGCGAAAGAAGGGGTCATCAGTCTACACTATTGTCACACCAGTGAGATGACAGCTGACATCATGACCAAACCGTTACCCAGAGAACATTTTGAGGATCTGCGTATAAAGCTTGGACTTTGTATGAATAAATAATTGCATGACAGTTATGCATGAGAAGGGGTTTGTTGGAATGTAATTGTATTTTTACATGCATTGCCTGTCACCTATTATTTCTCTGTGATTACTCTGTGACCTCTGATGTGAATTACTTAGAGAGGTCACACAGCTATGCAACTTCCTGTGGGGGTTAGATGCAGCACATGCAGCACATGGAGCACATGGAGCTCATGATCTCTCCTAACCTGAGAGGATCTATGGTGGTGTGAGCATCCATTACCATCTAAGCACATGGAAGGAGCTGATAAGACAAATGTATAGTAATATGTATATATAAGCCTGTCTGATTATAATCTAACTACAAACTGTGAGTAAACAGATGTTTTGTTACTTCAACTTTAAAGTGACTCAGCAGTGAATTATTCAGGGGTGAATGAGAGAGAGATGAAGAAAGAAATTAACATTTCTAAAGCTGAAGCTGTGTGTACTAAAATCTGCTAATTATTTACTACAAATAATCCAACACTATCTGTCCTCTTAACTCCGTTTCCAGGCTTCCTTTCCATTTATTTCTTTACTTTCCGCCTTTCTTCTTCATTTCTTGCCCTACATCCGTAAGTAAAAGCTGGGTCCTCCACAGACTTGACTGTCCAGTGGATCTAGCTTCTGCCTATTTTCTTCCTCCATGTGCAGTTTTTCTCTCTTTAAATCAAATATTACCACCAAGGCTGAATATCAGCTCTCCCCTGCAGGTTCAGCAAGCTCTTTCCCCCTCCGCCCCCCAGTCCACATCTATAACTTGTCTCCCCCTCCAGGGTCTTACATATTTTCTTCCTCCTGCCTGCCTGCCCTCCTTCCCTACCCCACCCAGGACTATCAGAGCAGCACTTTCAGCTCTCTTTCTCTCCCAAAGGTTCAAGCTGAACCTTTGTGAGAGAGCTGAAGGCCTCATCTCTCTCTCCCCCCAAAAATTCAGCAAGCAAGCTCTCTTCTGCCACCCCCCTCCAGTCTGTCCCTCTAAGTCCCACTCTTTTCTTCGCTCCCTCCTGGTTCTAGTCTCTCCCTTAGTACCCCTCCCCCGCAGAAGTAGTCGGACACTTGCCTTAGTCTTTCTTCTCTGGTGTGCAGTGCTACAGGTAGTGGTGTGCACTGTAGAGACCACAGCAGCCCTGCCTCGTGAAGTCGGACTTTTCCCTGTGACATGTCCCGCCTTCGCGGAAGCAGGAAACGGAGGGAGAACGTGTCATTGGCGAAGGCAGAGTCCTTGAGGCAGACCTGCTGTAATCGCTAGTGGAGACTACTACTGGCAGTAGCGTGAGTCGGGGGGGGGGCGTCTTTCATCGCGCTCACGCTGGCGAATGTGCAGAACGGAAGGTCAGGTCCCGCAGGCTACAGCTGTGCTGCTTTACTTCCTGTGGGCTTGCCAAGTTGCCGCTCTTACTCTTTCTTTCTGTTGTACTGATGCTGCTGTGCTGCATGGTGCTCCGGATACCGTGGGGAGGCAGCGGAGGCTTGTTGGGTTGGCTTTCGGCTTATACCGGGCGCCTATGTCTGCCACAAGGGCTTGAAGTGCACTTTTTCTGAAAGAAGTAATAGCTATTAAGAACACTAAGAATTTCAAAGAACAGGAGCAAAATAGTTCAAATGGAGGTTTCATGAAGGAGGTCAGAATGACATTCAGATCCCACAAACAATACAAGCAGAAGTATCCCCCTAATAACAAAACGCAAAGAAGTGTAGACAAAAGAAAACATAGGGGGCAGACCAAATGTATATACAAACAGTGGGTTTATTAAAAATATGAAACAGACTTTATGTAGTTCTGCATTTCGGCATCTGTGGCACCTGCCTCAGGAGTCAATCAAATACTCTCTCAGCCAATGATAATAACAACAAATAATAGGCTAAGACACCAGACGTTACAGCATAACAACACGATGAGTCATAAAAATCACCAAAATAATGCGTGTTGTATGTTACAAAAGACAAACATGAAACCTCCATTTGAACCACATTTTATATTTTGTAACATTCAGAGGGCCAAAACACGCGCTGTCATATTTTGCTGCATGTTTCATCAAATAGTGGCAAAATGTGAGGCTGTACTGTCCCCTTTTCCCAGTCTCTCTCACTCATGTAACCCATAGCTTTCACCCAGTATTTCTCATTCATGTAACCCCACCCAGGTTTTACCCAGTCTCTCTCACTCATGTAACCCCTCCAGCCTTCACCTAGTCTCTCTCGATCCTGTAACCCCCCAACCTCCAGTGTCTTGCTCATGTTACCCCTCCCCAGCCTTCATCCAGTCTCGCTTGCTCATGTAATTCTCCCAGCCTTCACACAGCTTCTTTTCCCTCATTTGGTTTTTGCTGAAAAAGAAATAGTGGAAATCCTCTAACTTAGGTCTCTGCAAGCTTCAGCCACGCAGTGCTGGAAGTTCAGTTTGGTTTTGTACGCGATCAATCCAAACTTCTGGAACCATGTGGCTCCTGCTTACAGAGAGCTGAGTCATGTTGGGGAAGTAGGAATCTCACTGTAAGCAGCACAAGCTTCTGAGGGCCAGAAAAAAAAAAACACTTGGTGGGCCGAGTTCTGGTGAGTCCCCATATGGAATACAATGTACAAATCTGGAGACGCCTCTTCTATAAGATATAAACTGGGTAGAATAGGTCTAGAGGGCAGCTACTAAACATCCAAAAATCAAGTGGTAAACATGGCCACTTTCAAACCTGAAAAACATCTATTTTTAGCTGTTTTGTGCTCAGTGCATTTTTCTTTTGTGACCATTTTTGAAACAAAAAAGGCCAAGGGAAAAACACGCAAAAACAAACAATTGGGACATATGGGTGGGCCAGCATTATTAGTAGACTAGCCACACAGACATCCCAACAAAGCAATGGGACACCCTAGGGGGTGCTGCAGTGAACTTCACATAAAAGGTCCAGGTACACATCTCACTGTTACCCCTTATATCATATGGGGAACCTTCCAAACCCACTAAAAACCTACTGTACCCAACTGTATGCCACTACAATAGCCCTTATGGCTGCAGGTGTCCAGTGGCGTTCCTAGGCTGGCTGACACCCGGGGCGGATCGCTGATGCGCCCCCCCCCCCCCCCGGCAAAATTACCCCCCCCCCCCCCCCCGGATGCAGCACGACCCCCTCTGCGGTGAAATTACACCCCCCCGGGTGCATTTTTACCTGCTGGGGGGGGGGGGGGTGCTGCGTGCCTGTCGGCTCCAAGTCCCCTCGTTCCCTGCTGCTCCCTCTGCCCCGGAACAGGAAGTAACCTGTTCTGCGCAGAGGGAGCAGCAGGGAGGGAATGAGCGGACTCGGCCAATAGGCACGCGGTACCCCCCCAGCGGCGTGCACCCGGGGAGGACCGCCCCCACCCCCCCCCACCCCCCTTGGTACGCCACTGCAGGTGTCACTTATATGTGCATAAGTACATAAGTAATGCCACACTGGGAAAAGGCCAAGGGTCCATCAAGCCCAGCATCCTGTCCACGACAGTGGCCAATCCAGGCCAAGGGCACCTGGCAAGCTTCCCAAACGTACAAACATGCTATGCATGTTATTCTTGGAATTGTGGATTTTTCCCAAGTCCATTTAGTAGCGGTTTATGGATTTGTCCTTTAGGAAACCGTCTAACCCCTTTTTAAACTGAGGATGCAATAGGTTTTTGGTGAGTTTTGGAGAGATCACACTTTGCACCACAAGTGCAACAGTTAGATTGGATTATGGGCCTGGGTCCCCTTCTCCACAGTGCACTGCACGTGCCACTAGGCTACTCCAGGAACCTGCTTGTTGCTCTAATAGGACTGGCCATAACATCTGAAGCTGTCATAAAGGCTAGTATGTACTGGGTTTTTTTCACATCTGTGGGGGGTGGGAGGGGGTCAGTGACCATTGGGGGAGCAAAGGGGGAGGTCATGCCTTAATCCCTCCAGTGGTCATTGAAGGCACCTTTTTATGAGTTAGTCATTATCAAAACATGTCCAGACCAAAATATTCAACTTTTAGCCCTGGATATTTTTGCTTTGCTCCATTAAGGCATAAAAAACATCCAAGTTTTGGGAACATCAAAATCCCACCCACAACATGCTCCCAACATGCCCCTTTGTGATTTGGATGCACTGTAGGTGCACTGCATAGAAAAATGTCTTAAATATGTGTTTCAAAAATAGTGATTTGGATGTTTTTGCAAGAAAAATGTCATCTGCTGCTTTGTGTCACTTTTTGGACATTTTTCTGTTTCAAAATTGAGCCCCATAATCTAGTAAAGCCCTATTTAAGCAGATAGGGTTTTAATTATGTGTGGAATGTTGTGATTTAAGCAGATCACATCATTATGCACATAATTAACTCCAAAATTAACATACAGAGTTACACAACATAACTCTATTTCAACTATAAAAAGCATCCCCAAACAATATTGAGAAAACCCTACATAAAATTAGCAAACCCCTACATAAAATTAGCAAACCCTCCTGGAATTCAAAAGCCTTAAGCTGTTGACTAAATTCCCAAACTGTGACTATCTTCCAAATATTGGATATCTGCTATTATTTAACATCCCGAGTCTAACCTTCTCAAACTCAGAATTATGCTTTTATAATTCATTCATTTGTAATTACCTCCTTTACATCCTCTATTGCTTAACTGAACCTAGGTTTGCATGAGTATGATGTTATAAGAAAGGACAGAACTGCTGAGCAATATTCAGGTCAATTTTCAAAATGATTTATGTGTTTAGTGGCTGCTGCTATATGTGTAAGTCCCCTAACCGTGGGATTTCACCAGCACTATAATTATAGTGATGCCAAAATTTCCTCTAAATGCCCTGACAGTATCCAAATAGTGTTCCACCTACTTATGCATGTAGGAGTTAGTTCTATAAATGGGCAGTGAAAGCCTATTCTATGTCAAAACCTGGGTTCCCAGATGCTGTTGTAGAATACTAGTAAAAAAAAAGGCCCGTTTCTGACACAAATGAAACGGGCGCTAGCAAGGTTTTCCTCGGAGCGTGTATGTTTGAGAGTGTGTGTGTGACAATGAGTGTATGACAGAGAGAGAGTGAGACTGGGTGCGAGTGTGTCTGTGAGAGAGAGAGAGAGAGTGTGTGTGTGTGATTCTCCTCTCTCCCCTGCCACCCCTGCAGCCACCCAGCGATTCTCCTCTCTCTCCTGCTCCCCCCTCCAGCCACCCAGCGATTCTCCTCTCTCCCCTGCCCCCCCTCCAGCCACCCTGCAATTCTCCTCGCTCCCCTGCCCCCCTCCAGTCACCCAGTGATTCTCCTTGCTCCCCTGATTACCTCCGTCGAAGCGGCCACGTCATTGAAAGCCCTGCCCATCTCCAGCCTTCCCTTCGAGTTCGTTCCCTCATAGTCCCACCCTCTGGCTGGCTTCCATAACATTCCATTCGTAACATCTCCTCACGTCAGCCAGCCTCCAGCGTTCCCTTCCCTCTCACTATTCCGTCCTCTGACGTCATTACGTTTTGACGCAAGGGCGAGGCAGTGAGGGGGAATGGAACACTGGAGGCTGGCTGACATCACGAGATGGTTACGAACGCAGGTAGACGCATTGGAATGTTGCAGGAGCAAATTATTATATAGATTAGCTCAATCTGCTGTGTGCCCATGTGAATGTCCCCTCCTTTGAATTTATGCACTATGGGCTAGATTCTATATATGGTGCTTAAAAAATCTGTGTGGAAAACATTTCCGCTTAAGCATATTCTATAAGCGGCACCTAGATTTAGGTGCGGCATATAGAATATGCTTAGTTGGTATCTTGGTGCCTAAAACTACATGCCTCCATTTGCACCAGTGAAAATGTGGCATAAATCCCGATGCATAGATTTAGGTGCAGAGGGCTATATTCTATAACAATGCATGTCAATTTTGGAACTCCCATGAAACGCCCATTTCCCCACCCATAACCATGTCCTTTTTTTTCCTGCAGTGTTAAAAGTTAGGCACAGTGCGTTACAGAATACACTTAGTGAGTTGTGTGCAAAAATTCTAATTATTAAAAAAAACAAACAGAAGTATCCCCCTAACAAAAAACACACACAGTGTACAAAAAAAGAGGTAGGGAGTAGACCAATTGTCCGTAAAAACAGTAGGTTTATTGTGGAAACAAATCCAAAAGAGAAGATTGTACAACAATTCAGTTTCAGAGACTCTACACAGTCCTGAGTTTCGGCGCTAACACTCTTTCTTCAGGAGTCTATTAAAAAATCTCAGCCACTGATGATAAAAGCACATAAATTGGCTACAGAATCCAAAATACAGCATCTGTTCTCTATGGTCTCCAGCAGCATTCCATGCCAAGAAAGATCTGTTTCCTTAAATTCTAATTATTGCCAATTAGTGCTCATTATTGCTTGTTATGTGCTATTAACGCTGATTGTCTTATTAAGCCAATTACATAAGTTGCGCAAGTTGTTATTGCGTATGCTTGGATTTTGGTGCGGAACACTAGGTGTGATATATAGAATCTGGAGGAATGTCACTTACATGCACCGTTACAAAATAGTGCGTAACTGTTTTGCTGCCACTTAGGCTTGCAAGTGTACACTTACCCGTGAGAGTGCAGTAGGGATGTAGCCTTGAGGGGGAGGGGGCAAAGTAGGCTGAGGGACCAGGTATTCTTTCCACTTTCCCATCCCTCTGCTGCTGCCACCACTGTCTCCACCATATTAAAGTATACTTTTGCTGGCAAGGATGCCAAGCCCTGCAAGTTGAAAAGGTCTCCTGCACGAGTCTCCCCTGTGCTGCCAGAGTAGCTCTCAAGCTGACGGTGCACTTCAGTATCTGCGAGAGCCAGCATTGGCAGCTGATGCACAGCTCCTGATTTAAGTGCTGCTCAGACTGCATAAGCAAAACTTGCACAGGAGACCTTTTCAGCAGGTGGGGCTTGGCATCCCCGTTAGCCATTAAAGCATAGAGAGCCTGAGCTGAAAGTGATAGGGCCCAAGCCCTGAGTCCCCTCCCTCCATCCCATGACTAACCTATCAGTGTACAGGTATTTTGTATATTCACTTGCATGGAAATGGAGCTGAAATTTTGGTGCCCAATTATAGAATTACCTCCATAAAGGGCAACCTAATAAACTAGGCACCTGAATTTATGTACCCTTTGCACCAGTAAATGTATAAAATGCAAGCTTTTAAAGTACATGCACAAGTGTACATTTAACCATGAAAGTGCCAGAAGGGGGCCGAAGCACCATTCTGCAGTGGAGCATCTAACACACATAGCATGTCAATGTAAGGGGGTATATGCATGTGTGGGACATGGGTAGGGAAGCAACTTAAACCCATAACATACTACTACTACTACTACTACTTAACATTTCTAGAGCGCTACTAGGGTTACGCAGCGCTGTACAAATTAACAATTAAGGACGGTCCCTGCTCGGAAGAGCTTACAATCTAAAGGACGAAATGTCAAGTTGGGGTAGGTAAGTATTCCTGAGAAGAGGTGAAGTGGTTAGGTGCCGAAGGCGATATTGAAGAGGTGGGCTTTGAGCATTGATTTGAAGATGGGTAGGGAGGGGGCACGGCGTATGGGCTCAGGCAGTTTGTTCCAGGCGTGGGGTGAGGCGAGACAGAAGGGGCGGAGCCTGGAGTTGGAGGTGGTGGAGAAGGGTACTGAAAGGAGGGATTTGTCTTGAGAGCGGAGATTACGGGTAGGGACGTAAGGGGAGATGAGGGTAGAGAGGTACGGGGGGGCCGCAGATCGAGTGCATTTGTAGGTGAGTAAGAGAAGCTTGAACTGTATGCGGTATCCGATTGGGAGCCAGTGAAGTGACTTGAGGAGAGGGGTGACATGAGTATATCGGTTAAGGCGGAAGATAAGACGTGCGGCAGAGTTCTGGATGGACTGAAGGGGAGATAGATGGCTACGTGGGAGGCCGGTCAGGAGTAGGTTGCAGTAGTCAAGGCGAGAGGTAATGAGAGAGTGGATGAGAGTTCGGGTGGTGTGCTCGGAGAGGAAGGGGCGAATTTTGCTAATGTTGTAGAGGAAGAAGCGACAGGTCTTGGCTATCTGCTGGATGTGCGCAGAAAAGGAGAGGGAGGAGTCGAAGATGACACCAAGGTTGCGGGCAGATGAGACGGGGACGATGAGGGTGTTATCAACTGAGATAGAGAGTGAAGGGAGAGGGGAAGTGGGTTTGGGTGGGAAAACAATAAGTTCAGTCTTAGACATATTCAGTTTCAGGTGGCGGTTGGACATCCAGGCAGCAATGTCGGATAAGCAGGCCGAGACTTTGGCCTGGGTATCCGCAGTGATTTGTGGTGTGGAGAGATAAAGCTGGGTGTCGTCGGCATAAAGATGATAGTGGAAGCCATGAGAAGAAATCAGGGAGCCTAGGGAAGAGGTGTAGATTGAGAAAAGAAGGGGCCCAAGGACAGATCCCTGCGGAACTCCAACAGAGAGCGGGATAGGGGAGGAGGACGCACCATGAGAGTGTACTCTGAAGGTACGATGGGAGAGATAAGAGGAGAACCAGGAGAGGACAGAGCCCTGGAACCCAAGGGAGGACAGTGTGTCAAGAAGTAGGTTGTGATTGACAGTGTCAAAGGCGGCGGAGAGGTCGAGGAGGATGAGGATGGAGTAGTGACCTTTGGATTTGGCGAGGAATAGGTCATTGCAGACTTTAGATAGTGCTGTTTCTGTTGAGTGTAGGGGGCGAAAGCCGGATTGAAGCGGATCAAGGATGGCATGAGAGGAGAGAAAATCAATACAGCGGCTGTGAACGGCGCGTTCAAGTAACTTGGAGAGGAAGGGTAGGAGGGAAATGGGGCGGTAGTTGGAGGGACAGGTAGGGTCAAGTGATGGTTTTTTGAGGAGTGGAGTGACCACAGCATGCTTGAAGGTGTCCGGGACCGATGCAGTGGCGAGAGAGAGGTTAAGGATATAACAGATGGTGGGGGTGATGGTAGGAGTGATGGTGTTGAGTAGGTTGGTGGGGATGGGGTCAGAGGAACAAGTGGTGGCTTTCGAGGAGGAGAGGAGATGGGTGATTTCCTCTTCGGTGATAGCAGGAAAGGAGGAGAAGGAGGCCTGGGTAGGTTGGATGACAGAGTGAGATATAGGCTGAAGAGGAGGAGAGGGAGTAGTGGAGAATTCGAGGTTGATCTTCTGGACCTTGTCACGGAAGTAGTGGGCTAGAGATTGAGGAGAGAGTGAAGGGGGGGTGGGAGCAGAGGGCACTTTGAGGAGGGAGTTGAGGGTGGCGAATAGACGACGAGGGTTAGAGCTGAGGGAATTGGTCAATTGGATATAGTAGTCCTGCTTAGCGAGGAATAGGGAGGATTGGAAGGAGGATAGCATGAATTTGAAGTGAATGAAGTCAGTAAGGGTGCGAGATTTCCTCCAGAGGCGTTCAGCCGAACGGGCGCAGGAGCGGAGGTATCGGGTGCAAGGGGTCAGCCAGGGCTGGGGATTGGTACGTCTTGTGGGCCGGGAGGTGGACGGTGCAAGGGTGTCAAGAGCGGAGGAAAGAGTGGCATTATAAGTGGAGACAGCTTTGTCAACGGATGTGGAGGACAAGATGGAAGGGAGGAGATCAGAGATAGTGGAGGATAAGGTGGGGGGGTCGACAGCCTGGAGATTTCTGGATGTAGTAGTTAGTGTTGGGCGAGATTGAGGGGGAGGGTGCTGAAGTGTGAATGTGATAAGGTGGTGGTCGGAGAGGGGAAGAGGTGAAACGCAGAAAGTGGAGGGTGAGCAAGTAGAAGAGAGGACGAGATCGAGACAGTGGCCAGATTTGTGAGTAGGGGTGGTGGGGCTCAGTTGGAGGTTGAAGGAGGAGGTAAGAGTGAGGAACTGAGAAACATACGAATCGGAAGGGTTGTCAGTGTGGATGTTGAAGTCACCGAGAATGAGGGATGGGGATGAGGGCTCAAGAAAGACGGAGAGCCAGGCATCGAAGTCGGTAAGGAAGGAAGGAAGGGATTTCTCAGGGGGGCGGTAAATGACTGCAACTCTGAGTGGCAGTGGGTGGAATAGACGGATGGAGTGAACTTCAAAGGATGAGAAGATGTGAGACTGAGGTAAGTGGAGAGGCTGGAAGCTGCAGGCGGGCGAAAGTAGTAGTCCGACGCCGCCACCGCGGCCGACTGGGCGGGGCGAATGGGAGAAAAGATAACCTCCGTGGCATAGGGCTGCGATTGAGGCAGAGTTGTCCGGGGTGAGCCAGGTTTCAGTTAGGGCGAGCAGGTGAAGGGAATGGGAGATGAAGAGATCGTGGGTGAAGGGAAGTTTGTTGCAGATTGAGTGGGCGTTCCATAGGGCACACGAGAAAGGGAGGGAGGAGGGGGGGAGGAGGGGAATAGGGATGAGATTGGAGATATCGCGGGATCGTTTGCATAAATGAGATGAGGATGAGGATGAGGACAGGTGTGGGGGACCTGGGTTGGGATTGATGTCACCCGCGGATAGCAGGAGAAGGAGCAAGAGAGTGCGGAGAAGGGTGGGTGATGAAGGGTGACGAAGGCGGCGAAGACGGGATGCGCTTAGGAGGAAAGGGGAAGGGTTCATGGCAGGAAGGAGGTGTTGAAGGTTGAAAGCTAGGAAGGAGGAGGAAGACAGTAGGGATGGTGAGGTGGTGGGGGACAGGGGTATGTAGAGGAGGGTGGAAGAGGATAGGGATGGGTAGTGAGATCGTGTGGAAGACAGCGGTGAGAGGAGGAAAAGGTTAGGGAGGGACAGGGCAAGGAATAGAATGTGAATGGGGGCCATGGGTAGTGACTGAGGTGTTCAAAGGGAAGGTAGGTGGGCTAGGGAACAGGCAGGTGAGGGTAAGCAGTCGGGCAGGAAAGTGATGAGCTGGTAGGAAGATGGGCTGGGAGGCAGGGGGTGGTAGACAGTCAGGTGATTGGTGGAAAGTCAATGATTGGCTAGTAGTCAGGTTGAGAGGCAGGCTGGAGTGGTTTGAAGCAGGATCTGGCGGACTAGGACAAGCTGATGCAGACAGACTGGAGTAGGCTGGGACAGGCTGAAGCAGACGGACTGGAACAGGCTGTATCAGGCAGACTGGAGTAAGCTGGCTGGAGCAGAGGGCCTGGATTAGGCGGGCTGGAACAGCAGGAGCAGAAGGCTGGAGAGCTGGATCAGGCTGACTGGAGCAAGCTGGATTAGGCTGGATTAGGCGGGCTGGAACAGCCGGAGCAGGTGGCAGGAACAAGCAGGAAGCGCTGGAACCGACGGAGGCTGGAGTAGATGGACTGGGATGAGAAGGAAGAGCTGGATCCGACGGAGCAGGGACGAGCAGGGGGAGCTGGATCAGGCGGGCTGGAGCAAGATGGATTAGGCGGGCTGGAACGCGCAGGGGGAAGCTGGATCAGGCTGGAGCAAGCTGGGTTAGGCGGGCTGGAACAGCTGGAGCAGGTGGCTGGAACAAGGAGGAAGATGCTGGATCCGACGGACTGGGACGAGCAGGGCTGGATCAGGCGGAGTGGAACAAGGTGGCAAGCTGGATTAGGCGGGCTGGATCAAGCAGTAGCATGTGGGAAGAAGCTGGAATCGATGGAGCTGGAGTAGGCGGGCTGGATCAAGCTGTAGCATGCAGGAAGAAGCTGGAATCGATGGACTGGTACAGGGTGGTGGAGATGGGCTGGAGCGAGCAGGGAGAAGCTGGAGTGGTACAGGCTGGACGAGCTGGGTCAAGCTGGAGCAGATGGCCGTGACAAGCAGGCAGGTGGACTGGAACAACAAGCATGGAAGCAGGAAGAAGCTGGATCGTGCATGCAGGCAGATGGAGCAGATGAGGCAGGGCAAGCAGGCAGATGGAGCGGATGAGGCAGATGGAGCAGATGAGGCAGATGGAGCGGATGAGGCAGAGCAGGCAGGCAGGCAGGGAAGCTGGGCCTACGGACTGGTCAGGGACGAGGTGTGGCTGATGGATTGTTTCCCACGGTCTCTGTCCCTGCTCCGGTCGGCCCGTACGCTGGATCGCCTTGAAGCCTGTGCAGATGTTGGATCGGCCGGCTGGAACGGGCTGGTGGACTCTCTTGTCGGCGCTGCAAGATCCCGCGCGTCTCGGTCCCGTGGTCCGCACTGCAAGTACGCACCCAGGCCGTTCCGGCCGGGGAGTGCGGTGGCAGTGCCCAGGACCACGGTCGACCAGTGCGGCAGGCTACGGTCCGCCCGATCCCTCTGCGCAGGGGCCCGAACACTCCGGGCACCCCGGACTGTGCTGGCCGAGGCAGAGGGCCGCGGGAGCTCTGAGCAGCCGAGCGACGGTGGGGGCAGGCCGCAGCCACGCGGCAGGCAGGCAACAGGGAGCCACCGCCGACCCGGACCGTCCGCCCGCGCCGGAGACCAACGACGCCGTCACAAATGGACCCACGATGTTCTCCGTTCCCGGTAGTTCCCTGCCCGCAGTCAGCGGTCTCTCCTTCCCGCCCGCCGCAGCCACGACCACCGCTGGACGCGTGGTCGGGCCCAGGTCGCTCTTCGCTGGCGCTGCGAGGTGGCCGCCCGAGGGTGCAGGGACAGCTCACCGGTCATTCGCCGTTGCCGTTGTCGATCGATCGGGCCTTTGCCGTGGTTCCGACGGCCCGGTCAGTGCAGGGATGCACTTTCGGGTTGGGAGCTTTTCGCTAGTGCTCTTGTCTGTCCGCCATGAGTGGGAAAGCACCTGAGATTTTTATCTTTTTATAGTCCTCTGATCCAAATGTAGAATCTTGCACTGTCATATACCAGCATCATAGACCACTTCTAAGACTTTCAGTACAGAGTAGATGTGCACAATACAGATAATTTTATGGCGGGATGGCTTTTGATCACTTGAGCAGCCAGATTCCTGAATATTGTAAGTTACATGTGCTTCTGCCACATTCCCATACCTATAAAAGGACTATCTGGGTTATTTCCAACTTAAAGGAATATTAGATTGACCCCTGAGACAGGTGCTGTTGTGCGGTGAAACAAAGCCCGTGTCGGGTCCATTTTATCGATGATTGCACCATTGCTCTAGTTCTGGAGGCCCTTTTGTGCTTTGTTTGCTGCATGCAATGTGTGGGTCATGGGCATTTCTAAAATTTATGCGCATTGTTATAGAATACACCCAGTCTGTGCCTAACTTAGATGTCAACATTTACACCAAGTTTTACTTGGTGTGATTGACTATGACCAAATTTAGTTGTGCACTCGGTGTATTCTAAAAACCACATGGACATTTAGAGGGGCATAATCGACCAGAAACGCCTATCTCCATGGGCGTTAATCTCCGAGAACGGGTCCGTGAAGGGGCGGAGTGAACCGTATTTTTTAAAAAAAATAGACGCCCATGCTTTATTCGCCAAGGTGTGAGCTGGGCGTTTTTGCTTTTCACCGATAATGGAAAATGAAATCGCCCAGCTCAAAAACGAATAAATGCAAGGCATTTGTTCGTGGGAGGGGCCAGGATTCATAGTGCACTGGTCCCCCTCACATGCCAGGACACCAACCGGGCACCCTAGGGGGCACTTTTACAAAAACAAAAAAAAAGGTAAAAGAGCTCCCAGGTGCATAGCACCCTTCCCTTGGGTGTTGAGCCCCCCAAATCCCCCTCAAAACCCACTGCCCACAAGTCTACACCAGTACTATAGCCCTAAGCGGTGAAGGGGGGCACCTACATGTGGGTACAGGGGGTTTGGGGGGGGTTGGACGACTAGTAGCATTAAGCAGCACAATTGTAACAGGTAGGGGGGGGATGGGCCTGGGTCCACCTGCCTGACGTCCACTGCACCCCCTAACAACTGTTCCAGGGACCTGCATACTGCTGCTTGGGAGGAGGGTATGACATTTGAGGGTGAAAGTAAAAAGTTGTGAAACATCATTTGTTGTGGTGGGAGGGGGTTAGTGACCACTGGGGGAGTCAGGGGAGGTCATCCCCGACTCCCTCTGGGGGTCATCTGGTCATTTAGGGCACTTTTTGGGGCCTTATTCGTCAAAAAACAGGGTCCAGGAAAAGTGCCCTAAATTCTAGCTACAAACGCATCCATTATCGGCGAAGGGCGCCCATCTCTGTTCGGGTGATAACCACGCCCCAGTTCCACCTTCACCACGCCTCCGACACTCCCCCGTCAACTTTGTCCGCATCCGCGACGGAGTGCAGTTGAAAGCGTCCAAAGTTCGGCTTTCGATTATGCCGCTTTATTTGTTTTTGTGAGAAGAACGCCCATCTCCCGATTTAGGTCGGAACTTGGGCGTTATTCTCGTTCGATTATAAGCAGGTTAGTCATTTTCTATAAAGTACGCCTACATTTAGGCATACTTTATAGCATACGCCTAGGCGTATGTTTTTTTTTGCGCTGATTTTTAAGGCGTGATATATAGAATCTAGCCCTATCTGTATAACTAAGTAATTTAGTTCAGGCCTTGAAAAAAATCATCATAACTTAAACCTCTTAACTATACGTATTGTGGTAGAATATTGCCATTATGCGTATAACATCCAGCGACAAGCACTTTCTACGTATACTCAGCACCGATGCTTACCCAGATAGTGGTGCTGAATCTACATATTTTAAAAAAAATGCTGTAGAAGATTTTTAAAAACAAAAGCTTTCTGCTGGGTGTGATTACTGACCCCATTATTGCCATGTTTTCTTAAAAATCAATGAGCCTATTTCAATCAAGATTGTTTTCCCATAGAGACAGAAGGAGAAAAGATCAATTTAAAATAAGGCCCATAAAATCAATGAAGTCTTTCTCTATGTTATATTTCTTAATTTCCAGCGTGAAAACCATCAGTTTTTCTTTTATTATTTAGTCTATTTTTCTGAACTACATTATTGAATTTATGATTATCTGTTTATTCTGCGGATGCTGTGGTTGCCAGGTAACATCATGTTCTTGGCTGTTCTCTAATCTACCTGGTTGAGAGTGTGCAATGGTATCAGTAGAAAATAAAGTACATAACTAGCAGTATTCTGATATTATTCTTTGTCTCATTTACTCAGACTGAAAAAACACATATACGATGAACTCTTATGAATACTGTGACTTTCCCAGAACCTGAAGCATTTGGTTCATGTTAAATTAAATTAATTAACGTTCATTTCACAGTTATTACCACATACTTTAGTTCCTTATGCTGATATATTAAAAATATGGCTAGAAAAGACAGTTCTAATAAGATTTGAAACTTCTTGCAAAAAAATCAAAGACTGTCATGATTCAACTTTAATTCCCATTGTTATGAGCTCATGAGTCACACCTTCATTTTCTCTTTAGTGCTGAATAATCTTTCAAGCAGTCCTTTGAGAGGAGTTTATATAAGGTGTTGCACAGGTTTTATTTATTCTGGCATCTGGTTGTCGGTGATGGATCCTGGAAGGCAAAGTAAGGAAGTCATAGGAAAAGTAAATTTGTATAGGCAATGCAGGTCAGGCTGAGCACTCAAAAGTGAGGGTAGGCAAATATGCACCAATATTTTATAAATGATGCATAAGAATCTTGTGTGTGGGGATTAAAAGCTCCCACTCATAAAATGATGGGGGAGGGGGAATGGATGGGAACATAAAGGGCTCTGCAGACCTGCAGTATTTTGAGAGGAGGTACGCCTCTTCTTTGTAGGGTTACCACCTGCCCACACCTTTTTGTGTGAATCTGAGATCTAAGGGGGAGGGTGTCTTTTACTAAAGCTTAGCTCGAGTTATCTGCAGCAGGGTCCATAGGAATAAAATGGGACCTGCTACAGATAATTCAAGCTAAGCTTTAGTAAAAGACCCCCTAAACCAAGCCACAATGAACCAAACTGACATGGATTCTTGTTGCATTACACTCTGGGCTCTGTCTACAGCTAAAGGTCTTGCTGTTTGGGTGTGAAGAATGAATACAACCTTAGGGCCCTTTTACTAAGCTGCAGTACTGCTAACGTGCGGGTAGCGCATGCCAAATTGACACTACCACCGGGATAGCACAGGTGCCCAGCAGTAATTCTGAAATTGGCGCGCTGTTTTCCCACGGTAGAAAATAACTTTCTATTTTTTACCATGGGAGACATTCCTGGAGGAAATCAGCAGCGTGGCCACATTGGCGCACACTGCCTGATTACCGCATGAATAGCGTGCGAGCCCTTTCCAGTGTATAGGTGGCATTAAGGGCTCAGGCAGTAAATAGCCACGCTCTACTTTTAATATTAGTGCACATCCATTTACTGCCCCGTTGTTTTATGGAAAACCTGAATAAAGATAATATATTTTTTAAAAAAGGCCCATTGTCCATAAAAAAAATGGCCCAGCACGTGCCAATTTCACGCATCTAAACTAGCACAGGCCACGTTTTACCGCAGCTTAGTAAAAGGGTCCCTATTCATTGTTTTATTAATTTATGACATTTATACCCCACATTTTCCCATATAATTTTGAGTTCAATGTGGCTGTGAACATGGAAACTGGGGACTAGGGACTTTCAAAGAAGCTAAACTTAGCTCTAGAAACCTTGGAAGTGCAACAATGGTGTATATCAGTACATAAGTACATAAGTAATGCCATACTGGGAAAAGACCAAGGGTCCATCGAGCCCAGCATCTTGTCCACGACAGCGGCCAATCCAGGCCAAGGGCACCTGGCAAGCTTCCCAAACGTACAAACATTCTATACATGTTATTCCTGGGATTTGGGATTTTTCCAAGTCCGTTTAGTAGCGGTTTATGAACTTGTCCTTTAGGAAACCGTCCAACCCCTTTTTAAACTCTGCTAAGCTAACCGCCTTCACCACATTTTCCGGCAATGAATTCCAGAGTTTAATTACACGTTGGGTGAAGAAACATTTTCTCCGATTTGTTTTAAATTTACTACACTGTAGTTTAATCGCATGCCCCCTAGTCCTAGTATTTTTGGAAAGCGTGAACAGACGCTTCATATCCACCTGTTCCACTCCACTCATTATTTTATATACCTCTATCATGTCTCCCCTCAGCCATCTCTTCTCCAAGCTGAATAGCCCTAGCCTCCTTAGTCTTTCTTCATAGGGAAGTCGTCCCATCCCCGCTATCATTTTAGTCGCCCTTCGCTGCACCTTTTCCAATTCTACTATATCTTTCTTGAGATACGGCGACCAGAATTGAACACAATACTCAAGGTGCGGTCGCACCATGGAGCGATACAACGGCATTATAACATCCTCACACCTGTTTTCCATACCTTTCCTAATAATACCCAACATTCTATTCGCTTTCCTAGCCGCAGCAGCACACTGAGCAGAAGGTTTCAGTGTGTTATCGACGACGACACCCAGATCCCTTTCTTGGTCCGTAACTCCTAACGTGGAACCTTGCATGACGTAGCTATAATTCGGGTTCTTTTTTCCCACATGCATCACCTTGCACTTGCTCACATTAAACGTCATCTGCCATTTAGCCACCCAGTCTCCCAGTCTCGTAAGGTCCTCTTGTAATTTTTCACAATCCTGTCGCGATTTAACGACTTTGAATAACTTTGTGTCATCAGCAAATTTAATTACCTCGCTAGTTACTCCCATCTCTAAATCATTTATAAATATATTAAAAAGCAGCGGTCCAAGCACAGACCCCTGAGGAACCCCACTAACTACCCTTCTCCATTGTGAATACTGCCCATTTAACCCCACTCTCTGTTTCCTATCCTTCAACCAGTTTTTAATCCACAATAGGACATTTCCTCCTATCCCATGACCCTCCAATTTCCTCTGTAGCCTTTCATGAGGTACCTTGTCAAACGCCTTTTGAAAATCCAGATACACAATATCAACTGGCTCCCCTTTGTCCACATGTTTGTTTACTCCTTCAAAGAATTGAAGTAAATTGGTCAGGCAAGATTTCCCCACACAAAAGCCGTGCTGACTCGGTCTCAGTAATCCATGTCCTCGGATGTGCTCTGTAATTTTGTTTTTAATAATAGCCTCTACCATTTTCCCCGGCACTGACGTCAGACTCACCGGTCTATAATTTCCTGGATCTCCCCTGGAGTCTTTTTTAAAAATGGGCGTTACATTGGCCACCCTCCAATCTTCCGGTACCACGCTCGATTTTAAGGATAAGTTGCATATCACTAGCAGTAGCTCCACAAGCTCATTTTTCAGTTCTATCAGTACTCTAGGATGAATACCATCCGGTCCAGGAGATTTGCTACTCTTCAGTTTGCCGAACTGCCCCATTACGTCCTCCAGGTTTACCGTGAAGTCAGTAAGTTTCTCCGACTCGTCCGCTTGAAATACCATTTCCGACACCGGTATCCCACCCAAATCTTCCTCGGTGAAGACCGAAGCAAAGAATTCATTCAGTCTCTCCGCTACGTCTTTGTCTTCCTTGATCGCCTGGTACCAGTGCCTGCTAGGCAGTGCATTATTTCTAGCAAAAAGGTGCTGGTACTCCAATGCCAGGCCACCCTTCAGGGGTGGGGTGATCATTGAGGGACACACCCAACAATAGCCAGCTCTCCTGCAACAAATCACAGAACCTATGACAAGGCAGAATTGGTGTTTAGGGCATCAGCTCTTTCATTAAAACTTGGGGACTATGGGTCAATTTTAGCAGACAATGGAAAAGGTGCCGGTACTCAGTACCCCCAAGTACCCCCTCAAAAAAAAGCCCTGCTGCTAGGCCTGCGCTTTGTCTCATCACTTGAAACATGGTCAATGCATCTGCCACATGATAGCAAGTGCCTGATTGGTAAAGCCAGAATTGGTTGCCTGGCTCATCCATTCAGAGATGATGTTTCTAGTTCTTAGCATTTCAGTGTACGGCACTGATGATTCACTAACATCAGTAACAATATGGTCACAGTGGAGTAATATCTGAGTAACAACTGAGAAGACAACAAGAGATACAGTAAGGACAAACCATGGGAACTATTAGCTAATAAAGAACTTGGCTTCTGGGCCAATTTTGCACCCAGGGGCTTAAAACTCAGCCAGCCTATTGTATAGTACTGCTGTCAGGTACCAAAGACTCATATGTTTTGTGGGACTTGAAAAATTATCATTGGAATCTCTGTGCTTTCGGCCCATGACTGACCCAGTAGCTGGCTAAGGAATAAATCAGTTGCTAGCTCGAGAGGAGAAAAAACTTCCTGTCTTGGAGTGCATTATTACAGGACTGGAGTCTGTCTACATGCCACTGTAAGGTGAGGGCAGTGGTTTATTATCCTATAATTCATGGGTAAGATAGATAAGAAATCCTAGGTTGCAATGTAGGCCCCGCCTAAGGGCTGTGAATTTTGTTTAATAATATATGAGACATGAGATACAAAACAAAGGGGTCCTTTTACTAAGCTGTGCTGAAAAATGGCTGATGGAAGTTTTAGCGTATGGGTTTCCCGTGTGCTCTACCACTTGTTAGCACGGGTCAAAAATGGCTGAATTTTATTTTTTTTTCTATTAATGACCACATGCTAATTTCCAAATTAGCATGCAGCCATTACCAACTGAGCCCTTACCACCTCTTATTTAGTAGGCGGTGTGGGCTCATGCGCTACTGTTGTGGTAATCGGGCAGCGTGGGCACATTTCTAGTACAGGAAATGGTGCATGGCAAATCCAGAACTACCACAGGGACTGGGTACATCCAGTGGTAGTGTTGTTTAGCCATTCACTATCCACGCGGTAGCCCTACCGCACCTTGGTAAAAGGGCCCCAAAACTTGTTATCTAAAATCACACATGATCACCTAATAGTTTCATGTATACTATTATTCTAGATAATTGGCTATATATATATATATATATTTTTTTATTATTATTTTTTTTTTTTACAGATGCAAAGAGCTTCATATTTTGATGAATTAAGAATCCATTTTTGATGTTTCAGTCAATCCACTATAGTATCCATTATTGAGGATTTGTTGAAAAGAAAAATCTGAAAGATCATTAATTACATAACTTTGAATGCCAGCATATAAATACTAACTTAAGCCAAGATCTTGAATGATGGTAGCCAAGTGAATTTTTTTCCATATGTTTTTCCTTCATGAAGATGTATTTATTTGTGTATGTGTGCAGGTCAAAGTACTTAAGTAAAAGTAAATATAAATGTATATTTTAATACTTAAGTAAAAGTATAATGAAAAACACATTAAAAATGTTTAAGTAAAAGTAAAAAAAGTTACCCCCTTGTTTACTGTGGTGCACTAATGCAGACAAAGCTGTATGGCTTAGTAAACATGGGGATTATCGCCTAACATAGGTGATTCCCACACAACAAATGAGAAGAAGCTCACAGGAATTGAATGGGCTTCCTCTCAGTTGCTGAACCGAGAAAACACAGCTTTGTAAAGAAGCCTTCAATATTTTTTGAGTAAAATGTAAAAGTACCACAAATACAAATTGTTAATGTTTTTATCTCAACAACTTTACTGCTCTGCAATTCAGCCCACTTTGCTTTTAGTAAAACTAAATTTTTGACAATGACTGTCACTCATGTGAGTGTGCTTGTGAGTCTTAATCCAGCACAGCTAAAAAGGTGTTCAAAAACTGCACTAGCAGGAAGTGGAGACGTCAGTTTGATTAAAAGTTATTTCAGATCAGGTCAGGCTGCAATATTACTGATGTCTTCTGACTGGATCTGCAAGTTACGATCAAGGGAATCTCTGTCTGAAACACTTGACTTCTATGTAGCAAAGAGTACTTTATTATTATCATTATTGTCATTTTCATCTGTATTAGAAGTAGTGCTGTGTAATTCTTCACTTGCACCTTCATCTTAACTTTGTATAATTATACTACAGCAAGATGCCCACCGGAAGGGTGGAAGGCCAGATTTTAGGACTCAGGCTGTAAAAATACCAGCTAGGTTTAAAAATCTATGACTGGCTGAGCAAGGACTTGCTCTTCCTGCAAGTTCATAGAATCTGAAAAAAAAAAAGCAGATGGAAAAAAATGAGACAGAGGTAATACAAAGTTCATGAGAAAGGTATGAGAGGTATTGCAGCCGGAAGATGTGAAACTGTTATCTCAACGCTTCCCAAAACATGTTGATAATTAGCAGTAGCTGAGAACGGAAGAAGGTGGGCACATCAGATCGCAGATCGCATGGGAAAGTATGATCTCAGGAAGTGGAGACATATAAGGAGCTAGGTTCCTCACCATTCACTTCTATGGAGAAGATAGAGTATAAAAGAGGGGAGAGTTTGGCTCAGTTTGAGAGTCTCTTCTCCGAAGCTTCAGTCAGACGGCGAAGCCCTGTGCGGTTGAAACCAGAATCTGATGTCTGTATTTGTACCAATTTGAAGACTTGTCTTTGGGTAAGAAATAAAATGTATCTATTTATCTAAACCTATCTCTGTCTTTATTTTTATAGATTCTGTCTTCTCTTTACCTAACATTTAGCCTACAAGGTAGATCACATACAAGTGACACTCAGCCTTTACAGAAACTTAGACAGATTTTTAATAAGCCTGGGATTGGGTGACAATGGAGGTCAGAGAAACTATACAGAACCTGTTATATGGAATAAGTACCTTCAGTCCCCCGTGTGAAGGAGTCAGAAAGAGGTCTATAAGGAGGGGCGATTAAAAACAGTGGTGACCAGCCGTACGCTGACCGTTCACTCTATCCTTCTTTATCTTCCTTTGAACGCAAGAGGGGATACTTATTTTGTGCGTTCAAATGTTCTCTGTTATCTTTCTATCACTTTTTTCTCTTTTTCTCTTATCTTTCCTTCCCCAACCTCCCTGCTGTTATTCCTTCATTTTTCCCCTATCACGGACACTGCCCACTTCAGGGGTATTGGGCACCAATGTTCTGTCCGTCCTCACCCCTACTTTAAATACTCTTCTATTCTTCTGTCTTTTTACTTTCTTCCCTGAATGTCTTCATGCCCTGCGCTGACCTAACACACCTGTTTCTCTGCCCTTGACTATGCTGATCTCTATTTGTGCTCAAACCTTCGTTTCTGTTTTTCAATATTCTGTTCTGTTTTTTCTCACCCTCTTTTCTTTCTCCTATCCTGTCCATCTCTTTGATTTGCGTGATGTGCGCAAGAGTGTGCTTGTTGTGTGAATGAAGCATAACAACGAATCCAGGCGACTGCGATTTGGGGTTTGCTGTAAGTTTATTTCAATGTTCAAAATCTTTGGATTGGTCTTTATGCTAGCAAGTCTCGCTTAACAATCCTCAGAGATTGCGCATTTTCTACTTCCAATCCCACCCTGTGTTCTGTCTTAATCCCTCCTTTTCAAATCCCTGTCCCCCTGTTCTTATCATGTATTCTGTTCTTTCTTCTTCTGTCGAGTCCCCTGGGTCTTATTCCTGCTCTTCTCTTTTCTGTACAGTTTCTTTGACGTTCCTGTATCGGGGGAATTTCCTTTACTTTAGGAGAACAGCACGCTTTAAGATTGCTCTCCCTTAAAATCCTTCTGGTTTCTCTGTTCTTATAATCACTCTTCAAAACTGACAGACAGCCCCCACCTTTTCACATCTGCTATTGCCTTCCACTTACACTAGATCTTGTGCTGAAACTGCTATCCACGAGATTTTTTAATGTCTCGGGACTGTCCCTTTTACTCTATTCCTCCTCATTCTTTCGGTTGGACTTTCTACAACTTTCTTTCCTTTTCAGCTGAAAACAGTGTTCAGCTTGGCTGCTTACCGTCGTCCAACTGCTGTTTTCCCCTCATCTCTCTACAGATATATAGTTTCTATCTTATGCTCCAGTGCTATCTTTTCAGTTGTTATGAATAACTGCGTAGTATCTCTTATTCCGTCCTTTTTTCCTTTTACATCTTTGTGTGTGTCTCTGCACTCCGTCTGATTTGGAACTATACTGTTCCGTCTCTGCTTTTCTTGGTTCTTATCTCTGTATGCCGCTGTCATACAAGGCACCGGCTTCCACCTGTCAAAATCTGGCTTGGCTTTTTCACTTTGAAGCGCATTTCCTGTCTTTTATTATCTACTGCGTAGTTCACCTGATTGCTCTTTTTCACAACTGCTTAGTTCTGTGCTTTCACCCCCCCCCATAGCCGTTCTTTTTCCCTTAAGTCCAATCTGAATCCCCTCCTTTACAACATTTTGGTCTTGTCCCCCTTTTCGGCCACAATAATCCTCCCTGCCCTCCTCTCTGATGCTCTACCGACTGTTCGTGGTCCGTGTAAAATTTATAAGGGTGTGGCCCGCACGATACCAATTGGGGTAACTTAACACCTTACATACACCTTTTTGGCTTCCTGTGCAAACTAGAAATCATTTTTTTTGATTTCCTATAAAGCTATTTTTTTTCCTTCTCAGTCCGGAACAAAGCTTATTATATTAATATCCTTATCCAGGCTTCTGAAACTGCCATTTCTTTCTGTGGCTTTTAAAGGTTTTCCCTAACAAGTGCTGTAGTTCACTATCTCAAGGACATGAGAATCTGGGAAGCTTGCCCACTTTAGCTGCCTTATCAGTCCAGCACTGCTTTGGCAGAACAGGCTAGGCAGTTCAGTTTTAAAAGCTAAGAAAGTGATTTTTTTTTTTCCTCCCCTCCTTTTCCGTTCGTTTTTGTCCCTGTTCTATGCTGAAGTGGTACAACAGTCATTTACACAGGTATCTTTCAACTCCGGTTTCCCCTCAAAATTGGTTCCTTAAGCAGGCATCATAATGGTAACATAACTTATCTTTTCATGCCTCACGCTGCCAAGTCCGTTATACGTGCACCTCTGAGCATGTAAGATTGTACGGACGTATTTCTGCTTTCACTTTTAAAATTATGGCACTGCATCTTAGTCTTACTCTGCATTCTCCTTTTATCAGGGCATACTTTTTTCTCCTCTTTTGTGTCATTTTATTAGGACGTTATCTCCCACTCCCCAAAATTCTCTGCTTATACTGCTTTGACTTTTGGGCGTTGCCCTTTATTTCATTTCATCTCCCTTAATCAATAGACGGTCTGATACTGTAATGCTTTCTCATTCTGTCTTTGAGCCATGATTTTCGTACTACAATTGACATCCTGATAGACCTTATTGTGCTACACCATGCGGTTACAAAGTTTTAAAAGGGTATCTTTCCTTCAAACATACATTACTTGACTTTCCCCTTTAAAAACCAGCTTTTTCCTTCTTTGTCTTAGTGTGGTTTCCTGCGATTACATTACAATGCTTCTTAGCACATAAATCCTGTCGTAATCGTCTAGGAAGCCTTAGTCCGGAAGCTAAAAAAATTAACCCTTACTTAACAGAATCAAGCAATATGCTGGTAGTAATGAAATTTAGATTGCCGTTATTTTAAAGACATAGTAAAAGACATTAAAAAAATTATTGCCTTAAGGAAGCTGTCGTATTAAGTTCAGAATTGACAGTTTCAGCTTTCATATGAACACATAATGATTACAGCGGTCTATCTGAGCAATTAAAGTAGCAACGGAGTTAGAATTGTTATACTTCTTCAAACATTAACTCCCTGGTTCCTTATATAATAGTTTCTAAGAACTCCAATATGTTTGATTAGATATATCCTGATTATTTATACCAGCATAAACTTTTTATATGAAAAATTAAACTTCCACGTCAACATTAAATCCTTATAACAATTTTCTGTAAAACTCCTTGATGTTCTGGTTCTTCTTAAACTCTCTACAGGATTACTGCTAAATCATATTAAAAGTTTTACTTTTCAGAAGCAGTCTTTTAACCACAATGTTACCCTCTAGATAAGATTCTCATATGCTTTGGATCTCCGAAACTCTGGTTCTAGTTTCTTGTGCTCTGTTTTAATGGTGTGCTCGTTTAAAAGAAATATAAGTTACAGCCCCTGCCCCTGCACCGTACTATCGTGTTAGTTTTTTTCAGGATGCTTTTTAATACTTTTTAATCATCGGCGAGCCTGACTATATTATAACGTTATCTACAGGAAATACTGCACTTCCTCGCTTGCATTGTGGTTTCGTCCTCCGACTGCATACAGCCTGGACTGGCTTATTTTAAATATTTGTAATAATGAGCTAGGTTATAATATTTCCTGATGAATATTTCCACGTCCTGAGAATGACAATCACTTTTAAATAATATGGTTCTATAAAGAGTTAAATTGTGTAAGTCTTTATAATAAGTTTGATATGAACCAAGATCCAACACAGAAAGTCACATAAAATTACAATGGTTTATTGTTACATTAAAAGCTAGATAATCCTTTGTATAACTTATATGATAGTATAAATATTATGTACTATATAGAAGCATTTCCTTGCTTTTACCTTAATAGATATGCATATAAAATATGTTTTACCTTTCCGATTGAGAAGATGATGGCTGCGTGCCATGATAATACAGCGTTACTTCACATCTCCAGTTATTTCCTGCTGTTTTTTTATAACCCAACCCACCCTCTCTTTCCTTCTAATGCTGCAGCTGTTCTGTTTGTCATCATTTGGACATATCATTTCAGTCACTGACTAGTATGTATGTTTTATGCCGAATCATTAGAAGTTCTTGGTGTAAGAATCATATGTTTTAATTTGTTTTTTTCCCTTTCACCTGTTTAAGCACAACAGCCTCCTGCCATTGCATTTGGGTTTATTTTATTTACTATGTTCCTTTTCTGAGTGTAATTTGTCATATTTATAGGTATTAACTTGTCATCTTTGCACCACGATTTTGGCGTCCTGTTTGACAATTTATTGAATTACATGCTTCTCTTATGTTTTCCTGTTTAGATGCAACTTCCAACCTATCCGGTACCCGCCCCAAAAGCATTTAATATGTATTTAACTTTATTTCATTTATTCTAGGGCTATAACTCCCGACTACACATGTTATAATGTCTTTGTTAATATACATTTTCTTGCCTTTTGTTGAAATCGGTGTTTCCTTTCACTATTTTTCATTGCTGCATGACTTTGGCATTTTTAGTTCTGGCTAATGTGTTCCAACTAATGACTTTTTTATGACTGTGCCTTACCCGAAGAGCTGACATGTTTTTTTCCCTTTAAAATAATTTTTTTTGCTTGTTACTTCTGGATTAGATTTCTGAGGTTTTTTCTAGGAACATGCTATATTTCTTATTTCCTTTTTTTCCTTTTTCCCTTTATTTCTTAATTTTTTTATTAATTTCTTCTACTAGTGTCATGCTATAACTCTGATACCGATGTCTGGGACTTACATCCATCGAGGGGGATCCCTCAATGGATGACGGTATCTCGACTAGTAGGAGCAGACTTCCATTCCATTTTCGGAGTGGCCTGCGGTTTCGGCATTATTGCCCACCTATGAGTTACTTGTATAGATGACCGCGGGGTTAATAAAGAGACGTCTAACGACTTTCGTTGCGATTGTATACAGGTTGACTCGGGCATTCAATATTTTTGGATGGTTAGTTTTTACACGAGAAGTTTCCTAACTTTCCAATGTTGTAGTATGATTAGTCGTATACGAGAAGTTCCCTAACCACAAAATTTTGAGTGGGTTGTTGTACACGAGAAGTTCTCAAACTACAGGTCCTTTGGGGTGATTAGACGCACACGAGAAGTTCAAACGCACACGAGAAGTTCACTAGTCAGCGAAAACCCATTGGACCGCTGCTCTTCGACTCATGACACCTTATTCGCTGGTTTCTTGAGTCCTTTTTGGGAGTGTTTGCAATGTCCCTTTTTGGGGGCTCTGCCATGTATACGGAATAGTTCTTGGTAGGCTGGGAAACTGGGTTTCTTTACGTCTTTAGAAGCACACTCTGGGGAGTAGTATTTATTAATTTGGGATAGAGTAGTATAAATATATAATAGCTGACACTAATCACCTTCTGCTCTATTTTCTTACACTCTCTTTTCACCTTTGTGACTTTCAATTGCCTGTTTATTTAACTTGCGGCAAAAGCATAGGGCTTTCCGCCAATTGGTAATTTTTATTTTGGGTCCCTTTGTTGGAGCACATTAGCAGATGTGTGAGTATGATTGTGTTATGTCTTTGCATGTTTTACTATCAGAATAATTATTGCATGTTTTGGAACCTGTTAGCACACTATCATTTCTAGGTCTCCCTACTATCCCTGAAGCTGCCTTTTCAACCACTGATCTTGTACCCGGTTGTAGGACTGATCAATATATATATTATTACTCTAGTTCATTTTCTATAGCATATTACAGGTCTAAAGCTTATTTGCAAACCCTTGCTCACTAGGTCCCGTTATTATATATATTGGGTGATGATGTTCACTACCCATTATATCATATCTTCCTCTCCGCACTCAACACCAGATACTGGTGATCTGACATCTATTCAGGTCTCTGGTAAGGACTTTCCGAAACAAACCTTTCTATTTTGCGGTTGACCTCCCTATGCCACCAAGAGTTCGGAAGGGCGTAGTGATCCCGCCAACTGTTCTCTTTCTCAATTGATTTTCTGCACTGGAAATTACATTGCACGAATCGTGAGTATATTTTCATTTATTCTATGTATTACTATTAAGCTTACCGTTGTATACTTTCATGGCCTGTTCGATTATCTCTAATTTAAATGTTTTATTTTACCAAATTTAGGATTAAAATTTTGTCCTCAATACATGTGGGACAATAACTGCTAACATGTGCTGTGCATCTGTAGTTCATTGTCACGTTAGTTGTGATAATCTACGGAGTTAGTGATTTTTAGTTGTATTCATAGTCGGATTTCTATTGGCAATTGTATATTCGGATTTTTTTGTGGAGATAATATTAACAGATAATAGTGATATCGGTGTTTTATAAGACTAGATTTGCTAATACTATTTGACACAACCCAGATATCGGTGTTCTACCATACCAGAGTTCTGGTACCCAATTCATTATGCTGCCTCTTGAGAGAGTGATAAATCACTTCCCAGGAGACCACATATATCTTATAAAGTTTTGACAAATATGGCATTCCTGGAATAAGTTTCAGCCTGGACTCTCGTGGCCCCGTAAGGGCACCTTTAATACCAAAACTCTGCAAAGGTTATTAAACTTTATTTACACATACACACCCGATTCCACCCGTCATCTCCACTATCAGATTCTCAGTAGATGGCTATCGACTATTACTGATCACGTGATCCCAGACACTGTCGATCTGACATCGTTATTGATACCTGATGAGATTAATCTTAATCCACGACCTAGTAGACGGCCCCCTGCAAGAGGCGATTCACCCCTTCCACATAAATTCAATGCTCCTAATTTTAACAATCAGTGCCGGGACTATCGCTCTCAGCCTACTCCCAGCCACCGAGCTGAAGTACAGTGCAACCGTTGTTTCCAATTGGGACATAACGCCATGGAATGTCCATGCCGGCACTTTCCTCATAGTCAATACCGTCAACCTCCTTCAGACTCCCCATCGCTACGTGTCTCTCGGATGCAGATACGACAGCCACAGAGAGACCGCAGGCAACCGAGTGACCTCCCCTCGCTAGATAACCCACATCGCCAAGACTGTAGGAATGATTACCCTGATAATCGTGGCCGCCGCGGCCAACCTCAGCGAGGTCCCCTACGGGGGCCCCCTGACTCCACTAGACAACCTAGAGACTACTGTTCCCGGCCTAGTCCTGATCGCTTTCCAGATGTCCTATGTTATCGCTGCCAGCAGTATGGCCATTATGCCTTTCAGTGTTCTCAACCATTACGTAATCGGCCCCGAGCTCAAGTTCGGGCAATGTGGCTATTACGCAGCCGTCTGTCCACGACCACGACTACGTGTACCTAGAATACTCAGCTCCTCATTTAGTATCCAGAAACCATTTCTCTGTATATGTATTGATGTGATATTTCTATTCCTATTACAGGTGACATGTTTTTATTTTATATTTCTCCTGGTTTAATTTCAAGTGTATATTTATGGTACCATACAAATGACCTAACTGAGTCAGTAAGTTATTTATTTGTTTCTATGCATACCTTCCCTGGGGAGTCCTTATCAACTGCAGGGGTGAGCGATCCCCAGAGGATATTCATTTTATGTATTTTATATATATACCTGAACTGACTTATTTATGCCATTTTACTTTATACGGGTTCCCTTTTAAATAAAAGCTATGTATTGCTCATTGTTAAAAATGTTTTCTGCTTTAACTGTTAGGCTGTTTAAATTGATGTGACATTCACTTCCTTAATTTTTTCCATGAATATAAGTCTTCATTTTTAAAATCTCTTTATGATGTTTGTGATATCTGAAGGCTTCTCATTATTTCCTTGTCTAAGAAAGAAGACCTATTTAATAACCATTATCCGTTATATGGAATAAATGCGGAAAATATTCCCTTGAACTGGCCATTCGAGGGAACATTTTGCATTGTTCATAGATTTTGTAATATTCTTGGTGAAGCTTTCAGACATAAATAGGGAAAATTATGCATTCCACCTTCTAATTCCTTTCTATTTAAAACAGGTTATCACAATAACCCCTTGAATGCCAACTATTGCTCTTTTTATCTCTCTGTCTTTCACTGTGAGTGATTGTGAGAAAAACTGGTATAAACTATTTGTGTGCAGCGGTCCTGGAATTTATGCTTTGTGTATTTAACTAACACCTTGCTTCAACTAATTCTTACCACGTGGTGGCTTTGTCTTAAAGCGATATGCTTCTCCCTACTTCTTTGACTGATTGAAAAAGGTTACTTAAACTCTATGTGAGGTCAATCACTGGTGTCTGCACTTTTGAATGTTTTTTTCATTGTCTTTTTCAAGGAACCTTTTTCTTGCATTGCCATCTGAATATGCCTTGTTACAATTCAGATATATCATATTTTGTTTTATTTTTCTTTTTCTTTTAAGCCTATTTTTATCTTACACCCTTCAGGGTGCTTTTTTTTAAATATTTTAATCTTTTTTAATTTTTTTAATTTTTTCATTCTCGATGCTTTGTTTCTTACCATGCCTCCTTCCTGAACCCCATTTATACCCACAGCCCGCCTCCTAGCATTCTGACTTCTTTCAATAAGCTTACCACATAAATTGCACTACTGGTCTGTTTAACGTTTGCCTTTCCCCAGATGGCTACAGAAATTCCGTTGACGTCCCTCACCGAGGAGACGACTGCTATCAAAGAAGAGCTACCCGATAATGTATCCGATCTGAAGGCTATGTTGCAGCAAAGAATCGCTAAATTAAAAGACAAATGCACAGACCTCAACATTACCTGGTTTCAGAAACGAGACATTATTGAGCGCGAGTTTCAACAGATGCATCAATTGGTCCATGAACAAAGAGACAGGCTCTCCACTTACTGAAGTTGCAAGAAAATTTGGCCTCTACCCTTCTTTTTGAATCATCTAACTTATAAGTCCTGCTGGCCTCCTGCAGCTGAGGGCTCAACCCTTGGTGAATGGTAGTCATCGTAGGTGAAGATTCCATATCTATTGGCGATAGATTGCAACGCATTGCCCTCCATACATCAATAATTGAACATTTACCATCATCTCTAAATTCTAATTGTTATGTAAATTGGCTTTTCATTATTGAACCCTTCTGGGTTCCCTTTTGCATGCCTAGAATAAAGACATGGAAAGATCCCAGTTTGTACACCACAAGTACATCTTCAAGATCTATCCTGGCCCAAATGATGTTAGATCCCCCAAGGTTGTGGCAATGACCTTTACACCTTGCAAACTACTGGACCACAAGTCCTGGGTCCATGTGAAAGATATACGTGTTTACTCAGCCGCAAAACCAGATGTTACCAGCCTAACCATCTCAAGACCGACCACTTCCTTCAGCAGGCCAGCCTGAATACCCAGCCCTGTTAGATCTTCCAGATCCCTGTCCAGATTCCACCGCCTCAACCATGATCGATGAAAGAGACTTTAGAACTGATACTTAATTTGAGAACTACTGTTGCTGTTTATGGACATTATAGATTCATATTTTGTTTTATTTTAGCAGTAATCCTGTCTAGATATTGAAAAGGTTTTATTTTTATTTTCCTATTATTTCCTTTATTGTTCTAATTGTTTTTCTAAAAGTTTTCCCGTTATTTCTGTTTATGTAATTTAAAGTGAAAATTGATATTGTTCAGATACAAGGGTAACATCAAACCCTAATACTAGCTAAGATATCATAATGTAGATGTAAACTCTGTTAGTATCAACCTGTTATGCAATTGTTTAACTTTGGTGTAGGCTTACTTAAGCTGGATTGACCCTTTTTTTGCTGTATAAGACAACCTCATACCTGTTTAAGGATTCTGAATACCTACGACCTAAAACAGCCTGCAATCTGAGTACTAACCATATATTTGTTGAGCCACCATAACAAGGCTTAATCAAAACCACTATTCCTTCCGAGGACCACTGAGATACATACATTAGATTATCTCCTCCTCCATTGTAATAGATACAATAGAAGTCATAGCAAGACCTGAAAGTGTTTATTAGTATGATTCACCTGAACTTGCTATTACCCACATACCTATACTTCATGAGATTTTGTAGATGAACTCATGGTTTTGTCCCATTCATAAAACCTCTCTCACTACAGGTTTCAGTACGCCTCAAGAGGGGTAACATCAGGATTAAGCCCAAGGGATTGGGTAATATAAAGGGAATTCCATATGCCCAAACATATACCACCTAAGAATGAAATTTCCTGTCTTGCACCATACCTTCTAACAATTTGTAAGACCAAAACTCCCCCTCTCGTTTGATAGCTTGCCACCTTCTGGAATGGATGATGACGAGCTTGACGAGCTTTGTGTCACCCCTCTCCAGAGGGGGTGACAAGTGGGGAATGTATAATTATACTACAGCAAGATGCCCACCGGAAGGGTGGAAGGCCAGATTTTAGGACTCAGGCTGTAAAAATACCAGCTAGGTTTAAAAATCTATGACTGGCTGAGCAAGGACTTGCTCTTCCTGCAAGTTCATAGAATCTGAAAAAAAAAAAGCAGATGGAAAAAAATGAGACAGAGGTAATACAAAGTTCATGAGAAAGGTATGAGAGGTATTGCAGCCGGAAGATGTGAAACTGTTATCTCAACGCTTCCCAAAACATGTTGATAATTAGCAGTAGCTGAGAACGGAAGAAGGTGGGCACATCAGATCGCAGATCGCATGGGAAAGTATGATCTCAGGAAGTGGAGACATATAAGGAGCTAGGTTCCTCACCATTCACTTCTATGGAGAAGATAGAGTATAAAAGAGGGGAGAGTTTGGCTCAGTTTGAGAGTCTCTTCTCCGAAGCTTCAGTCAGACGGCGAAGCCCTGTGCGGTTGAAACCAGAATCTGATGTCTGTATTTGTACCAATTTGAAGACTTGTCTTTGGGTAAGAAATAAAATGTATCTATTTATCTAAACCTATCTCTGTCTTTATTTTTATAGATTCTGTCTTCTCTTTACCTAACATTTAGCCTACAAGGTAGATCACATACAAGTGACACTCAGCCTTTACAGAAACTTAGACAGATTTTTAATAAGCCTGGGATTGGGTGACAATGGAGGTCAGAGAAACTATACAGAACCTGTTATATGGAATAAGTACCTTCAGTCCCCCGTGTGAAGGAGTCAGAAAGAGGTCTATAAGGAGGGGCGATTAAAAACAACTTCATTATCATCGTCATGCTATCCAGTTACAAAGAAAGCTTTCACAAAGTTAGACTCATGGGCTGTTTTTGTTCTACAATTTTTTGTGTGATGGCAAACTCTGAATATCTTTCAGAACTGATGCAAGGATGTCAAATGTATGGGAACCCTTCATTCTTACGGCCAGACAAGCAGACTTCATCTCTAAAGACTATCAATCCAGTAGACAGTCACCCCAACGTAAAATTTTCCAGGGGTGACCAGCAGTCTGCTGTGGTAGAGGCATACCTGTTCACGAAGAATTGCAACCAGCTTTAGCTTCATCTCCTCTTCAAAGTGACCCAACTTATCACTGCTCTCTTTGATTGGAGACCAGTAACCAGTTCAACAAACACAGGCAACTCCACTGTTCTTATAGGCTATATTTATTTATTTTATTTATTTATTGCATTTGTACCCCACATTATCCCACCTTTTTGCAGGCTCAATGTGGCTTAAAGGGTGTTAATATGGTATAGTCATTACATAATCTTAGATACAATCAGTAATAAACTGGAGGTAGAAGAGGAATTAGTTAGAAGGTATTAGGTAAGGTCGTGTTAGAGGTGTTTTAAAGTGTTTGGGTGGTATACGGAGTAGTTTGTTTCATCAAGGATTATTTTTGTAGGCCTTGTTGAAGAGAAATGTCTTCAAAGATTTGCGAAAGCTGGTTAAGTTGTCCGTGGTTTTCAGGGTCATGGGTGGTGCGTTCCATAACTGTGTGCTTTTGTATGCAAAGGTAGTAGTGTATGCCTGTTTGTATTTAATTCCTTTACAGCTGGGGAAGTTCAAATTGAGGAACTTGCGGGCTGATCTTCTGGCATTTCTGGGTGGTAAGTCTATTAGGTTCAGCATGTAGAGTGGGGCCTCTGCGTGAATGATTTTGTATACGGTCGTGCAGATCTTGAACTCAATTCGTTCCTTGAGCGGGACCCAGTGCAGTTTCTCTCTTAGGTGCTTTGCGCTTTCGTATTTGGTTTTTCCAAAAATGAGACGGGCTGCGGTGTTCTGGGCTGTTTGGAGTTTTTTTAATGGTCTGTTCTTTGCATCCTACGTACAGAGCGTTGCAATAGTCCAGGTGACTTATCACTAGTGACTGTACTAGGGTGCGGAAGACGTATCTAGGGAAAAAAGGTTTTATTCATTTGAGTTTCCACATCGAGTAGAACATTTTTTTCGCTGTGTTCTTCACGTGGGTATCAAGTGTGAGGTTTCGATCAATAGTGACTCCCAGAATTTTCAGATTTTCTGAGATGGGGAGTGTGCAGTAAGGTGTGGTTATGGTAGGGTAGTTGTTTGTGTTGTATTGGGAAGTGAGAATCAGACATTGAGTTTTTTCCGCGTTCAGTTTTAACTTGAATGAGTCCGCCCAAGAGTGCATGATTTGGAGGCTCTGATTGATCTCGTTGGTTATTTCATTTAGGTTACTTTTGAACGGGATGTGGATCGTAACATCATCCGCATATATGTAGGGGTTAAGGTTCTGATTGGCTAGTAGTTTGGCTAGTGGTATCATCATCAGGTTGAAAATAGTTGGTGAGAGGGGGGATCCCTGAGGAACTCCACATTCCGGTGTCCAGGGCGGTGATCTGTCATTGTTCGTTGTTACTTGGTAGGACCTGGTGGTGAGGAAGCCTTTGATCCAGTTGAGAACTGGGCCTCCGATTCCAAAATATTCTAACAGGTGTAGTAATATTCCATGGTCTACCATGTCAAAAGCACTAGACATGTCATATTGTAGTACGAGTATGTTTTTACCGGTTGCAATTGTTTTTTTGAATGAATTCATTGCAGACACAAGTACAGTTTCAGTACTATGATTTGATCTAAATCCTGATTGAGACTCATGTGTTTGGTTAGGTATTCCGTGAGTTGTTTCGTCACTATGCCCTCCATCAGTTTTGTTATGAGCGGGATAGAAGCGACTGGTTGGTAGTTTGTTAGATCCATTGTGCTTTTCTTGGCATCTTTTGGCAGTGGTGTGAGAAGGATATTTCCTTTGTCTGTAGGGAAGAGACCATTTAGGAGTCTGTAATTTACTTGGTTCATGAGGTCTTTTTTGAATTGTTTGAGGGCAGCTTTTAATAGGCTAATCGGGCAGATGTCAAGTTTGCATTGAGATTTGGCGTATTTTCCGAGCCAGTGTGTGAGTTCGTCCATTGAAATCAAGTCAAAGTTGGTCCATGATCTGTCTGCTGGATATTCCCCAGGTTTCGGGTCTAAGCATTCAAGGATGCTTGTATACTCAGTGGTAGTGATTGGTATCATGCGTCGGAGCTTTATGATTTTTTCCTTGAAATAGTTCGCTAGGTTAGTTGCTGATGGGTTTCTGTACTATTTGAGGTGACCAGTGTGGTGTCTAGGAGATTGTTTACAAGTGAAAAGAGTTTATGCGTGTCCTTGTAATTTGGTCCTATTATAGTTCTGTAGTGTGTTCTTTTGGTTTGTCTGATTTTGTATTTGTATTTTCTTTGCGTCTGTTTCCATTCTTTGAATGTGTGTTCGTCTTGTCTTTTTCTCCAAGCTCTTTCTAGTTTTCTAACCTGTGTTTTTAGTTCTTTCAGCTCTTTGTTGAACCAAGGGATTGAACTTTTCCTATGTGAAGTTCTAGTTTGGAGTGGTGCTATCTTGTCTAACACTGTTCTGCATCTTTTTTCCCATTCTTGTAAAAATTGGGGTGAGTCTGTAGTTGTTGTCCATTCATCGGTGTATATTTGTTGCCAAAATTTTAGAGGGTCTATCTTGCCTCTTGTAGTGTATGTCCTTTTTTCTTGTCTTTGTTGTTTTGCTTTTGTTTTCCAAAGGAGGGAAGTGTTTGCCATGTAGTGGTATGACCATGGTATGGCTATCCATTTTGTGTCTTTTATTCTGAGGTTCTCTTCTGGTGAAAATTTGTGGGTTATGATGTCTAATGTATGTCCTTTCTTGTGGGTGGGTTGCATGTTAGGCCAGTGGATCTCCCGTAGTTGAAGGAATTCCTTGCATTCGTGTACATTGTTTGTGTTAATATTTTCCAGATGAAGGTTGATGTCTCCTGCTATAAGAATATTTTGGGAAGACAGGCAGATGTTTGATATGAAGTCCATGAAGTGTACCTGGGCATCTTGCCATTTGGCCGGGGGTCTAGAAAATAGGATTATATTTAGTTGGTCATGCAGGTTGGGGTGGTTGATCCTGACTAAGGCTATTTTGAGTTGGGGAAGGATAGATTCCGCTGTTGTTGTGACTGTAAATTGGGCTTTATAAATTATGGCTATTCCTCCACCTCTTTTTCCTTCTCTTGTCCAATGGGTAATTTGGACCCTGGTGGGCAAAGCTCTAGGATTATTGGGTCTTTGGAGTTATGAATCCAAGTTTCATTAATGAGAAGGAAGTCAAGGTCATCTGCTGTTATCCAGTCAGTTATCATTATGGTTTTTTCGATTACTGATCTAGCATTAGAGTAGCCTATGTGTACTAATTGGTATTGCTCCCTTGAGTTCGGGTTTGTAGTTATTTTCATCAGTTGTCTGTGTCTTTGATATGTGGATTCGGTGCTTTCTCTTTTTGTCATTCCTTGTTGGTGTCTGTAGGTTTTAGGATTGTTGTTGACTTTGTTGTTGTTTCGTGAGGGCATGATTAGTGCGTATGTGGTGTGTGGTTCGTGCATTGTGAGGTTGTTATTATATGTGTCGTGATACGTCTATACTTGTATGAGTAGGATGAGACAGCAGATGGTTAGGGTTATTTTGCTAGGGTACATATCAGCAATGGAGATGCTGCAGCGATTTCTAAAGTAACAGTACATAGGATATGAGGCTCATTTTCAAAGCACTTAGCCTCCCAAAGTTCCATAGAAACCTATGGAACTTAGCCTCCCAAAGTGCTTTGAAAATATGCCTCTAAAGTGTAATATGTGTGGTGCATCTACTGCACAGCGTCTACTACTGGGTCCCAAACTGTGACTACAACCCAGAACTCAAACTCATATTCCCCATCTCTACACTAACTGTATTCTCAGCGCTGCCTCTTTCTGTCACTGCCAAAATTAATTTTTGGCCAGATTAGGGGAATTTTCAAATGGTTCAATCTAGTCATTTTGATAAATATTACTGTGGGTAGAGATGCATTTCAATTGTCATCTTCAGTGTGCAGTATATAACTACTTGAGAAAAAAACATTTTCAAGCAATAATGTGAGCAGATGGGCTTTTAAACTCATATGCAATGCATAGACAAGTTAATGATCTCATTTTCACAATGTGAGCATATTAATGGTGAAAAACAATTTTTAAATTCATCCTACTACTATAACTGTCGAACTAGACCCATCAGGGAAGGGGAATAATCTGTGAATGTCTAATCGAAAAAAGAACTGAAGATAAGACAAGAAAACACGTTATTGTTTTTACTAACTGCAAGGCAAATCAGGCACAATGTAGTTCCATATCTACTTATTATACATTTATAAGTGAGCATCTTGTTATAATCAAGCCAAGAAAAAAAATTGTAAGTCTTTTTATTTTTGTGCAAGTTTAGTACCAGCAGTGGCATTCCTGGGGGGACTGGCACCCGGGGCGGATCGCCGATGCGCCTCGCCCCCCGGGTGCAGCGTGGACCCCCCCCCCCCCCCGGCGAAAGGACACCCCCGTGAAGGAACCCCCCGCCGGGTGCACACCGCTGGGGGGGTGCAGCGCACGCCTGTCCTCCGTTGTTCCATGCTTCTTCTCTGCCCTGGAACAGGTTACTTCCTGTTCCGGGGCAGAGAAGAAGCATGGAACAACGGAGGACAGGTGCGCGCGGCACCCCCCCAGCGGCGTGCACCCGTGGCGGACCGCACCCACCGCCCCCCCCCTAAGAACGCCACTGAGTACCAGTCAGTTATCATCATGCACCATTCTGTTCTAAATATTTCCTTTTTCTAAACACATGCCTGTGCTCAGATCTGATAAATCTGCATGTAGAGGGACAAAAATGCCTCTGAATTTAGTAAACCAAAAAGAACATAAAATCTGATAGAATGAAACTGAAACATTTTTTCTACCATAATCTGTTTTCATTACTATTAATGGATGCAGCAATTTAGTAGAGGTAATGAAAACCTATGTTGATATTTATAAACCTTTATCCGATTTGCAGCACCTGCTACCTGGATAAAGAGGGAAATTATCGATTTGGGCTATCATTAACATGATATTTTACTGTTAACCCTAGCTATTAGTAACTAGGCCTCATTACAGAAAATGGGACCTGTGTTAATGGGCTCTAATGCTGGCTACGGTGCCCTAATGCAGTGATAAATAGGTCACCCCATATTAGATAGTAATGAGATAGTAATGAGATGCAAAATATGCAAATGCATACAAAGCATTTCATTATTATGTACATACTATACTGCATTTTGCAGTATGCAAGCCTTTTAGGTTGCCTGTTTGTTGCTACCTGTAAGCTTAAGATGATACTGTATATTTGCACTCTTCTTATATACTTTTTTATATTGGTTGTATGGTTTATATAGCATATTTATTTATATATTCCTTGACAAGTGGTTCATTTTATCATACAGTAGACTTCATTTCTTAGGGTTGTGCTGTAGATGTTTGACTGGAAGAAGATTTCCTCCATTTGTGAGGATAAGAGATGGTTCAAGTGGTATTACCCTATTTTGTGTGTGTGTGTGTGTGTGTGTTTTTTTTAAATAGGGGCATTTTAATGTATTTTATTTTTGTTCCCTTCCATCACTCCTTTGCCCATGATATTTATGAGCATCAATCATACATGAAATTAGTCCCCTGAGCTGGCAGTTGCTGAAACGTGTTGGACACATGAACTGTAGATAGACAATGTAAATGTTAGAATTAGATGCTTTTAAATGTTGATGCTTTGTGTTTGTATGTATATTATTTTATGATTGATTTTGAATTAAATTGTTTTATTTCTACCCTGTATTTTATCCTTTTTGATTACTGATTGGGATTGTCAAATAGGTACCAGACTAAAAGCCCCATTGTATATGGAGGGCTAGATTCAGTAAATGGTACTATAAAATGGATATGGGAAAAGACTGGCATTAAGTGCAATTCTATAAAGGGCACATGCCCTTTATTGAATTGCATCTAACTGCAAACTCTGGGCCAATCTTTGGGCATCAGACTTATGCCTGCTGAAACCTGGTGTAAGTGCTGGCGTCCAAGTTAGGCACACTGAGACAGCATTCAGTAATTGTTCGTTCAACGTTTTGGAATGCCCATGACATGCCCCTGGCCATGCCCCCTGTTAAGATACACACCATGAGAGTTAGGCACCAAGCCTTATAGAATAGCATGCAGCCAGATGCATATGCAAATCCTAATTGATGCTAATTAACTATAAGATATTCCCTTCACTTCCACCCATTACACCAGTCACATCGTACATGTAACACCTATTCTTAGGGATTCAACAGAATGCAGGAGAGACATGGGTTCATGAGAGTAATGAGTTAGGTATAATCAGTGTATGACAAGTAATCAGTAATCATTGTGCCCTCTTAGGGATGGGGGGGGGGGGGGGAGCTGTGCCAAGGATAAATAAATACACTTGCCAACAATTTGCAGGGTATGCTCCTGAAAGGGTCAGATGACCATAGGCTGTGTGTTTCTTTGCCTCCATCTTCAGCACCTACCATTTCTTTTTGAGGTCCTCCACATCCCAACTGTGGTGATGTACAGTGTTAACCTCCCTGGCAATGTCTTTAACAGGCACACTGTTTTATGTTGACATAACCATCCTCAAAAAGAATTATGTGGTGCCACAGGACAAGGTCAATATCATTCTCTGTCTCCTAGATAGAGAAATTGGCTTTCCTGGACCCTGGTATATTGTTAGTATGCTGCAACAGAAAAGAGTTTTATTTAGATAGTCTTATAAATATACCTAGATATCTGCTTGCAAATGAATTGACAACTGGATAAATTAGCGCTTGTTACCTTAACTTTAACTTTAACCTTTAACTTTGGTTCTTGGACTATTTTTAGTACATGAATGCAGTTAAACAGTGGTTACCCAGATTGGTGCCACTATCAGGGTTTATATTTTTTTTCATTAATGTGAAGAGTCCAAGAGCGTGGATTGGGAAATGGTTGCGGAAGGAGGGAGAAAGTCCCCTTTGTACCCTAAAACCCCACGGGAGTATAGAACACGAAGACCCAGGTCCACAAGGTTCAAACCTATCAAAGAGAGCAGCTTGTCACCTTCCCCAGAGAGAGCATTGAGATCCAAAGACTACAATTCCCAGCAGCCATTGAGGGAGAAGCAGGGTAGAACCGGGAAGGGTTCTCCATACTACAAGCCCCAGAATTCCCGGGAGAGGGAGGAGAATCTGGGGAGGAGTAATCATGATGATGAGGGACAGCTGGGGAGAAGGCTGTAGAGGAGCCTATGGAGTGGAAAACAGGAGAGAGTGAATGGTTGTTGGAGAGCCAGGAGGTCTTGGGGGGAAGAGCCTATGAACATTTTTGCTCCGGCTCGAGTTAAAGGTAAACAATTAAAAGGACTTATGGCAGATTGGTTTTCTGACCTGATGACGGGAGGGAAAAGGTGGCTGCAATGGCAATGAACTAATAAATGAAGGTTTTAACCTAGGTCCAGTGGGAGGTTGTCAGGAGTTGGTGCTGATAGAGAAAGGGTGGGATCCTTTCATTCCCTAGTCTGGTAGTAGGAGGGGTGAAGCAAGAGTTGATGCCAAACAAGCTGTATTATATATATTGGGACTGTGTTAAAGGAAAAGAAAGAAAAACAAGAGAACTGTTTAATTTATGTTTATAAACAAAGCGTGTTCTTTAACACGACTAAGGTGAAGAGACCTGGGGGTGAGAGAGAACCGCTACTCCGTTCCCCTTTCAGGGGGGAAGGAAGAGAGAAAGAAAGACTGGCGGAAGGGACTGTCTCAGTTTAGAAGTTTGATCTAGTTTGGAATTTATTGTGGACTCTGTGAAACCCTGAGAGACTTGCCCCACTGTGGACCATTGTCACAGGCAGTGGGCAAAGACTGGTTGAGAGCAACTGGGGAGAACAATGCTTTGGCAGCAGCTCTAGGCATCTGCCTAGGTTGGAGCTGGACGTTTAAGTGGAGCTAAAGCTGAGGAAGGAGAGAAGGCATATTTAACTACCCTGGATCTTGCCTTGTGAGACGACTGCCAAGCGCAGGGGATTTGGGAGTGAATTACAGAGCATTGTGGATTACAACCCTCCATGTACCCCACGGATTATACTGTTCATCTGGTTAAATGATAAAATTTCAAACCTCTCTAGCTATATTAATATCCCTATTCATTTACATGGTTCTACTGGTGGTTCAGTGTACCCATCTATAGTATCTCCTAATTAGTTTAATTGGGTGGAAGTGTTTCTAGTGTGCTATTGGTGTCACTTGGCTCCTTTAGTTGTAGAAATTTGGTAAGGAGCCATTTATAGTTCAAAACTTGCCCAGCCTAGCCAGGTTGATGGAGCTAATATGATTAAAGGTGAACACTGATTTTACCATTATCTAATGGTTTCAGGTTAGCGATATACAAGACAACTATCGTGGATAAAGGAAGACACTCCAAATCTAACTATTGAAGTAATTGCCCAAGGGGCCCTTTTACTAAGCCACTTAAGCGCTTATGCGCACCCAATGTGCGTCAGTTCTGAGTTACCGCCCAGCTACCGTGTGACCCGGGAGGTAATTTCATTTCTGACGCATGTCCCCGTACGCACATCAGAAAATATTTTTATGTTCTTGCACTTGGGCAGTGATCGGCATTTGAACGCACGTTGACCATTACTGCCTGGTTAACGTGTGAGACCTTACCGCTAAGTCAATGGCTGGCAGTAAGGTCTCAAACCTCAAATGGACGCGCACCAATTTTCATTTTTCTGCACGTCCACTTTCGGCCCAAAAAACAAACAGCATTTTTTTTACAGGTGCACTGAAAAATGATTCTGTGCACGGCCAAAACATGCACCTACACTATCACAGGTGATTTTTCAGCGCACCTTAGTAAAAGGACCCCCAAGAGACCACAAAGGTTAAAATAGGCCGCATAAATAGGAGCCCTAGCTATCTTTAATCACTAACCCCAGGATTCTATATATCACACCTCAATTACCACATGGAATTCGAAGCATATTCCATAACAATGTGCATAACTTCATTAGTTAACAAGCTAATCAGTGCTTTATATATGGACCTCAAAAAGAAGTGGCAGATGCTGAAGGTGGAGGCAAAGAAACAGACATCAAACAGCCATCTGACTCTTTCAGAAGCATACCTTGCAAATTATTGGCAAGTGTATTTATTTATCCATTACCACTTGCAATGACAAACTAGGGTATAAGCAACTAGAGTATAAGTAGTTATGTGACCTGGGACCTCTATATTCATATTTGTGGCACAAACAGCCCTATGAACTCTGTGCTCTGACACAGAAAAGGCACATGCTCCGAGCAGGGACTACTGGTGCAGGATGATTTCCTTGTCAACATCATTCAACTTGTCCTCTACAATATGCATGCTACTGTAGTGCATAAACACTGCCTGTGGTTTAAGGCTGATACACTGTTGCTTTGGTTAACCTCCCTCTGTGTCTAGGGGTGTCGCCAGACCTCGATGAGAGGGGAGTCCAGAGCCCAAGGTGGGGGGGCACATTTTGGCCCGCTTCCCTGCTGCCGCTCTCCTGCCTCCCCGCTGCCGCCCTCCTGTCGCCCTCCTGCCGCTGCTTCCATCCCACTGCCACTGCTCCCCCCTCCCCCACTGCCACTGTGAAGGTACCTTGGCTGGCAGGGGTCCATGTCCTGCGCTGATCTCACATTGCCTGGCACCCTGTTCTGTTTTTAGTCGCTATACACACTCATTTTAATGAAACCGAGCATGCACAGCAACTGAAAACAGGACAAGGGCCAGGCAATGTGGGACAAACGTTTTAGCTGGCGGGGGTTAGGGACCTAGAGCCAATTTGGGGGGGGGGGGGGGGACCAAGGCCCCTGTTGTCCCCCGTAGCTGTGCCACTGTCTGTGTCATGTGGTTATCTCTGAGGCACACTCATTCCACATCCTCTGAATGAAGCCTGGCATCTATCGCTGCAGCATGCAATATTAGTTCTTCAGGGTCTCCCACGCTCTCCTCAACCAGAACTCTCTGTAAGGACCATAAAATGGTGTGTGAAACTTTGAACACAGTGTTTGACAACACAGGGCAGGATACTCTGCTTCTTTGATTGCAACCTGTTATCCACGTCCCTTCCCCTGGCTTTGTTTCCCTATCTTTAGTTTGCTAAATTCCATCATCTCTATTAAGTATGCATCCTTGTAATTTCTCCATCTCTGTTTACATAATAGGTGAACACTAATTCAGGTGCAGCTGTTGTTCTACAGTTATCCTCCTCTCCTAGTCTGGTTCAACCGTCAACTGAGGTCTTGGCTAACTATTTTACATCTAAAGTTAGTAATATCCATCAATCATTTAAGTCTACTATGGAATTTAATTATTGTTGCTCTGAATTACACAATCACATAATATACATTCCAGCTGACAAGGTATAAACTACTTTCATGTCTGATTCTTCTCTTACTTTACGACCCTTAGTAAATAGGTTAGCTGGTGCAGGGTGTCCATTCTGTGCCTATAGCCTTGTAAGTCTTTGCTTACTGGTTGCTGTACTTCTCTTTTATAACCCTAGGTGTGTAGAGCACTTCCTGACTAAGGGATATTTAAGGAAGTGCTGTACACACCACCAGTGCTTCAGCAAAAGGCTTCCAGAGTTGTGCTTCTCCGATGTTCGTTGCCTGGCCAGTTCCTATTTCCAGCCCTGCTTGTTCCAGTCTTCCAGCCCTGTGTGTTCCTGCTTCCAGCCCTGCTTGTTCCTATCTCCAGCTTTGCTGTTCCATCTAGTCCCTGGCCTTGACTCCATCAGACCAGCCCCAAAGGGCTCTTTTAAGAGCCACCACTAGGCTGTTCCAGTCATGTGCCAGCCAGTCCTCCCAAGGGCTCTTTTAAGAGCCAACTTCTAGACTGTCCCTGTTGTGTTCCAGCCAGTCTTCTAGGCACTGCCTAATCCTAAGCTTCAGCCAGTCTGTCAGCTGACCTCATCATAGCCCAAGAGCTCACAAAGATCAAAACATGTGAAACTCCTACATACATCCAGAAATGTTAAGAATACCCTCTCTTATATCACCATCATGTATTCCATTACCATGCAACCCAAAATCCTTCTGTAATACCAAATGTCTATTCTCTTCTCATTTCCACTATCCATGATGTATTGTAAGCCACTTTGAACTGCAAAGAGGTGGGAAAATGTGGGATACAAATGCAATAAATAAAATAAATAAATACATCTTCCCCAACTGTGACAGGAGGTCAGTGTTGGGATATCCTCTGGAAGGTCAGCAATGGGAGGTTCTCTATAGGAATCTCCTAAAACTCTCCAGATCAGCACATCTAATAGAACAGGGCTATAAAATATCTCAGTGGTGTTATACCCATGTTTGATTTCATCAGTTATTTAAGTCACATATAGGGGAATGTTGTAGGGGGTGTGCTCAGCCGGGTACATTTGCCCATATTTGGTGGGATTGCCTCAAAGCTTAGAGCTACTGCAAATGGTTATGCAATTGTTGCACAAGGTTTTACATGTTACAGTTCCAATGTCTATATATATTTTGTGATTGAATGGGACCCTATCAAGACTTCATCCTGATATTCAGAATTTTGTGGCTTTGGCTGCTACAGCAGCTATGATTTACCTGGCAGCATTAGAACATAATATAAGAACATAAGATTAGCCATACTGGGTCAGACTAATTATCCATCTAGCCCAGTATCCTGCTTCCAACAGTGGCCAAACCAGGTCACAAGTATCTGGCAGAAACCCAAATCATGGCAACATCCCATGCTACAAATCCCAGGGCAAACAGTTGCTTCCCCATGTCTGTCTCAGTAGCAGAATATGGACTTTTCCTCCAGGAACTTGTCCAAACCTTGAAATGACTGACACTTCCTTCTAAAGAGCACCTTTTGAAGAAACTGGACTATGTCTTTCTGATGTTAATATTGACTGCTTTGAAGCATGATAATTTGGGTACCTTTTGGTGCATATGGCAACCTCATCGAGTGTGGAGAGGCTTTTAGGTGTGTTTTTTTTCTCCATACTATTGTTTGTCAGGTTTTGTAATAGGCCGATGGCTGCTGCCTGCCATGTTTTATAAGGGGATGGGTGATGGGGGGTACTCACTTGCATTGGGTGTGATTGCTTGGTTTTCTATTGTATTGTATTTTTTGTTTTCTTGCTGTGGAAAGCTGTACTGCAATTTTCTCTGTTTTGATGTTCTATGGAAGTCTGTGATTGTTTTGTATTTTGAATGCACATTATCAAATAAAGTTAAAAAATTAATAAAATAAAATGGTTGACATACACATGTATGTTCCGACACATACATGTGTGTAATCTTAAATACCAACATACACAAGTATGTGCTGGCTCATAAGCATTTATTTTGCTATGTTGATTATATTGATGGACAGACTGGATGGACTACTCAGGTCTTTGTCATCATCTACTTTGTAAACATATGTTACTATATGTATTCTTGTAAAATGGATGTCCCCATTGCATATAACCAGAACATACAAATCGAGTGCTGGATTTATTTTAGGACAGGCTGTACATCAGCAGACCCTGTTATAAAATACCAGCGAAACTTGACACATCCCAACCTAGACATCTCAATTCAAATCTGTATGTCCTTTACAAGAACAGTCTTTGTATATTTTCTGGGCACCTCCTTTTATGCACTTGTAGCTCCTGGGTAAGTTTATAAACACCAGCTTGAGTGAGTAAAATGCTGTTGTACACGCTGAAAATTACACCCTAAGGCAGAAGTTTTCAACCTAGTCCTTGGGGCATGCCCAGCCGGTAAGGGTTTTCAGGATATCACACACATGCATATTCAGTGTGGATATCCTGAAAACCCCGACTAGCAGGGTGTGCCCCGAGGACTGGGTTGAAACCTCTTGACTTAAGGGGTTCTTTTGCCAAGTTGTAGTAAGCATTAATGCAGCTTAAAATGCCTTACTATGGGGCATGCTCAGGCTTTCCATCATAATTTTGGCATCAGCGCATGCTACCCACATGCTAAAAAGTAGATTTTATTTTTTAGCACTGGGGCAGGTCAGAGGTAGAGAGTGGGCATGCTCTGTGCTAATTAGTTAATTGTCATGCGTGTGGTTAGTGCATGACCCTTTACCGCCCATGTAATGGATGGTGGTAGGGGATCACATGCTAGTGGCCATATGCTTATAAGAAAATTAGTGCATGGCCATCAATAGAAAAAAATCAGAAATTTGTCCATTTTACCCATGCAGATAAAATGGCCTTAGCATACAGGAATGACCTGCATAAGCACCCGCTAATGCCACTTTTTAACCCAGTTTGATAAAAGGGCCCTTAAATGTGTTTATAGGCATTCATTGGACGCAAAGCGAGAGGCATATTTTATGCACTACATGATTTCATGAAACCATGTATTCTTTAACTTTTCAGTAGACTGCACTGTACTCTTGTACTGTATATTCACTCGTCCCTTTTCATTTCCTTTCTTCATGCTTCTTGACTTCAAGCTCAACTTATAGCAAGCTAATCTTAGAAGAACTGCATTCAGTCCAATAGACCTTTAGTTATACAGAGTTGGGTCATTGAGCAGAGTTATTTTGTAAGAGATAGTACTTTGAAAAAAAGAAAATAAAGGCAAGTAAAATAAAATCATAACATATAAGCTATATACCATTAACTCTGATAATTTTATTACTTTAAAAACATTATCATGACATGCCACTACAAAATATTTAACCTAATTTTAATCTACGGGTGCCTTATCTGACAAAATCACCTCAAGCAACATTTTAAGGAGAACTTATTTAAATTTTGGAAGTTGAAAAGAAAGCGAGTCTGATAATGAATGTTCTAATTGATATTCAAAGTGAAAACACACTCCATCTTGAGCTAAGGACCGGACTAACAAGAGAGAACTAAGCAGCACTTAATCCAGTCTAAATACGCCACAGACCCTGATGCAGCAGGCGAAACCTTGGCCAAAGTCAGTCGTGAACAGTGTATGACTGAGCAGCTGCAGAGATAAATTCAATTTCTCCTATGTCTGGGTGAAGTTTTATAAATAGTTCTGACATTTGAACAATCGGAGGTTTTTGTGCCTTTGATGAGTGAGGGGGCTCCCTAAAGTTGATTAAGACATCAACAAAAGAGTAACCCCGATATCTTTTGAGGCTTTTCCTCCTTTTTGGGTACACCACCATAAGAATTTATAGTAAAAGAGATCAGTTTAAGTTGAAAAGTAATATTTTTAATCATGTTTTTTTGAGGGTGGGAGGGGGTTAGTGACCACTGGAGGAGTAACGGGAGGTCATCCCTGATTCCCTCCAGTGGTCATCTGGTCATTTCGGGCACCTTGGTGTGCCTTATTTGTAATAAAAACAGGTCTGGGTGAAAACATCCAAGTTTTAGTCCTGGACGTCTTTGCTGTTTTCTATTATGGCTCAAAGATGTCCAAGTGTTAGGAACGTCCAAGTCTCACCTCGACCACACCTCCGATACGCCCCCTTCAGATTTGGATGTCCTTGCGACAGACTTCCGATAAAGATGTCCAAATCAGGTTTCAATTATACCGATTTGGACGTCTCTGAGAGATGGACCTCCAAGTGCAGATTTATGTCACTTTTTTGCCGTCCATCTATTTCGAAAATGAGCCTGATAGGCATTAGAGTCAAGTACAAAGAATATCAGAGCTAGTGTATGCCCCTCCACATGTCTATATCTTAAATATAAGGGGATGTTGCTAGAAAGATAAGGAAGTTTTAATATTTCCAAGGACCAAGCTTGATGATGTATAGAATCATCAAGCTTGTTCCTTGGAAATATTAAACTTCCTTATCTTTCTAGCAACATCCCCTTATATTTAAGATATAGACACGTGGAGGGGCATAATTGAAAGGGGCGAACAAGTTTTCCTGAGGACATCCTTGCAAGACGTCCCGGTGAAGGGGCAGGGAAACCCGTATTATCGAAAACAAGACAGACATCCATCTTTCGTTTCAATAATACGGTCGGGGACACCCAAATTTTGATATTTAGGTCATCCCTAGAGATGGTCGTCCTTAGAATTGGTCGTTTCTGATTTTCGGCAATAATGGAAACTAAGGACGCCCATCTCAGAAACGACCAAATGCAAGCCCTTTGGTCATGGGAGGAGCCAGCATTCGTAGTGCACTGGTCCCCCTGACATGCCAGGACACCAACCGGGCACACTAGGAGGCACTGCAGTGGACTTCAGGAAAAGCTCCCAGGTACATAGCTCCCTTACCTTGTGTGCTGAGCCCCCCAACCCCCCCCCCCCAAACCCACTTCCCACAAATGTACACCACTACCTTAGCCCTTACGGGTGAAGAGGGAGACCTAGATGTGGGTACAGTGGGTTTGTGGTGGGTTTTGGAGGGCTCACATTTACCACCACAAGTGTAACAGGTGGGGAGGGATGGGCCTGGGTCCGCCTGCCTGAAGTGCACTGCAATACCCACTAAAACTGCTCCAGGGACCTGCATACTGCTGCGATGGACCTGAGTATAACATTTGAAGCTGGTACAAAAGATTTTTAAAGTTCTTTTTTGAAGGTGGGAGGGGTTTAGTGACCACTGGGGGAATAAGGAGGGTCATCTCCGATTCCTTCTGGTGGTCATCTGGTCAATTCGGTCACCTTTTTGTGGCTTGGTCGTAAGAAAAACTGGACCAGGTAAAGTCATCCAAGTGCTCATCAGGGACACCCTTTTTTCCCATTATGGGTCGAGGACGCCCATGTGTTAGGCACGCCCAAGTCCCACCTTCACTCCGACTTCGACACGCCCCCGTGATCTTTGGTCATCCCCGCGACAGAAAGCAGTTGAGGATGCCCAATATCGGCTTTCGATTATACCGATTTGGGCGACCCTGTGAGAAGGTCGCCCATCTTCTGATTTGTGTCGAAAGATGGGCATCCTTCTCTTTTGAAAATAAGCCTGATAGTTTTCCATCAGTGCTGGATCATTAAATGAGATGTTTCTTTCCAAGGTGTTACAATAATTTCCACTGCAATAAATATTAAGAAATCAGTCTCTTATGAGGTTTAGCTAGAAACTGAGTCAGTCCTATTGATTTCCAAATCACAAATTTGTATGTAAGAGGTTCTTATAGAGTAAAAACAATAGAAAACCAAGGTTCAAGTTGTATTTGGGTGAGCTGCAGCAGCAGGTGTGTTTCAGTGGTGAAACATCTGGCCGATTTCCCCTTAATAGTGGAACTCTATAAGGGTTTGATCTCTTGACAACGATTTTCAGCATTTATCTTTGGTCTTTCTGTGTTGTTTTAAGAGATTAGGGTGTGACCTACAGAATTTATGAGGATGACATTATGTTGCTTTTATATGCATCTTTTATTGGAATGGGTGAGTGTGAAGGATTAGTGGCAGGGTAATTGAATCTTTGAGTCAAACCAATTTGATGATTATTACGCGTAAAGAGAAGCAGGTCCTCCCTTCTGGCATTAAAATAGAAAATTGGTAGTAACAAGTGAAATTTGAAGCATCTTATTTCAGGTGATAATTGACTCTAGCTCGACATTTAAGACTCAGATCCTGATATAGGTGCATGCTTCTTTCTATAAGTTAAGATTACTTTGCAAATTGAAATCATTTTTAGATGAGAATAATTTTAGGGCCTTTGTCCAACAGTTAATCTTGGTCCCATTAAATTATTGCAGTTCATTTATTTAGGGCTTCCTGCTACTACCTTGAAACTGACCAAGATGGTACTGAAATGTGCAGCTAAATTTGTATGTGGTCAGATTTTCCTTGTCTCAACTGTACTGGCTTTCGACGTTATCCCCTGGATTCTATATAGCACGACTTAAGTTGTGTCTGCAAATCCAGTCATATTCTGGATTTGTACATACTACTTACTTAGGGACCCTTTTACTAAGGTGCACCAAAAAATGGGCTGCGCTAGTGTAGGTGTGTGTTTTGTGCGCTGACACAGATCCTTTTTTCAGCGCACCTGTAAAAAAGGCCTTTTTAAAAACTTTTGCTGAAAATGGATGTGCAGTAAAATAAAAATTGGTGTGCGTCTATTTTGGGTCTGAGACCTTACCACCTGCCATTAACTTAGCGATAAGGTCTCACGCAGTAACTGTGCGGTAATCGTCTAAGCGCGTAGAATGACAATTACCACCCAGTTTCTGCTGCACGTCAGAAAAAGAAAATAATTTTTTTTTCCACTGTGCATAGCGGATGTGCGTCAAAAATGAAATTAACCCAAGGGCCATGCGGTAGCCGGGCGGTAACTCAAAATTGAAGTGCATTGGGCACACGTAGGTGCCTACACGGTTTAAGGGCCCCTCAGTTAGCAAGCCAATCGGTGCTGATAATTACCAATTAACAAGCAATTATTGACACTAATTGGCATTTATTAGAATTTACGCGCACAACTGTCTAAACATATTCTGATGCACGTAAATTCTAAGTCACATAGTTGAAAAGGGAGCATGGCCATGGGCGTGGAATGAGCTGGTCATGGGAGTTTCTAAAATCTGTGTGCGAGGTTATAGAATACACCCAGTCCGTGCCTAATTTAGACATCAGCAGGCACTCAGGGTATTCTATAAACCATGAAGAAATTTAGGTGTATTCTATAAAGTACACCTAAATTTAGGCATACTTTATTTAATATGCCTAGGTGTATCTTTTTTCAGTGCCAATTTTTTATGCACCACATCCTATATAATAATTCTCACCTCCAATGTTCTATTGGTCTTGCTGCCTGTGTTCATGACTTCTTCGGAGTTGGTATGCTAGGATCCGTAACACAGGCTGACGTCACCACAAAAAAGGCGCCCATTGGTCACGGTGATGATGGACGAGCAAGGGAAGAAGATGAGCACCATCACGGTGCGATGAATGAGCAAGAGATGAAGATGAGTGCCATCAGCAGCAGCGAGTAGGGAGAAGTAGACACGGTTCACGACGCAGCCGGGGATGGCGATGGGAAAGAGCAGGGCGGGCGGCAGCATCCAGGCCACGGCGATCAGAAGTCGCACCCGCCGCTGGATCATCAGGCACCCGTAGCGCAGCGGGAAGAACACTCGGAGGGAGGGAGGGGACGACCCTTAAACTCAGAGGGAAGGACCCTGAAACTCGGAGGGAGGGGATGACCCTGGAACATGGAGGGAGGGAGGGGGGCCGACCCTGGAACTGGGAGGGAGGGGGACTCTGGAACTGGGAGGCAGGGAGGGGACGACCCTGGGACTGGGGGGGGGGGGCCCTGGCACACACTCTCATTCTCACACACACACTCTCTCTCTCACAGACACACTCGCACCCAGTCTCACTCTCTCTCTGTCAAACACACACACTCGCACATTCACTCTCTCTCTCTCTCTCTCTCTCTCTCTCTCTCTCTCACAGAGTCACTCTCACACACACTCAAACATAAACACTCCGAGGAAAACCTTGCTAGCGCCCGTTTTATTTGTGTCACAAACGGGCCTTTTTTACTAGTATAGAATATAGTCCTATTGTGAGTGAAATTTAAAGTGCTGACTCTTGTTTTTAAAGTGATTTGTTTGACTTTGCCCTTAAAGGGGGCAATTATATAACTGGATGCCTCCATATAGGTACCCTGAGGGCATGCAGTAATCTGATCCTACCATTGTCTCTAATTATAGACCAATTTCCTCTTTGCTATTTATTGCAAAAATTATAGAGAAGGTTGTCCATATGCAATTGGTTGAATTTATAGATCTTCATCAAATTTTAGATAGACATCAATATGGATTTCACACTAAATACGATACTTTTACATTCTATGTTTGACAGAGTTAGAACTGGTTTTGACAAAGGCAAATCTTTTTTGTTGACGTATCAACAGCATTTGATTAAGTAAATCATTATATTCTGATAAAGCGATTGGAAGCTATAGGTGTAGATGAAATTGTTTTGTGTTTCAAATGGACAAGATCAGTCATCTTTATTGGAATTGAAGTGTGGTATTCCACAAGGCTCTGCCTGTCAGCAACTTTATTTAACATCTTTGTTGGACCACCGTGTCTACTATTAGGAGGCTTAGGAGTTGAGTACTGAATTTATGCTGATGATATTCAGTTCTTCCTTAAAACAAGTGAGTCTCATGAAGAAACTTTAAAGTATCTTGGTTTGTATTTAAACATGGTGAATCAATGGATGAAAGCCTACAGACTAAAATTAAATATAGCAAAGACACAAATAATGTTACTGATTAGCTCATCAATCAGAAATTTTCCAAAGTCCTTTGAGGTTAATCAGATAAAGGCATTGTTAATAAATAAAATGTGCTCATTGGGAGTGATTTTAGATCCTGATCGGAACATGCGTGAACACATAAAGAGAATGATTCAAACTATGTATTCCAGACTTGTAGATTGAAAGAGTACTTATCTGTTCAGAATTTTCAGAAAGTTGTGCAGAGTACTGTATGCCTGTGTTTCAACTTGCTGAGAGCTGCTTCGGTAAATGTAGACATCAATTTATGTGCTCCTCTTTCAATCAGTATACTACTGTGCACTCACTGATCGACCCCTGAGGAAGGCTTTTTTAAAAGCCGAAACACGGACCATGTAGGGTCTGAATAAAGTTTGTGTTTTGGAGCATCTTATCCTGGTATTCTGTTTGATCTCTTGGAGTTGTTCCTTTTTTTCCACCCCTTTCTGTGCTGTTTTACTTTTGTGGAAATTGTGAACCCCATTTTGTTTTGCGGTTCAACTATTATAATGCCTTGTTGCTAGGTTTGTCAAAGAAGAGTCTTCAGTTAGCACAGAATTCTGTGGCTGGGGTTTTGCCCGGGATAAACAGATTTGAGCATATTACTCCTGTATTGATGAAGCTGCTGGTTGCCCATTGAATTTAGAATTCAGTATAAAATCGTACTGTTGGTTTTTAAAGTGCTGACTAATGAAATTTCTCTGATAATTGCTGCATCTTTACATATTCATCAACCATGTGGTTGTTGCAATCATCTGTTACTCTTCTGTATGAAATAGTGCCTTTTGATGTGGTTTGACTTGAAGATTTAAGATCAACAATTTTTTTTATAGTTCCAAGGCATGGAACTAGTAGGCATACCAAGTATGTTCTATACAATCTATAGCACAGTTTAAGTTGACATTAAAGACACTATTGTTTCTGCAAGTTTTCAGTCAGGTAAACTAAAAATGATGTTTAAGAGCAGCTCTGGTTATTTTGGATCAACAATTTGTGTGATGTTCTTTTAGGATGGTCAAATTCATTTTTTGTCAAACTTTTTTCTTTTGAAATTTTATTTTGTTTAGAAAAGTATATTTGATATGTGTTTATTGTTTTAATTGTGTGTGTAAATTATTTTGTCCACGTAGAAAAATTTTGATATGCGGGCTATATGTCTTTTACAATAATAAATAATTGCAAATATGAAGGAAGTCCCAAATCCCAAAGTCTACTTGCTTTATACTACTACTACTACTACTATTTATCATTTCTATAGCGCTACAAGGCATACGCAGCGCTGTACACCATACACAAAAGACAGTCCCTGCTCAAAGAGCTTACAATCTAGGTAAGGCAGGTAAACAGACAGAACAATTAAGGGTAAGGGAGTAAAAGGAGGCTGAAGGACAGGACAAGTGAGTTAGGAGTCAAAAGCAGTGGTAAAGAGGTGAGTTTTGAGTTTGGACTTGAAAACGGCTAAAGACGGGGCTAGACGTACAGGCTCGGGAAGTCTATTCCAGGCGTGAGGTGCAGTGAGACAAAAGGAACGGAGTCTTGAATTAGCAGTAGAGGAGAAGGGGACAGATAAGAGAGATTTATCTACAGAACAGAGTACTCGAGGGGGGATGTAGGGAGAGACAAGAGTGGAGAGGTACTGGGAGCGGCAGAGTGAATGCACTTATATGTTAATAGGAGAAGTTTGAATTGAATACGGAAATGGATGGGGAGCCAGTGAAGTGACTAAAGGAGAGGGCTAATGTGGGCATAGTGACTTTGGCGGAAGATGAGTTGTGCAGCGGAGGTTTGGACTGATTGAAGAGGAGAGAGATGGCTAAGAGGGAGGCCAGTGAAAAGTAGGTTACAATAATCAAGACTAGAGGTGATATACCTTTATTCCCCCAAATTCTATAAATGGTGCCTAAAGCTAGGCACAAAATGTAGCAAAAGGCACCAGGAGCCTTCAGAGACAGGACGCAGTTCTTTATTGGTAAAAATCAATCATCCAATGTGGACCCAATATGGGCCATGTTTCAGCGCGCAACCTGCTTCAGGGCTCAAGTATGTTCAAAGACCAAGCGTCTTCCCTAAAAGATAGGGGGATTATCTGATTGGTTAGAAAGTAGTTATTCAATGCGTCAAGATCACAAAGTCCCTTAGTTCCCTAATAAAGTGTGCCCAGTTATAGAATAGGGTCAGTTATACGTGTAACATAATAGGTTATTGGCACTAAATTGACACTTAATTGGAGAAAAGTACCAGTTAAAAAACTAATAACACAATTCCAAACTGTTCAACATTGATTCAACAATAAATGTCCAATACTCCCCCTTTTAACCCCCCTACGAATTACTCAAGAAAGCCTGCAAACAGAAAAATAGAAATCTAGAAACATAGTAACATATAGTAACATAGTAGATGACGGCAGAAAAAGACCTGCACGGTCCATCCAGTCTGCCCAACAAAATCTAAAAACATGACGGCATATAAGGGCAGTCTGGATGGGCCATTTGGCCTTTATCTGCCCAATACACCCCCAGGGCAAGCAAAGGCTTCCCCATCTCCATCTCAATAACAGACTATAGACTTTTCCTCCAGGAACATCTCCAAACCTTTTTTAAACCCAGATATACTAACCACTGTTACCACATTCTCCAGAAGCAAGTTCCAGAGCTTAACTATTCTTTGAATATTTGTTTTTAAAGTATTTCCATGCAATTTCATTGAGTGTCCCCTGGTCTTTGTACATTTTGAGAGAGAGAAAAATTGATTCACTTTTACCCGTTCTACACCATTCAAGAATTTGTAGATCTCAATCATATACCCCCTCTGCCATCTCTTTCCCAAGCTGAAAAGCCCTAACCTCTTTAGTCTTTCCTCGTATAGAATGAGTTCTATCCCCTTTATCATTTTGATTGCATTTCTTTGAACTTTTTCTGATCCTGCTATATCTTTTTTTGAGGTATGGCGACCAGAATTGAACACACTGCTCAAGGTCAGGCTGCAATATGGAGCAATACAGAGGCATTATAATATTTTCGGTCTTATTTTGCATCCCTTTTCTAATAATTCCTAGTATCCTGTTTGCTTTACTGACAGCATATTGTCTACAATGTCACCTGGATCTTTTTTCTTGAGTGCTGACACCCATAGGAGTCAACTTTTCAAAATGATTGGGGGTGCTGAAATTTTTTTTTTTACAGGTGGTGCATTCCCCCCTCCCTCTCCTCTCCCCTCTCCTCCTCCCTCAGAGTTCCAGGCCCCTCTTCCTTCCGAGTTCCAGGCCCCCTCCCTCAGAGTTCCAATCCCTCCCTCCCTCCCTCTCTCCCAGTTCCAGGCCCCCCGCTCCCTCCCAGTTCTAGTCCCTCCCAGTTCCAGGCCCCCCTCCATGCCTCCCTCCCCTCCCTGTTCCAGACCTCTCTCCCTCCCTCCGAGTTCCAGGGCTGGTCCCCCTCCCCCTCCCTCCCTCCCTCTGAGTTCCAGGGTCCCTCCGAGTTCCAGGCCCCCTCCCTCCAAATTTTAAGTCATCTTACCTCGTCGGGGTTACGGCGGCAGCAGCAGTGAAAAGCGTGCAGGCTCAGCGCTTCAACCTTCCCTTCTCTCTCTCTCAGCTCTGGTCCCGCCCTCATTTCCTGTTTCCGCAAGGGAGGGACCATAGCTGAGAGAATGGAAGGCTGAAGCGCCGAGCCTGCACGCCTTTCACTGCTGCTGCCGCTGTAACCCCGACGAGGTAAGATGACTTTTAAAATTTGGAGGGAGGGGGCCCGGAACTCGAAGGGAGGGACTTTTAAAATTTTGGGCTGGCGAAGGGAACTTTCGATGGGTGAAATATTGGGGGTGCTCGAGCACCCACAGCACCCATTTAGTCAGCGCCTATGCTGACACCTAAGGTGGATCCTAGCATCAGGTAACTACAATTCAGATTGTTCTTCCCGATATTTATCACTTTGCATTTGTACACATTAAATTTCATCTGTCATTTGGATGCTCAGTCTTTCAGTTTCTTAAGGTCTTCCTGCAATTTTTCATAATACGCATGTGTTTTGACAACTTAGAATAGTTTTGTGTCTTCTGCAAATTTAATCACCTCGCTCGTTGTTCCATTTTCTAGATCATTTATATATATGCACCAGTCCCAGTACAGTTTCCTGTAGCACTCCACTATTCACCCGCCTCCATTGAGAAAAACAGCCATTTAAACCTCTACTGTCTGTTTTCTGTCCAATAACCAATTCCTAATCCACAGAAGAACATTGCCTCCTATCCCATGACTTTTTAATTTTCTAATCTACCACCCACCAGGTAGTCAGACAGATTCTTTCTTCCAGATCTCTGAATTCCTATGTTACTTTCTCAGCCCATAAACGTCTCATGCTAAGGGACAACTTTCATGCAATCAAAAAATTTAAGGCCAGAAGCTTACATTTAAACTGTGTATCACAGGTTTTGAAAATTGCACTTAGTATAGGGTGGAGGAGTAGCCTAATAATGCAGCAGACTAAGCACCGGGGAACTGGGTTTGATTCCTACTGTAGCTCTTTCTGACTATAGGTAAGTCATCTAACCTTCTATTGTCCTGGACAAAGTAAGTACCTGTGTAAAATATGCAAACTGCTTTGATTGTAATTATCCTTCCCCCCCCCCCCCCCCCCCCCCCCATTTATAAATATCAAGACCACTAAGCATTTACTTTCCTGGTAAAACTTCTGCTAACAAGGTTTTGGCACTCTTCCTAAAGAGTAACTGCATTATGGAGAAAATTCTATTAACTTAGGACAAATGACAAGAAAGACTGTTCTGTTGTCTGCACAAGGTGGGCTTCAGCTACTGCAGACATCTGCAACAAATACTTCTATTATGATCTCTTGATCCAGCAGGGGATTATCCAGTGGCGTTCCTAGGGGGGAGGCGGTGGGTGTGGTGCCACAAGCGCCTGTCTGACCCGTCGTTCATTCCATGCTCCCTTTGCCCTGGAACAGGTTACTTCCCGTTCCGGGGCAGAGCGGGAGCATGGAACGAACGAAGGACAGGCGCGCACGGCACACCCCCAGCGGCGTGCACCCGGGAGGGGGTTCTTTCGCGGGGGGGGGGGGGGGGGGGTGTCCTTTCGCCGGGGGGGTGTCGCGCTGCATCCGTGGGGGACGCTGCACTCGGGAGGTGGGGCGCATCGGCGATCCGCCCCGGGTGTCAGCCCCCCTAGGAACGCCACTGGGATTATCAACTAGGCATCTACCCCAGCAGCCCAGCGGTACTTCCCACCCCCCTCAGTGAGCCGTCATATCCAGCGCTACAAAAATATATTTTTGTAGCGATGTGGTGTACCCAGTGGCAATCGGGCATTGTCACGTGTTGCCCAGTTACCACTGAGTTAGAGCGGGAGCCCTTACCGCCACCTTAATGTGTGGAAGTAAGCCCCCCCCCCCCCAAATAGCTGTGTGATAAGTGCTTTACTTGCTACATGATCATTTTCTGCAGAAAAGTAAGACTACCCTTTTACCAGCTGCAGTAGAAGGGGGCTTCGGCACACATAAAATCCATGTGCCAACACCAACACAGGCCCCCTTTTGCCGCAGCTTGGTATAAGGGGCCCCAAGACTCTTATTCTCCAGAGTGGTTGTTTCTCTAACCTGATTTTCCAGTCTTCCAACATCTCACTCCATATACCTTAGGTTTAGGAATAGGGGCATAGCTACTATTGAGTGAGACCGACAAAATGTCCAGGGAAGCCCAAAGGTAGGGGCCACCTGCTGTTGCTCTCTCCCCAGGTCCCGGCATCTGACCCTCCTGCAGGTCTCAGCATTTCTCCCCTTTTATCTCCCCCCACAAGTCTGATATCCCCCTGCTACCCTCAAAACCCATGGTGGGCAGCCAGCAGAGGCAGTGAGGTAGACAAGACAGTCTCCAGCCAGCACCACTAAGACCTTTCAATTGCTGTATCCTGCCTCTCTGATCTCACTTCCTGTGGGCAGGACACAACAAAGGAAAGACCTTGATGGTCTGTCTACCTTGCCACTGCTGCTGATGTCTGCCATGTGTTTCAAGTGCCATCGGACGAGGAGAGAGGTGGGTTAGTGAGATGCCAGGACCTGTAGGGGGAGAGGTGATATCAGACATGCGGTGGAGAGGAGAAGAAATGCTGGGACCTACTGTGAGGGGGAAGTAGAAGGAGATGGATGCCAGGATCTGGGGGGCAGAGAGAGGGAGGGGTTAGAGAGATGCCAGACCATAGGGGAGTGGGGGCAGAGGAAGAGAGGGATACCAAGACCTGCATGGGGGTGGAGAGAGAATGGGGATAGATACCAGTTCCTTCGTGGGGGTACCCACTCCAGTACCCCCAAGTAAATACCTCCCAGTTCTTTTAATTATTTACTGTCTGATCTACTAATATAACAAACAAAAAAAAACTCTACTCACCATGAGACATTTTCGTAGTAATTTTACAAAGCTGTTTCTGCATATAAAGCCTGTTTTAAAATTCAGAAAAGAGCTTTCATAAAATGAAATGATAGATACCAGTTCCTTCGTGGGGGTACCCACTCCAGCTTGTCTGACATTGCTGCCTGGATGTCTCAACGCCACCTGAAATTAAATATGACCAAAACCGAGCTTCTCATTTTTCCCCCCAAACCCACCTCCCCACTCCCCCCGTTTTCTATTTCTGTTGATGGCTCTCTCATTCTCCCTGTCTCCTCAGCTCGAAACCTTGGGGTCATCTTTGACTCTTCTCTCTCCTTCTCTGCTCATATCCAGCAGACCGCCAAGACCTGTCGTTTCTTTCTTTACAACATCCGTAAAATCCGCCCCTTTCTTTCCGAGCACTCTACCAAAACCCTCATCCACACCCTTGTCACCTCTCGTTTAGACTACTGCAATCTGCTTCTTGCTGGCCTCCCACTTAGTCACCTCTCCCCTCTCCAGTCGGTTCAAAACTCTGCTGCCCGTCTCATCTTCCGCCAGGGTCGCTTTACTCATACTACCCCTCTCCTCAAGACCCTTCACTGGCTCCCTATCCGTTTTCGCATCCTGTTCAAACTTCTTCTACTAACCTATAAATGTATTCACTCTGCTGCTCCTCAGTATCTCTCCACACTCGTCCTTCCCTACACCCCTTCCCGTGCACTCCGCTCCATGGATAAATCCTTCTTATCTGTTCCCTTCTCCACTACTGCCAACTCCAGACTTCGCGCCTTCTGTCTCGCTGCACCCTACGCCTGGAATAAACTTCCTGAGCCCCTACGTCTTGCCCCATCCTTGGCCACCTTTAAATCTAGACTGAAAGCCCACCTCTTTAACATTGCTTTTGACTCGTAACCACTTGTAACCACTCGCCTCCACCTAACCTCCTCTCTTCCTTCCCGTTCACATTAATTGATTTGATTTGCTTACTTTATTTATTTTGTGTCTATTAGATTGTAAGCTCTTTGAGCAGGGACTGTCTTTCTTCTATGTTTGTGCAGCGCTGCTTATGCCTTGTAGCGCTATAGAAATGCTAAATAGTAGTAGTAGTAGTAGTAGTAGTGAATACAAACATACAAATTATGCAGTGGCGTGTGCCTATATTTATGCAATCTGCATGCAGGCATTCCTGGGAGAATAGTTTAGAGAGAGCAGAAGTGGAGCTGCAGTATATCTGATATTTTACAAAAAATGCATGCATCTGTGTAAAATACACACACAAATTTATACCATCTTTGAAAAAGGTTCTGGGAGCAATGATAAAACATAGTGTAAATCAAAAGAGCAGAAACTCCAGTACAGTAAAGGACAAGTTTATTTAAAATACCCAGTACATCCGTGTTTCATCCACAAGCTGTATCAGGGGTAGAATACACTAAAAATATACGTTCACTTTTCACAACTGTATGCACTATCCCCAAATTCTATAAATGGTGCCTAAAGTTAGGTGCACAAATGCAAGTCCAGGGTTAGTGGGAGCAGAGGGATACCAGAACCTGCATGGGGTGAGGAGATAGGGGGGTAGATACCAGTACCTACATGGGGGCACCAACTCCAGTACCCCCAAGCAAATACCTTCCTAGTTCCTTGGATTATTTAATGTCTGATCTACTATGACAGCTTCAGGTATGGACTTTCTTAGCAGAGCAGGAAGCAGGTCTGAGGAGTAGCCTTGTGGTTAGTGTAGTGGACTGTTATCAATAGAAATCAAACAAAATAAAACATGGAAAAGAAAATAAGTTGATACCTTTTTTATTGGTCATAACGTAATACATTTCTTGATTAGCTTTCGAAGGTTGCCCTTCTTCAAGAAATGTATTACGTTATGTCCAATAAAAAAGGTATCATCTTATTTTCTTTTCCATGTTTTATTTTGTTTGATTTCTATTGATAACCTTTAAGAGTGGACTAACACGGCTACCACACCTCTCTACTTAAGGTGTAGTGGACTGTAAACTAAGGGACTCAGGCTCAAATCTCACTTCAACTCTTTTTTTTTATTATTCTTATTTTGATCTGTCCAGAATCAGAAAAATACCTATTGTACCTAAATTTATAAGACAACTGCAGGCCTGAAGGTTATTGATGTGGTGTACATTCAGATACAGTAAGTATTTTTCTGTTCCTGGAGGGCTCACAATTACAAAACCAGAGAGTTAAAGTTGGATTTAATCTGGGTCCTTTGGTTTAAAGTCTTATGCACTAGCCACTAGGCTGACCCTCTGCTCTCCACGGGTGTCTCTGTGGCCATTTTCTCAGAAAGCTGCTATACTGATGTACATGTCCCATTCGTAATTTGGACATTTCAGTTTGTAAAATTCATGTTCATGCTGGAATTTTTTTTCTAGCGTATGGACAATCCACCTCACTTATTTTCAAACAGGCTGTATCCTATTTGAAAATACATGTAAGATGGACGTCCATTTGGGACAGTTTGACTCGGATGTCCCTATTCTGGCTTGAATGTCCTTTCAAAAATGCCCCAAATCACGTCTTTTTTTTATAATGGGATCCCAGAACCTGCCCTGACAGCATACAAATGACAATCAAGAAATTTATACCTGCTCCAAAGGTGGTGTAAATGGTGCAAGTTATGGAATACTGTCAGTTATGCATTTAACTTAATATGCCAATTAGTTGCTAATTGGCAATAACTGCCAATTATTGTCAATAATTGGTGTTTATTGTTGCTGATTGACACTAATTAGCAGTTACACGCATAACTTGAGAAAAATCCACAATTCCAGGAATAACATACATAGACTGTACGTTTGGGAAGCTTGCCAGGTGCCCTTGGCCTGGATTGGCCGCTGTCATGGACAGGATGCTGGGCTCGATGGACCCTTGGTCTTTTTCCAGTGTGGCATTACTTAGGTACTTATGTAACTGCTCATACTCAGGATTCTGCAAATTGCGCACACTAAATCCATAGTGCGCTGCTACAATGGGTTGTAGACTTGGGAGGGGCAAATGTGAGTGAGGGTCATGACCAGCATTTGCATATGTGGGTTATAGAATATTAGCATTTATCCACCTAACTGCCTACATTTAGGCGTGAGTATTTACATCAGCCATTGAGCTAACATGACTGTTGCTCCTAAAGTTAGGTATGTAAATGTAGACTTTCGCTAGTACTCTATAACAGTAAGTATACGCACAATTGCCAATATAGAATTCATGCTTAGCACCAGTGCATTTCTTCTAGCAAAAAAGGTGCCGGTACTCAAATGCCAGGCCACCCTTCAGGGGTGGGGTGATCACTGAGGGACCCACCTCACAATAGCCCGACCCCCTGCAACCAATCACAGAATCTATGACAAGGCAGAATTGGTGTGTAGAGCCTGAGCTCTTTCATTAAAACTTGGGAACCATGGGTCAATTTTAGCAGACAATGGAAAAGGTGCCGGTACTCGGTACCCCATCAAAAAAAGTCCTGCTTACCACACATCATCCCAGAGTTGAGGCGAGATATGATAGAGGTCTATAAAATAATGAGTGGAGTGGAACGGGTAGACATGAATCGTTTGTTTACTTTATCCAAAAATACTAGGACTAGGGGGCATGCAATGAAGCTACAAAGTAGTACATTTAATACGAATCAGAGAAAATGTTTCTTCACTCAATGTGTAATTAAACTCTGGAATTCGTTGGCAGAGAATGTGGTAAAGGTGGCTAACTTAACAGGGTTTAAAAAAAGGTCTGGACAGCTTCCTAAAGGAAAGGTCCTTAGACCATTATTAAATTGACTTGGGATAAATCCACTGTTATTTCTGGGATAAGCAGCATAAAATATATTGAACTTTTTTGGGATCTTTCCAGGTATTTGTGACCTGGATTGGCCACTGTTGGAAACAGGATGCTGGGCTTGATGGACCTTTGATCTGTCCCAGTGTGGCAATACTTATGTACGTATGTATTTAGGTGATCTATAGAAAATTGCTCCCTTTGGGGTCTTCTTTCTAAGCTGCGGTAAAGGGGGGCCTGCACTAGCATCAGTGTGTGTTTTTGACATGCGCTGAGGCCCCCTTTAACCACAGTGAGTAAAGGGCTGTGTCTTTTTATTTGTAACAAAGTGGCTATGTGGTAAGTGAACCACTTACGGTGTGGCCATTTCAGGGGGGAGCACTTACCTCCACCCACTGAGATGGCGGTAAGGGCTCCGGAGGTAACCGGGCAGTGAGTGGCACTGCCCAATTATCGCCGGGTAAACACCGGCACTACTAAAATAGAAAATATTTTTGTAGCTCTTGAAATGGTGTGCACTGGGGGTGGGAACTATCACCGGGCTGCTGTGGTAGTCTGGTGTACTACCTGTTTGGCACATGGTAAGCCTGCGGTGGGCTTACTGCCACTTAGTAAAAGGGCCCCTTTTTATACCTGTTTTTTTTTTTCAATGTGTAACACCTTATAAAATTACCTCCAACCAGGCAAATCTGTCACTTTTGTGAATGTCTGCTGAATATCGTTTTTGACTTTTTTCAGTTCTGTTTCCATCCCATTCCTTCTCTTTGTATTGAAACTACTTTTTTGCCTTTTTAAAAATTTGTTTCTCTTCTAATTTATATTTCATTCTGATGAGCAGAACAGCATCCACCTCCAGCATAATAATTCTTCATTAGTGATGAGTGCTTCTTTGTTTTGCTCTCCGTCTAGGGTAGCTCAAGTGGCAAATTATAGAAAATATGTCTCACTCTTTACTTGTTATTCTATGAGATTTTAGTAAATACAATTGTGCATGTATTGGGTCAAAGTTAAGTGCTTTTTTAGAAGATAAATGTAACTGTTATCTATATTGAATCTACTCTCTGGAAAGCTTTTTATAAAAATCCTTCCCAGTGAATCCAAAACGCTCTTTAAAATAGAGAAGACATTATCATTATATTTGTCTTCCTCAATTACTTATTAAATTAACTGTGATGTAATATCCTGATTGAAAAATTTCTGTATGAAAGATTTTCTCCTTAAAGTTTTCATTAAGTTCAAGCATTAGAGAATGTTGGTTGGTTGTTAGAAGACCTCAACAAACTTTCTTTGTGGGGTATAGTTAATAAATTGAGCTGGGGAACTGGGTTTGATTCCCACTGCAGCTCCTTGTGACTCTGGGCAAGTCACTTAACCCTCCATTACTGCAGGTACAAAATAAGTACCTTTATATGATATTTAAACCACTTTGAATGTAGTTTCAAAAACCACAGAAAGGCGGTATATTGTTCCATTCCCTTTCCCTTACTGTTAAGATGCACTATTTTAGCACATGTCCCATTTTATGCAATGAGACCTAGTTACGAATAACAGAAATTAACAATAAAATAACACCTGTGACAGAGTGTATGTCCCGTCATGGGGAGGTTTGGGTGGAGAGCCCCAGGGGGGATACAACTGGACTCAGTCTATAAGCCTGCTGGATCTCCCTTAACGCTCTCTAGCCATACCTCCCTGTCACAGGACATACGCTCCATCACAACCTCTTAATGGTAATCCACATTGATAACTTTCCCCCAGAATCCTAGACCCAACTGAAACAATCAGAAGCTAGCAACTGAGACTACTTCTGCTCCTCCCTTCCATTTTAAGTTTGAGGGGGAAGTGTCCAAGATCTGCAGCAGCTCTTTTAGAAACTTGATTCACTAACGATATTTTGGAATTGTAAAGGGGAGTTGGTGGGAATTGTTGGTCATGAGTCACCACAATATGTGGGCAGTGTAGGCTGCACTGCATGAGGCATACTAGGAAGAGAAGAGGGCCTACAGGCCACATCTGTTTCACAGGATATATAAGCCAAGGACACAGTTCCTTGCCCTCACTGAGAAGCAATCTGCTTCTCTGGCAACAGTTGGAAACCCTCTTCCTCTCCACCATTCACAGGCAGCAACATATGCCAGTGCATCTCAAAGTCACCTCTGCACTAGCTTTTCTGTCAACTGGCAATTTTAGCCTGTCCTAGCAGCAACTTCATGTCTCAGCCACTCAGTCATCTCCCAGTACATCGCACATTTCGTCATGGCCATTCTCACACACACTGCAAACTATATTGCATTCCCTCAGACCCAGCACAGAGACAACACATAATAACTCAATTCTATAAGGTTGCCCACTTCACCTCTGTCCTCAGTGCCATTGACTGCAGGCCCCCAAAATGGAGAGAGCCTGCAATGGAAACACCTTCCTTTCCCTCAGTATGCAAGTAGGGTGCAACGTGCAAGCAGAGATCACTGATGCCTTCCCATGCTTCCCTGGAACCTGTCATGACTCATATATCATGGCACATTCGGATCGTTTTCAGAATGGAGTGACCACTGACTCTGGCTCATAGGTAAGAAGCACCAACAAGATAAAGGGGATGGAACTCCTCTCATATGAGGAAAGGCTTAAGAGATTAGGGATCTTCAACTCTGAAAAGAGGCAGCTGAGGGGGGGATATGATTGATGTCTACAAAATCCTGAGTTGAGCAGAATGGGTAAAAGTGAATCCATTTTTCACTCTTTCAGAAAGTGCAAAGACCAGGAGGAGACACTCAAAGAAATTAATGGAAATACTTTTAAAATAAATAGGAGGAAATATTTCTCCACTCAAAGAATAGTTAAGTTCTAGAACTAGTTGATAGAGAATGTGGTAACAGCGGTTAGCCTATCTGAGTTTAAAAGAGGTTTGGACAAGTTCCTGGAAGAAAAGTCTATAGTCTGTTACTGAGTTGGACATAGGGGAAGTCATTGCTTGCCCTGGAATTGGTAGCATGGAATGTTGTTATTAATTGGGTTTCCAATTAATCCAGGTACTTGTGACCTGGATTGGCCACTGTTGGAAGCAGGATCCTGGACTAGATGAACTATTGGTTTGACCCAGTATGGCTATTCTTATGTTGTTATGTAGAATGAAAAATGACAAATTACACCAATATATCAGAAAAATGTTAAGGTGAGCATGTTGATAATGTACATGTGCTTGTTTCCAAAGTGGCTGACAGCTGAGAACTGGTAAAGACCCAAACCACGCATGTGTGTTAATTTACAATCTGCATACAAACATTCCAATAAGTGTCAAGATATTTTAGGGTGATGGGGGGTTTTGGATGTATATGTTTTTACTGATATGCAAATAATTACTACTTTTTATGATGGGGGCACACCTTGTTTTTAATTGTAGATGGAGAGGAGTGAAGGGGGATTCCTATGTTTCCAGGATAAATAGAAGAGACTAGATTGTAAGCTCTTTGAGCAGGGACTGTCTCTCTTTGTTAAATTGTACAGCGCTGCGTAACCCTAGTAGCGCTCTAGAAATGTTAAGTAGTAGTAGTATACAACTTCTGGGTCCATAAAATGGAACTTGTTTTAGTCAGTGATGACCACAAATATGGAACATTCTTGTATAACAAAATAAATGAAAACATGTTTAACTTTGTGCAGCATATACATATTACAATAATGTTAAAAACATTTAGATGTTTATTGAGAGGACCCTGTACTATGTAACTAACAGACTGGCTATAGGCTTGGGGGAGGGGGGACAAGTGGAGGAACAGCCTAGTGGTTAGTGCAGTGGACCTTGATCCTGGGGAACTGGGCTCAATTTCCACTGCAGCTCCCTGTGAATCTGGGCAAGTCACTTAACCCTCCATTGCCCCAGGTACAAACAAGTACCTGTATATACCATGTAAACCACCTTGAATGCAGTTGCAAAAATCACATAAATATAGTATATCAAGTCCCATTTCCATTCCCTTTACAAAATGCCATCCAGTTTTATAGGTGCCATTAGGGCTGTAGGTGGGACAGTTCAGATGGGGGGGGGGGGGGGGCAGAAATAACGTGTCTCCAGCTGCATCAATACTTCTGTGACTGCATGTATCTCTGCCCTCATCCCCTCCATGGTGTTGACCATGAGGCCCATGATATAGTGGATGAACACAAAGGTCGGCAGCAGGTCCTATCTGAGGGAAGTGGAACTGCTGCTGAATTTCACTCAGCTACCCTTAGCAGCCTCTCTCCCCTGCCCTCCCCTCTCCCATGTCCAGCGATTCTTCTTCCCCCAGCCCATCCTCCTCCCAGCCAGTCCTCCTTCTCCACTGCCTGCCAGTGAAGTGATAGAAAGGCTGCCAACATCGGACTCAGCAGCGCGAATGGTGCAGGCAGCGATTGAGAGAGGCTGGCAGCGTCGGAGCTTCCCTCTGTGAGTGCCGCCTATGCGGAAACAGGAAGTTGAAACAACGTAGGTGGGACTCGCAGAAGGAAGCTCCGACGCTGCCATCCTCTCTCAATCGCTGCCTGCACCATTCGCGCTGCCGAGTCCGACGTAGTAGTAAGTAGGGGAGTGAGAGGAAGGATGCAGGACTTGCCGGGGGGGGGGGGGGGGGGGGGAGGTGCAGGTACGCCGTACCGGTGTGTACCGGCACAAAAAATGCACTGATATTATGAAGCCAAGAAAATATTTGCTTCGATCCTAAATGTAGCCTATACCCCTTTTCCAACACACATGTATAAATTATAGGGAGAAAAGCAGGTTAAGATTTTAGCATCTGTTCAGAAAATGATTTGGGGTTAAATAAAGGATAAGAATGCATTCTCCTGAGTTCTGAAGTGTTGCTCTTAAATGAATGGCAGATATTTGAATCTATAACTTTAATTTCTCAGTGTAAGAAACAGCTTAGCTTTCTACATGTGACCTTTTCCATCCAATCACTTTCCTGGCTAGGACTTGCATGAGTTGACTTCAGTGACATCACTGTTTCCTATAGTAACACGCACAATCCTATGGGTCTGCCTCAGTTACCTGTCACAGATGCTTTTCTCTTTTTGGTCCTTACCTCTCCCTGTTTGTTTTCTAAGTACGCCTGATTCCCTGTGCACGACTGGCATGGAGGAGGGGGGCAAATGGCATGGAGGAGGGGGGCAAACAGGGCAGCTGCTCTACTACTACTACTACTACTTAACATTTCTAGAGTGCTGCTCTGGGCCCCACAACTCCAGAGGGCTCCATGGTCCAGCATTTCTTCCCATTCTCCCTACCCTAGTAAGACATCTCACTCCTTGCTCTTCACCTTCCTAGTCTACCTTAATATGGAGTTTTCCCCTCATGGGCAGACTGGTATGGCAGCAACTCTGACACACTGTCCCCTACCTCCCCAATACTTTCCTTCTGCCACATTCTGCCCCATCTGATGTAACCTCCTGTTTCTGCCTAGGCAGAATGCAGCAGAAAGAAAGCACCGGGGAAGTCAGAGGCAGCATATCAGAATTGCTGCCACACCGGTGAGTTCCTGAGAAGCGAAATCCATTGTAAGGTAGACCGGGAATACTGTTGCTGGCTGCAGAGCTTGGAGAGTTTTGTTTGCTGGGCCAGAGGAGGTGGAGTAGGAGGAGGTGATCTTCACCTAGTGGGGCTTGGGCATCCCCACCAAATACAGCAAGGGAGATAGCTAATTTGGAGGGGCCTGAGCCCAAAGTGTGAGTGTGTGTGTAGGAGGGATGCTGTCCCCCTCCCCCATGGTTACACCATTGTTTGTGTTCCGTACAAAATGAAGCACATTTCTGTTTTTATTAATCCAGTGTTGCAGTACTTGCCGAGTTTAAGTTCTTGGGGTTCCCAGTTCAGTTTTGGTCTTCATATTTCTATTTCTAATTTGTGACTCTGTTCTGTATTTTTATTGATGAAGGTCTGTCTATGGTGTGTATCTGTGTCTGAAGAATTCATTTAAAGTTGTTTTATGTGTGGTGATAACGGTGGGTGGGGAGGAGAGGGGATTCGGGGCCCCTCCTTAAATTCGGCCCTGGGCACCAGCATGTCTAACACCGTCCCAGACCCTGTCCTTCATATGCTGTGAGGTGAAAAAATGTACCATTTTACTTCAGGCCTGTAAGCAAGTTTGCTTCTTCCTCTTTTCTTCCCCCAGACATAACACTGCTTTTTGCCCCATAGACATTCCTTCAGGCATACAGAATTACATACATTTATCAATGTTTCAGCAGTTAAGTTCATAGCTCCCCTGGTCTGAGGGTTGAGCTGAATCAGTTCAGAAAAAATACTCTGAGTTTGACAGTATCTTTGGTATGACTTCAATTCTGTTAGTAACTGATTGGTTTATTTGAATTAAAGAACAATTGGAACTAAGGTTCAAACTTTTCTTCTGGAGAACATTGAGAAATGGTTTAGCTCTCTGTCATATTACTGTGCTGGACATGGTGTGAGGTCAGAAGAACAATAGGTAATGAATTAATTCTAAGGAAAATGAGAACAAGTGATTTTCTCTTTGCAATAACCTGAAAAAGAACAACTTGAGTGTCCAAATTATGAAATCAAGTAACCCTCTGCTAAGGACAGGGTACAGCTGAACACCATTTAAAGACTCCTAGTTATGAATGTGCTATACTATGGGTAACTGGTCTCTGAGCTGCTAAGGAATTTATGGCTATTTTTTCTATATAACAAATTGGAGGGAATCTCACTCGGAATTACTCAATAAACAACAACAAGGAGTGAGAAATAGCTCTCCCTTAACTGCACACCTTAAAAGGATAACAAGGGAAAAGACCTCAGAGGGCTGTGGTGTCTTTATGAATGTCTGATATTGTGAAAAAAACATTCAAACCACAGTGCACAACTTCATTGGTCATAAAACCCCCCATGAACAATGATTGAAGTTGTGCACTGTGGTTTGAATGTTTTTTTCACAATATCAGACATTCATAAAGACACCACAGCCCTCTGAGGTCTTTTTCCCCTGTTATCCTTTTAAGGCGTGCAGTTAACACAGAGCTATTTCTCACTCCTTGTTGTTGTTTACATAAGTACATAAGTATTGCCATACTGGGAAAGACCAAAGGTCCATCAAGCCCAACATCCTGTTTCCAACAGTGGCCAATCCAGGTCACAAATACCTGGCAAGATCCCAAAAAAGTACAAAACATTTTATACTGCTTATCCCAGAAGTAGTGCATTTTCCCCAAGTCCATTTAATAATGGTCTATGGACTTTACCTTTAGGAAGCCGGCCAAACCTTTTTTAAACACTGCTAAGCTAACCGCCTTTACCACATTCTCTGGCAATGAATTCCAGAGTTTAATTACACAATGAGTGAAAACAAATGTTCTCCGATTTATTTTAAATTTACTACATTGTAGCTTCATCGCATGACCCCCTAGTCCTAGTATTTTTGGAAAGCGTAAACATATGTTTCACATCTACCTGTTCAACTACACTCATTATTTTATAGACCTCTATCATATCTTCTCTCAGCCACCTTTTCTCCAAGCTGACGAGCCCTAGCCGCTTTAGCCTTTCCTCATAGGGAAGTCGTCCCATCCCCTTTATCATTTATCCTATCTAGGTGACATGAGAGGTCTGCCACCTTCGCACCAGGCAGATAAGTCACCAAGTGATCCTTACATCCACCAGACACCTAGCTATCTATATGCCTAATGATCGAATCACCAACTACAACAGCTGTCCTAACCCTTCCCTCCCGGGCAGCACTTGGAGACATATCCTCAGTGCGAGAGGATAGTACATCCCCTGGTGGACAGGTCCTGGCTACAGGAGTACTTCCTACTTCACCAGGGTGATGCTCTCCTTCTAGGAGACCTCCCTCCTCCAAGGTATCACAGGGGCTACCAGACTGGAGGTGGGACTTCTCTACAACATCGCTGTAGATCTCCTCTATGTACCTCTCTGTCTCCCTCAGCTCCACCAAGTCTGCTACTCTAGCCTCAAGAGAATGGACACGTTTTCTGAGAACTAGGAGCTCTTTGCATTTGGCACACACATATGACATCTCACCATTCTGGCAGGCGGAGGACAGGTCGTCCTTGCACTCGGAGGAGAGAGAGAGAGGGAGGGAGGAGGGCGCGGGGGTCTGGAACTCGGAGGAGGGGGGCATGAAACTCGGAGGGGAGGAGAGGGAGAGAGGGGGCGGGTGGTCCTGGAACTCAAAGGGGAGGGGGGCCTGGAACTCAGAGGAGAGGGAGGGAGGGAGGTAGGGGGCATGGAAGTCGGAGGGGGGCTGGAACTCGGAGGGAGGACAGGGGGGGAGAGGCGATTCTCTACTCACCTCCAACATTCTGTGGCTGGCTGGTGCTGGCTTCCCTTCCCTTTCACTGATCCACCCTCTGACGTCATCACGAGGGCGGACCAATGGGAAGTGTGTTACGAACCCAGGCATCCAGACGTAGAACGTTGGAGGTGCAAATTATTATATAGGATTATTATCTACCTATGAAAACTTTTTCCAGGTTAAGGTTAAGTACATGCCAGAACTTGAAACCTTATGAGAGGTATAAACCGTGTTCTTTATTTCTTTATTTCGATCTGGTAAAATAGGCATCACTATGTGAACATGCGGTAATTCTTTTTAATGGCTGTGCACTAATGGCTTCAGTGACATGGTCATTAATAGAAAACTGGCCATTTTTTGGCTGTGGAAAAATGGCCTTACTGTGTGTGGGAAAAAAAAAACGTCTTTTTCATAGACTAACAACAAAAAATTCAGACAATGCTGATGTTCAGCTTTGTTGTCCTTCTGCGGATAGTTTGGTTTCTTATTTTTCTGATAAAACTCAGAAATTTAGGGCTTCATTTAGTCCAAATTTAGTCTGCTAGCGCACCTTAGTAGTGAGGGCCTGCAGTGACTAGCTTCTAATTTTGAGATAAAATTGATTGTGGTCTGCTTTCCCTCTTATTACAGTTTCTAAAGCTAGATCCCTGTTGTCAAAACTTCCCAAGTCTAATTGTTTACTGGATAATTGTCCAGCTTATCTGATGTTTAATCCTCCAGAGCCAAAAATAAAAAGGCTTATTTCTTTTGAGAATGATTTTCTACAGGCAGGGTCTTTTCCTTCTACATTAGGTGGTATAATTTTAACGCTGATTCTTAAAAGTGCAAGATTAGATGTAAGCCAACCAGCCAGTTATAGGCCTGTAGCTAGCATCCCCTTACTTGCCAAGTTATTTGAAGCTTATGTAGCAGAATTATTGATTAAATTATTGATGTAAACAGTTAAATCTTGATTAAATTTCACTGTTTACGTCCTTTACAGTTTGGCTTTAGGCTTTTTCATTCAACTGAATCAGTATTGTTGGCAATTACAGTGGAGGTAAAGGCATTCGTCGCCTGTGGTAAAGCATCAATACTTCTGCAGTTTGATCTTACAGCTGCATTCAATACAGTTGATCATGTTATTATATTATATAAATTGAGTTCTTTAGGTATTACTGGCAAAGTATTACTTGGATGTGAGAGTTCTTGACACGTAGATTTTATAGGGTTTAGGGGGTCCTTTTACTAAGGTGCGCTAAAAAATGGCATACAGTAGTGTAGGCATGGGTTTTGGGTGCACGCCGATCCATTTTTCAGTGCGCCTGTAAAAAAGGCCTTTTTTATATTTTTGCCGAAAATGTACATGCAGCAAAATCAAAATTGCCACGCATCGATTTTGGGTCTGCGACCTTACCAGAAGCCATTGACCTAGTAGTAAAGTCTCACATGGTAAGTGGGCGGTAATGACCTACGCGCGTCAAATGGTACTTGGCGCATGTCGCCTCTGAAAAAAAAAATTTTCAGCCACGCATATTGGACGCACACCAAAAATGAAATTACTGCAAGAGCCACGTGGAAGCTGGGCGGTAACTCCATTTTGGCGTGCATTGGGTGCACATAGATGCTTATGCGGCTTAGGGCTCCTAAAATGGCAAATAAACAGAAACCACTTTGTGGAGTACTCCAGGGCTCTCTACTTTCTCTGTCATTGTTCAACACCCGCTGTCTTAGGGTTCTTTTACTCTGCTTCTTTAGGTGCCTCACGGCAAAAAATAGAGTACTGAGGGATGTGCTCAGGCATTCTGCGGCAACCTTGAAGTCTTTGTATGCAATCGCATACTAAAATTATTTCTAATCTTTTTTTTTAAAGGGTCATGTTAGGAGTGGGGATTCCTGTGCTAATCAGTTAGCCTGTCTACATTACCACACGATAACTGGTTAGTGCACAGATACCATGTGAACCCTTACCGCCTACAAACTGGGTGGCAATAAGTGCTCACAGAGTAATTTTTTTTAAATGACCACATGCTAATGACAACATTAGCACATGGCCATTAATGCAATAAATAGAAAAAAAATGCACTTTGTCAGCTGCAGTAAAAATGGCCTTAGCATGTGGTAAGGACCCACAGCTTAAAAAAAGGAGCCCTTAATGCCTTAATGTACAGATGACACAGCTTCTGCTCTGGAAGAAATTTATGAATATTTCCAGTGCTCACTGGTCAAAACAACTATAGCAATGACAGAAACTGTCAAATGAGTAGTGCTTCGAATATCTGATTAGTTTGGCATCTGTTGCAGTAGAGACGGTACTTCTGCCTTACCCATCACTACACACCTGATGTTTGTCCCAATTTGAGGGTTAAATGGATGCTAAAGCAGATAGTGTATGCAAATGCAATTAGTCACACTAACTGTTAGTAAATGACCCCTTTTGGGGTGAATTCTATAAACCTCGACTAAAAAATTGGCACCAAAAAACTGAAGTGCTATACTATAAGCCACACCTAAAGTTAAGAGCGGTTTATAGAATAGTGCTTAAGTGAAGGGGTCTTGCATAAATATAGGTGCATCCATTTTCATCAATGAAAACATGGTGCAAATGCTCCCACCTAAATTTGTGTTCAGGACCCCCTTATTATTTAATTGTGTTGGTAACTAGAATCCATATCCACGCTCTGCCTCGAAATGCCCATCACTCTCCTATTTCCACGCACCTTTTCTGGGACACATGTAAAATTTAGGTGTGGATCACATGTCTGAATTTATGTCTGTACAAAATAATTGATTTCAATTAGCACCAATAATTGTTAAAAAGCCAATTATTGGCACTAATTGGCTCATTATGGGGCCCTTTTACTAAGCCATGTAAGCGTCTACGCGCGTCCAATGGATGCCAAAATGGAGTTACTACCCGGCTACCACGTGGCTCTTACAGTCATTTCATTTTTGGTGCGCATCGGAAAAATAATTTAGTGGCATTTGATGCACATTGGTCATTACTGCCCAGTTACCACATGAGACTTTACTGCTAGATCAATGACTGGCAATAAGTTCTCAGACCCAAAATGGATGCGTGCCAATTTTGATTTTGCTGTACGTCCATTTTTGGCAAAAAGTTTAATAAAGCAGTTTTTGTAGGCAAGCTGAAAAATGGATCTGCGTGAGCCCAAATCACTCGTCTACACTACCGCAGGCCATTTTTCAATGCATCTTAGTAAAAGGAACCCTATTTTATTAAATTGTGAGCGCAAATTGGGAATGCACTCAAATTTACCTCTCAATTATGGGCAACTTTTATAGAATTGGGTCAGTGGCATTCCTAAGGTGGCTGACACCTGGGGCGGATCGCCAATGCGCTCCCCCCCCCCCCCCCAGTGAAACGACACCTCCCCCGGGCGAAGCAACACCCCCCCTCCCGGGTGCATTTTTACCTGCTGGGGGGGGTGCCACGCGCCTGTCGGCATCGCTCGTTCCATGCTCCCTCTGCCCCGGAACAGGAAGTACCCTGTTCCGGGGCAGAGGGAGCACGGAACGAGCAGCGCCGACAGGCGCGTGGCACCCCCCCCCCAACGGCGTGCACCCGGGGCGGACCGCACCCACCCCCCCCCCAGGAACGCCACTGAATTGGGTGGTTTATGTGTATGGGGAAAATGCTTGGTACATAGACTCCAGTGAATGAAGGAAAGGAACATATCAAGGACATGATCCAATAAGTAGCATCCTACAGGATTAGGAAGCAAGTTTCATTATTCAACCCGCTGAAAGTGGATTTTAGTTTCAGCTCAATACTTTGTTATTATTTGTTAAAGACTCAGAAAACAATCTCTTCAGAGGACAAAATCTGTTAACATGACTGCATGCAAAATGTTTTGAACTTTTTGAGGAATTGCCAAACATTTCTCTATTACAAGGAACCTACTTATTTAGTTTGTGAAAAATAACATTTGATTATCCTGGCAGGGGAGAACATAATTTGTTTCTTAGTTTTCCAGTATAGTCAAGCCTGCCAAAATTAGTATATGTAAGAAACACTGTCAGAATTTAGACATGGCATTTTTAGTTATATCGGAGCAGAATTAAGTTCATTATCCATGAAGACTGCATAGGCTACAAAGGGACTTATGCACTAAAAACACATTGTAATTCCCTCATTATATGGGGATTACTAAGAGAAAGAGTCCCTATAGAGAGGCACTGGGGGGGAGTGATTGGGAGGTCCCTGGATGGGAGGAAGCCCAGCCCCATGGGAGGAGATTGAAATAAAATGCAGAGATAGTGACGTAGGAGGTCTTTTACTTAGGGGCGCTTGTGTTTTTAGCATGCATTAAAAATAGGCACGCGCTAAATGTTAAAGATGCCCATAGGAATACACTGGTGTCTATAGCGCATGCCTATTTTAGCGTGCACTAAAAACGCCAGCGCCCTAGTAAAGGACCCCCTAGTTCTGAAGAGTGACAAAAGAGGAGGAGACTAGGAGGAGATAAAAATGATAGTTTGCCCTTATGAGGGGTGTTTGGTTGTCTGATAGTCCCCTGCCACTGACCTGGAGGAGTAAAGGGGAATCCCATTTTAAGAGAAGCAGACCATTGGCTATAAAGAGGAGCTGTGGCTCAGCAAAGCGGCAGCTGTGACAGAGGAGAGCTACAGGTAGGCATAGGAGAGGCCTGGCCTGGGACCGTGGGATTGGAGCCAGGAAGTGCCCATCCCAGTGCCTGGTTACCGCGTGAGACTTTACCACTAGGTCAATGGCTGGCGGTAAGGTCTCAGACCCAAAATGGACGCGTGGCAATTTTCATTTTGCCGCACATCCATTATCGGCAAAAATTTTAAAAAGGCATTTTTTACAGGTGCGCTGAAAAATGGATCTGCGCGCACCCAACACACGTGCCTACACTAGCGCAGCCCATTTTTCAACGCACCTTAGTAAAAGGACCCAATATTCTCCATATTCTCCTGCACAATGTTAAACAAGCTTATTTGAATACATAGCTCTAAGTCCCTTATAAAATGACTCCCAAAAAGAACGCTTGCCCAATTTTGGGATGTGATTGATGTTATCTTTTATATAATTGTTGTAAAATTTATTGTGATGTTTAATAAAGCAATGTTCTACCTTTCAACTGGAGAATAGTTTACAGTATGTGTGTAATATGTTTTGGTGCGTTAGAAGGCTGAGCTGGAAAACTGCAGGGTTCTATGTTGTAGAATAAGCCAAAGTCCAGGATATTTTTTTTTCTCCAGATAATAGGAACTTTCATTTATTAGAAAGCACATACGAAGTGCTACACTTTTTTTTTTACATTGAAAATAATATTTGTTCCAAATGAATATCGGAATGCATTCATATGAGAAACTGGCTAAATGAAAATAGATAAGCATTCATTTGATGGAAAATAAATCTTGATGTTCGAGAAATAGAAGTCAATAACTTACACATACACTTAATGACAATTTAAATTGCAAGATAAGAAACAATAAGCCTCTGCTCCTGGAACAGAGGAAACAGCCACAGAGGTAATATTTGGTCAATTTTTCAGGCATTTCATACTCTTGTGGGAAAGATTACTGGATATTTCTTTCTCTTTCACCGAGAACAAAATAGAAGCTACACTCTTTTATTCTCTGCCAAGTGCCAACAGAGCTCATCAGTAAGAGTCATAATTCACATCGCAACGTCACCCATTATATTCCGATAGTATACTTTTTATGGTATGGGTCATACATCAGGCATTAAGAATCACACTTGCAATCTTTACAATTTTGTTTCAATATGTTTCTGCAAATGCAGCTTCTAGCTGTTACTTAATCACATTGTTTTTGTTCTTCATGTCTACATAACTCCCAGCTGTATTGATTTTAACATTTTCTTTTGACTAATGCAGCACCCTGACAGGCCTGCTGAATACTCTCGTAAAAGGCTGTTGTCTCTGCAACTCTAGCTTTCTGTCTCAGACTCATTATTTCTGTCCTTAGGCATCACACAAGTCCCATGATCAATGGAACTTCCAGTCTTTTTGCTCCTAAGTGAAACGACAAACATTCTGTCTAAGGTTCACTTTGTCATTATTGTAGAGTACAGTAAAATGCTGCGTCTTCTTTCATAAAGTACACCTTTCTGTCTCTGCAGTAGCTAAGAACAGATTGCAATAACTTCTAGTTTGGGTATAGTTTTTTTCAGCATTTCAGAAGATAAAATTAATTGAACAGAGGCATAATCCCGGGGATTCTATACAGCGAGCTTAGAGATCCACGTTGAAATCCAAGTAGATTCAATAACAATGTGCATAACATAACATGCTTAACAAGCTAATGAGAACTGATATCAGCACTTAACAAGCAATAATGAGCACTAATTGGCACTGATTAGAATTTAGGCACACAACTCGCTAAGTGTATTCTGTAACGAAATGTGCCAAACTTCTAATGTGGGCAGGCAAAAAGGGACATGGTTAGGAGCAGGAAAACGGGCGTTTCATATGTGTTCCAAAATTTACACACATAATTATAAAATATGGCCCAGTGCGCCTAAATCTACGCGCCGGGATGTATGACATGTTTTCATTGGTGTAAATGGACGCATGTAGTTTTAGATGCTGAAATATCAACTAAGCATATTCTATAATTGGTGCCCAAATCTAGGCACCGATTATATAATACGCTTAGTCGGCACTGATTGTTTTTTTCCCCAATTTTCTTTATTCAACTTTTAACAAACATAATATAAATTTATGAGTGATAATACACAATTTTGGAAAAAGATAAGCCATGAAATAAGTAATTAACAATAGTTTTCTTCACTTTCGACCACAAATGTTTTTGGTAAATGATCCAAGATGTTAAATATCAAAATTAATCTAAATGTATATTAATACTTATTAAATAATACATAATGAAACATCTTTCCCAGGTGGTTCACTCCAATCTGTCTTACAGTGTTACGTTTGTAACTAGACTACTACATTAACCTCCTCCTTACTTAATAAAAATTCTTCTAATTGTTTGGGATCAAAAAGTTGAAATTGTTTTGACTGAAACAAAATTCAACAGATACAAGGAAATTTTAATAGAAAACTTGCTCCTATTGCAACAGCCCTCGGGCGCAAGGTTAAAAACACCTTGCGCCTTTTCGGTGTTTCTCTAGATAGATGTGGGTAAATTCTTATTTTAGAACCCAAAAATGTTGAATCTAAATGTCTCAAGGAAAAAGTTTCAATACTGCATCTCTATCCATTTCCAAGGCAAAAGATACTAATAATGTTACTCTTTGCGTTATAACCTCTAATGACGATTCCAAAAAGGTAGTGAGATTCATTACTTCCCCTCCTTGAGGATGTAAATTTCCTGATACTGTTTTAGGATCAGTTTGTAAGTAGAATGCTCGAGTTATTGGTGGTAATGAACTTTCTGACATACCCAGTATTTCTATAAGATATTTGTTAACCATCTGTATTGGTGTAATTAATGGTGACCTAGGAAAATGTATTAGTCTCAAATTAAGCCTTTTGGATTGATTTTCTAAGTATTCCAATCTCCTGAAAGTAAAATTATTTTCTTTAAGTAAAGTTTATCCAAAAAGTTCCATATTTTGAGTTCTTTCATCCAAGCGTTTTACTTCAGAAGTTTGGTGTTCATTAGTCTTTAGTTGAAACAATGCAGCCTCAGATAAAGTCTTAATTACATCCGTATTTTTTTATTATTAGAGATTGTAAAGGCTGTCTTTCAGTGTGCATAGTAGTAAAAGTCAAGTCCCAAAGTGACTCTAAAGTCACTACGGCTGGTCTATCCACTTTCCCTAATGAAAAATCAGGAAGAGTTGCTTTAGCAGCTTGTTCCAGAATACTCACTGTCTGTATTGGCAGTACAGGAGCAGTTGTCACTGCTGGTTCCTTCAAGCTGCTAGCACCCGGTTCTCCTCTCATTGCAAGCAGGCTCCCTCCCTGTTCACTCTGGCCTCCATTCCGGGATAGAGCTGCAGGACTTGCTTGCCGAGTTCCACTTCCTGGTTGGGGAGGAGCCCCGTCTACACTGTCAGCGAGCATCAGAGCGCTAGCTTCGGCAGTAGGTGTGGAAACCATCCCGGGACCTGCCGCTACCCCAAACCGCTCCAGCGTTGGTTGTCGAAGTTGGTAAGTCCTGCCAGGGGTAGAGGGAGTCTCCTTAACTTTGCCCTCTCCTTTTCCCCATTACGGGGTTAGGTGAGGAACCGTCTTCAACAGTGGGACGCGTCCGGCGATGCATCTCAGACCGTCGCCATCTTGGATCCAGCACTGATTGTTTAGGCACCATATATAGAATCTCCCCAATGTGCAGAGAAGACATAAAGTGGTAAATACTCAGCCACCGGCAGAGAGCATTTTGCTGACTGTTGCTCGTGTTATTCCCAGATATTCAATGCTGGGCCAAGTCTGGGCTTTGGCATTGAATTTCCGGGTATGCGGAGCCGGATAATGCTTATTCAGTTAAGTCGGCATTCAGCATTTAAGCCGCTATAGGTTACCACATAAAGATAAGACTGACTTTTATGCGGTTAACCTGGCCAGCTAGCAGAATGTCCCCACAATAGTCAGTTTTCACTTAGCACTAACTGCTAATATTCAGCAGCGTTAACTGGTTAAGTGCCACTGAAAATTAGAGAATAGCCCTAAACAAGTGATTTAACTGGTCAGTGGCCATTTCTGGATGATTAAATTGCTTTAAATATTGACCCCATAAAACTTAAGCCTCATGTACTCAAGGATTCTTTTTCACTTTGAGTCTCGAATACTGTAGTACTTCAGACCAAGTTAAACTTAGATCTTATGCTTTGTTCCATTAATAATTATTTCTGCATTTTTTATGCTTTCTGGATAGGAGTGGGCAACTGGACATTTTTTGTTTCATGTAATTTCCCATGTCAAATGTTTGTTTTATTTGGGTTTTCTTGCCCAATTTGTCACTACAGGAGCAATGTTGTTAAGAGTGCACCCTCTTTGCGAATATGGCCAGATTCTATATCTGATGCCTAACAAATCCAAGTAGAATTAAGTGTTTTCTATATGATTTATGTATGGTGTATCGAATGCACTTAGTTGATACCGTAACGCCTAAATCTAGACGTGTCTATTTATTCCAATAAAAACCTGGTGTAAATCCATGCATTTAGATTTAAGCACACTTATCCATATTCTGTAATTATGCACGGAAATTTTAGAATGCCCACAACATGCCCATAAATATGCCCCTTTTAAACTATGCATGTTTATTTTGAACTGCGTGCTTTGCCATTTAAGCTCAGTTCTTTATAGAATACGCTTAGTGATTTCCACACATAAATTGTAATTATTGCCAATTAGTGCTCATTTTTGTTTTTTAAGTGTTGCTAAAAACACTGATTACTTTGTTACGCCAATTAACTTACACGCGTATCTCCATGCGAAATCTAGACGCCATACATAGAATCCAGGGGATAGTGTTTAATGGGACCTTTTTACAGAGTAGTGGTAAGCCCAATGAAGGCTTACCACACGCTAATCTGGAGCTACTGCTGGCCGAACATGGACGTCGGCAGTAGTTTCAGCCCCAGAACATGTTATTTACCATGCAATGGAAAATAGCTAGATATTTTCCAGCGCGGTGCTAACCAGGCGGTAATTGGGGAGTACTGCACGCTATCTGGTTACCAATGGGTTAGCATGGGAGCCCTTAATGCCACCTCAATGGGTGGCATTGTGCTCCTCATGCATGGCCACGTGGTCAGTGAAATCTTACCACAAGGCCATGCCATTTTTGGCTTTTTTACCTGCTGCAGTAAAAAGGGCCACGATGTGCAACAGAAAGGGCCCCCGTCACTACCAAAGGGCCCTTTTAAACGCAGCTTGGTAAAAGGACCCCAATAATTGCAATGGAGTATGCAGTCTTTCCCAATAGTGTGTAAATGCATGCACATACACGAGGGTTCAAATGTGAACAATGGTTCATGCATATGAATGCTATTGGGAGAGTGTGCACTCTTTCCAAGAGGGCACCCTCTTTGCAAATACTTCATAAGTACATAAGTACATAAGTAGTGCCATACTGGGAAAGACCAAAGGTCCATCTAGCCCAGCATCCTGTCACCGACAGTGGCCAATCCAGGTCAAGGGCACCTGGCACGCACCCCAAACGTAAAAAAATTCCAGACAAGTTATACCTAAAAATGCGGAATTTTTCCAAGTCCATTTAATAGCGGTCTATGGACTTGTCCTTTAGGAATCTATCTAACCCCTTTTTAAACTCTGTCAAGCTAACCGCCCGTACCACGTTCTCCGGCAACGAATTCCAGAGTCTAATTACACGTTGGGTGAAGAAAAATTTTCTCCGATTCGTTTTAAATTTACCACACTGTAGCTTCAACTCATGCCCTCTAGTCCTAGTATTTTTGGATAGCGTGAACAGTCGCTTCACATCCACCCGATCCATTCCACTCATTATTTTATACACTTCTATCATATCTCCCCTCAGCCGTCTCTTCTCCAAGCTGAAAAGCCCTAGCCTTCTCAGCCTCTCTTCATAGGAAAGTCGTCCCATCCCCACTATCATTTTCGTCGCCCTTCGCTGTACCTTTTCCAATTCTACTATATCTTTTTTGAGATACGGAGACCAGTACTGAACACAATACTCCAGGTGCGGTCGCACCATGGAGCGATACAACGGCATTATAACATCCGCACACCTGGACTCCATACCCTTCCTAATAACACCCAACATTCTATTCGCTTTCCTAGCCGCAGCAGCACACTGAGCAGAAGGTTTCAGCGTATCATCGACGACGACACCCAGATCCCTTTCTTGATCCGTAACTCCTAACGCGGAACCTTGCAAGACGTAGCTATAATTCGGGTTCCTCTTACCCACATGCATCACTTTGCACTTGTCAACATTGAACTTCATCTGCCACTTGCACGCCCATTCTCCCAGTCTCGCAAGGTCCTCCTGTAATCGTTCCAGATTCTATATACTGCAAATTGAGGTCATATTCTGTATTGCACGCACAACTTTATCTTAACAAGTCAATCAGTGCTGATAATTGCCAATTAACATGCAATTGTTGACACTAATTCTCTTGAATTAGAATTTACACTCACAGCTTGCTAAGGGCTCCTTTTACTAAGTGGCTTACCACTCATTATACAGGAAGTATCGCCGGGCTACTGTGGCAACCCAGCAGTACTACCTACCCTAGCACACTGTTATTTCCGGCGCTACAAAAATGTATTAATCTTTGTAGCACCAGAGTGTACCCAGTGTTAATTGGGCAATGCCACACACTGGTCGGTTACCACCGGTTTAACGTGGGGAGCCCCTACCACCACCTCAATGGGTGGTGGTAAGAGCTCCCCCCCAAATGGCCGCGCAGCATGTGCATTACTTGCTGCACGGCCATTTCCTGCAGGAAGGTGAGACTTCCTTTTACCAGCTGTGGTAAAAGGGGGCTTCGTTGCGCATGTAAAACATGCGCCGATGACAGCGCCGGCCCCCTTTTGTCACAGCTTGGTAAAAGGGGCCCTAAGTGTATTCTGTAAAGTGATGTGCATAATTTCTAATGTGTGCTGCCAAAAAGGGGGTATGACCATGGCCATAGAATGGGCAGATCATGGGGGCATTGCTAAAAATTATGAGCGCTGTTGTAGAATACACCCACACCATGCCTACCTTAGTCACTAGCATGTACACCAAGTATTGTTTTTTGGTGCCAATTTTTATGATGCCATATATAGAAACTAGCTCATAATGTACACTGTTTCCAAAGAGAGTGCCCTATTATTGGCAAATTAAAAAAAAACACATGTTCCCTGATATTTGAAAGCATTTAACCAGTCAGGATTGGCACCCGGCTGGATAAATACCCCATAACTGGCTATCTGTGAATTTTCAGCGTGACATGGACAGCTGTGACCCACTGTAAATTTGCAGTTAGTGGTTATTGGCTATTGGATAGCTGGTTATATCACACAAAATAACGAAGAACCAGACAGAATTAAGATCTGTGTTTTTTGCCATATCTGTGCCACATGAATTTTATCTTACCACTACATCACCCTATATTTGTTCACACTGGAGCCTGCAAAGGCCTCTCCGGTACTATGTAAGCCACATTGAGCCTACAAATAGGTGGGAAAATGTGGGATACAAATGTAACAAATAAAATAAATTCAGTTGAAGATGATTACCCCACAACCGTTGATTAACAGCATTCAAATAAAGAGTAAGTAAATTAAAAGTAACATCAATAGAGCTGCGAGCTCCACCACAAATTGAATGTCATCTGCATATAGTTTATAAGTAAGCTGAAAATAATTCAGGAGTCTGCACAGAGGTAACAGAAAGATGTTAAACAGCATAGCAGAAACTGCCGAACCTTGCGGTACACCTGAAAAACAATCTAGCTCATTTGAGCGTTCAGAATTAACAGAAACAGATATTTCCTGCCTACTAGAAAAAGATTTAAAGCCATTCAGCCCAACAGATTGAAGCCTGCTGATCAATATAGTATGATTAATTGTATCGAAGGCTGTAGGTATGTCCAGGCTTACCAGAAGATAATGCTTACCTACTACTACTACTACTTAACATTTCTAGAGCGCTACTAGGGTTACGCAGCGCTGTACAATGTAACAAAGAGAGGCAGTCCCTGCTCAAAGAGCTTACAATCTAATAGACAAGTGAACGGTCGGTCCGATAGGGGCAGTCAAATTGGGGCAGTCTGGATTCACTGAACGGTAAGGGTTAGGTGCCGAATGCAGCATTGAAGAGGTGGGCTTTAAGCAAAGACTTGAAGACGGGCAGGGAGGGGGCTTGGCGTAAGGGTTCAGGAAGGTTGTTCCAAGCATAGGGTGAGGCGAGGCAGAATGAGCGGAGCCTGGAGTTGGCGGTGGTGGAGAATGGTACTGTTTATCAAAACACTCCCTGACAGTATCCAAAATATAAATTAGCAATGTTTCAGTATTGTGTAATGACCTGAAACCAAATTGATTAATATCCAAAACATTATACTCTTCTATAAAGTCAATGAATTGGTTATAACCAGCTTTTCAATAAGAGAATGAGAGGAAGCAAAGAGATTGGCCTATACTACATCAGGATTAAGTGATGAGCTGTTTATCAATGGTCTATCAACATATCTCTTCAATGCATCAGGCACAAATCCTTCACAAAAAGAGTAAAGTGATGTGATTTTCTGATCTGAAGAAAAAGGGTCATCTTCAAAAGCTAATCAAAGAATGTATTTAGTCCAATAATAAAAAGGTATCGTCATTTTCTTTTCTATGTTTTTCTTTTATTTCTATTTATTACCTTCAGAAAAGGACAAATTAATAATATCTTTGATTGCCTCACTAATTTGATGTTTCAAAGACTTATGTGTCGAAGGATGACATATGTCTAATGGGCTCTAAGACAACTTCACTCTCATGAAACTCTGCAGTACTTGATCAGTGCTTAGAATACTATATTTACATGTGTAGGTGCACACCTTCATGTGTAAATGCTATGACACTTAAGTACGATTCTTCAAATACCCATTTAACTTACATAACACATATTTGCGAGGAGGGCATACACAGTTGGCAGGATCTAGGTGGGACTTCCACTTACTCATGAAACTTACAGAATACTGTTAGCTACATACACCCCTGACGTACTTAAGTTGTTTGCACTTACACCAGCTCTATGGCTAGAATAATTGTGACTGCATAAACATAAAGTGAATTAATAACCAGTTATACTAGCATTTTATAAGGAAAAGAAGGCATCTAATTGCCTTTTTAAAAATAGACCCTTCCACATACCCCCAGGGTACCAAATTGGCGAAACCCAGTTATGGAATTGACCCCTTAGAGGTGAATTTACTAAGTTGTGATATTATTTAGCATTTTACTGCAGCTTAGTTTACTGCATCAGTCACTAACCAGTGGTAACTCTGTACTGCAGGTTAGTGATGGCCCCCTCCTGCCCCAGTTGATGAATAATGGAACTTGTGATCAATCTTGCAAGTTGAGTTTATTCAGTTTCTTATGAGCATGGGGCACTAAAGCACACCCCAGTTCTCCCATGGAGCTTTCTTTAAAGGGGCTGGAGGGAAACAAAGTTGAATAGTGTCCTCCTCCCCTTCCACCTGAAGACCCCCCTCCCGCCCCAAAAAAGAACTCCTCCAAACAGACACCAAAGACCCTCACTCCCCCATAGGCCTCCAGACCTACCCCTATCAACTCCTTATGGTCTAAGGGGTCTGGGGCAACAGTGATCCTCATTTGCATCTACCCCTGCTGTCATCAATTTCAAAATTTTGCCAAGAACCTCTAGTGTTAGTTTTGCAGTACTGCCACTAGGATCAACCTGCCATAATGTCCTTTTGCCATTCCCGATTCGCTCTCCTTAATGAGTAGAGGAGTGGCCTAGTGGTTAGGGTGGTGGACTTTGGTCATGGGGAACTGAGTTTGATTCCCACTTCAGGCACAGGCAGCTCCTTGTGACTCTGGGCAAGTCACTTAACCCTCCATTGCCCCATGTAAGCTGCATTGAGCCTGCCATGAGTGGGAAAGTGCGGGGTACAAATGTAACAAAAAATAATGTTACATATTCAAGCAGTTCCATGTTCCCATAGTCCTTTTATTGCAGTTTATAGCAGCAGACCAGACCCACAAGAAAAGGAAGACTGAATATCTCCAGTTTGGTTTGTATATGCAATTTTTGTAGCACCTCATGCTATTTAGCATGCAACCACCATTAATGGATAGATGATACAGTTTTATATGTTAGCCTGTATTCTAATGGCATCTGAGGACAGTTTTTCCTAGGTAAAAGATAAAGTTTAGTACATATTGATCCTGATTGGTTAAAGTACCTTCTTATGAATAAATATCCCATTGCTCCTTCTGTTGCATTGGACATCATAGGGAATTTGGATTGAGAGACTGATATTACTGTGGAAAGATAATGACAGTGTTTATTGCCTTATCATTATTATTATTGTTATTTCTAGTTTTTAGCTCATTTTCTAGTTCTTTTGTGATGGACTTGGGATCATGATATATTTTGGTTTTGTACAATATATATATATTTTTATGTTTTGCTACTGCATTTTTGTGATTGTTATTTATGAGTGAGGTTTAATGGTTGACTGAAATATATTAATGAATAAAAATTGACAAAAAACATAATGCATAGGTCATTAGGGGCCCCTTTTACTAAGCGGTGGTAAGTCCAATGTGGGCCTACCGCTCGCTAAACAGGAAGTACCGCCGGGCTACCGCATCAGCCCAGAGCTAGTTTCCACCCCTAGTGTGCCATTATATGCGGTGGTACAAAAATATTTTTTTGTAGTACCGGAGTGTACTTAGCGGTAAATGAGAAGTGCCACGCGCTGTCCGGTTACCACCGGGTTAGCATGGGAACCCCTACCATCACCTCAATGGATGGTGGTAAAGGCCCCCCCCCCCCAAAAAAAAATGGCCACACAGTAAGTGCTTTACTTGCCACATGGCCATTTCCCGCAGGAAAGGTAGACTTCCCTTTTACCCACTGTAGTAAAAAGGGGCCTCGGTGCATGTGACAAACATGCGCTAAAGCCAGCGCAGGCCCCCTTTTGCTGCAGCTTGGAAAAAGGAGCCCTAGCTTTTATAAAACATTTTCCACAATGAAGCATTGTTTACATGAACAGAATGTCTCTTATAAAAATGCTGAATACTACTGCATACTTAGCGCAGCATAAAAGGGCTGACCACGGGATGTGCCCAGGCATCCCACGGTAATTTTGCAATGTGCGCACACAAACTACGTGGAACATGTTCTGAGGGTGGAGAGCGGATGTTTCTGTGCTAAGCAGTTAGCACATCTTCATTACCTTGTGCCTACTGATTAGTACAGGATTAAAATGTGAGCCCTTACTATCTACAAAAGTGTCGGTAAATACTTGCTTGCTAATTTTTTGTTAATAGCCATGCGCTAATAGCAGCATTAGTGCATGACCATTAATTGAGAAAATGGGCAGTTTTCTGACTGCACTACAAATGGTCTTAGCGAGCGGGAAAGATCCACGTAAGGGTCTTAGGATAAGTAAAGATAAATGTATATTAGTCTATGCTCTTATAGTCTGGGAAATTTTTATTTTATTTTATTTTCAAAATACAACCAAGGTAACTCTTGATGCAGAGAAAATCAGTCCTTAACTGAAATAAAATAAGGAGGCAAACTTTCACCATGACCTAACTAAACAAATTAAAGAGTGATACATCAATATACTGAGGATATAAGGAAAATAAGAAGCACAAAGGGAGGAGAGGAAATAGAAAATGCTCCAGTTAGCAGGAGAACAACAAAAAGAGAGTCCAAATCTCCCTCAAAAAAAACATAAGAAAACAACAAAACAAGCGGAAGAAATCCAGAAAGACCAGACTAAAACCACAGATGGTAAGAGTACCAAAAGAGTTTTATTTGGATCCTACACGGTCTGTGTTTCGGCCAAAAAGGCCTTCTTCAGGGGTCTTTAAATTTGACGTATACAGATATTCCAGCCAAAGTTCTCACAAAATGAGACAATCTGAATGCTGGTGCTGTCCAAACGGAGCATAGACAATAAAACCTGTGTGTCTATGCTCCATTCGGACAGCACCAGCGTTCAGATTGTCTCATTTTGTGAGAAATTTGGCTGGAATATCTGTATACATCAAATTTGAAAACCCCTGAAGAAGGCCTTTTTGGCCGAAATACGGACCGTGTAGGGTCCAAATAAAACTCTTTTAGTGCTCTTACCATCTGTGGTTTTGAGGCAGCCATGGGCATTATATATATAAGAAATGATATTAAAAGCTTGAAGTTTGAATTCTAGCTTTTTACCTGGCAACTAAAGTGAAGGAATGTCATCTGGTTTAGGTTATTTACGTTTGCCGGGCTGGGTTAGAAAGGTCAGAGACAGGAATTTCTTTCACCCTGGTGAATGATGAAAGCTAGCTCAACAGCTGTATATTATTAGGCATACTGAATAGTTTTGTAAGCAGGCAGTTTGTTTAGGATTAAATAGAAAAATGCTTAGATAGAAAATACTATTTAGAGAGAGAGGCAATAGATTAGTATTTACAAGTTTTTGATATTTAGAATATGTCTTATAAGAAATACTGATTCTGTGTAGTTAAATGTAGAATACCTTTTTAAATCTAATGTTACTCTCTGCTGTATTTTCTAAGCAAGGACTGCAGTGAAGAGGCCAACATGTGGTTTGACTTAGCCATAGTTCTGGCTGGTTCAATGTATAAGCTGATAGGTGAAGAGGTCAGGACTAGTCAGCTCTCTTCTCCTTGATTAATTATAGGTAAAATGTAGAAATGGTCTTGAAAGTGATAACCTGATATGTATGCTATTAAGTAAGATTGACTTTTGACCTCTTTAATGAATGCCAGAGTTTAGTTAGCAGTTAGTATGAACCAGACTAGGAATATGAGAAATCAATCATAATAACATGTAAGAGTTCTGGAGACCAAATGTCTGGTGTAAGGGGCCCCAGGTCACAGGTCAGTTTAGGATGTCTGGAACCTATGTAACTGATATTTTTAAAGTAATGATTGGTTGAGGCAAAGTGACCAATCTATTCCTTAACCAATTGGAGAGTAAGGGGGGGGGGCAAGGCTAGGCTGGATAGAACAGTATTTAAGTAGGAGCAGAAGCAGTTTACGTCAGAAGGAGCTCAGAAGAAAGGAAGAAAGCTGGAAGACAACAGGAGAGACAGCAGAAGAGAAGCAGCTGAGACAGAAGCCACATGACACAAAAAGAGCTGAGAGAAAGAGAAGAGAGCTAGAACTGATGTCTTGCTTTGTTTGCTGGCAAATAAAGAAGATTCTTCTCTCATACTGGTGTGTGCTGTCTGACTCCTGAAGCATCACAAATTCATGCATCCATTCCTGCAACAATTCTTGGTGGCAGCGGTGGGATGAATCCTGCATTAATCCCAGCACCCAACTGACTGGAGAACATTCGCCGGGTATGTATTCTGTATTCTGTATTGTAATTCTAGCTAGAAAATTGTAAATCAGCCCCTCAAACAAATTGAGGAAGGAGAGCCTGATCAACTCTCAGCGAAGGCCCTAGTACCTTCTAATCTAGAGGAGATTAGAAGCGAAAACGCTTGAGCTTATCTGTATCTGAGAAATCTGAAATTGTTGGGTGGGATTTTCTGTATGGAATGTGTGATGCGTGAATGATTAACTGAGTGCGGACTTCTTATAGCTGCATTTCCAATTAACGCGAGTTCAATTGGTCAGCAACGGAAGGAAGCGATTGCTGTCTGTCTACCTAGTGTCTCGAGAGTGCAGACCCCTTACTGCACTTTCAAAAAAAATTCCCTCCCTTTTTGTGTGTTGTAACTGTAAGCATTATGGGTGGGACATCATCTAGACAAATTGCTACCCCCCTAGACTGTATGCTTAAGAACTTCAAAAAAGGATTTTTAATTAATGACTATGGACAGACTTTAAGCTCAAGTACTCTAAGAACCTTGTGTGAAGTTGAGTGGCCATCTATGGGAGTGGGGTGGCCCCCTAGTGGCAGCTTAGATATTGAAGTAATCCGGAAGGTCTACAGCATAGTTGTAGGAGAACCAGAATATTCTGAACAACTCCCTTATATAGATTCCTGGGACAGCCTTGTGACTGACCCTCCCTCGTGGTTGAAAACTTATATGGGATCCCCAGTAAAATTCATGTTAGGCCGTGTTCAAAGAAAGATTAGAAAATCTAAACTAGAAGAGGGAAAGAGCCCTAGGAAGCCTACCACCCAATCGGTGGCTTCCGCCCCTACCCTGTCTGAGAAACCCATACTCTCTGATGACCCCTCAGACCTTGAGCCACCACCTTATGGCCCATTGTTGGGGTTCCGTGCTACCCCCAGAGATCCACGCCGCCCAGCCCAAGCTTCTCCAGCACAGGCTTCTCCGGATAGTTCTTCCCCTCCTGTGCAAAACCTGCCACATCCTAGGTTGGACTTTTCACCCAGTCTCTACTCTCCTCTGCCACATCCTCTCCTGTTAACCTCTGAAGACCCGTTTTGGGTTCCACTCCCTGACTCCTCAACTCCCGACAGCCCAGCCTCTCCTTCTAATACCCCTACCCACTCATCAGGGGCCCGGCATCCCTTTCAATGGACTGACTCACCTGTGACCACCTCTCAGTCTATGAGTACCCCTCCCCATCCCTCAGGGGTTCAACATACCTCCACTGAATGGGTTAGACCCGCTGCAATCACCTTTGAGCATGATAGGAGGGTAGCTCCTAGCTCTACCTCAGGTTCTATTCCCACCTCCTCGAGAGTTCTGCCCCTCCGTCAGGTAACTACCACTCGACCGGATCCTAATAATCAGGGTCAGGTTATACAGGCACAGGCCTATCAGTATGTACCCTTCACAACCACCGATCTCCTGAATTGGAAGACGCATTACCCCTCTTATACTGAAAAGCCTCAGGCAGTGGTGGACCTAGTGGCTAGCATTATGGCCACCCATAACCCAACCTGGACTGATTGTCAACAACGTCTCCTGACCCTCTTCACAACTGAGGAGAGGCGGAAGATTTTGCAAAATGCTGAGGCCATCACGCGAGCACGTGCTCCCGAGAGGACACCGGACCTAGAGGGATGGGTTAGAGCTCGGTTTCCTCGCGCAGCTCCAGATTGGGATCCAAATGATGGGCAGCACTATGAACTGTTGTCTGGCTATTGCCGGGACTTGCTGGAAGGTATGAGGAAAGGCATAAAGAGGCCCATTAATCTGGCAAAGGTTTCTGAAATTCTCCAAGGGGCAACTGAATCCCCTGGGGCCTTTCTAGAGCGACTAATTGAAGCCTACAGAACATACACCCCATTTGACCCTGAAGCCCAAGAAAACCAGAGAATGGTGAATAGCGCATTGGTGGCCCAGAGTATGCCAGATATCCGGAAGAAGTTGCAGCGTCAGGAGGGATTCGCAGGGATGAATACCACCCAGCTAATTGAGATCGCAACCAAGGTTTTCATTAATAGAGATCAGGAGGTGCGCCGAGAGGCTGACCGGAAGATGCAGAAGAAGGCCGACCTTTTAGCGGCAGCCATTACTAATTCCACCCTTAACCGAGGTCGACCTCTAGCTAATGGGAAGCCAAAGTGGGATCCCGGACCACCAGCCAGGCCCCGAGATTCCTTCAATCAATCCCGGCCAAGGGGGGAGAATCCCAGACCAAGATTGGAGAGGGATCAGTGTGCCTATTGTAAGGAAAGAGGGCACTGGAAAGATGAATGCCCCCAGAGGCGCCAGGGACTGAGAAGGGGACCAGGAGATCGAGGAAGCCGAGGCCGAGTTCGAGAGGGAAGATATGAGCCTCCTGAATCTGACATCATCGGGATAGCCGAGATGGCAGAATGGGACGAATAGGACAGACCGGGTTCCTACAAACTGGGCTCCCAGGAACCTATGGTCAAGCTAACTATAGGGAGCCGCTCAATTCCATTCATGATTGATACAGGAGCTGAACATTCTGTTGTAACGGAGCGATTAGCGCCTGTGTCTGGAAAAACTGTCCGAGTGGTGGGAGCCACGGGGGTGCAGAACCGGAGGCCCTTCCTGACAACCCGTAGATGCCAATTAGGCTCACACATAGTCACTCATGAATTCCTGTATATGCCAGACTGTCCAATCCCTTTGTTAGGCCGAGACCTGCTGTCCAAGCTTAGGGCCCAAATTTCTTTTGACTCTGATGGCCAGACTTCAGTCTCCTTTCGGCCCCCAACATCCAGCCCTAAGGGTATATTGAGTTTCTGTTGCCCTCTTGAAGAAGAATGGCGGCTGCATCAGTCACAGGGCCAAGTTGACCTACCCCTGGCAGACAGCTTTCAGGTCAGTGGGGTATGGGCAGAAGATAATCCCCCAGGGTTGGCCCGAAATATTCCTCCTGTCCATGTAGACTTACTTCCAAATGCCCGGCCAATCCATCTTCGCCAATACCCAATTCCCAGAAAGGCTCTGGAAGGGATTCAAGCACATTTGAATCGTCTGTTATCCCATGGAATTATTCGTCCTTGTCAGTCTCCATGGAATACGCCACTATTGCCAGTTCAGAAGCCAGGGACTGAGGACTACCGGCCAGTCCAAGACTTACGAGTGGTCAACAAATCCACTATCTCATTACACCCTGTAGTGCCTAATCCATATGTCCTGTTAGGATTGATACCTTCTGGAGCTACCCATTTCACGACACTAGACCTAAAAGATGCCTTCTTTTGTATTCGGGTGGCCCCAGCCAGTCAATTGCTTTTTGCCTTTCAATGGGAAAACCCAGTAACAGGAAGGAAGCTTCAGTATACATGGACCCGCCTGCCACAGGGGTTCAAGAATTCCCCCACCATTTTTGGGACTGCCCTAGGACAAGATCTTAAGACTTTTAAATCTGAGCCTTCCAGGCGAGTTTTACTCCAGTATGTAGATGACCTCCTGATTGCAGCAGTGACCCAGGAAGAGTGTTTTGAGGCCACTAGAGAATTGCTGGAGCTACTCTTGGATGCAGGCTATAAGGTCTCACGCTCAAAGGCCCAACTTTGTCAGTCAGAAGTGAAGTATCTGGGCTTTTGCATTTCCCAGGGAAGTAGGAGACTGGATGTTAGTAGGAAGCAAGCAGTTGCTGCAATTCCCCAACCCAAGTCCAGAAGAGAAGTTAGGGAATTTCTGGGAGCAGCCGGATTCTGCAGAATTTGGATTCCAAATTTTGCATTGATGGCGAAACCCCTTTACCAGGCCACAAAGGGGGGTGAAAAGGAACCATTTGAATGGGGACCTACTGCTCAACAATCCTTCATTGCCATAAAGAAAGCCCTACTCCAAGCCCCTGCGTTAGGCCTTCCTGATGTGGAGAAACCTTTCTCATTGTATGTCCACGAGCGACAGGGGGTTGCTCTGGGTGTGCTGACCCAGATGATGGGATCCTGGCAGAGGCCTGTTGCATACCTGTCTAAACAGCTGGATGGAGTGGCTAAAGGATGGCCAGCCTGCATGAGGGCCATTGCAGCAACAGCCTTACTGGTCCAGGAAGCTGATAAGTTGACCTTGGGGCAAGAACTGGTTGTTAAAGTCCCCCATGCAGTTCTCACCCTCATGGAGTATAAGGGCAACCACTGGTTTACAAATAACCGCATGGTTAAGTACCAAGCCAGCTTGTGTGAGAATCCACGGATACACCTGGAAACAGTGGCTACATTCAATCCTGCTACTCTTTTGCCAGCATCTGAGGGACCACCGGATCATGACTGTATCCAAACCATGGATGAAGTGTACTCCAGTCGACCAGATCTTAAAGATGTGCCGTGGAGGGACCCAGATGTAATTTATTTCACAGATGGAAGCAGTTATGTGGAGAACTCTAAGCGATTGGCAGGCTATGCTGTGGTGACAGAGGACAAGGTGATAGAAGCAAGAGCCCTGCCCCAAGGAACTTCAGCCCAGAAAGCAGAACTTGTGGCCCTCATACGAGCTCTGGAGTTAGCAGCAGGACTGGTAACCAACATTTATACTGATTCTAAGTATGCCTTCACAACCCTACATGCTCATGGAGCTTTGTATAAGGAAAAGGGACTCATAAATGCTGCAGGCCAACCTGTTAAGTATGGACCTGAAATACTTCAGCTGCTAGAGGCTGTGTGGGCCCCTAAGAAGGTAGCTGTTATTCACTGCAGGGGACACCAAAGGGTAGATACTCCAGTGGCCCGAGGGAACCGCCATGCTGATCGGGTGGCCAAGGAAGCTGCTCGAGGACCCCTAGCAAGTACTGTGACTCCCCTGTTCCAAATCCGATTGCAAGAATGGACACCTATGTATACCCAAACGGAAGAGAAATGGGCTCAAGAAGAAGGTGCAGTAAGGAGACCTGATGGCTGGTTACATCTCCCTGATACCAGAGTTCTGGTGCCACGCCACCTAGCTTGGCCTGTAGTGTCTCAAGCTCATGACCTATCACACTTAGGGAAAACAGCACTAGCCCGCCTACTCAGTCGAGTAGTGGTGCTGGAAGGATTGGATAGTCTGGTTGCCACTGCCTCTGCCCGATGTACTCTCTGTGCTCAGAATAATGCTCGTCAGGGACCCCGTATTCCACCAGGAGTTCAGTCTAGAGGACTAACACCCTTTGAGTCTTTAGTTATAGATTTCACAGAAATGCCCAGGAGCGGTAGGCTCCGATACCTCTTAGTCATGGTCTGTACCTTTTCTGGGTGGGTGGAAGCATATCCTACAGTCACTGAGAAAGCCACAGAAGTAGCTCGAGCCCTCCTTAGGGATGTCATCCCCAGGTATGGACTGCCCCTTGCCATAGGTTCAGATAATGGTCCCGCCTTTGTTGAAGCTACACTTCAGGCCCTGTCCCGCGCATTGCGCATTACCTGGAAATTGCATTGTGCCTATCGTCCCCAGAGTTCAGGGCAGGTTGAGCGGGCAAACAGAACCTTGAAAAATAGCCTAGCAAAGATTTGTCAGGAAACCCAATTGAAATGGCCACAGGCATTGCCACTAGCCCTCTTCCGCCTCCGATGCACCCCAACTAAAGGAACAGCCCTCTCTCCCTTTGAAATTGTGTATGGGAAGCCCCCAGCCATTTTACAGGGAATTAAGGGAGACATAGGGATTCTAGGGTCTGCCCAGGTGCAGGAGCAGGTAGCCCTCCTGGGTAAGATAATTTCTGAGCTTCAGTCTTATGTGAGAGAAATAAACCCTGTCCCCTTCCAGGCTCAGGTACATTCCTTCCTGCCAGGGGATAGAGTTTGGGTGAAAGATTGGAAGCTCCAGCCTTTGGGGCCCCGGTGGAAAGGACCTTTTACTGTTTTGCTTTCTACCCCTGCAGCTGTGAAGGTCGCAGGGATTACTCCATGGGTCCATTGGTCTCGAATTAAGTCTGCTGACCAGACTGAGCCCAGCACGGATCAGACGGAGCCTAGACAGTGGAGAGCAGAAAGTGATCCAGCGGAGCCATTGAAGTTGCGCTTGACCCGAACCAAAGAATCTACTAGCTGAAAAGAAGGGTCAACTGCATACTGCAGGAGCGGCTGAACTTCGGCTTCACACTGAGACTCTTTCTTGCCCTGATTCTGGCTTTCTTGGAATTTGAAAGCTTGATCCTTGTCAGTTGAGGGTCTATCCCAACTGGTATAAGAACTCAAAGACTGAGAACACTATATTAGAGTAATCTGTGATTAGCACAGACTGTTGAAATATTATTGCTTAATTAGTTTGCTGTATTTGTTTTAGATTAGGAAGAAAGAAAATGTTAGTAGTTTGGATGCTTTTGTTGTTTTCTACTCCTTGCCTCCTTGTTCCTAATACCCCAACTCGCTCCAACCTTTGGTTACACTCTGTCCAGGAACTAATTAGCCAGGCAAAGATTACTTCCCCTTGTATTGTGTGTTCCCGATTTTCTCCTTATACTACAGATGTCCCAGCTGTACCTGTCCCTGTGCAACTCCCAGCTCTTATACCTCCCTACTTTTCGAGTTCAGGTCCTTGGAGCCAGGATTATACTTGGTGGTCCTTTTATAATGCTACTTCCCCCTCTGACTCTTCTCTAAGGCCAGTTTTTACGTCTCCCTATCCAGCTTCCGGAGTGTTTTGTTTAACAAGAAACATCTCAACTGTTCTTCCCATTCCCTGTAATTATACTAATGTTCTCCCAGAAAAAGGAGAATCTGTGTGGGTAGTTTCTCCAGGTACTCCTATGTGCCCTACTACCATACCTGTAGATTATGACCCAGGTGATTATCTGGCTCCTAAGCGTACCACTGAGAAGACTATAGTGTCCAAGCTTATTTTCTACTTTCATAAGTCCCCGGGGTATGAAGAGTTACTAACAAATGAGCAGCCTGTCACAATTGGGGATTGGCGCCTATGGTGTGCAAAGTCTCCATTTCGTCTTCGTTCCCCCTGGGATAGGGGCTCGCATTATGGGCACCCTAAGTACCCTGTCCAGCCTGAGCCAACATTTATTGGGAATTTTCCTCACCCTCTCCTTGGTCATTACTGGCTCTGTGATAATGTCCTCCACATGATTCTTCCCCCTACATATAATTTTTGTGTATTGGTAACCTTCAATTATTTTCCTAAAGTTATTCCTCTTAAGCCACCATCCCCGCACTGCTCTAAGCGAGAGGCTTTGTCCTTACCCTCCTCCGTTGCCACAGAGGATGAGGCGATTGAATTAGCCCTCCAGTATATTAATTCTACTTATCCTCTGACTAAAAAGAGACTTGTAGCCCTTTCTGCCACAGCCTGGATTCCAATTGGAGGCCCGGTAGCGGGTATTACTGAACTAGGTATGGCTACCCGGAGACTTCAATCCCTACTCCATGTTTTAGTTCATGAGCTGAACGTGGTAGTCAATGCATTGCAGGATCAAATTAATGAATTAAGTATAGTTTCTCGGTATAATCGTATGGGCCTTGACTACCTCTTTGCAGCTCAGGGTGGCCTCTGTACAGTGCTAAATTCTTCAGAGTGCTGTACTATTGTCATAAATAGGACGCATGTAGTTAGGCATGCCATGGATAAAGTCCTACAGTTGGCTAGCCTTAATGTGGAGGATTACCGAGGAGGATTAGACCTTACCTCCTGGTGGTGGTCATTGACCTCCTGGATACGTCCTTTGTTCATTTCCCTAATAGTCTTAGTTTTAGCAGGATTGTTGTTTTGTTTCTTGGCCTCATGTGCTTCGGCAGTATGCCGTCGAACCTTAACAAGTAGGGTAATGGTGGTTCATAAGTCTATTCCTAGTTAGGATCACTATAATCTCCAGAGTTTGAGTAGTGAGACTTATCTCTGCATAAGCTGATTTTAGTCTCAAAGGGGGGAATGAGGCAGCCATGGGCATTATATATATAAGAAATGATATTAAAAGCTTGAAGTTTGAATTCTAGCTTTTTACCTGGCAACTAAAGTGAAGGAATGTCATCTGGTTTAGGTTATTTACGTTTGCCGGGCTGGGTTAGAAAGGTCAGAGACAGGAATTTCTTTCACCCTGGTGAATGATGAAAGCTAGCTCAACAGCTGTATATTATTAGGCATACTGAATAGTTTTGTAAGCAGGCAGTTTGTTTAGGATTAAATAGAAAAATGCTTAGATAGAAAATACTATTTAGAGAGAGAGGCAATAGATTAGTATTTACAAGTTTTTGATATTTAGAATATGTCTTATAAGAAATACTGATTCTGTGTAGTTAAATGTAGAATACCTTTTTAAATCTAATGTTACTCTCTGCTGTATTTTCTAAGCAAGGACTGCAGTGAAGAGGCCAACATGTGGTTTGACTTAGCCATAGTTCTGGCTGGTTCAATGTATAAGCTGATAGGTGAAGAGGTCAGGACTAGTCAGCTCTCTTCTCCTTGATTAATTATAGGTAAAATGTAGAAATGGTCTTGAAAGTGATAACCTGATATGTATGCTATTAAGTAAGATTGACTTTTGACCTCTTTAATGAATGCCAGAGTTTAGTTAGCAGTTAGTATGAACCAGACTAGGAATATGAGAAATCAATCATAATAACATGTAAGAGTTCTGGAGACCAAATGTCTGGTGTAAGGGGCCCCAGGTCACAGGTCAGTTTAGGATGTCTGGAACCTATGTAACTGATATTTTTAAAGTAATGATTGGTTGAGGCAAAGTGACCAATCTATTCCTTAACCAATTGGAGAGTAAGGGGGGGGCAAGGCTAGGCTGGATAGAACAGTATTTAAGTAGGAGCAGAAGCAGTTTACGTCAGAAGGAGCTCAGAAGAAAGGAAGAAAGCTGGAAGACAACAGGAGAGACAGCAGAAGAGAAGCAGCTGAGACAGAAGCCACATGACACAAAAAGAGCTGAGAGAAAGAGAAGAGAGCTAGAACTGATGTCTTGCTTTGTTTGCTGGCAAATAAAGAAGATTTTTCTCTCATACTGGTGTGTGCTGTCTGACTCCTGAAGCATCACAAATTCATGCATCCATTCCTGCAACAGTTTTAGTCTGGTCTTTCTGGATTTCTTCTGCTTGTTTTGTTGTTTTCCAGTTAGCAGGAGAACACAAACTGGTTTTATCAGGGAAATGTAGGAAACCTTTTAAGATCGTAAAGTGGCTATTACTTGGTATCCACAAGGGATTTTTTTTAAAGGCTATTTCTGCACTTAAACTTGTTTTTACCAATGGAATGCCTTTCAAAACTACCCCATTTTATTCAGACTTGTTTTGCTATGATTTCTGCATTTGCAAGAACCTTTGGTAGAGGAGGTGTCACTTTAAATATTTTTATAACTGTTTCAGTTTTTCCCAATAATAACAAAAACAAACTTTTTCATATAGCCTAAATCCCTACAAGACAAACATCTCATTCTAGCACTGGAGAAAATATCATATACTTGATATAATCAAATTCCAAAGTGTATGTACCTTTGATTCGATTATTATTGTTTAGAAGCATGTGTACCTCCTATCTCCTGAAAGAGAAAAACACTGCTCAGTTCTATTTTCTTGTAATCTACTTTTATGAAATGGACAGCAGACACAACTTTTCCATATGGCATTACATCTTCAGCCAACAGATTGTTACTGATGAATGCAGGAACATTTGATAAAGTTACTTTAACAATATCACCAGACACAGTGTGGAAACTAAGGTGTACGCCATTGATATTCACATCAATTTCACTATGAAGACAAATGCTGTTTGAAGCAACAAAAACATTGTTAAAGCAAATTAGTTTCCCAGCTGTGAATGCAGTATCTTCTATGGACGTATTTCTGATCTCACAGAGCTAGATTCCGTGATTGTGAGGTAGCCTGCTGAGCAGCCCAGCAAAAATAGTTCCCTGGTAAGCTATAGTTGTTTTCAAAGTGTTAGAAAAACAACAAACTTTTCACATACATACACAAACCTTCTTAAAGCCCACAATTCAGCTGAGCAAGTTTTGTATATATTTATCAAATAAATATCATTGTTTAAAGCATTTTCCCCTGGATTCTATATAGTGTGACCAAAATTGCGTATGCAGATCTGGTTGTATTCTGTATTTGCGTGCACAGTTTAATTACTTAACAAGCCAATCAGCACAGATGATTGTAACTTAACAAACAATTATTGATACTAATTGACAACAATTAGAATTTATGCACACAACTTGCTAGGCATATTCTGTAAAGTGATGTGTGTAAATTCTAATGCACACTGCCAAAAAAGGGCATGGCCTTGGGCATGAAATGGGCGGACCATGGGCATTCTGAAAATCTACGTGCACAGTTATAGAATACAGCTGAAGGTGTATTCTATAAACTGTGCCTAAATCTAGGCGTGGATTACAGAATACGCCTAGGTGGAAATATTTTTGGTGTCGATTTATCAGGCACCATATATAGAATCTAGTCCTTTTAGTGTTTTTTTTTTCTTTTAATGGGGAGGGGGTATATGCAATTTTTGCTTCTTTGGGCATCCTTCTTAATGGGAACATGCCTCACACATTTCCATTAAGCTGGATGCTGAAAGAAGCACAGATTGCTGGCGCCATAAACATTTACAAATTCATGTATTTCCGCCACCCCCCTCCATTTTATACAGTTTTCTCCCCACCCCCTACTCTCCAGAAACACTTATTCAAGTCATTTCAACAGAGATCTTCAGTTAAACGCAATGCATCTCTGCCGGTCATTGGATCACGTGGTTCAAAATTAAGTCACATATTTGAGATGATTCATTCAAAAGTGGAGGTCCAAGATTTCAGGAAAATGGACTTTTGTGATGGAAAATACCTCAAGGAGTCATGAGCTGAATGGGAAAATCTGGAGGAAGTAGGAAAAACAGTGAAAAAAACTGGAAGGAGATAGTATGAGGGCAACAAATAGTTTAATATGGAAAGCAAATAAAAGTAAAAATAAAAGGAGACAGCTATGGTTCTCCAAAGAAGTATTTATTTATTTATTACATTTGTACCCCACATTTCCCCACCTCTTTGCAGGTTCAATGTGGCTTACATAGTGCCGGGGAGCAGTTGCAGACTCCGGTGTGTACAAATACAAAGGTGAAGTTGTGATAGGGTAATGTTCATGTGGTAGGACCACATAAAGGAAACGTTCGACGGTGGGGTTTGGTGATGGCCAGTACAAACGTTGGCGTTGTGTCGCTGAGCTCTGGTAGTTATGTTGGCTCTGCGGGGTATGCCTTTTTAAACAGGTGGGTCTTAAGTGTCTTTCTGAAGTGTAGATGGTCGTATATGGTTTTCAAGTTTTTTGGTAGTGTGTTCCATAGTTGTGTGCTAATGTAGGAAAAACTGGATGCGTAAGTTAATTTGTATTTGAGTCCTTTGCAGCTAGGGTAGTGTAGATTCAGTTACGTTCATGTAGATGCGGATGAGTTTCTGGCTGGTAGGTCGATTAGGTCTGTCATGTATTCCGGTGCTTCACCGTATATGATTTTGTGGACCATGGTACAGATTTTAAAGGCAATGCGCTCTTTGATTGGGAACCAATGTAGTTTTTCGCAAAGGGGTTTAGTGCTTTCAAATCGTGTTTTTCCGAAGATAAGTCTTGCAGCCGTGTTTTGTGCGGTCTGAAGCTTCTTTAAGATTTGTTCTTTGCATCCTGCGTATATTACATTGCAGTAGTCCGCATGACTCATTACCATCGATTGTATCAGGTTGCGGAATATTTCCCTCGGGAAGTACTGTTTCACGCGTTTGAGTTTCCACATTGCGTAGAACATTTTCTTTGTTGTGGATTTTACTTGGCTTTGTAGTGTAATGTTGCTGTCGATTGTAATGCAGAGTATTTTCAGGCTGTCTGAGATAGGAAGTGTGTGGTCTGGGGTGTTGATGGTTGCGGGAGGGTTTGTGATGTATTGAGAGGATAAGACAGTGAGTTTTTTCTTTGTTGAGTTTTAGTTGGAATGCATTTGCCCAGGAGTCCATGATGTTCAATCTGGTCTTGATTTTGTGGATCTGTAAGGGATGTATATAGTGACATCATCTGCATAGAGGAAAGGGTTAAGGCCTTGGCTACTGGGGTCATCAATAGGTTGAAGAGGATTGGGGATAGCGGTGATCCTTGTGGTACTCCACAATCTGCTTTCCATGGTGATGATATGTAGATGAAACATAAGAAATTAGAAGTTAACTTTTATAAATTACAAGAGATCACAGGAAGAAAAGACAACAATATCTGGAGAAGCTAAGAGAAACTGGTAGTCAGGAATGCAAAGACACAAATGGAAGGGAAAATTGCCAATACAGTGAAATGGGAAGACAAAACTGTTTGATAGGAGGATGTGCAGAATCCAGACTGCCCCAATTTAACTGCCCCTATCGGACCGACCGTTCACTTGTCTATTAGATTGTAAGCTCTTTGAGCAGGGACTGTCTCTCTTTGTTAAATTGTACAGCGCTGCATAACCCTAGTAGCGCTCTAGAAAGGTTAAGTAGTAGTAGTAGTAGTAATTGTGAAAGAGAGGAATATGTAAAAACTGACTAGAATAAAGCAAAATTGCTTAAATATTTCTGTTCTGTGTTCACAGATGATGGGTGCAGAAAATAAACACATACAGGAATGGAAGTGAGGTAGACCTTAAATATTGTCCACGAGGAGCTAACTAAATTAAAAACAGGCCAAACACATGGGGCTAGATAGGATTCATCTGAGGCATTGAAGAAGTTCTGATCGCTGTGTATTTGACCTTTTCAATTCTTTAGAGTTGAGAGTGGTCCCAGAAGATTAGAGAAGAACAGACTTGATCCTTCTCCATAAAAATAGAAGAGGAGGTTAGGAATGACTGACCTCAGTAGTGAATACATTAATAGAAATGCTGGTAGAACTTGGCCAGCAATCTGAAAGGACCCATGTAGTGAACACTCTCTGCGGCCTTACTTTTAAATAAAATCTACCTTCTCAGGATTTTTTTAAACACCTTTGCTGGATTTTCTACTTTTGGGAGGGGGGCTCCCTACAAGTCTACTAAGTTGATGGTGACCTCCAAAAGCAGACCTGAATTTTTCTATTGCATCCAGCTTAAAGCACCATAAATCCGAGCCATTCAAGCCTGATAAAATGGTGCTGAAAGCCACTGAAGCCCAGCTCGACCTTCTAATGCAAGAACTGCACTCAATCAAAGGAATTATGCTTGAGCAAGTAGAAATGACTTGAACTGTTCAATCAGAAATAAAAGCACTAAATTCCCAATTTGCTGATGCAAGATATCACATTGATCAGCTGGAAAAACAAACAGAAAGTAACACAAAGGAACTAAATCAAGTTTAAAAAACACGAAAAGGAAATCATGCAATTACAAAGAGAATTTGGTTTATTTATTTATTGGGATTTATTAACCGCTTTTATGAAGAGATTCACCCAAGGCAGTGTACAGTAGGTAGTTTATTAATAGCATAACATTAGTAAAATGAACAAGAATAAACATAAATACAATGAAAGAGGAAAACTTGAAAACAGCAAATTGAAATACAATAATAGGACTACTATGAAACAGGATAAAAAATATACACATTTAACAGCACTGAAATTCAAATAACAGAGATATAATACAATATTTATTTATTTATTTATGGTTCATTTATACCCCACATTTTCCCACAAATGCAGGCACAATGTGGCTTACATGAATTACAAAAGTAGAGAAGTACAACATATGAATTTTACAGCAGAATAAGGAGAGAACACTAACAACAATTAGGGTGACTAAACAGCAGAATTACTAATGGAGTAAGTTTTTTCAAAAAGGAACATTTTCAACATCTTCTTGAAAAGGTGATGATCAGATTGAGATTTTAGGTTCAGAGGTAAAGCATTCCAAGTCTTCGGGCTGGAGTAGTGAAAAGTAGAGGCAAAAAGAAGCTTGTATTTGACACCCCGGCAAGATGGATAATGAAGTTGGAGATAGGTGTGGGCTGTGTTGATGGCATTTCTAGGTGGGAGGTCTATTAAAGGAATCATGTATTCTGGAGCTAGACCATAAATAATTTTATGCATTAAAGTGCAGAGCTTTAAAGCGATTCGCTCTCTTACTGGGAGCCAGTGTAGATTGAGACGTAGAGGCTGTGCGGGAACCATGCACGATTTGCCCAGGATAAGTCTTGCAGCAGTGTTCTGGGCAGTCTGGAACTTTCGCAGTAGTTGCTCCTGGCAGCCCACGTAAATCCCGCTGCAGTAGTCAAGGTGAGAGAGAACTAACCAGTGAATGAGTGTGCGGAAGAGCTCTCTGGTGAGACAAAACTTAATGCGCCGCAGTCTCCACATTGTGTAGAACATCCGCTTGGTGACCGCTCGCACTTGCAAATCCAGTTGCAGGTAAGGGTCCAGCTCAACACCTAGAAGTCTTAGGCTCTTTGAAATAGGGAGAGTCTGGTCGTTAAGGACAAGCAAGCTTGATTGAAAATCTGGTATGGATGGACAAGAGCACCAGACACTGAGTTTTATCTTTGTTTAACTTAAACCGAAATACCTCAGCCCAATGATCCATGATGGAAAAACTCGCTTCAATCAGATCTTTGATTTCATCCAATGAGGAATGGAAGGGAATAGAGATGGTTATATCATCTGCGTAGATAAATGGATTCAAGCCTAGTTTTGCTAGTGCTGTTGCAAGGGGAAACAGCATGATGTTGAATAGCATTGGTGAAAGAGGCGAACCTTGGGGGACCCCACAAGTAGCTTTCCAGGGTGCAGAATGATCTGGAGTGCCTTTGACCTGGTATGTTCTTGTTGACAGAGAGCCCTGAAACCAATGCAACACGTTGCCTCCGAAGCCTAAGGTGTCCAGTAGATGTAGTAAGATGTTGTGGTCCACCATGTCAAACGCACTGGACATATCGAACTACATCAGTAATACTTTTTTTCCAGTAGAAATTTCCCGTTTAAAATCAGACAGGGCTGTAACCAGAACCGTTTCAGTACTATACTGAGCACGGAAACCTGACTGAGAGTAGTGCAGAATACCAAAGGACTCTAGGAATACATTTAACTGAGTGATCACCAAGCTTTCCATCACTTTGACAATCAGTGGAATGGACGCCACTGGTCGTTAGTTAGAGATGACGTTGGCTTTGATCTTTGGATTCTTAGGAATGGGTGTGAGAAGAATTCTGCCGTGCTCTGGGGGGAAGATGCCATGATTCAACATGTGATTAAGATAGCAAGTCAAGTCTACAATGAAGCGCTGTGGGGCCACTTTCAAAAGGTGACTAGGACAAGCATCCAGGCCACAAAACTTATTGGAGAACTTCAGGAGTGCTTTAGAAACATGATCTACAGGAACGCTGTCAAAGGCAGACCATGTGCAATCGGCTGGACAGGAAGCAGAGCTTGAATCCAAAGAGTGTAAGAAGTCATCCACATCTGCAGGGGAACTAGTTAGTGTGGACCTAAGAACTTGTATTTTGTCCTTGAAAAAGTAGTAAGCTGGTCCGCTGATTGTAGATCGTCCTGAATGGTCTCCAGCTTATTGATGTCAAGAAAGGAGTTCAAGAGCTGGTTTAACTTTTTAAAGTCTTTTCCTGCAGATTTTAATTTCATGGAAAAGTAAGAGCATTTAGCTTTCTAATAATATCAGTATAATAGTGATGGAGTATTTAATAAGCAGACATTAGAACCTTCAAATATAGAAACAGAGAAACATGACGGCAGGTAAAGGCCATATGACCCATCCATTCTGTCCATCCTCTGTAACCCCTAATTCTTCCTGGTCCTAAACGATCCCACATGCTTAGCCCATGCCTTTTTAAATTCTGAAACAGTCCTCGACTCCACCACCTCCACTGGGAAGCCATTCCACTCCTCCACCACCCTTTCTGTGAAATAATACTTCCTTAGGTTACTCCTAAGCCTATTCCCTCTTAACTTTGTCGTATGCCCCCTCATTCCAGAGCTCTCCTTCATTTGAAAAAGGCTCTCTTCCTGTACATAAATGCCCTTGAGATATTTAAATATCATGCCTCCTCTCTTCCTCCTCTCTTCCAGCGTATACAAGTTGAGGTTCATAAGCCTGTGCCTATAATTTTTGCATTCAAGACCGCTTACTAATTTCATAGCCGCCCTCTGGACTGACTCCATCCTGTTTATATCTTTCTGTAGTTGCGGCCTCCAGAACTGCATGCAGTACTCCAAATGAGGCCTCACCAGAGACTTATACAACGGCACTATCACCTCCTTTTTCCTGCTGTTCATGCCTCTCTTTATGCACCCAAGCATCCTTCTGGCTTTGGCCATCGCTTTTTCTACCTGTTTGAAAGCTTTAAGGTCGTCAGACACATTCATCCCCAAGTCCCACTCTTCCTTCGCACACTGAAACACTACACCCCCTATACTGCACCTTTCCCTCGGATTTTTGCAAAGGTAGTTCCCACCATAGCATTTCTCAAGAAATATAGGAGTTCAACAGCATAGTATTCAAAACAAAACAAAAAAAACCCCAAAAGGGTCAAAAATCTCAGCAGTTCATATAAAGTAGTTATGCAAAGCAATTCTTCAAACAAAGTAGCTCAAAAGGGCTCAAACTCCCAGCAGTTCATGTATAGCAGGTATGCAAAGTAATTCTCCAAACACTGTAGCTCCAGAAAGGGTTCAAACCCTCCCCAGCACTTCATGTCAGCAGTTAGGCAAAACAATTCCCCAAACACAGCAGTTCAGAAAGGGTTCAAACTCCCAGCAGACCATTACTGCCCGGTTACCAAGTGAGACTTACTGCTAGGTCAATGGCTGGCGGTAAGGTCTCAGACCCAAAATGTGCTAATTTTCATTTTGCCACATGTCCAATTTTGGCAAAAATGTTAAAAAGGCATTTTTTACAGGTGCGCTGAAAAATGATTCTGCAGGTACCCAAAACACACGTCTAGACTACTGCAGGCCATTTTTCAGTGCACCTTTGTAAAAGGGCCCCTAAGACTGGTCATTATACAGTTACTGTGCCTCCATCTTTCATCCTTATTGAATGGAAATACTAATGTTTCTGACCCTTTGGGTAACTGTCTATCCAAGGGATATAATTTTTGTACTGCTTCATTATATTTGCAATAGTGTGTGTTATTTCATTTAGGGAACACTGAATATCATGCACTGTTACTAGATAGAACATGGTACTTAGTAACACAGTAGGAAATTACAAAATGACAAGTTACAGTTCAAATGAAAAAGAAAACAAACTAAAATAAACAAAAAAACAAATTCAATGCAAACCAAACCAAAATGTGCTGCCTGCCCACCCCTAATCTATTCAAGACAATTCAAGAGTTACAATCATGAAGGAGGTGACTAGTACTACTACTACTTAACATTTCTAGAGCGCTACTAGGGTTACGCAGCGCTGTACAGTTTAACAACAAAGGACAGTCCCTGCTCAAAAGAGCTTACAATCTAATGGGCAAAATGTCAAGTGTGGGCAGTTCTTACATTTTTGGACCATTAAGAGGAGAAGACTTGCATCAAAGTCCATTGTGGAGGAGTGGCCTAGTGGTTAGAGTGGTGGACTTTGGTCCTGGGGAACTGGGTTCAATTCCCACTTCAAGCACAGGCAGCTCCTTGTGACTTTGGGCAAGTCACTTAACTCTCCGTTGCCCCAGGTACAAATAAGTACCTGTATACAATGTGTAAGCTGCATTGAGCCTGCCATGAGTGGGAAAGTGCGGGGTACAAATGTAACAAAAAAAAAGTATTGAGGACCCTTTATATGGTTAACTGTGTCTCTTTCTCTTCTCACCTTCTTGTCTGGCCATGCAGAAAAGAATGAACTCTTCTCTAAAGTTAAAAGAAACAATGACAGAAGTAGGACTCAGTTCTTCCTCACTTCCTATAAGAAATATTTTAAATTCATTTTTTTAAAATTACTACAGTTCTGAGCCTCAACATTTTACTTTATTTCTAAGGGATAACCCTTTATTCTAATTGCCTCCTGTACCCATGACAGCTCTGACATTAGTACCAGCTTAATTCTGTGATCTTGTTGCTCATTAATTAGTGTTATGACAGCTTTCTCTGCTATCTGTATTAACGTACTGTTGTATGTGTTTTGTTTTTCCCTTCACTTTTCTGTCTTGGATCTAATATAGAATGAAGGGCTTACTGGAATATTAAACATGTTAATATTTTCCTGTTTTCTAAGTTCTTTTTCTTTATAGTTGAAAATGACTTTACAACTCCTTTCAAGAGTTGACTTAGATTATTAAGGATGCATTAAGGGAGTAATTTTGTAAGGGTTTTTTTGTTCATTACCCTGAGGGTGATTTCACCATCCATTTTAATAAAGCAATACATAAAACTAACAGTACACTCTGGTATCCTAACCAGGATAAATGAGAGACTATTGCTTTTGTAAATGTCACTAAAAGTATCCCACTTTTAGGGGAATTTTCGAAAGAAAAGGGCGCCCATCTTCCGACACAAATCAGGAGATGGGCGTCCTTCTCTCAAGGTCACCCAAATCGGCATAATCGAAAGCCGATTTTGGGCGCCCTCAACTGCTTTCCGTCATGGGGGCGTGTCGGCAAGAGATGGGTGTCCTCGGCCAATAATGGAAAAAAGAAGGGCATCCCTGACGAGCATTTGGCCAATTTTGGACCATTTTTTTCACAACCAAACCTCGAAAAAGTGCTCAAACTGACCAGATGACCACCGGAGGGAATCGGGGATGACCTCCCCTTACTCCCCCAGTGGTCACCAACCCCCACCCACCCTAAAAAAAAACTTAATTTTTTTTTGCCAACCTCAAATGTCATACCCAGCTCCATGACAGCAGTATGCAGGTCCCTGGAGCAGTTTTAGTGGGTGCAGTGGACTTCAGCCTATCCTCCCCTACCTGCTACACTTGTGGTGGTAAATGTGAGCCCTCCAAAACCCACCCGAAACCCACTGTACCCACATGTAGGTGCCCCCCCTTCACCCCTTAGGGCTATGGTAGTGGTGTACAGTTGTGGGGAGTGGGTTGTGGGGGGCTCAGCACCCATGGTAAGGGAGCAATTTGTGAAGTCCACTGCAGTGCCCCCTAGGGTGCATGGTTGGTGTCCTGGCATGTCAGGGGGACCAGTGCACTACAAATTCTGGCTCCTCCCATGACCAAAGGGCTTGGATTTGGTCATTTTTGAGATGGGCATCCTCGGTTTCCATTATGGCTGAAAAACGGGGACGACCATCTCTAAGGTCGACCTAAATGTTGAGATTTGGGCGTCCCCGACCATATTATCGAAACGAATGATGGATGCCCATCTTGTTTTGATAATACGAATTTCCCTGCCCCTTCGCCGGGACATCCTTAGAGATGGGCATTCCCATTCGAAAATGCCCCTCCACGTGTACTCCATTCATTTCTAGATAGCATACACTTGAAAGGACTTTAAGAGGTTTTAAGAGAACAGGTATCAAAATAGAATAAGACCTGCAGCATAAACTCTAATGAAAGAGTCACTCAAGGTGGGGGATGTGATTGAATCATAACAAATATATATATCAGCCTTCAATAATGAACCTAGAGTATAATTTTCCATTCAAAAAATATATTCTAGGACTAACGGGGTGGGAGTGGGGGAGTGATACAAATCTGGAGAGAAAAAAAACCTCAGTTAGTATAAGAAAATGATTTTCATCCAGAGGATGGCAAATGCCTGCAAAGGTGGTAGAAATCAGTACTGCGACAAAATGCTGTGAGAAAATTTAATGTTGGTTATGTTGAACTTAGATGGTAATGATAAAAACCAGGGTTGACATCTTATATATGGTCAGAGAGTGGTAGCGTCTCCTGTTTCTAAGATCAGCCAGGGTCATAGAAGGCAGTTTTTATGTTTGAAGCCTCAGGTATTGCAAATAGGAGCTATTTTTTTCTTAAATCCCCAATTACCCCCCCCCCCCCCTCTGTTTACTAAACATTGTATGAACAAAAATCACAGATTTGAGGATCTTCAATGTTATGCAATTGATAAAATCAATGCATTCAACAGAGGAGGCGACCGTAAACTGTCATTACAGAGAAGAGAGGCCCAGTGGATTTTTGATTTAAATTCATTAGAACCTAACGGCCTCAATAGTTCAATTGATTGGCACGTCTTTTATTAACTCATTACCACACTTCGTTTGATAATTGCTCAAAGAGTTGCAACCAATTGATTTTGATCTCTATAAAAGTCATATGACAACGTGATGACGTTGAGACGCCATTTCTAAAGTTGGCGCTCAGTCTAGCTGTAAGCTGCTCCAAGCGTCTCTGTCTAGTGCTTTGTACAATTTAAAGTTTTTTGTCTGTTTAAGTCTAAAAACTTTTTTCCTTTACAGAACCACAGCATTACGCCAGTACCGCGTTCTTTACTCTATCCCTGAGGAAGCTCTGTTGTGAGAGTGAAACGGCAGTGGCCCCCGTCGGATGTTAAGATAAGAGAGTGTTTAATTTAAACGTCTTAAGTCAAACTGGATGTTAATATAAGAGAATGTTTAATCCAAACGTCTTAAATCAAACTTCTTTAAGCCAAGCAATGCTGTTAGCTTAAAAACACAACTATTTAAGATAGTATTCAAATTTAAGTGGAGTTTTTTACCCAATGATAGAACTTGGGCGAGTGTTACTTATAATAATAGTAACCCCGCTCCAAAACCTGCGACTGTCAGTCCCAGGTTTTTGAGGGTTTTTCTCCACTTTTTGAGCACACTTTTCTATAAATCTGAGTTACAGAGTCACTTCATATGCTTATAGCTTCTCTGACCCTGTAAAATTGGAGACCTTTTTATTGAACGAGTAACACTATTAAGGATTTCCTCTAATTGGTTAGGAGTGATTTTAGGTATTTTCTATTTGTAATTAACATAAGTACTCATTAGCACACATTGAGGGGTATTTTCGAATGGAGACGCCCATCTCTGAGGACGTCCCTGCGAAGGGGCAGGGAATCACGTATTATCGGAACAAGATGGGCGTCCATCTTTTGTTTCGATAATATGGTCGGGGACGCCCAGATCTCAACATTTAGGTCGACCTAAGAGATGGCCGAACTAAATGTTGAGATGGTCGACCTTAGAGATGGACGACCTCAGTTTTCACCGATAATGGAAACCGAGGACGCCCATCTCAGAAACGACCAAATGCAAGCCATTTGGTCATGGGAGGAGCCAGCATTCATAGTGCACTGGTCCCCCTGACATGCCAGGACACCAACTGGGCACCCTAGGTGGCACTGCAGTGGACTTCACAAATTGCTCCCAGCTGCATAGCTCCCTTACCTTTGGTGCTGAGCCCCCCCCCCAAAAAAAACCCCACTCCCCACAACTGTACACCACTACCATAGCCCTAAGGGGTGAAGGGGGGGCACCTACATGTGGGTACAGTGGGTTTCGTGTGGGTTTTGGAGGGCTCACATTTACCATGACAAGTGTAACAGGTAAGGGGGATGGGCCTGGGTCCACCTGCCTGAAGTGCACTGCACCCACTAAAAACTGCTCCAGGAACCTGCATACTGCTGTGATGGAGCTGGGTATGACATTTGAGGCTGGCATAGAGGCTGGAAAAAATGTTTTGGGTTTTATCCAGTTGAAGAGGGAGATTTAAAACAAATTGTTGAAATATTCACAATCTCAATTTTTACTTGATAGTTATCCGGTATATTTGCTTAGATGGCCACCGGATAGTTGTCTTAAATTAGTAGCACTTCTCCTTTCACAGCTATATTTTGAATGACTTCATAAATGCAGCTTTTCAGTTATAACCACATCCACTCGTTAATGTGCAAAGTTGTACTATAGTAAATGTTTCAAATCACTCATATGAATACAAAATCCACAAAAAATAGTGAGACTAACACAAGCTAACAGAAAGCCAGCAGATCAGACAAAACCTTTCTTCCATCCATTAAAATGGACTGATGTGCATCAGCACAATCCCCAGAGAACTGACTCACTGAGTTTTGTGGTTACCACACATGCTTCAATCAGGTCCTGAATAGAGAACCAAAATATATCTAAACTCATTGGTACAGTCAATGGTGCTGAGTCATCTAGACTACTGCAATGCACTCTATACTGGCTGTAAAGAGCAAATCATCAAGAAACTTCAAACAGCCCAGAACACTGCAGCCAGACTCATATTCGGAAAAACAAAATACAAAAGTGCAAAACCCCTAAGAGAAAAATTACACTGGCTGCTTCACAAAGAACGCATCACATTCAAGGTCTGCACTCTAGTTCATAAAATCATTCACGGAGACACCTCGGCTTATATGTCAGACCTTATCGACCTGCCACCCAGAAATGCTAAAAGATCAGCGCGCACATTCCTTAACCTTCACTTCCCCAACTGTAGAGGACTAAAATATAAAATAACGCATGCGTCCAGCTTTTCCTACATGAGCGTGCAGTTGTGGAATGCACTGCCACTTAACTTAAAAACAATTTACGAACGAATTAACTTTCGTAAATCCCTGAAGACATCTCTCTTCAACAAGGCATACCACAATGATCAATAACTGAAACTGTAACACATTACCACCCCACTTTATATTCTGTATGTTATTTTACTATATCTGCTTGCTTAATTTAACTATGTCATCCATGCTTTCTATGTAACACCAAATGTATCTTTACTCTGGAATGGCAAATGCTATGACGGAACATTGTAAGCCACATTAAGCCTGCAAATAGGTGGGAAAATGTGGGATACAAATGCAACAAATAAATAATATCAGATGGAGCACTGGAGAGCCTGAGAAAGATGGAAGTGTAGGGAACTGACTCCTCTGACTAACCACAGAATTCAGTTTCATGGACTACTACATTTTGTATTTTTATGCTTCTGATTGCTTCCAGAGATGCTAAAAAACAAGCCCAACAAAACAAAGCCACTTTTGCACTTTCAGCAGGGACCAAGCAATTAAAGTCAGATCCGCTGTTGCTCACCAAGAAAGATTGTAGCAGTGTGGAATGAGATAATAACTTGGTGGATGTGGTGGAGCAACTTTGATATATTTCTTCAGTGTTTTGTATGTTTTTGTATTAGTCTGTGGTGGGTCAGGGGCCCTGGATCTGCTGATGTGTCCTCTGGCTTTCCCCTTCCACATTTCCAGAGTACTTTCTGGTCCATGTTTTGGGTATTGCAGTGTATGGCTGCGTGTTGTTTGGTTTGGTCTGTGGATATGTGTGTGGATAGATGTACTCTGTGGATGCTGGCTGTGGTTATAGAAGGTAACATGACACCACTATTTTCAAGCCCTTTCTTTCTGTGCTGGGCATGGAGTACCTGGAAAGTTTATGCTCAATGTGGTGTGTTTTAATACTGTCTTCTTTCTATGGCTGGTGTAAACACTTGTAAATGTGAAGGGCATCACCAGCCCTATTAAACGTTTAAAAAAAAGAAAAAAACAGTTTTTATATTTTAAACATTTGAAAGCCCAAATTATGTTCCTTCAGGAGACGTATTTGTAGTCTTCTGAAGCAGCTAAATTGCAAAGAGACAGGGTACAATATTATTGTTTTTCCCCAGCAATACAATGCAAATGTGGGGTTTCTATTCTATTGTTAAAAACATTACAGTGCACAGTTAAGCATTAATCTAAAAATAGCAATGGCAGATGGGTATTACTGACTTTGGAAATATCTAATATTTTGTATACTTTTTCAATACCTATGTACCTAATGTGGATTTGTTATTCTTTAATACCTCACTCAACAGCTACTTCTCAATCAGGCTGACCATGTCATCATAGGGTGAGATTTTAATCTGCCTTTGGATCTGGTTCTAGATCATAAATCTACTGCTAAATATAGGGTACCAAAATCCACTCATGTTTTGAAAACCATGATGCTAGATCAGGAGTTGGTGGATGTCTGGCACGTCATGCACCCTATGGAGATAGATTTTACTTTTCATTCCATCCTATGGAGATAGATTTTACTTTTCATTCCATCCCTCCTGATTCATACATGTGCATGGATTACTTTTTTGTCTCTAATGTTCTTTTGAAGAATGTACTGCACTTTACTATTGAGCCTTTGTACATTTCAGATTATGTGGGTATCACCCTCACTTTTCACCTTAGCATGCCAAATTCCCCTGGTCCCCAGTGGAGATTTAATGTTGCTCTATTGGAAGATCCAGTGTTTCTGTAACAAGAAGAGCTGTGGACAGAGGATTATTTTAGTCAAAATGAATCAGATAATCTTCAATATCATGTTGTTTGGAATGCTTTTAATTTAATTTAATTTATTTATAGCAGTATTTATATCCCACATATTCCAAACACGTTTGACTCGATGTGGTTTACAAATTTAGTTAGTACAGATAGAGAATTAAATTTTAAGAAGATGAAAGGGGGAGAATAGGAACAAGAGAATTACATTTTAATAGAGTTTCAGTGAAATGCAGATTGAGAGACTAGATCGGTGCGTAGTGGATTGAATGGGAGGTCTTAGGGATTGAGGGGGCAGATAGTTGACTTGGAGATAGTTGAGGTAATGTTAGCTAACGTGCTTGTTTTTGTTTTCTGTGGGTATGAACTTTATGAACAGGTAAGTCTTGAGGTGTTTCCAAATGTTTGTGTGAGGAGTTAAGGATCGTAGTGATTTGGGGAGGGCATTCCACATCTTGGATCATTGGTAGGGGAAGTTCGCTGAGTGAACAGACATGTAGATTAGCTTGTGGCATATGGGATAGTGAAGGGTTAAGTAATTCCTTGCCTCCTTCAGGGTGTTCTTAGAAGGTAGAATGATCATGTCTGAGAGGTATGCAGGTGCTTCGCCATGGGCTATGAGTCAGACCATAGTCTAGAGTTTGAATGTTATTTGGACTTTGATTGGGAGCCAGTGGAGTGCTTGTAGTAGAGGGGTGACTCCTTAGTATTGTGTCTTCCTGAAGATGAGTCTGGCTGCTGTGTTTTGGACAGTTTGGAGTCTCTTTATGAGTTGCTTTTTGCTTCCTGAGTAGATAGCATTGCAGTAGGCCTACCTGAGGGATAACATTATAAAATATAATGCTGATAAAAATAAGCTTCGTAGACAACGTTTGTTGGATCTTGAGGGTGAAATTAAAGCTACAGAGACATATTTGTCCCAGCCCATGAAGATCCTGCATACTCAGTTACAAAAGCTTAAATTTCAATATAGCACAATTTTATCTGAGAAAACCAGATTTTTAATGTTGAAAGAACAAGCCTCTTATTATGAAGGTCAGAACAGAGACATATGCCTCTTAGCTAATTATTTATGATGTAAACACAGGGCTTCCCAGATTCATGCTATCCATGTTGGAGATAAGATATACAGTCGCGCAAAGGATATCACTTAGCAATTTTTGCTTTTTTATCAACAACTCTATACTTCAGCAGTAACTCCTACTCAGGAGATGATACAACAGTTTTTTGAAACTGACACCACAATTATTTTCAAAGGAGCAGATTGATAGGTTAAACCATCCCCTTGACTTGGAAGAGATTAATAAAACTAACTCTGATCTCAAAAAGCATAAAACACTATACAGCTGAATTGTATATTGCTTTTCATCATTTTTTAACTCTCAGACTACATCATCTTTATGAGTCATTTCTTAACAGTCACAAGAGTGCAGGCACTTTCACAGAGGCAACCATAGTTGTTTTCCCCAAGCCCGGTAGGGATCCTACCCTTACTAAAAGTTATAGACCTATCTCCCTACTCAATTATGATTGTAAACTTAATGCTCAAAAATTGGCAGATAGGCTTGCCCTCTTGATGCCCTCTCTTATTCATCAGTCTCAGAGCTGCTTTGTCATAGGCTGCATGGCCATGGATAATGCTCAAGTGTTCTGCTATGTTTGCAGGTGGCTTGGCTTTCTCCCCGCCTGGCATGTGTAGTCTCACTGGACCCGGAGAAAGCCTTTCACTATGTAAAGTGGAGGTATCTCTTTGAGACCCTCTCTTTGTTTCAGTTGGGAAGTTTATTGATATGGTACATATATTATACTCTCAGCCCTTGGCTCAATTGAATATCAGGGGGTCAGACTGTGGAGTATTTTACTTTGGGCAGAGGCACATGTCAAGGATGTCCCCTATCCTCCTGCTATTCAACCTGCTGCTTGAACCTTTGTTGATATCTCTTAGAGCTCATGATGATATTATTGGTGTTATGATTAATTATGTCTCTATAAAGGTTTCAGCATTTGCCAATGATGACTTATTATATGTTACCAACCCAGAAACATTTGTTCTTGCCATACTTACTCTCCTTAAATCATTTGGGTCACCCTCAGGCTACTCAGTGAACTGGGACAAAACCAAGGTTATGCCCTTAAATGTGCACTGTGCATCAGTTATACTTGCCCCGTTTGGTCTCAAATGTTGCTCTGAGGAAATTAAATATTTAGGTGTGAAATTCCAACCTTTCTGTGCTACTACTCTCCAAACTAATACTAATGCTTTAATATCTGGAGTATGGGACATGTGTTCTACCTGGTCTCCACTCTGGTTGTCCTGGTGGGGGAGACTAGAGGCCATTTGCATCAGGGGCGTAGCTATGGGTGGGCCTGGATGGGCCCAGGCCCATCCAATCACAGCTCAGGCCCACCCATTCTTTCTGACCCTCCAATCAGCTGGCACAGGGGCAGTGAATAACAGCAGCCCTCTGTCCTAATCTGTCTAATTTTTCTTGCCTGCAGTGGAGCGTGCAGTCTGCTTGAGCCTGTTTGCACCAGATCATGAAGACCTGCAGGCAGTAGCGATTTCATCATCTGCAGCGTCCCGCCCCTTAGAACACAAATTTCCTGTTTCCATAATAAGGTCGGGATCCTGCAGAGCTGTTAGCGTGTATGTAGCTGGGAGGTGTCGTGCTGCTTTTGAGGTTGACATTGTGGCTGAATAGATGAGAATAGATGAGTTTTTGGGCACCTGCACGATGTCCTTCTGATTCCTGCACCGTTCAGTGCCCGGCAATGATGTCTGGCTTTGCTAGATTGCGGTGCTGACCCTTCCAAAAGCTACTTTGTAATGTAGGGTTGTTTCTTTAACCTTTTCCGGTGTAAATATTAGCACCGATTGTGTACTGTTTTGACACTTCTGTAGTGTGAAACAGTGAAGCTGGAGAGAGCCGCATTCCCTGGGTTGGAGGAGTAATGCTCAGACCCGACTCCCCCTCCCCCTCCCTCATTTGAAATGCAAGCCTGTCTTTCTCTTATGTTGCCCTGTCCACTGAAGAAGAAATTTAATAACAGTGGAGAAAGTTGGCCGTGTATCTCCTAAGAAGTTGTGACGGTGGTTTCACATTACCCAGTCCAAGTGCTTTTCTCTGATCGTTTCCCTCCTCCCCCTACACACACCTCCGATGGGAGGTGAACGCTGTCCCTCTGCTCATCTTTTTAGATGGGCTGAAAATTTCGCTGGTCATACCCCCCTCCTCGACTGACAGGAAAATGAATGTTTGAAAATGTGGGGGGAACTATTCAGTGGAACTTTTCTATTAGCTAGGGACTGCTTTTGACCTGAAATCTCAGGTGGGCTTTTAGGTTGAGCATAGGAGTAGATGTTGTCCCTCCAAGTTGTTCATGTCAAGCTTAGATCTTCGTCATACAAGCAGATGTTTGGGTGATCCAGTGGCAGCTACTGCTGAAGAGCTGGCGGTGTTGCAGGGAAGGGAGCTGTTGCAGGGGACAGAAAGATCTGGAGGAGAGCTGTTGTGAATGTCTTCAGGTGAATGTCTTCTTTGCTAGCTAAGGTATTTAATTGTTAAAGTTGAGGAGGGGGCATGGAAAGGGAAGAGGACATGCATGCCCACCCAACGTACCCACTGGCCCACCCAAAATTTTCCTTCTGGCTACGCCACTGATTTGCATGATTATTTCCACTCAAGTATTGTTTTTACTACAGATATTGTCCTTTTCTTTTCCTAGTCATTTTTATAAACAATTGGATCTTATTCTTAATAAGTTTTTGTAGCAATACACTCTGACTCGAATATGTCTCACAACTCTTAAGAGATTTAGGAGGCCTTGGATTTCATGACTTTTGCAATATGCCTCTGCAGCGCTGCTTCGGGGTGCCTCTTGGTGGACTCAACTGCCTCATATTCCAAATTGTCCTCCTTGGCTCCTTATAGAGTGGGTTCTCATTCACCCTTTCTCTTTGATAAGTTGATTGGTACTCCTTGCCTTCCTTTTGCTCAAAAGTGGTTATTCTACAGTTGACCATTACAGCCCTTCATCAATTGGATAAATCATTACAGAGACTCATGACTTCAACCTTAACTATACCCCTTTGGGGAAATGCTATTTTTCATATTAGCCAGTCTCCTTTTTAATGGGAAAAGTAGGTGAGCCAGAGTAGCTGGTACCTGGGAGCTCTTTTAGAGCGTGGTACTATTGCTTCCTTTCTGGCGCTCCAGTGTCTCTTTGGCTTGCCCTTAGATCAGTATTTTTCATATTTTCAACTTTGTCACTGCCTCAGTGAATTACCTCTGCAGACCTTTCTGGGTCAACCTGATTTGGAGTCAGAAATTTATCATGTTTTGCACCAGTTTTGTGAGCAGCCTCATTCTCTTTCTCAGTTTTATCAGCTGTTGTTTGCTCATCAGTGTGGAAGTCCTTTGGCTGTACAACCTGTCTGGGAATTGGAATGCAAGTCCAGTTTGTCCATCAAGCAATGGGAGACTTTCTGGACCCATGTAAATAAAACCTTGGGCTTGGCCTCTTGTCTACAATCTTTATACTTTTTGACGCATAAGCCCATATGGACACCTATTAAATGCAGGAAATCTGACACTACTGCTTCTCAGTTATGCTGGACTTGCCAACAATATCCTGGTACCTTACATCATGGGTTTTTTTTTAACTTTTGTTCTTTCCACCCTGCTTTATGTATTGGTGTTGTGATTTTCCTTCATCTAGCCTACTGCTTGCAAGAAATCCCTCTGCATTGGTTATGTATAGCTATATTGTGAATTGCATCTTTATGTGATTTGTAACCTCGTGCCTCAGACCTGTTTGTTTGATTGTTATTTTTGTTTTTTTGCTGTTGCTGTTTCTTATGCCATGTGAAATTTTTAATAAAGATCTATTGAGCTAAACTAATATCAGATAAATGTACTCTGTCAGGCAATATAAACCCAGAAAATCCAATATTAACAAATCATGCACTAAAACCAACCCCCACTAATGACTACAAAATGAGAAACCTCAGTGTTTACCTGACACCAAAGCTTTTCAATGGCATGGACATCCCTGACATTTCCCCTCACAATATGAGGAATAATCTGAGATCATTTTGAGCCAGGTGATAGGGAAATAGCATTAGATTATCAACAACACTCACTTCCTCTGGAAAATGAGCTACACACTCTTAATGTGACAAATATCATTGCCCCCAAGATGGGTCAACAGAATATGAGGAATGGAGAAACATCTCACTGCAAGTGTGATGGCCATAACTGCTCCCACAGCATGCCTCTCAAACCCAGCCATCAGATTTTTATGCCAAGGCCAATTTGTAGTCCCCAACAAGATTGGTGGGCTCACTTCTGTGCCCAGAAAAAAGAGACATGCACAACTCTGCAATGAGACATGCGCTGCAAAAGAAACTGACAGAGGCAGAACATTAGAGAAAGAAAAGAAGCCAATATCAACACACATAGCACTGTGATACAATAGAATGGCAGCGCCCCACCCTCTTGATCAAAGCAGGAATTCCACTCAATGCTGCCACATTACTGGCCACCCTGAAGGCCCTGTTTACTAAGCCATGCTAGAGGCATGTTAGCGTTTTTAGCATGCACTAATCATTAACGCATGCTAACTGTGTACATAAGTATTGCCATACTGGGACAGACCAAAGGTCCATCAAGTCCAGCATCCTGTTTCCAACAATGGCCAATCCAGGTCACAAATACCTGGCATGAGCCCCAAAAAGTACAAAATATTTTATACTGCTTATCCCAGAAATAGTGGCCTTTCCCCGTCCAATTTAATAATGGTCTAGGCACCCACAATATTCCTATGGGTGCCTACACAGTGCGTGCTAATTTTGTGCACACACTAAAAACGCTAGCAAATTCTAGTAAACAGAGCCCTGAGTGTCATAATTTAGAATCTAATCCACATCATGCCAAGCATTTCTTCAGAATGGCAGCGAACTGAAACTTGCTGTCCTGATGGATTAACAAAAGAAGGCTCCAGCTGGCTGAATCAACATAGTCCTGGGAGCATTTCCGCAGACAAGAAAGTAATCCTGGCACACACTGCAAAATCACCAAGGACCCTTTCTCCAGCTGACCTACCTTTGAATGATGAATCTTCAAGCACACCCATACTTCTGATATGTGTACATTACTCCATAGCAGACCCATGAGACCTGTGTCAATTTCGTCATGTACTATTAACTCACTCACTCTCAGGGCACCATACCTCTCTCACAATGTGCTAATATATCAACCTAAGCGTTTATTGTACTTCTGTATTATGTACTAGACTTCTACAAATATAAATTTTGTAACCACCTTTTTAGCAATATGTAAACCACATTGAACCTGCCATACGGTGGGAAAATGTGGGATACAAATGCAATAAATAAATAAAGAAAATGAAAAAGAAAATGCTACTTGAAATAGAAATACTTTAAACTCTTTTTTTTTTGTTCAATCATTTTTATTAATTTTGAAATAACAAAAAGAAAGGAAATTAAGTACCAGAGACTTAATAATAGTTTTAGCAAGTTTGATTATGTACACTGACTTGTAGAAGAATTATAGACAGTGTTTACATCAACTCTAGGATCCCTGATTCTGTTTCATTACAGGTATTGTATATCTATAGGAATAAGCATATTACTAAATGTTAGAGGTGGAGATAAGAAATTATACATATATATGTAATTAGTACCCATTTATATTTGCATAGATTATAATAATTAATATTAACTGGATGAGTAATTGAGTATAGGAGACCAGGTTTTATTGAATGCTAAAAGGGAGCCGCATTTCTCTGCAGCAGCTTTTTCATATTTAGCGTAAAGACATACTGTATTCCATCACATATCATAAGATAACTTCGTAAAGTCCTTCCAATTTTGACATATCAGTTTTAAAGCAACTTGAATCAATATACGTAATAATTTGGCTATTTGAGGTTGCATTACCGTGTTTAAACCAAATTCTCCCGTGATTATGATTTTGTATGTTAGAGAGATCTTAAAATCTAGAATATGGGAAATAGTGTCCTCTATATGAAACCAATACTCATCCAGTATAGGACAATGGTAAATTAAGTGGTCTAAAGTACCTACATGGTTGTTACAAGACCAGCATCTATTTGAGACTTCTTTAGATATTTTGGAAAGTTTGGATAGCTCTATGTAAGATGTAGAATGATGATTGGGTAAGAGCAGATGATTTTGAGGATTTATATAGTAATGTCCAGATTTTTTCCCATTGTTCTGCAGTTATTTGAGAATTGAGTTCTTTGTTTCAAATGTTTTGTAAGGCTGAAGGAGAGTGAGAAGAGTGCTCTTGGAAGATTTTGTACCATTTAGATGCTTTAAACTCTGAAGAACAAGCAGCCCTGAGGGCCTGCAGCAAGTCATGTATCCTCCCCAAGAAGGATAAGAAGATGTTTCCTATTGTGTCCACAAGACAGCTCAGACCTTACATAATAATGAAGCAACTTCTCTACAAAAAAGATGCTGTAGGATCAACCCACTCTAGCAATTTACAAATGCACTGGACCTGATATTCAGCTCTTGTTGGGCAGACTGGATGGACCGTGCAGGTCTTTTTCTGCCATCATCTACTATGTTACCACGTTACTATGTTAGTGATCAACATTTTAATGACCACCACCAGCGTTATACCCAAAAATTCAAAGCCACGTCATGTCCAGACTCTAGAATTGAATTTCCAGGTATATGGAGCCGATAAAAATATAGGTGATTAAATCTGATATTTGGCACTTAACCGGCTATGAAGAACTGCATAAAAAAGGATTGCATTGTAAGCAGTCCTATTTATGCAGTAATGTTAGCCAGTTAAGTACTGAAAATCAGAACTTAATCAGCTAAGTGCCAGCTCCATCCCCCCCCCCTCCAGAATGCCCCCTAAATAGCCAGTTTTGGCTTGGGCGTAGCCAGGCTTTTTCAGCAGTACTATCCAGTTTAGTGCCACTGAAAATGCCCTATTAGGCCTGGACAGGTGATTACCAACTATTACCACACAGCCTTTCTCTTACTGCACATTAATATTTGCTATTAAAGAATGGAAAGTGCAAAAACTTACCGCACTTTTGTAAAAAGGTTCCTTTGTGTACTCTTACTGCTATGCTGTCTATACAATTTTGTTGCTAAGTAAAAATTTCAAGAGGCATTTTTGTTAGCTGCCTTTGGATCTGAATTATTTTACCTAAATGAACTTCAAGACTGAACCAGCTAAATTGATATTATTAATTCAATTACCATGAATTATAATATACCATCCAAACATCTTGCTAACGAAAAAAAATGTAATTCATGCAAAATAATTAACAAAGACATGTTTACAATGAAATAAAAGGAACAAAAGCAGTTCTCCATTTAGGCAAAATGACTGAAGTGTTCAAATTTGACATCCAGAAGGTTTCTTTTTACAATTACACGCTGGTTGTTGGTACAATTTTTTTCTAATCCTATGAATTTCAAAGCAATCAATTTTCCTTCTTGGCTGTGACTGACATGCCTTTCAACACAATAAAAAACTATCATTCTTTTTATTTGATCCCAGGTGTTCAGAAATTCTTTCTAACAACTATCTCTAAATCCTCAGCTGTGCTCAAGTCCCTCCCTCTCAAACCCTCCCCCGCCTACTGCCCCCTCCCCTTTAACCAATATTTGCCCAACTTGGACCACTCTTCTGCTTCATTACTGAGTTTCTGATGGCTGATATCCGTTAACTTCTCCATTCAAGTAATAAACTCAAGACACTCTCTCCATTGAGATATTGTCAGAGTCACTTCTTGTTTCCAGCATCTTGCTATGATGTTACACGCTGCCACAATACTCTACTTGACCAGTATTTTCTGCCCCTTGCTCAATTTATGAGGCAACAATCCCAGCAGGCAAATCTTAGGGTCAACCTGTAAAAGCTGTCCAGTGAGTTTATGAATTTCAACTCCCACTTAATCCCCCAAATTTACCACTTTACCACAGCTCCACCACAAAACCTCCAGCATAAATTTGAGGCTTCTGGATAAATCCTCAGTCCAGGAGCATAGCCACAGGTGGGCCTGGACGGGCCCAGGCCCACCCATTTTTCCTCCAGGCCCACCCATCCACAACCTTCCCGCTGCCCTTTTGTCCCGCGGAGGCAGCGTTCAGCGTTTCCTTCCTGCCCTGTCTTCTCCCCAGGCCCCGCTGCATCGTCCCTAGTGGAATCCTTCTCCTTTTCGGCCGTCGCGCTGCACTGCCCTTCACACAGGCAGCTTTGCTCCTCCCTGCCGCGTCCATTCTGGCCCTCTCTGATGCACTTCCTGTTAGGGCCGGATGAACGCGGTGGGGGAGGAGCGAAGCTGCCTGTGTGAACGGCAGCGCAGCGCGACGGCCGAAAAGGAGAAGGATTCCACTAGGGAGGATGCAGCGGGGCCTGGGGAGAAGACAGGGCAGGAAGGAAACGCTGAACGCTGCCTCCGCGGGACAAAAGGGCAGCGGGAAGGTTGTGGATGGGCGGGCCTGGAGGGAAAATGGCTGAGCTGCTGGGACGTGGGAGGGAAAGAGGAGGAAGGGACTTGAGGGAAGGGAGAGAGCTACTGGTCGTGGGAGGGAGAAGAAGAAGGGACTGGAGGAAAGGGAAAGAGCGTCTGGGACATGGGAGGGAGAGGAAGAAGGGACTGACAGGAAGGGAGAGCTGCTGGGACATGGGAGGGACTGGCGGGAAGGGAGAGAGCTACTAGACATGGGAGGGAGAGGAAGAAGGGACTGGAGGGAAGGGAGAGAGCGTCTGGGACATGGGAGAGAGAGGAAGAAGGGACTGGAGGAATGGGAGAGAGAGTCTGGGACATGGGAGGGAGAGGAAGAAGGGACTAGAGGGAAGGGAGAGAGCTGCTGGACATGGGATGGAGAGGAGGAGGGGATTGGATGGGAGAGAGCTACTGGACATGGGAGGGAGAGGAAGAAGGGACTGGAGGGAAGGGAGAGCTGCTGAGACATGGGAGGGACTGGCGGGAAGGGAGAGAGCTACTGGACATGGGAGGGAGAGGAAGAAGGGACTGGAGGGAAGGGAGAGAGCGTCTGGGACATGGGAGGGAGAGGAAGAAGGGACTGACGGGAAGGGAGAGCTGCTGGGACATGGGAGGGACTGGCGGGAAGGGAGAGAGCTACTAGACATGGGAGGGAGAGGAAGAAGGGACTGGAGGGAAGGGAGAGAGCGTCTGGGGCATGGGAGGGAGAGGAAGAAGGGCCTGGAGGAAAGGGAGAGAGCGTCTGGGACATGGGAGGGAGAGGAAGAAAGGACTGGAGGGAAGGGAGAGAGCTGCTGGGACATGGGAGGGAGAGGAAGAAGGGACTAGAGGGAAGGGAGAGAGCTGCTGGACATGGGATGGAGAGGAGGAGGGGATTGGATGGGAGAGAGCTACTGGACATGGGAGGGAGAGGAAGAAGGGACTGGAGGGAAGGGAGAGCTGCTGGGACATAGGATGGACTGGCGGGAAGGGAGAGAGCTACTGGACATGGGAGGGAGAGGAGGAAGGGGCTGGAGAGCTGCTGGACAAGGGAGGAAGAGGAAGAAGGGACTAGAGGGAAGGGAGAGAGCTGCTGGACATGGGATGGAGAGGAGGAGGGGATTGGATGGAAGGGAGAGAGCTGCTGGACATGGGAGGGAGAGGAGGAAGTGGCTGGAGAGCTGCTGGACAAGGAAGGAAGAGGAAGAAGGGACTAGAGGGGAGAGAGCTGCTGGACATGGGAGGATAGGGAGAGAAAGAGGGGAGATGGATGAAAGGATGCAGAGAGAAAGGGGAGAAACTAGAAGGATGTGGAGAGAGGGAGGAGACTGAACAGAAAAGGGTACAGCGATAGACTCTGGATAGAAGGAGAGGGGAGATAGAGACACTAGATGGAAGGATCAGGAGAGAGGGTAGATGAGTGGAAGGATAAGGAGAGAAAGAGGGAAGACACTGGATGGAAGGGTAGGGAGAAAAAGGAGACACTGGATGCAAAAGAAAGAGGGGAGACACTGGAAGGATGGGGAGAGAAAGAGGGGAGCTGCTGGATGGAAAGAGGGAGAGGACAGAGCAGAGAAAGACTGGAGAATAAGAGGAAGGGGCATGTGGAGAACAAGGGTGAGGAAAAGATAAAAAAGCCATAGGTGATGAACGGACAGGAAACCCTGGCAAGAGAAAGACGAAGGAAAGCAGAATCTAGAGACTGGGAGCAACACAATGAGAAAAAGTAAATGGCCATACAACAAAGGTAAAGAAAATAATTTTATTTTTAATTTAGGATAAAGTAATATGGTACCTGTGTTAATAAAGGTTCAGAGACCAATACTTCCTTCCTTAGGTCAGGAGAGGATACCGTAACAGCATTATACTGACCTGAGGCAGGAGGTTTTGGCCTCTGAAAGCTCACTGAAAAGTGTGACTAAATTTTGCTAGGGGAGGGAGGTAGAGAGAAAATTTTGTGCCCACCCACTTTGGGTTCAGGCCCACCCAAAATTGGCAGTCTGGCTACGCCACTGCCTCAGTCTCAAGGGGGTGAGATACCACCTTTATAGCACTTTATAAGCATTTTATTTAAGTGAAGCTTATAGACCACTTCACTGCTGTTTTAAAGGTTTTTATCTAGCACCCCATTGTTATTTCTTCCCCTAAATTGTATTCCCAAGCATTCATGGTTATACCATTTAAAATCATGTCCTCTAAGAAAATCATTAAAATAACATTAAAAGCCCCTTTTATTTGGTGCATGGCCTCCCAAAGTTCCTCAACATTCTCTATTCTCTTCCCTTAAAATCCTCCACCCCTATCTCTTTGGCTCTCATAAAATGTTGAACCTGATATACCGCAAGAAAATCCCCTTGTCCCAATCTAAAGTTGTCCCACAGGTCCTGAAAGACCAAAACTCATCATTCCCAATATCTGAGCAAATGTGTGCAGGCCTACTTCACCTCTGGAAAATCTTGGGGCTCTGTTATTTCCCTGGACGCCACTCTGCAGTCTCTTAAAGCTGAGCATGGGGGATGTTTAACGTGGACTCCTTCGGAGATCTCTCACAATGTGGCCATATCTGCCGGGTGATGTCACTTCCTCCCCCACATTATGATTATTATTATTTTTGAGCAGAAATATAAAATGATGGTTGCATATTTGCTCTCACAATTAATAAACTGCTTTAATGTATGAATTTCATTGGTTTCTCTTTTTAATATAAATTCTTGTGCTTCACCGAACAAACTGAGAACCATGACAAAACTTAAAGGCTTTTCAAGTCATGCTCTGGTTTTATTTTTTCACTCGGTTGTAAGTGGAAATTTCTTTGAGGTTTTCTCCTCTCTTTCATGCTGTTTCTGGGAAAATGTGACCTTAATAATTCAAGTGGAGGGGCATTTCCAATATGACATCTAAGTCAGACTTTGGATGTTTTAAGCTAAATGTCCCAAATCCTAAAAGACAATATAACTATTTTCAAAACTGCCAAACATCTTTTTTTTTAAATATTATTTGTAACAAGTTTTTGTGCTCTGTGTATTTATCTTTTCAGGCCATTTTCGAAAAACAAAAAAAATGTACAAGTGAACAATGTAGAAAATCAAGCCACTGGGATGTAGGATGGGCCAGAATTTTAGTAGATTGACCCCCCCAGACATCCTAGGAGAGCAATGGGGCACGCTAGAAAGCACTGCCGTGGACTTCATATAAATACTCCCAGTACACATCTCACCATTTCTCCCTTATCTTGTCTGCTGAGCCCTCCAAAACCTGCTACCCCAACTGTACACCACTACAATAGCCCTTATGGGTGAAAGGGACACCTTTATGTGAGTACAGTGGGTTTCTGGTAAGTTTTGGATGGCTCAAAATTTCCACCACAAGTGTAACAGGTAGGGGGAGGTATGGGCCTGGATCCAAGTGCCTACAGTGCACTGCACCAATCACTAGACTACTCCAGGGACCTGCATGCTGCTCTCATAGACCTGGCTGTATCATCTGAGGCTGTCATAGATGCTAGTAATATTTTTATTGACATTTTTTTGGGGGGTAGGATGAGGTCAGTGATTCCTCCCAGTGGTCATCTGGTCATTTAAAGGGGCATATTCGAACGGGACACCTAAGTTTTCCTGAGAATGTCCTCGCAGGACATCCCTGCGAAGGGGTGGGGAAACCCGTATTATCAAAACAAGATGGGTGGCCATCTTTTGTTTCGATAATACGGTCGGGGACGCCCAAATCTCAATGTTTAGGTCGACTTTAGAGATGGTCGTCCCCGATTTTCGACGATAATGGAAACTAAGGATGCCCATCTCAGAAACGACCAAATCCAAGCCATTTGGTCGTGCGAGGAGCCAGCATTCGTAGTGCACTGGTCCCCCTAACATGCCAGGACACCAACGGGGCACCCTAGGGGCACTGCAGTGGACTTCAGAAAAAGCTCCCAGGTGCATAGCTCCCTTACCTTGTGTGCTGAGCCCCCCAAAACCCACTCCCCACAACTGTACACCACTACCATAGTCCTTAGGGATAAAGGGGGCACCTAGATGTGGGTACAGTGGGTTTGTGGTGGGTTTTGGAGGGCTCACATTTACCACCACAAGTATAACAGGTAGGGGGGATGGGCCTGGGTCTGCCTGCCTGAAGTGCACTGCAGTACCCATTAAAACTGCTCCAGGGACCTGCATACTGCTGTGATGGAGCTGGGTATGATATTTGAGGCTGCCATAGAGGCTGGAAAAATATTTTACATTTCGTTTAGGGTTGGGAGGGGGTTAGTGACCACTGGGGAGTCAGGGGAGGTCATCCCCGATTCTCTCCGGTGGTCATCTGGTCATTTAGAGCACATTTTTGTGGCTTGGTTATAAAAAAAAAAAGGACCAAGTAAAGTCATCCAAGTGTTCATCAGGGACGCCCTTCTTTTTTCCATTATCGGCCGAGGATACCCATGTGTTAAGCACACCCCAGTCCCGCCTTCGCTATGTTTCCAACACACCCCCATGAATTTTGGTCATCCCCGCGATGGAAAGCAGTTGAGGATGCCCAAAATCGTCTTTCGATTATGACGATTTGGGCGACCCCGGGAGAAGGACTCCCATCTCCTGATTTGTGTGGAAAGATGGGCGCCCTTCTCTTTCGAAAATAAGCCTGTAAGTGTACCTTTTTGTGCCTTAGTCATACTAAAAACTTTTCTAGACCAAAACATTGTTGTTTTAGCCCTAGACATCTTTGTTTTGTTCATTATAGCTGTACAACGTCCCCAAGTATTAGGCATGTCCTAAACCCACCCTAATCCCACCTTCACCATCACAGAAACAAACGTTCACACTTCACACCTTGTTGATAGGATAGATTCACAATCTGAATATTATCAAATAACTTAATGGAGGAAAAAGACTTCAGACCTTGCAGACACCCTCTTAAGCCCTCAAAACATTGGCTATGCAAATAGGTGTTCTTGCGATTTTTTAATCATATGTCAAAAATCCTCTGTTCAAATGTGTTCATTTTTTCTCATACTATACTGTAAATCACATCATTATTTATTCATGTGTAAATATATATTGGGCAATCAATAAAAAAACATAAAGTCTCAGAGTGGGAGGAGTAACATATCTGATTATACAGGATCCCAACAGGCACCCATTTCACTGCACTGCTTCTTCAGGGGATCACAGTATTTACTCATCTAAAAAAATACAATTAATTTGTCCAAAATCAAATGTGAATCCATTTAAAAACATATCCTCAGCACAAAGGTTCTCATACCTTTATCATCTCCTTCTAGTCTTGCTCTTGTCAAAAGACAGAAAACAAAAGCAACAACACTATAAACAAATGCTCAACCACCTCCACCAATCAACAGGCACGCTACATTGAACCCGCACCAATCAATAATTGGCATCTGGCAGAGGACGACCTCTTTGATTTTATTTCTAATACCTGTGTCAACCATCCCAATATCCTTCTATTAGGAGATATTAATCTACACTTCGATAACCTTGAAAACTCCAACAGAAAGGATTTTTTTGAATTTCTTATCCTCCTGGAATTTCTTTCACACACAAACCCCTGTCTCCCATTTGAATGGTCACCTTCTTGATCTTTTTGCTTATAGATTTACCAACTCGCTAGCCTTATCCATATCTGATTCTTCATGGGAACCAACGCTATGATCAGATCATTACAAAAAATTAGTATACACCTTAAATTGGCTAGAATCACTGAAAGACACTCACCCCCAAGTCCATGCTCCTTCTTTTAAGTCTAGAGGACGGATTGAAATTGATGACTTCTGGTTGACTATATAAGATACTGAACTCATGTCCATGTCTAATTCATTAACATTCATCAAAGATTGGGATGTATTAAGTGAATCAATACTAGACTCCAAGGCATCAGTAAAAATGAAATCTAAATCAAAAAGAACTAATTAATCTGGTTCAATAAAAACATCCTATGCATCAAACAAAGATGTAGACAGTGCTTTGGTTGGGTAGTTGTATACAGTTCACCAGGTGGTCAATAGGGTGGGGGGAGGGGTATTGAAAGGGAGAATTACAAGAATTGATTATGTAAAATTGAACAAGGGGAAATGCTCGAGTATGATACTGCCTTGAGGTATGGCGGGACTTGGCAACACCACAGGTCTCACTTGTAATATCTTTAAATTATGAAGTACATATTAGTGGGGATGAGGGTAGGTTGATACTGACTAGCCTTATATGGGTGAGTTGAAGTGCTAGGGCCACTCTGGTGGAAGGGAAATAAAGATGCATTTTTGTTATGTTTATTGAAATATTGATATTGTTATCTGAAGAAGTTTAATAAAGCTGGGGCCAATGTGTTCCATAAGTAGTGTAATTGTCTTTTGGTTTTGATGATATGTGTAAGTGTTGTTTGGGCAATGGATGTGGATGCTGTGCAAGTGCCAAGGGCCCATAGCCTTAGGGTGGTAGACCAATAACCTTGGCTCAGTTGCAGCCACAGCTGGTGATATTTAGTGGAAAGGGGGGGGCTGAGAGGGGAGTAAGGGTTGAGAGGTAATGGATGATGATAGGAAGAAATATGATTACAGAGTGATTGGTGGAGAGGGCTGTTGGCAAGCAGAGATAAATTGTCAGGAGTTATAGAAAGGATGGGATTGGCTCAGGGTGAGAGGAAGGAGATAGGAAAGATCTTGAGCAGGCAGGAGGGTTGCTGGGTGGGAAGATTAGGAGGGCAAGGGAGAATTGGTGTGGGAAACAAATTCTTCCTGCCCATCCTGCCTGGTTTTAGTGGCTGACGATGTTTCAGGATGATGGGGCAGAGGTTAGGTAGCAGTGTGTGTGTGTGGGTATGTGGTAGTCACAGCGGTGGGGTAGTTGAACTGTTCACCAGGTATTCAATGGGGTGGGGGAGAGGTATTGAAAGGGAGAGTTACATTGTTATATGAAGAAGCTTAAAAAGCTGTGGCCAATATGTTCCACAATTTTATGGTAGTGTAATTGTCTTTTGGTTTTGATGATATGTGTAAGTGCTGTTTGGTAATGGATTTGGATGCTATGCGAGTGCCAAGGTTATGTGACACAGACAACAAATAGATTATGGACCTTATGAAGTGAACAAAACAAGTATTTATTTCGACAACTTCACACTCGCTGACATATTTATTGGACTTTAGTGTCTGAAATCCTATGGGGAAGAACTTTAGCGGTGGTGGGGCTGTGGTATAAGAGGTTTTTTTTTTCTAGGAGTATGATTCTTAGTGCGATACACAAGTTCACAGCCAATGTAGGTATTTAACAGTGCTGTTAACCTTATCAGAAAGTCTAATAAGGCTGTTTACTTTTGCTTATGATGCAACTCAAGGAATATGCATGAAACAGATCTGCATTCAAAAGAAGCAGTGTATGCAAGTCTACCTCATGCATATTCATTGTGGATATCTTGGGAAACTGACTAGCTAAGTGTACCTCAAGGACTGGGTTGGGAACCCTGCTCTAGACACAGGATTAAGGGGGTCAGGTCCGGAGAACTAGGATAGGTCGAAAGCTGAATATCATCAGCATAAAAGAGGCTTATAATCTAAAGTTTGAATTAAAGATGCCAATGGTGACAAAAATATACTAACCTGCTTATAATCGAACGAGAAAAACGCCCAAGTTCCGACCTAAATCGGGAGATGGACGTTTATCTCACAAAAACGAATAAAGCGGTATAATCGAAAGCCGATTTTTGGACGTTTTCAACTGCACTCCGTCGCGGATGCGGACAAAGTTGATGGGGCGTGTCAGAGGTGTGGCGAAGGCGGAACTGGGGCGTGGTTATCTGCCGAACAAAGATGGGCGCATTTCACCGATAATGGGAAAAAAGTATGCGTTTTTAGCTAGAATTTAGGACACTTTTCCTGGACCCTGTTTTTTCACGAATAAGGCCCCAAAAAGTGCCCTAAATGACCAGATGACCACTGGAGGGAATTGGGATGACCTCCCCTGACTCCCCCAGTGGTCACTAACCCCCTCCCACCACAAAAAATGATGTTTCACAACTTTTTATTTTCACCCTCAAATGTCATACCCAGCTCCCTGACAGCAGTATGCAGGTCACTGGAGGAGTTGTTAGGGGGTGCAGTGGACTTCAGGCAGATGGACCCAGGCCCATCCCCCCTACCTGTTACAATTGTGCTGCGCAATGCTTATTAGTCGTCCAACCCCCCCCAAACCCACTGTACCCACATATAGGTGCCCCCCTTCACCCCTTAGGGCTATAGTAATGATGTAGACTTGTGGGCAGTGGGTTTTGAGGGGGATTTGGGGGGCTCAACACCCAAGGGAAGGGTGCTATGCACCTGGGAGCTCTTTTACCTTTTTTTTTGGTTTTGTAAAAGTGCCCCCTAGGGTGCCTGGTTGATGTCCTGGCATGTGAGGGGGACCAGTGCACTACGAATCCTGGCCCCTCCCACGAACAAATGCCTTGGATTTATTCGTTTTTGAGCTGGGCGCTTTCATTTTCCATTATCGCTGAAAAACAAAAACGCCCAGCTCACACATTGTTGAATAAAACATGGGCGTCTATTTTTTCCCAAAATACAGTTCGGTCCACCCCTTCACGGACCCGTTCTTGGAGATAAACGCCCATGGAGATAGGCGTTTTCGTTCAGTTATGCCCCTCTAAATGTACCAGAGATAGATAAATCTTAAGGTACCTCTCGGTGAATAGGGAAGTTTTTTGAAAAGGAAGAATTGCAATGCACTCTGAAAGATCTTTTCTCAAATCTCAGACAAACGGGCTATTAACTTTGAATGGTAAACTAGGCTAAATGCCAAGCTAGGTCTAGATGATCAAAGTCATGGTTGATGTCCTTGCACATTAAACACTTTGTATCTATTAGAAGCTAGGTCTAGAAGCATCAACGTCACCATTTTATCATTATCAGAATGTAAAGAAATGTCAATTGTATTGGGTTTACGTTGCTTTTAGCTAAGTGGCTAGTTGCCCCAGAATTACTTCATCTATATAGCAGCAGGATAGACTAGGCAAAAAAAGCTATTATATTATCAAAATCCAATGTCAGTTTCTTAGGGACTGGCTGTATAACTGCTTGCTTCAAAATTTATGGTACTGTCACAGAAGACAGAGTAGAATTAAACATAGTGGTAATATATGCAAAAAGAGCCAAATGCAATGATTCTATCAGGTGTGCAGGGATTGGGGTGGGGGAGAGGAGGAGATGCTTTTATTGAAGTTAAGATTTTCCCTATTAAGATAAGTATACTAGACTGAAAGAATGCCAAGTGTGGGACAAGATATTCCAGCTTCCTCTACCAGTGTCAACACTGAAGGAGCATGTTGATTAATTAATTAAATCCTTTCTAATATCGTCGCCTCAATTATAAACAATTTTAGAAAATCATTTGCTAGATTAGGTATCAGGTCAGAAAGTTTATCAATAACATTAAAGAAGTTGCTTGGAATGAAATGCCTGTGATTGAATCAATTTAGAAAATGAATTTTTCTTTGCTAAAAAGACCTGATCCTTTAAATTTTATTATGTTCCTTACACAGAGCACAATTTACAATGTTCATAGTTCTGCTCCACTTATTCTGCTTGTCACACCTGACAGCTTGAAACACACAATGCAACAGGAAATTTAATGCATGTCTTACTAACTTGTCATTCTGAGGTTAATGACTCACATGGTACATTTTGCTTGGCAAAATACAATATTTTATCACAAGTTAGTAATTACCAGCCTAGAAATTGCTTTATTTTTGTCTATTAGATTGTAAGCTCTTTGAGCAGGGACTGTCTTTCTTATATGTTTGTGCAGTGCTGCGTACGCTTTGTAGCGCTATATAAATGCTAAATAGTAGTAGTAGTATTTGATCTGAAAATGATTAAAAAATCAAGTGGAAACTCATGATATTTAATAGTTCCTCAACAGCTGTGTTGAGAATTTATAGACCAGTATAATCCCTGTGATCTATAGATGCTATGTTTCTCCAGATTCCAGCAGTCAGGAAAATCCATTTTGGAAAGACTTGGGCTAGTGCAGTTTCTTTAGTGGCCCCTGCTAAACGGAATAAGCTGCCAGTAGAACTTAGACTGAAGGCACATACTGTGACCTTTCATAAACACCTGAAGGCTTTGTTTTTTTTAAGGAAGCTTTGGCTAATGATTTTTATAATATTCATTATAAATGGACAACCCCCTCAAAATCATATGTGAGTCTTGTTGTTTTAGGCATTGTCATTTTTTATCATTTCTATTCTGTTTTGAATGTAAATGTAAAATTGGGTGGTGGAGCAGGTGGGGGAAGAGAGGTTGGTGGTTGGGAGGCGAGGATAGTGGAGGGCAGACTTATACGGTCTGTGCCAGAGCCGGTGATGGGAGGCGGGACTGGTGGTTGGGAGGCAGGAAATACTGCTGAGCAGACTTGTACGTCTGTGCCCTGAAAAAGGCAGGTACAAATCAAGGTAAGGTATACACATATGAGTTTATCTTGTTGGGCAGACTGGATGGACCATGCAGGTCTTTTTCTGCCGTCATCTACTATGTTACTATGTTACTATGTTTATGCAATATTATGTATGTATTGTTATAATCCACTCAGAACAAACTGGCTATCTCCTCGTACTATCCTAGTATTCAAGTCACAAGTACCTGGCAGGATCTCCAAAAGTAGCAATATTCCATTCTGCTTACTCCAGGGATAAATAGTGGCTGCCCCCGTCTGCCTTCAAAACAATCTATGGATTTATTTTTCTTTAGGAAACTTGTCCAAAACTGATTCCTTTACTCAGTGCATGCTCAGTTTTTGCACATATGGAAAAATTGAGCGTTTGCCGGATGCTGGCACTAGGAGGTTCAGGAAAGCTAAGAAACTGGGGAACACAATAATAACGGGTGATTTCAATTACCCCAATATTGACTGCGTAAATGTAACATTATGGCATGCTAGGGAGGTAACATTCCTTGAAGAAATCAAGGACTGCTTTATGGAGCAGCAAGTTCAGGAACCAACAAGAGGGGAAACAATTCTGAGGTAATAGTGCTGGGGCTACTTAATAACAGTGATCATAGCATGATCAGATTTGATATAATCTCTGGACTAAGTACACACAGGAAATCCAATGCATTAGCATTTAACTTTTAAAAAGGAGACTATGATACAATGAGGAAAATGGTCAAAAAAATAAAAGAAAAGAAAACTTAGAGGAGCAGCTGCAAAGGTCAAAAATTTGCTTCAGGCATGGAAGCTATTCAAAAATACCATCGTGGAAGCCCAGGCCAGATATATTCCATGTATTAAAAAAAGGAGGAAGAAATGCCAAATAACAGCCAGCATGGTTAAAAAGGATCCAACTGAAAATAATAGGAAACAACATAAGGAATGGCAAATCAAATGCAAAGCACTGATAAGGAAGGCAAAGAGAAACTTTGAAAACAAGATTCCATGGAGGCAAAACACATAGTAAAAAATTTTAAGGTATATTCAAAGCAAAAAGCTGTTAAAAGCTGCTAGATGACTGAGGGGTAAAAAGGGCACTCAGGGAAGACAAGGCCATAGTGGAGAGATTAAATAAATTCTTTGCTTTGGATCTCACTGAGGAAGATATCGGAGAGATACCAGTACAGAATAGAAAAAAAGATGTGAATCACTTAGTAGTAGACTTAATTGCTGAAATGAAGCAGCTGAAGTGGGGGGAGGGGACAGTAGAGTAAAAGAAAATCTAATGGGGGAAAGAATTCATATGAAAGAAGAGATGTTCAATGGTAGTTTTAGATGAACCTGAAAAACCAGAGCGCCGTAATCTATCAGAATATATAACAGCAATGCCCTCACCTCAAGAACTAACTCGATTTTGTCAAAAATATTGAAATCCAGGCGGGGCAGCCTGATTCAAATAACAGATATCAAAAGATTGACGCCAAGTCTCTGTTAGACATAATAAGTGTATTTTCACGTTTATCTTTGGGTGCAACCATTTATGCCTGTCAAAGGCTAGAATTAATGCTTGCACCCAACTACTGTCAGTTAGGTATGGAAATGGAAGTGTTCTATAACTCTGCGCCTAACTCCTGAAAATGGCCCTGATCCACCAATGCCCCCTCCTTTGGCCATGTCCCCTTTGGAGTTGCATGTGACATAAAAATGGTGTGCAGATTATAGAATAGGTGCAGATCACAGATCCATGCATCACCAGATTGTAAGCATCAATTTAACCAATTACATGAGGTGCGGATCACAGAAAATTGTGTGCCAAACATTGGGCAACTTATACAGAATTAGGGGGAATTCTTTGTCGTTTTCAACGCTAGACAAAGTTTTGGTGGAATTCTCAGAGTCCTTTCTTGTTTTTTGTTATATATATATATATATATATATATATATATATATATATATATATATATATATATATATATATATATATATATATATATATATATATATATATATATTGTTCCTTTTTAAATCAAACTGTATTTCCTTGTGGGAAGCAGCCTTGATTAAGTTTGCATGATACCATTTACACTTTTGTAATAACATGTATCATTAATTTGTGCTCAACATTTGTGAGAATTCTTGGCATATTAATTAACAACATATAATTGATAGCATTAAGTAAGTATATTTAATAGCAACTAAAGATTCCACAAATTTGCACTTAGTGATAATAATTTTATGAAGCATATGCATCATAGAAAGTCTATTCTTTTCTTTAGGTTTCATCAGATAAACACCTTTATTGGAAATAAGTTGTCAAGTGCATGCTCTAAGCACCACATATTGCAGTGTGTGAGAGGGTGAAGTGTGATTGCATAGGTAGTAACAGGGTAGACTGCGTTTGAGTGTGGGGAAATATAGATTCAGGACATTAAGAATGAATTTTCTTTTATTGGATTGTCAGCCTCACTTCCCAATAATGTACTGGATCCTGCCATAGTAGTTCTGCAGTTCAGCCACAGACACAGCAGGTTCAACACCACCTGCTGTAGGATGAACTTGTTGAGGACACCATCTGAGAGAGGTATTTTTTGCTCCACTTTTCTTCGCTTCGTAAATCCCAATGCCTATAACAAAGCACATAGGGATCCTTTTACTAAGCTGCATCAAAAAGTGGCCTGCGATAGTGTGGGTGCATGTTTTTGGTGCACGCCGGGCCAGTTTTGACCACATCTGGGAAAAAGAGCTTTTTTTTTCAATGGAAAGGCCTGCATTAAAATTGAAACCAGCGTGTCCCTATTTACGCCACCTATTGATCTAGCGGTAAGGACTTGCATGCTACACGTGCAATGACAGGTTGGCACACACCAACTGCTGATTAACACTAGAAATGCCGTGTGGGGTAGAAAATAGATAAATAATTTGTCCTGGCAGTAAGGGTGTGCACCAAATCCAAAATTACCACCAGGGGGCGTGCTAGCCTAGCAGTAGTCTCATTTTGGTGCGCATAGCACACGCATAGAGCCTACCGTGCCTTTATAAAAGGGCCCTATAGATTTTAGAAATATCTACACCCTGCCAATGGCCATGACCCCTTTTCAACTATGTGACTAAGAATTTAAGTGCACCACTTTACAAAATACACTTAGCAAGTTGTGCAGGTAAATCTTAATGAATGCCAATTTGTGCTGATAATTGCTTGTTAACATCCAATTGACAATGCTGATTAGCTAGTTAACCAATTAAGTTACATGCACTGTTATAGAATATGCTTTGATTTCCATGCAGAAATTTAAAGCGCGATATATAGAATCACTATGTATATGTGTAATACTGAATTCTGACTCAATTCTGTGGTGAGGGTTATAAGATGTCAGTGCTGCATACCTTATCTGTTCAGGTCCTCCGGCTCTCTTGAATTTCAATTCTTCTCCTTTTCTTTAAACATAGGGGCCCTTGTTCTTCACTTGCAGCATGTGATGAATTTGTAAACCTGTTGTTTAAATAGATAAAATAAAACTGGCTCCCTTACTCTATATGTGTGATTTCTATTCTCTAATCTGTTCCTAGTTTCTCTTAGTATTCCTTCAGTATGTGTACCTGCTAGCTTTACAATAACAGATAATTCTTTATACATTTCTTTCTAGAAATCTCATTATAAATAAAATTTGATTTCCCTGAGCTTAACTAATCACCATGGGCTTCTTCAGCTTCAGCGCTGCTTCTGACTGAAACATTCATATCATACACACATACCCAGCTATTTTCTTCAAAATGTTTCATTCATACAGGAAATCTTTTCCCACATAAAATGAAAACTCTAGAAAGGAGATTTAGAGATTATTGTAACATCTCACTTTACACAGACTGTTACTAACTTTTGAATTTTCCTTGGATTTTGAAATTAAACAAGAAAATGGGGTATATTATTCTTTCCTATTCTTTATCTCAGGTAATTATATTTCTTACTCTAAAATAAACCCAAATTTAGGCTATCAAAACCTAAGAAGACTCAAATATTTCCCTCTGAAATTTCAGAGAACATAAACATCAATTCACATTAAAATATAATTTTTAGCCTTTAAAATCTCACTTCCACAAATACCTGTCCAATTATAATCCTGTCAAAGATTTGTTTGAAATTTAGTACTTAGCAAAAACTCCCTTTTCTGAGTAAAATTACAGAAGATCTTTGAAAATTATTTTAAAAATTATTTCCTTTTAACTGAACTAAAAATTCTAAGGGGCCCTTTTACTAAGCTTACTGCAGGGTAAAAGGCACTCAGGTGTCCTGCAGTAGTTTCCTGTTTAATGCACGTTACCCAAACACAAAAAATATAAAATAATTTTAGTGTTGGGGTGGGTATTGAGGTGTAAAGAAGGTATTCTCAGTTCTAATCGGTTAGCACACTTACATCACCGCATTGTATCCGATTAGCACGTGGTTAGTGTAGGAGCTCTTACCGCCTAGAAATAGGGAAAGGGAAATGGGACTTGATATACTGCCTTTCTGAGGTTTTTGCAACTACATTCAAAGTGGTTTACATATATTCAGGTACTTATTTTGTACCAGGGGCAATGGAGGGTTAAGTGACTTGCCCAGAGTCATAAGGAGCTGCAGTGGGAATTGAACTCTGTTCCCCAGGATCAAAGTCCACTGCACTAACCACTAAATAGGTGTTCCTAAGGGCTCGTGTGCTAATGGGGAAATTAGCATGTAGTCATTAATAGAGAAAATGGAAAATTCTGGAAGTCTTTTTTACAAAGGCACTTTAGTGTTTTTAACACATGCTAATGATTAGCGTATGCTAAATACTAGAGATGCCCATAGGAATATATGGGTGTCTTTAGCATTTAGCGCATGCTTATTTTTAGTGTGTGCTAAAAATGCTAGTATGCCTTTGTGAAAGGACCCCTCGGTCATTTTACAGCCAGCTAAATGTGGCCTCAGTTCATGGGAAAGCCCCACCCACGCTAGTGATAGTACTGACCATTTTTAAGCAATTCTTAGTAAAAATGCCCCTACATGTAGCATTTTCAATTCTAACTTATTAGAAACTTTCACAAACCTCTTTAGATTTTTATCTACTCACACTCTGTGAACAGAACAAAAATGTAAAATCTTATGAAATGAGCTAGAACTCTCACCCAAACACATTCACCAGCTTATGCCTAATTACTCTTATCCCTTCTCTCTTTATCAAATATAATTTTCTCTTATTTCTCTCAGACTCATTCTCTCTCAGACTTCAGTCACCCAACACCTTCTTCTTCTCAGCCCAAACTTCTTCTTCTCTCAACTGTCAACTCAGCACTGCACAGAAAAACAGGTCCCTAAGGAGACTTATGCAGCCAATCAGCTTCATGCACTTCTACTACTACTACTACTATTTAACATTTCTAAAGCGCTACAAAGTGTACGCAGCACTGTACAAACACAGAAGAAAGGCAGTCCCTGCTCAAAGAGCTTACAATCTAAATAGACAAAAAGTAAAGCATTTAATATTTAAGCAGTCAAGCACAAGAGAACAGTCACAGAAGGACTGAAGATGTTGAAGGGTGGTCAGTGTGATTAGGTGTAACTCTGGTTGGAGTAGTGGGAGAAGGTGATAGAAGAATAGAAATGGGTGAGGTAAAAGTAATGAGTGGGTTGATAGGGAGGTTATATAAGACATGTCACTCTAGGGGTGGGTGGGTAGAGGGGTAGGGTGGGCAGGACTAAGTCTAAAGCAGGAGAAGGTATTCTCTGCAGCCTATCTGTGAGATGGAAAATGCTCTCTGAAGCTGCTGCTGCTATACGTTGTTAGTTTTCTCTTCCTGAAAGAGATCCAAGCCACACCCACGAAGTTCAAACTGGGATTCTATGGCTGACCCATGCATGCAGAAATCCAGCACAATGTACAGATGTCCCAAAACTCATAAAATTATTACCCCAAAATGCCTTATTTTTGCTTTTAAACATCATACATCAAGTCACAGGCAACCACATCTGAATTATATAAAAATCTGAATTTCGAAAACCCCATGTTACCCAAAATGGCCCTCGCAACCGCCAGAAAAATCATGGTACATCCGCTCCACAGGAAAAGGGAGCCTACACAAATTCTAGAGCACCTTCAAGCCCCCCCCCCCCCCCCCCCCAGGTAAAAATTAAAAATGTTCAATCTCTGCTTGCAATAATAAAGTAACTTTTTGTTCTTAGTAACTTACAGATTCTCTTTTCTCTCACAAAGAACAGAAAACAAATTTGTATAGATAGGCACATATGCAAATTAGTTTCACTAACTTCTTCAGGCCTTGGAAATTAAGGTGCTAATTAAAAAAAAAAGATTCTGTCTCTCCACTTCTACCCCAGCAAATAGGATGCTTAGGTGCAGGTGCTCAAAAAAACTGGTGCTGTACAGAACAGTGCTGGAAAATACCACCATAATAGCGCCGAAAAATAACTTCCTAATGCTTGACGCTAATACAGTGGTTCCCAAACCTGGTCCTGGAGGCACCTCAGCCGATCAGGTTTTCAGGATACCCACGATGAATATTCATGAAAGAGATTTGCATGCAGTGCTAGCAATTCTGGTGCAGCAAATTTGACGAAGCCCATAGGAATTGAATGGGCTTTGTTGTATATGTTGTGCTGATATCACTAGCATGGCCTTGTAAAAGGAGTCCTTAGCATTTTAATTATTGGGGATGTATAACTGTAATCCATCTGAATTACTGCATTTTGTATATAGTATGGATTATAATAAATAAAAATGAAATTCAATACATAAAAATAAATATTTTAAAAATAAAATGAATGAGTACTGTACCAAAGATACATGTAGAACAGGCCATTTTAAAAAAGTGCACTAGTAAAATAAAACGAAGAATCCTAGTGGGGATATGATATAAGCAGTGCTATATGCATACATATGTCATGATTTTATAAGCAGCCATGGTGTATATGCATATGTGGCAATCCTTATACCCATCAGTGGAGAATGCAATTATGAATGCAGAAGAGCCAGTAATTAAGGAGCCTTCCTCTGCAAATTGCTTTGTCTGAGGGGTAATAAATTCTCTATTGCAGAACAGTGTTCAAATCACCACTATTAAGCAGTCCTCCATGTCCCTGGTCTTAAAAACAAAATTCCTTGGGGTTATGCATGACTAGTTAGTGTAAATGGTGATGCCTGTAACTAATGTCCAGCTTCTTTTATAATGTGATCCGCTCTGAACTGAGAGCGGAATATAAGCTATATTGTTAATGTTAATGTCAATCTAAGGTATATGTGTGTTGTGACTATGAAGTACAGAATGCATGTATTATATGTAGAAAGCATACCCAGAAAATATATCCTTTAAATTTCTGCATGCTGAGTGCTGCAAATAAAATCACCCAGGTCAAGGGAGTACGTTTTCTGAAATGCCAGCTTTGGCATTTGAAAAATATCTATAATCAGCACCACTGTCTGGATAGGTAGCAGTGCTGAATGTATAGGGAGAGTGCTTATTGCTGGCAGCTATACCTATACCCCCGGATTCTACTGTATATATAGCACCTAGATTCCTCATGGAGATACGCGTGTAACTTACTTGGTGTAACAAGGTGATCAGCGTTTTTAACAGCACTAAACAAGCAATAATGAGCATTAAGGGGCAATTATCACAATTTATGCGTGGAAATCACTAAGCGCATTCTATAAAGAACTGTGCTTACATGGCAAAGGGAGCAGCTCAAAATAAACATGCATAGCTTAAAAGGGGTGTATTTATGGGCATTCCAAAATTTCCATTCGTAATTACAGAATACGGGTCAGTGCACCTAAATCTATATGCACTGATTTATACCAAGTTTTATGAGCATAAATGGGTGCGTGAAGATTTAGGCACTATGGTATTGACTAAATGTATTCTATACACCACACCTAAATCTTATAGAATACACTTAATTCCACACTGATATTTTAGATGCCTTAAATACAATCTGGCTCATAGTGGCTATATTCATCTGCTATCCATATAGATAAGCATTTTCAAGGGTTTCTTTTATTAAGGTGTGCTAATAGATTTGGGTCACGCTAATGATTAACACATGGTAAATGCTAAGAAGCCCATTTTATTCCTATGGGCTTTTTAGCCTTTAGTGCATGCTAATCGTTAAGTGGAGGGTTAAGTGACTTGCCCAGAGTCACAAGGAGCTGTAATGATCCAAGATGGCGCTCCTGAGTGGACGTGCGCTACGCTAGCTCTGACCTTCGTGCAGTCTTTCAGGCCGTGGAGAGTCCTAGAACCCAGTTATCATAGGGAAAAGGAAGGGGAAATCCGGGATACTCGCCTCCACGAGTGCGGTGAAAACCCCAGCCATGCGCCAGTTGACTCTCGAAGAGATGCGAACGCAGACGCCGGGAAGCCCCGTAGAGGAGCTCGCGCATAGCGTTGAAGGAGTGACGCTTTCTCCTCCTTCATTGACAGCGCCTCCAAGACCGGGGAGAGATTTGGAGACTGGAGTGCTGCAGCCTATGGGAACTCCCACGGAAGGTATTGTCCCGGCGGCTACAGGTGGAGGCCCAACAGCCACTTCTACCCCTGTCGGAATATCGAAGCAGGCAGAATTTACAACACCTTTGCCATCAAATCAACAGGAGGACTCTCCCCAGAATATTGGAGGTATTGTAAGACCATCTGTTATAACCCTGGAAACGTTATGGGACGCTATCCAAGTGTTAAATAAGAACATTCAACAAGGTTCTAACTTTTGGGCTGGAGAAATGGCGGAGATTAAAAAATCACAACAACAAATTACTGAAAATGTTTTAGAACAAAATACTAAAGTGGAACTTTTGGAGACTGAAATTAAACACCTTAAACAATTTTCCTCAGATATGGTTAAAACAAATAACATTCAGTCACGGAAACTTGAGTACTTAGAAAATCAAACCAGGAGGAAAAACTTGCGTTTTTTGAATTTTCCTAAATCCCCGCTTATTTCCAGCAGGGACATGTTGAACAAATATTTTAAAGAGGTTTTGGGCTTATCCCCTGAAGCCTTGCCACCTATTACTAATGCTCAATATATTACCACCTTAAGAACATTGCCAGAAAAAATGCAACCTGATTTGAATATAACTGCTTTTTTGGAGAACTCAATTGAAACTATTACTGATAGGACCACATTGATTGTTTCATTTGCACTCGAACATGATCGGAACAGTATATTTCGTTTGTATTTCCGCCACTTAAACACTGAATTCCTGGGTGCCAAAATACAGATCTTTCCAGATATTTCCAAAGATACTCAGAGAAGGAGAAAGGAATTCTTAATGTTAAAGGAGAAAGTTGCCCGGTTAGGAGCAACTTTTCTCCTTAAATTTCCATGTAAGTGCTTGATCTCCATGAACTCAGCTACCTATATTTTTTTGGACCCAAAGAATTTAGCTCAATTTATTTCTAGTAAAGAACAAGGTTGATCCACTTGGTAGTAAACGCTATGTCGAATTGTGCATGATTTGTTTTCTCCTTCCACTCGATTTTTTTTTTTTTTTTATTATTCTTTATATATATTCTTTGTTCTTGGATCAGACATTTTGTGGACAAACAGTTTAAATTTAAAGTTGAACATGATATTATATATCCTCAAGTTGTTATTTTCTAATTGCATAAATTTATGTGTATTCATAAATGTATTTTGAAAATTATAAATAAACAAATAAAAAAAAAAACAAGGAGCTGTAATGAGAATTGAACCTACTTCACCATGATTAAAGTCCACTGCACTAACCACTAGGCTACTCTTCCACTCCACTTAGATACAGAAAGGTCACTAGAGAGATCTCTGTCAGTAAAGGACCTCTTTAGATATGAAGGGGTACTAAAGGGAGCTTTGCTTCACATATGACAGCCTATCCAAGAGGGCTGTAGGAAGTGGTCTTGCCCTTTTTACATTAAGGGTAGGAGGCAAGTCGAATCATGGAAGAGGTATTTTCCTTTTAAGAAGCAAGCCCATGCTAGCAAAGTTCTGGACCCATCTGGAATTAGGAGGGGCCCAGAAAGGGTGGGGTTGGGTGTTAGAAGCCTCATAAAAGCACTCCCTAGGAGGAAGCAGGAGAAGGGAGAGGCCCCAAAGGAGAAGGATGAGGTCCTACCGGTAATCTGAGAGAAAGGTCAGAATGGGCTGAGAACCCCAGGACATGGACCCCAAAGGAGGAGCCAGGGGAGCTGGAATTACAAGAAGAATAAAGTACTTACCTTGAAGACTTTAAGGAACAGGAGTTTTTCCAATGTGTTTCGTGTTAAATGCCAGTGTGAAGGAAACACTGAGCTAATTTGAGGCTAAAAGTAACAGCTGTCAGGTGGAGGACAAGACTGTAAGGTTACAGTGAAATACAGTCCTGTCCAAGGGGAGGTAGCTGTTAGTTATCTGAAGGAGAACTGTGTTAAAGGAGCAACTCAATAGGTAACCAAGTCCATACTTAATCTACTCCATAAAGATTAAAACTGGTACATTAGTGAGCAATCAATAGTTTTCTTTGTTTTCCTTCATCTTTGTCCTCTCTATTGAAAACAGCATTCCCTGTTTTTCAGGAGAATGTGTCTTAACTTGGCTGAGCTGACTAAATTCTGGTCTAGATAGAGTTAATTTTGTGAAGAGCAATGCAGGGAGGAGAGGAGGTTAGAGAGGAATGTGTGGTGGATGAAAGCTGATTGGGTGAGAATTCTGTTCAGAACACCCAATCAAAATTTTTATAGGGGGAAAAATACAGTGGGTTATTTTGGTGAGCTTTGTCTTTGTTTTGTGGAGCCCGGGAGGCAGGTCCCTACAAGTGAAGTTGTTAATGGTACTATATGGGGAGGGGTTGGGGGTAGTCGCAGCGGGGTCCCATAAGCCATTCCCCTTGGGATGGAATGATTTCAGTTTTGAGTTGCTGATTTACTGTGGATTTAAGGGAGAGCTGGATTCATGTTTTGTACCGTCATGAATCCATGGATCCAGCAAGGTTTGGCAATACCGCAGATCTTGTCTTGGGTAGGGGTGGGGGGTTGATCTATGTTGGAGACTGTTGTGCTGTGGTTAGTTCAGTGCCATCTAACCATTACAGTTGTGACATGGAAATTCATAAATAGTTGTAAGATGGTTTTGACAAATGTTGGATATGGGGAATGGTATGATATTTGGATATAACCAGCAGAAGAAAGGAGGTGTTGATGCCCCTGTACAAGTCATTGGTGAGGCCCCATTTGAAGTATTGTGTCCAGTTTTGGAGAACATATCTTGCTAAAGACGTAAAAAGACTTGAAGTGTTTTGTTTTTTTTTGTGTTCTCTGACGCAGCACCAGTTCTACAATGGAATCAGGGCACCCTTTATAAAGTGTGTTTGAAAAACCTTTATAAAACGTGCCTAGGGTTTCTTAAAATTTCCTTCTCAATTTGGAAAATGTGAAAAGGAAGTGTTCCCTTTATTACCCTAGCTGGAAAACACAATAGAGCACTGACTTGCTGATATGCTCAAATATGAACACTTTTTTTTTTTACCTAGCAGTTTCCTCCTGCTCCTTTATTCTTTTAGCTTAGTCGGAACCAAGGCTGTAACTTTGGCATTCACACTCCCTTGACTCATTAAACAATCCATAATCCACAAATAATTGACAGACTCTAATGCATGTGGCAAACCAATGGCCGCAGCTTTATTTCATTAACATAACCTAACATCAATCCATTCCCTCATAATACATTTCCAATTTACAAAATCAGTATTCATTAACCAAATCAACAAAGTGGTTAGATGGTATTGACCTAAGCACAACATCATCCACAACAATTGCAATGATTTACCCATCCCAACCCAAGCAAGGCTCATAGTACCACCAAGCCTTGCCAGCATCCCTAGGATTCCTGACTCATTTCTTTTGGTCTCCTCCCCATAAAACTTCAAATGAGCCCATATGGTCTCCCACCTTACCGCCACTAGTGATGACAGGAAAGCTTGTCAGTGCCCCCCCCCAAAAAAAAAAAAAAAAAACAACAACTGAAAGCAACCATCAAAGTTGCACACATGCCTCTAAAATGGCTTGCATATCAGATAAAAAAAAAATATGTCCAGCCCAATATCGGTGATGTGTACCCTATCAGTTCTGAAAACTCCAGGACAGTCCATAGTTAACAAAGGATAAGACAAAATCAATCCCTCCCCACAAGTTAGTTACACAGTTTGTCAATTGCTCGCAAGTTCTTTGTATCTTTCCAAACAATGTGAGGAATCATCTGAGACCAAATCAACCTCACCATAGCAAAAAAGCAGTGAACAATCAACAAAACTCACTTCATAGGGCAAATGAGTTAAATACCCTTAATATAACAAAGGTCATTTCCACTCAAATGAATCGCAGTAAGATCAGGCCTAGAGAAATGGTGAGCTTGAAGTAATGAAGGTAACTACTACTCCCATAGCACACTTTGCAAACCCAACCATAGAATCTGGACTCCCAAATGAGCCATATCAAATGAGCCATATCCAGGTTAGGACCCCAGCGGGATTTTTCAGGTGTCTTCTGAGCCCAAAACACAAAAGAGTGACCACACACTCAGATCACAATTTCAGGAAGAACAGGTCCTGCAACAGAAACTGAAACAAATGAAAGTTATGATAGAGCACTCAAGTTTAATACACAGGAGTAACGGTGTTACAAATATATCCCTGAAATTGATTGGACTTCCATTTACCCAAAGACAGAATCACCTTAACTGAGACCCCCAGTGAAAAAGCTGTACTGGCTGCCCCTATCCTAAAAGAATGATTACCAAAACAGTGAAGATTTAGCCCCATCCGTAGCAAGCACACTGCTGCAAATTGAAAACATGTCAAAAGTGTACCATCTGCATGCCCCAACCAAAACAATACTGACCGCACAGACACAAACTGCTGTGCACAACCCCAATGGCAGATATTCAAACCCTCCACTCTATGCAAGACCACTCAAGAACCTTTTCCCAATTGATTAGTCTTGGACTTAGGTACAGATGTGCATCTTATGGCCAGTCATGTTTATCTGCTGGTGCTTAACAGACCCTTGTCCCCATAAGAACGCTTGTGAGCAGCAACAAATTCACTTATCCAGAATGTTCCATAAAATGCTAAAAACATAAGCAGCCAAAACAATAACACTTTATAAGTAAACACACATATATCTGTCAGGATCGCAAATGACTGCATAAGGTGGTCCTGCAATAGGGGAAGACATTCAGCATGGCGTTGAGATGGACCCACTGCCCTATGATAACATGGGCATCATTTTTTTCACTAAGAAATTGATTGAATGGTCCTCCCAACCCATAACTTGGAACAGAAAATGAATTCTAGCCAATGCCACCGCGATGATGTACACAGACCAACGTTGAACATAAGCAAACTGCAGAAAACTGATAATGCAAGTCAAAGAGAATGGACCAGATAAATTGGCCTCTCCAAGAAGAAATGGAAAACACCACATTATATTGCTTCCATGTATTTGCTGCTAATGCTGACTGCAACAGATGTACTAAGTATCTGGATTGACATTCCACAGATCTGGTGGCATAGGAGTTGGCTAAGCATCTGCTTATGGTGCTAAAAGCACCGAAATGTGGCCACTGAAAACTAGAAATGGCATCAGTGATTTATGAACACCAGGAATATGCTTTGCAGATAAAGTAATATTGAATTCCAAACACCTTAACACCATTACCTGCAAAATCTCCACCAAATTCCTTTGCCACCATAATGAAAGCCTGAGTTAACTGAGCACACTCATTGGTCCCTGCAACCCCAACAAATAAAAAAATCAAAAAGATAACAAACCACTTCTTCCTTACCAGCAAATCTCTGGACCCACCCATTGCCAGAATGTAGGAAAGGCCTCAAAAGATGCATAAACAACAGAATACTCAAATTTAAACCCAAGGAGATAAAACACTGCGGGTGAACAGGCAAAAGATAAAAAGCCACTCTATCAGGCTCATTTTCAAAAGAGAAGGACGCCCATCTTCTGACACAAATCGGAAGATGGGCGTCCTTCTCACAGGGTCACCCAAATTGGTATAATCGAAAGCCGATTTTGGACATCCCCAACTGCTTTCTGTCTCAGGGACGACCAAAGTTCCCAGGGATGTGTCGGAGGCGTAGCGAAGGTGGGACTTGGGCGTGCCTAACACACGGAAGTCCTCGACCCATAATGGAAAAAAAGGGTGTCCCTGACGTGCACTTTGATGACTTTACCTGGTCCTGTTTTTCTTATGACCAAGGCACAAAAAGGTGCCCGAACTGACCAGATGACCACAGGAGAGAATCGGGGATGACCTCCCCTTACTTCCCCAGTGGTTACTAACCCCCTCCCACCCTCAAAAAAATCTTTAATAATATTTTGTGCCAGCCTCAAATGTCATACTCAGGTCCATCACAGCAGTATGCAGGTCCCTGGAGCAGTGTTAGTGGGTGCAGTGCAAGAAACCCACTGTACCCACATCTAGGTGCTCCCCTTCACCTGTAAGTGCTATGGTAGTGGTGTACAGCTGTGGGCAGTGGGTGTTTGGGGGGTTTTGGGGGGGCTCAGCACACAAGGTAAGGGAGCTATGTACCTGGGAGCAATTTATGAAGTCCACTGCTGTGCCCCCTAGGGTGCCCGGTTGGTGTCCTGGCATATCAGGGAGACCAATGCACTACGAATGCTGGCTCCTCCCATGACCAAAGGGCTTGCATTTGGTCGTTTCTGAGATGGGCGCCTTGGATTCCATTATTGCTGAAAATCAGAAATGACCAAGTCTAGGGACGACTTCTTTAAGGATGACCTAAATGTCAAGATTTGGGCGTCCCCGACCGTATTATTGAAATGAAAGATGGATGTCCATCTTCTTTCGATAAAATGGGTTTCCACGCCCCTCCATCGGGACATTTTGCGAGGACGTCCTCAGCAAAACTTCGTCATCCCTTTCGATTATGCCCCTCCATGTCATCCTTAGCCATTAAAGCCACAGGACCCTGTGCTCGGAGCAAAGCCAATGAATGAACAATTGAAGCATATTGTACTGAGCACGAAGTCGGGTCAACAAATAAATTAACACTACGCCTCCAAGGAAATGATAAATTATGAATCCGCTGGAAGTTTCCACATTCCTTCTTAGGTACTAAGTCAAGCAGTGATACCACCAAATTCTTAAACAACGGACAAGCAAACATTCCAGATATTCTGTCTAGCATGAACTCTTTTGGAAGTTTATTAGCAGTTCCTACCACAGCCCAATAAGTAAAGGCTGAGGCGCACGCCCTAGGGAAGTGGTGTCTCATCAATGAGGAAGGTCTAGTACGTGGCAACTAGCAGTGTGCAGGGATGATGTGGTGCAGGAGTCATGGTAATACTGCGATACGGAGAATAAAGTGAGGAGAATGAATGAGGATACCAAATAATATGTTTATTCACATAAAAAATGACAAAATTCTCATAAAAAATGACCCATATTTTTCAGAATACTGTGATACAACATTACAGTAATCAAATTTGGATAGCACTAAAGATTATACTAAAGAGTGAAATAGTGAGTTTGAAAAGAAAGGCCTCAGTCTTTTCAATCTCCACAGAGAATTAAAGACTCTGGAAATCACCACAGAAACCTGAGGTTCCAGTCTGTACCACAGTTTAATAAAAGGGTTCCTACATTCATTGATCTAGACATTGACCAGAAGCAAGCTCAGCTCTGCTAGCCAGATGCTCATATATTTTTGGACCAAATGTAAATCACGGCTGCTTTTTTTTAAATTTCATATTTATTCAAGCTTAGCAAATTACATCCAAGGGAAAATAAAACTTCTTAAGAACAACATTTAAACTAATTATAATTAGGGCTTGTATTTCAAGATGTTTATGAATTGTAAATTAGTGTTTAATTTCCAGCTAATTAATGACCCTCAGAGGGTACAAAAAATTAGTGTTTATTGGTGTTTTCACGCTACAGGTATTATTGCTGAGTACCTGTACTGAAGGAATCAAACATATATGCTTGTGTCACTCAGGAATGATCAGAACAGAAAATGCAAAAATAAAAATTACAAAAACTGAGTAGTGGATACAGTATAATCTAGTGGAGGAAAGAGTACCAAGGGATGCTTTTTCAGTGTTTCCCTAATTAACATCTGTTTTTTATTTTATTTTTTTCATTGGGGTGTTTAGTTGTTGTCTGCTCTAATTATAATGACAAAAATAACTACTCCTTGCTGAACGTTGTGAACCATTTATTATTCTTATAGCTGAATTTTATTTTTTTTCATGGAACTGCAAGATGATCTAGAGGAAAATATGTTGCTTTGCTTATCTCAGCAATCTACGTCCAGGTTCACTCAATTTCTGATGAACCACAAACCTATGAAAGAATTTTTCAGAATAGTGGTTCTCAACCCAGTCATCAAGATGCAACCAGTTAATCTGGTTTTCAGGATAACCACTGGGCATATGCATGAAACAGATTTGCACTCATTAACAATAGTGCAAGATAAGCTATGTCATGCTTATTTAGGGGCCCTTTTACTATGGCACGTTGAAAAAATGGTCTGTGGTAGTATAGATGCGTGTTTTGGGCGTGCGCAGAATCATTTTTCAGCGCACCTGTAAAAAATGCCTTTTTAAAAATTTTTACCGAATATGGACATGCAGCAAAATGAAAATTGCCACATGTCCATTTTTAGTCTGAGACCTTACCATCCAGCCATTGAACTAATTGTAAGGTCTCATCTGGTAAGCAGGCATAAAATGCTGATTACACCCAATTACCAGCTGTGCACCAGAAAATAAAAATATTTTCCAGCGCGCGTAGCAGACATGCATCAAAAATACAATTACCGCAGGGGCACGCGGTAGCCGGGTGGTAACTCAAAATTGACATGCGTTGGGATATTCTAAACTGGTTCTATGTGTCCCAAGGACTGGGTTGAGAACAAATGTTATGGACCTACAACACCTTCTTTTTCAAGTATTTCGCTTCAATCTTCTAAACATTGCATTGTTTAATTCTTCCTTCCAACATTCTCAGAGAAAAAGAAGGAAAATATGTCTAATGTTCTATGACAGCTTCAGATTTTTAACCCACGGAGTACATTTTCAAAGAATGTTTACCTGCCAATTAATGTATAATGTATCATTTCCATCGCCAGACAGCTTTAACTTTCGTGGCTTTTTGACACGCTGGTCCTAACGAAGCTTCAATGAAACCTGATGCCGTGACAAATTAAATCACTTTACACGGTATCAATAATGTACTTAATGGAGGGGGTTTCTCATAAACAATCTTTTATTACCCAGCTCCTAATGTTTCTTATCAATTTCCTCACAAAGATCTTAAAGGGTACTGAGTATTGGATCCATCAGATAACCATGTCACCACCATTCAAGCTATATGAGCCAGGCAATTTCTTATGGTGGGCATGTATTCGTCATTGATCCATAGTTTTTAATCTTTAAACTTTCTCCCATTCATTTAAATTTTCAATATTCTCTCTTATGATAAAAGAATACACTTAGCTTAGCTGAATTTTCACTATTTCGCTGTTCTTTTTTTTCTTGTTTTCTTCTTTTGTATTTCTTATATGGATTAATCATCTTGGAGACATCATTTAATCCAACATGAAGTCATGTTTCACTCTATCGGGACCCGAAAAAGGGAGGCCTCAGGGTGCCTTATTTTTTTTAGTACTAAAAAGATGCTCAGGCCCATGCTGCTTTGGAATGCTTTCAATCTAAGCCTCATAAGCTCTGGATATATCTGGAGCAGAGCTCTGTGGGCCCTTGTCCTCTGTGACTCCTTATGTGGCTTCCGCGTAGATATTGTGGATTGCAGAGCGATATTTGCCCTTCTATTCATATAGCTTTCTACTATTGTTTGCCAAACCTGATTCCCTTTTGTCTAAATTGACACCCATAGCATATAATCATCTTTTTCCACCTGGCCTTGATCCCGGGTTCTTTTACTCACTGGACATCCCAGGGTCTGGAGGAATGGGGGTCAGCTTTTTGATGAGAATGCCCTCATCCCTTTTCCCACTCTGACTCAGGAGTATTGTCTCCCTCCAAATGTGGTTTATGCCTATACTCAGTTGAGGCACTTCCTTCCCTCGGCTGCAGTAAAGTCTAAGGTCCTTAGGGACAATTCTTTCCTTGAAGATCTTACATAGTAACATAGTAAATGACGGCAGATAAAGACTTGTACGGTCCATCCAGTCTGCCCAACAAGATAAACTCATTTTACATGGTATGTGATACTTTATGTGTATATCCGAGTTTGATTTGTCCTTGCCTTTCTCAGGGCACAGACCGTAGAAGTCTGCCCAGTACTGTTCTTGTACTAAGATCTCTGTGAGGATTCCCAGGGGACGAGATGTTTTATCTCATGTTTGTATAAATTCCAGCGTAAGGGTGTGCCACCATATGTTTTACATTGCTCTCATTGGCATCGGGAGCTGGAGATTGAACTGGGAGATGATGACTGGAATCTCATTGAGAATAATATAATAAAGGTGGCCATCTCTGTCCCTTTTAAAGAAAATGCTGTCAAAGTCTTGTACCAGTGGTACCTCACTCCAGTTTGATTACATCGAATGTTTCCTACTACTTCCCCTCTATGTTGGAGGGGGTGTGGACAGAGAGGTGCACTGGGTCATATTTGGTGGACATGTGTTAAGGCACAGGCTTTTTGGAAAGCTGTTTGGAAAGCCCACCTCTTCAATGCTGCGTCCGGCACCTAACCCTTACCGTTCAGTGAATCCAGATTGCCCCAATTTGACTGCCCCTATCGGACCGACCGTTCACTTTTCTATTAGATTGTAAGCTCTTTGAGCAGGGACTGTCTCTCTTTGTTAAATTGTACAGCGCTGCGTAACCCTAGTAGCGCTCTATTAATGTTAAGTAGTAGTAGTTCTAGACTTCAGAGATGGCTGGCCAAGCCTATACCGTGGTCCCCCAAGTATTTCTTGTTTCTGGTGAAGCTAAGGGGTCTTTCTAAATCTCAAGCTTTGTTGGTTAGGCATTCTATGTCTGCGGCCAGAATGATTTTGGCTGCGCACTGGAAGGATCCCAGGGTACCCCCTTTGACAAAATAAACTTTGGTATATCTGTGAAATGGAGAGGCTATGGGCAGTATGATGTTGCACCTTGGTTAAGTGGGAAACAATATGGGACACAATTCTGCATAACTGTTCTTGTTAGGTGAGTTTGGAAATCCTGTTTATTTGGGGGGGGGGGCTAGGTGGGGGCGGGTGGGTAGGTGGGGTTGTGTTGTTTTGGGATTTTTTTTCTTTTTCAGGAGGGGGCTTATAGGAAGATTTTGTATGAAGAGGGGGTAAAATAAAATAATCTTTCAAAATGTTAGAAGTACATAATATATTGTTTAATAATGAGCTGTACTTATAGAACAATCTTGGGGATTACGGTCGTACACTTACAAACAAGTATATAGCTCGCATTTGTTCTGCGATTCTTGCATATGCTTGTTATCATTCTTAAACTTTCAATAAAGACTTCTTGAAATTAAAAAAAAAACTGGTTAAAAGATAGAAAACAGAGAGTAGGTTTAAATGGTCTGAATTTTCAATGGAGAAGGGTAGATAGTGGTGTTCCCCAGGGGTCTGTGCTGGGACTGCTGCTTTTTAACATATTTATACATGATCTAGAGATGGGAGTAACAAGTGAGGTAATTAAATTTGCAGATGACACAAAGTTATTCAAAGTTGTTAAATCGCAAGAGGATTGTGAAAAATTACAAGATGACCTCACGAGACTGGGAGACTGGGTATCCAAATGGCAGATGACATTTAATGTGAGCAAGTGCAAAGTGATGCATCTGGGAAAGAGGAACCCGAACTATAAATACATAATGCAAGGTTCCACATTAGGAGTAACTGACCAGGAAAGGGATCTAGGTATCATCGTTGATGATACGTTGAAACCCTTTGCTCACTGTGCGGCAGCGGCTAATATAGCAAATAGAATGTTAAGTATTATAAAGAAAGGAATGTAAAACAAAAATGAGGACATTATAATAATGCCTTTGTATCACTCCATGGTCTGACCGCACCTCGAATATTGTGTGCAATTCTGATCATCACATCTCAAAAAAGATATAGTGGAATTAGAAAAGGTACAGAGAAAGGCGATGGAAATGATAAAGGGGATGGGACGACTTCCCTATAAGGAAAGGCTAAAGTGGCTAGGGCTCTTCAGCTTGGAGAAAAGATGGCTGAGGGGAGATATGATAGAGGTCTATAAAATAATGAGTGGAGTGGTTTATAAAATAATTGTGTGCCCCTAGTCCTAGTATTTTTGGAGAGAGTAAACAACACTGTTTACTCTTTCCAAAAATACTAAGACTAGGGGGCATGCAATGAAGCTACAAAGTAGTAAATTTAAAACAAATTGGAGAAAATATTTCTTCACTCAATGTGTAATTAACCTCTGGAATTTGTTGCTAGAGAATGCGGTAAAAGCAGTTAGCTTACGGGGTTTAAAAAAGGTTTGGGCAGCTTCCTAAAAGAAAAGTCCATAAGTCATTATTAAAATGGACTTGGGAAAATCCACTGCTTAATGCTGGGATAAACCACACAAAGTGGAGTGTAGGAGTGGCCTAGTGGTTAGAGCACTGATCTTGGAATCCAGAAATAGCCAGTTCAAATCCCATTGCTGCTCTTTGTAATCTTGGGCAAGTCATTTAACACTCCCTTACCCAGTGGCGTACCAATGGGAGGGTGGTCGCCTGTTGGCCAAGTCCGCTCATTCCCTCCCTGCTGCTCCCTCTACGCGGAACAGGTTACAGCACGGCACCCCTCCCCCCCCAGCAGGTAAAAATGCACCCGGGGGGGGGTGTAATTTCGCCGGGGGGGTCGCACTGCTCCCAGGGGGGGGGGGGGGGCGCTGCACCCGGGGGGGGGGGGGGGTGCATCGGCGATCCACCCCGTGTGTCAGCCAGCCTAGGAACACCACTGCCCTTACCTCAGATACAAACTTAGATTGTGAGTCCTCCTGGAATACAAAAATATCCAATGTAACTCACCTTGAGCTACTACTGAAAAGGTGTGAGCAAAATCCAAATAAATAAAATGTATTGTACTGTTTTGGGAATCTTGCCAGGTACTTGTGACCTGAATTGGTCACTGTTGGAAACAGGATTCTGGGCTTGATGGACCTTTGATCTGTCCCACTATGGCAGTACTTATGTACTTATATGCAATTTGTTACAAATATAACTAACTGTTAAGGATGAAAGTGGGGCCTAAATGACAGCCTTGTACAGGGCTTTTTTTGTGGGGGTACTTGGGGGTACTGAGTACCGGCACCTTTTCCATTGTCTGCTAAAATAGACCCAAGGACCCCAAGTTTTAATGAAAGAGCTCAGGCTCTACACACCAATTCTGCCTTGTCATAGATTCTGTGACTGGTTGCAGGGGGCCTGGCTATTGAGGGGTGGATCCCTCAGTGATCAACCCACCCTTGAAGGGTGGCCTAGCATTTGAGTACCGGCACCTTTTTTGCTAGAAAAGATGCACTGGCCTTGTACCACAATGAAAAACTAAAGATCATAGTATGATATGAAAGTTATTCAAACCAATGGAAATAAAAGTAGAATATAAGCAGAAGTGAATCATGAGAAGGACAGAAAACTGAAAGAAAAATCCCTTACATAGACACTATCCAGACAGCATAGATGGATGTTTAAACAAAATGAAAAAATGGCAATAGCTGTAAAATGGATCATTAAAAAAAAAAGATAATGAGACTGTAATTTTTGCAGAACAAGAACAAGCCATACAATGTTACAAAAGCAAAATAGAAAAGATTTGGGAAAATACTAAATGCCTGCTATCTATGAAAAAATGGATCATGTAATTAGTGGTTGTAGTAAAATTGCTTAAACTGAGTATAGGAAACATCATAATAATGTTGTCTGAATAATACACTGGCACTTAAGCAAAAAATGTGTGTAAAAATTATTGGGGATAAACAATCAAAGAAAAAGTCATAGAAAATGAGAAAATGAAGATTTTATTGGGCTTTAAAATTCAGATAGATCATAATTTGGAATATAATTCACCAAATATAGCAATAATAGAAAGGTTTTCATGGTTGAAAAAGTCACAACATACAGGAATCTACAAATTGAAACAGAGATCATGGAAGAAAAAATCAGAAGCAGTACTAATTATAAAAAAGAGGCCTTAGGATCTAAATCAAATATATTGAAAAAACACTTGGATTCACTTAGAATCGAAAGGGACAACAGTATGCCAATTTCAAAAGGCATAATGCATTCATATTTAGATGCTATGGCCCTCATTTTAGAAGCACTATTTATGTATTGCATGCAGAAAAATGTGGATGAGGTGAAAATGCGGAAAAGGACAGGACGTGTGTCTGGGCAATTTCAGGGTGTGTTATGGGTGCTATACCATTCCCAACATGTATCTGCAATTCAGGCTAGCATGTAAATGTGCAGGGAATGCAACAAAAGCGTTGGGACTTATGCCTGCCAAAAAGCATGAGTGAGTGCCACTGCAGTTTGACATTGTGGCTGTGTGAGTTGGTGCTGACTGTAGGAGAGCTGATGCGAGAGTCTCTGTCCACTCATGTCTGTCTGTATTTGATCCCTATTGGTCCCTCCACTGCCATAATCCCTCTGGAGCCCATCCCTCACCCTTCACTCCTTTACCTTTCCTGCTTTTTCAAACCTCTCCCCTGTAACCTGCCTGTACTCAATTGTGAGTCCCCTCAACATCTGTCCCACTGAATTCCTCTCTGTCTGTGTCTGCCTTGCTGTCTTTCAGTTCATAGACTCTTGTCCTGTCTGTGCCTCATGCAAGTACAAATGAGGTGGTGCCTGTGAGTGTTTGTACTGCTGCACTCTGTGTGAGTCCGGCTATTGATGATGGGGAGAACTCAGTTTTGGTGGGAGGAGCTCTCTGGGTGTCGATGGTGGGAGTTTTTAGATATGAGCCACCAGGATATGATTGCTGTGGAAGCCATGATGCAAGAGGCACGAGGCATACCAGGAGGAGAAGTGGACGAACAGACCATATACTTATTACAGCATATATACTCCCAAGATACAGTTCCTTGACCTCACTGAGGAGCAGTGCATAGGCTGCTTCCACTTGACAAAGCAGCCATTCACAATCTCTGCCAACAGTTGGAGCCTCTCTTCTGACCCACCACTCATGGAGAAAATCCCTGCCCTTGTACTTAAAAGTCACCTTTACACTTGTCTTCCTGGCCACTGGTAGTTTCTAGACTGTCCTGGCAGCCACACACATTGCTGACTATATCACATTCCCCTAGACCCAGTAGCAGAGACAAAACACAATGACCCAATTTTATGAAGTAGCCTGCTTCCTCAGTGCCTTTGGTATCACTAACTGCATCCATGTGGCCCTCAGGTCCCCAAAAGGGAAAGAGCCCACCTTTGAAACAGAAAGACCTTCCACCCTCTCAGTATGTTAGTGTGCAATGCACAGGTTGAATCACTGATGCCTTCAAGTTCTTACCTGGATTCTTCAATGACTCATACATCCCAGCACACTTGGGTAAACATTACTATTTTGAGAGTGGAGAGATTGAAAGGTAAGAACTGCATGTACTGACAAAGAGACAGATGCCATCACAACCACAGATACCTGTATGCCAGAATCTAGCTCACTCCAAAAGCTGAAGGACAATTTCTCAAACAGCAGGGTAACCTGGTCAATCTACAAATATGACTTAGTAACTTGTATACTTATTTTCTATTCATATATGTTACAAGATGTGTCACTTAAATGTCAAAATTGTTTTTAGGGAATCCTGAGAATAACGGCAATCCAAAAGCATGACATATAGCTCTTAATGCTAGTGTAGCCCTTCCTAACTGATCCCAATTTTTGATTTTTATATAAACATATCTTCTCATAAAACACTTCAAATCAAATGTGATTTGCAAAAATATCTTTCCCAAGTACTTATCTTTTCTGCTATTCCCAGCTGTTACTGAAACACTGAAGATGGACCTGCTGCCAACATGGCCGGGTTTTGAGTTCTTCAAGGTAGCAGTCTGTATCATATCATCATGTTTCTTTTGCAAGCAGCCAATAGCAGCTGTAGGAGATCACAGCATCAATGTGCAGACAGCTGGGACAGTATCCAACACATACCTAATCGTCCTCTCGCCTCATGCTCATTCTTTCACTCTTCCCATCTCACACAGATGATCAAGGCTACCTACACAGAAGATGGCTAATAACCCCCGTCATCAAACCCTGCAATCAGATGAAGGTGTGCTACAATAGATCACACCACCAAACCATGGCCAGCATTAAACTTTAGACTGCTCAAGACACGATTCAACTTAAGCAGACAAAAATAAACATACTATTCTAAACTAATTTCTGAAGCTAGTGATTCTAACAAAACACTGTTCTCTGTTTTTTTTCATCTTTGACAAAGTCCCCTTCCTTGAATGATTCATTTCCAATTATGCCATCGGCAGACTCTTTGGCTCATTATTTTGTCAATAAAGTAGCATCTTTGAGTTTGTTTGTGAGTCCCCCTCCTATTGGTGGTGAGACTATCTCTTCCCCTACTTTGGGCACTTGATGGTCTGCCTTTAGCCTTACTTTCAGCAAATTACTGAAACAGATGGGAATGAACAATACAGCACGTTCACTGGATCCCTTGCCATCTTCCCAGCTGAAAATTTCATCCTTAGGGCTACTTCTAGTAGCCCAACAGCTCATTACTAAAAGTTTACCTGATGGCTATCTGCCCAGCTACCTTAAGAGTGCAGTGATTTGACCCATTTTGAAAACTTCTGGCCTTGATCCTTCACTTCCAGCTTTTTACCACTCAGTATCAAATTTGACATTGTTTTTCTCCAATTAGAAGCTTATTTGAAAGCAACATTGGTTCTTCATTCAAGACAATCTGGGTTTAGGGTTCGGTTCAGCACAGAGACTATGCTCACTTTATTGCTTTTCAGATATATAGGAAGTTTGACAAAGGTTTTATTACATTAGCCGTATTCCTTGATCTGTCTGCGGCATTTGATGTGATTAATCGCAATCTTTTGCTGCAGCTAAGGGATATTGGAATCACTAATACAGTTCTGAAGCTTGTTCGATTTGTGTTATTGGTGCGGATAGTCAGTCAAATTTCAGCTCCCTGACATGTGGTATCCCGCATGGATCAACGCTTTCCTAAATCCTTTTTAATATCTACTTAACCCTTTGGCTAATTTGATTCAGTCATCAGGGTTAAGTTCATATTTTTATGCTGATGACTAATTTCTGAAGCTAGTGATTCTAACAAAACACTGTTCTCTGTTTTTTTTCATCTTTGACAAAGTCCCCTTCCTTGAATGATTCCTTTCCAATTATGCCATCGGCAGACTCTTTGGCTCATTATTTTGTCAATAAAGTAGCATCTTTGAGTTTGTTTGTGAGTCCCCCTCCTATTGGTGGTGAGACCATCTCTTCCCATTTCTTTCAAAACAAATCTCAACAGTGTTACAGCGTGGTTTCTATGCCCTCCAGAGAATAAAATCTATGCCCTCCGGAGAATAGGGTATGCAGAACTTTAAGGTATGGTGTTTCTTTTGCTCTGACTAGGAGTTTTTTAGTACCCCAAATGATGGCATATTATAACCTCCTGATTCCCAATTTGTGTGTGCAATTTAAGTAAATAAGCCAATTAGTGCTAATAATTGGCTTTTTAACAAGCAATTATTGGCACTAATTAGATTGAATTGGAACTAATATGCATAAAGTTGCACACAGGATCCGTGCCTAAAATTTGTGTGTTCAGAAAAGGGTGCACGGAAATGGGTCATGGGTGTTTCAGGGTGGAACATGGGCATTGCTTTGAGTTACACATGTAAATTTAGGTGTAGCCATTTGCACCATGTTTTTGTTCGTGCAAATGGCCATGCCTAAATTTATATGTGACTTTCTGCTTATGCATGTATTCTATAAACGGTGCCAAACTTTAGCTGCAACTTATAGAATACCACTTAAGTGGGTTTTTTCAGTACCCAGTTTTTTAGACACCATTTGTAGAATTTACCCCCAAGTGTTGGGCATCATCAGTTTTCTGTACATTGCTACTCATTGTTACAGCTCTGCGAGATATACCCCCTATTTTGGCTGGAGACTTTAACACTATACTAGATGCTGATTAGATAAGAACAGGACTTCTGATAGAGCACAGAACAGAACTGACAGAGGTCTAGGGCATAGTTTCACCATTGTGGATTCCTGGTGTCTACTGCATCCAGTCGAGAAAGACTACACTCTCATCTCTAGGGCAAACAGCTCTATGTCTCATATAGATTTTATTTTTCTGTCCAATGACCTGTTTCTAGTGATAGTCGATCCAAATATAGACCCACTACTTATTTCAGACAATACCTTATTAGATGTCACTGTGAGATAGGAGGGGGTCCCTAGATAGACATTTCCAGTTTACCTATACAGAGATGTGGCAGTTCAGGAGCAAGTGGCAGGCATACTGTGAAAATAACACTGAATATATCCATAACCCTTTAGTTTTCTGGGAGACATATCATGGTCTAGTGTTAACACAAGGATTAAGAACTAAGGTTTTCAGTTCTTGGCATTGAAAGCACATTGTAAGAGACTTAATGGTCAGTATCAGCATTTCCCAACTCCTACAAATAAAAATGCTTATTTCAGGGCTCAAGGTGTTCTTTCTGTTCTAGTTCATGAAAACAAATTTAGATTGTATAAGTATGGAATACTTAGGGGCCATTTTAGTAAGGTGCTGTAAGCACTAGTGAATGCCTACGGCATGCCAAAAAGCACTGCTGCGGGACATGCCGAGGCATCCCATGGTAATGTGCCAAGCAGCGCATGCTAATCCTGCACTAAAAAAACCTGTTTTTATTTTTTGGCATGGGAGGCAAGGCTATGGGTGGAGAGTAGGTGTTCCCAATGCTAATCTGTTAGCACAGGTACATTGCCACATGCTGCCCGATTAGTGCAGGAGTAGCACGTGGAGCCCTTACTGCTTAGTAAATAGGTGGTGGTAAGGGCTCCCATGGGAATGGCTACATGCTAATTGGAATTCAGCAAGCCATAGCACATCGTCAGACTCTGAACTGGATTCAGTCGCTCAACTCCAGCACGACGGCCACGGCGGACGAAGAACTTGAAAGACGTCACCTCGGGTTGGCTGGCGGGGGTTGGGGTCCCCCGCCAGCTGAGGAAATATTTTTAAAGGCGCAGGAGGAAGCGGACCTCGGCGCAAAAGTAAGAAATGGCAGCGGGGGAGGGCTGGTGGCGGGAGGGGGGCCAGGGCGAAATCTGCGGGGGCCCAGGCCCCTGTGGCCCCATGCAGATACGCCCCTGGTTGCGATATACGAACATTGGATGCCAGCAAAAGAAGATTGTCTGCATGCGCCTCCAGGAGGTAGGCTCTGACACTGTTCGTATCAAGCAGGGCTCCTATGAACTCCAATTGTTGAATTGGATGGAGATGGGACTTGGGATAGTTGATAATGAACCCTAGTAGTTTCAGCACCTGAATAGTCATCTGCATGGACTCCCAAGCACTGTCCTCAGAGATACTCTTCACCAGCCAATCGTCGAGAAAAGAGAACACATTAATTCCCAGTCTGAGTAGTGATGCTGTGACTACCGCTAAACATTTGGTAAAGACCCTGGGAGCTGACGAAAGACCAAAAGGCAACACGCGGTACTGAAAGTGACGTGTAGTAGTAGTGTTCCCAGCCAAAATCGAAGATACTTCTGGTGGGCTGGAAGTATCGGGATGTTTGTATATGCATCTTTCAAGTCCAGAGATCATAGCCAATTTTTTTTCCTGAATCATGGGAAGAAGGGTGCCCAGGGAAACCATCCTGAACTTTTTTCGGACTAGGAATTTCTTCAGTGCCCTTAGGTCTAGGATGGGACACATTCCCCCTGTCTTTTTCTGCACAAGGAAGTACCTGGAATAGAATCCTTGCCCTTCTTCCCCTGGTGGAACGGGTTCGACCGCATGGGCCTTGAGAAGGGCGGAGAGTTCCTCTGTAAGTACCTGCTTGTGCTGAGAGCTGAAAGAATGGGCTCTCGGAGGACAATTTGGAGGTTTGGAAAGCAAATTGAGGGTGTTCCCGAGCCGGACTATTTGAAGAACCCACCAGTCTTCCAGCCTCCAAAGGTCTTCCTGTAATTCCTTGCAGTCTACATGCAATTTAACAGCTAAGAATAGTTTTACGTCATCTGAAAATTTGATCACCTTACTCATCGTTCCCATTTCCAGATCATTTATAAATATGTTAAACACCAGTCCTAATACAGATCCTCAGCACTCCTCTTTTCACTTTCTACTGTGTAGAAAACTGGCCATATACTCACTGTTTTCTATCTTTTAACCAGTTCTCAATCTATTGAAAGAAACAAGCTCTTGAAGTGAGAATAATTAAATATAGGTCCATGTTCTTACCTACCATAGGCACAGCTGAGCCTAAATCTTCAAGTAGCCCTTTGCAAATGGCATTCCATAGCTTTTCTTCACTGTGGGTCAAATGTAAAGATGAAGTCCTCCCTGTATAGAAAAAACTTGCCATTTAAAGTTCTAGTACAATTTGTCAGTTGTTTTGTCTCCTTTCAGTAAGATCTGAACAGCTCATTCCTCTGAAGATCACACTTAAACTGGGGAAAGGTCAGGAATAATTATATAGATTGGAAAATAGATTCTTAAAAAAATGGTACAGGGGGATTAGATTACATCTGTTATTAAAAGTGGAAGTGAACATCCGGTAATGCATCTCAAAGCTTTCATATTCAAACTTTAAGCTAATTGGATCTGTACATCAGGGAAAATGTGTTCTCTGATTATAAACTGCAAATATGTAATAAAGAATCACTTTCTCAATCCTTGCAACTATGCCTGCATGTATTTTTTTAAAGATGGTGTGGATATAAGGATATAACTCTTTTCTATTTGTCCATATCAGGATTGATGTACAATATGAACTTTAACCTACATGCAATGGATGTAAAGTCAAGAATTAAGAAATTAATAAAGGAAGAATGTTCTTTTAAAAAAAATATATATATGCATTGGAAATGAACACTTTTGTAATACATTCCCTATTATGTGCAGAATGATTTGATTTTTACATTATAAGTGAACACTCTAAATGAGTGTTTAAAACACTGATCATCTTTTTTATGGATTTTTATACATACATAACCACATATAATGAAACACAAAATCTATCATCCTATATAATAATTTGCACCTCCAATGTTCCATGTCTGGCTGCCTGGGTTCGTAACATCTCCTGACGTCAACCAGCCTCCAGCGTTCCATTCCCCCTCACTGTCCCGCCCTCGCGTCAAGATGTAATGATGTCAGAGGGCGGAACAGTGAGAGGGAATGGAACACTGGAGGCGAGCTGATGTCAGGAGGGATGTTACAAAAGGAATGGAAGCCAGCGCCAGCCAGAGAATGTTCAGGTACAAATCGAGGGGAGGAGAGAATCGTGGGACATCGAGGGGAGGGAGGGAGAAAGGGGAGGGGAGGGCAGAGGAGAATTGATGGACATGGATGGGGCGGGAGGATAGTAGAGAGAATTACCGGACATGGAGGGGAGGGGAGGGAAGAATTGCTGGACATGGAGGGGAGGGCAGGGGAGAGAGAAAAAAAACCCTTACATGACAGCCTTCCTAGGGCCTGTTTCATTGTTGAGGAAACAGGCATGGTTCCACTAGTAGACAATAATATCTTTCTCACCTTGATCATGAGGGTTATCAAATAAAAAATGCATTTCAAATACAAAATTCTTTATTTTAAAAGACTCCATCACAAGACATCTCTTGTCAAAACTTTCTATGACTTCCTAAGCAATTTCAGTAAAATCTATGGTGTCCTTTTACTACAACTTAGTGCACACTAATGTCCGTTAATGCATGCTAAGTGCTAAGAAGCCCATTATCCCCCTGATTCTACAAAGGTTGCCAAAGATTGCATGTGCAAGTTTAGGCGTGTTCCTGATTTGTGCACACAATGTAATAGAATAATGAGCCAATTAGTGCCAATAATAGGCTTTTTAACAAGCACTTACTGGTATTAATTAGATTTAATTGTAACTTACCCATGTAAAGTTAGGTGCGGGATCAGCACCTAAATTTTATGATCCAAAAAAGGGGCATGGAAATGGAAAGGTCATAGGTATTTTGGGGTGGATTGGGGACGTAGTTTTGAGTTATGTGTATAATTATAGAATAACAGTGCTCTACATGTAAATGCCCAAGCCTAAATTTACACACAGCCTCTCTGCTTAAGCATTAATTCTATAAACCGTGTCAAATTATAGGTGCAACTTATAGAACGCTGCTTACATGGCTTTTTTCAGCGCCAATTTTTTTAGGCGCCTTATTTACCTAGGGGCTTCTTAGAATTTAGCGCCCTCTAATTCAGTTAGCATGCGCTAAGCTTTAGTAAAAGGACCCCCATAAAGAAGAGAAATAAAGGGGCCCTTTTATTAAAGTACCTTAAGCAGTTAACACACAATTTAGTGCACAGCAATTGCTACAGCACAAGAGCAGTAACTGATTCCATGTTAATTTACCAGTTAGCAGGTGTAAAATTGTGCGTTAAGATAATTTTCTCCTAGGGGCAATACTAAGCATAGCATGAGCAGAGAGTGGGCATAGAGAGCAAATTACATATAGCACCCAGCTCACACTGCATTCTTACCAGCACTTGTACATTTCGCATGGGTTCACTTAGCACCTGCTAAATAGCACTTATCATAAGCTAATTTTTTGCATTAAGACACAGTAACTACAAAATCTAATGCACTTTAGTAAAAAAAAGACCCCAAAATAGTAACATAGTAGATGATGGCAGAAAAAGACCTGCACGGTCCATCTAGTCTGCCCAACAAGATAAACTCATATGTGCTATTTCTTGTGTATACCTTACCTTGATTTGTATCTGCCATTTTCAGGACACAGACCGTAGAAGTCTTGCCCAGAACTAGCCCCACCACCCAAACACCAGCTCCGCCTCCCAATCTCGGCTAAGTTAAATTAATTACAAAATGTCAACAAAGTCTGATGTTCATTTCAAATGCCGTATAATTTTAGTGAATATAAACTGCCATTGCTAAGACTGATCAACAAAAATCTCAGTTAGAATTTAATTTTGGCCTTGCCTTGAGCTACTAATGAAAGGGGGTGAACAATACATACATAGTATAGTCATGAAAAGGTGAGAAGGCTGGAGTAAGCAACACAAACCATTTTCAATTGCAGGGTCTTTAATGTGGAACAGTCTGCTAGGCATGTTGCTTTGCTGTCCCTCTTTGAAACAATTTTAGAAAGTTTTAAAAACACATTTATTCTTACAGGTTTTTAATATGTGAAACTCTTGTAGTTTTGAAAGGAGGTAACTCGTGTATAATTTTTATATTTTGAAGATAATTTTAATTATGTTTTTCTTTTGTTTGTATTGTTTGTAGATACTGATTTTATGAATGTATTTTTGTAAGCCACTTAGAGCCATGTTTACTAAGCTATGCTAGAGGCTCACTAGCGTTTTTACTATACGCTAAAAATTGGCTCAAGCTAAATGCTAGAGACACCCATAGGAATATATGGATGTCTCTAGATGTTAGTGTGCACTAAAAACGTGAGTGTACCTTAGTAAACAGGGCCCTTAGATTTTAGGCGACATATAAGCACTACAAATAAATAAATAAGATATAGCTATATAACCTTGAGCTTCTATGAAGGTTGGGGAAATCTGCACAAAGTGACAATAGTTTCAACCTTAACCAGTGGGGCAGATGTGGAGGGCAATATTATGACAGGTCACTTACATATAAAGATCAAGTGGGCACTACAGCTTTCATTAGGCTGACTTAGGTAGGATGACTAAACAAAACACTACTGTGAGCCCCCTCCCCCCTCCAAATCTCAATCCCCTTTTTACACTACCGCACCCAAAAACCTCCCAGGATGGATGGTAAGATCAAAATGTCCCTTCAGCCCAGCCTTCACAGGAATGCCTGCCAAAGCCAGAAACCCTTTTCTATCTCTTAAATCCCTGCTTTGATTGGTGAACAGAATATCTTATGTACTAAACTCCTTCCCCTCTGGCTAGCTTTTCCCATGCAGACCACTGTTAGACTCCGGTCCCCCTTTTCCTACCAACAAACAAAAAACGGAAGCAGGAGGAAAGGAACTTCTGAGGTGGCTAAGCCCTGTAATGGTACTCCAAAGTAAATCCAGGGGTGTGTGTGTATGTATATATATATATATATATATATATATATATATATATATATATATATATATATATATATATACACATACACACACACATACTGTAATGATGTTTATTACAACTTTTTTTCAGACACAAAATAGAAAACAAATGTCAATAAATTAGGCCAATATGTGAATAAAACATTATAAACAAGAGTTGATCTCCATGGAGCAGTTCGAATGTCCCTAAAATCCAGAAACATTACATCTTTTCTGTAACTTGATAATAAAAATCCAGTAGAATAAATATCTCCAGATAGCTAATCTCCTTTATATGACTGAGCACTTTTGTAGAACTCTATGCTTTTGTTTTCAACTTTCGATCTTGTCTTGATCAATGTTCTCTGAGCCCAAAGTATGGCCTGCATGTAAAATATATGACCTACTGAGCAAAAAGATACCAAAAATGTTGTTACAAGTAACATAAGGCTATAAAACTATGGTGGGGTAAATTTGGGCAGCTTTCATATTTGAACATTTTGAGGGGCATTTTCAATATATGTCTAAATCCAATTTTGGATGTTTTGAGGAAAACGTCCAAACATCCAGTAGTGAGCATGTTCATTTTCAAACCAGAAAAACGCACAAAATTTTGTTTTGAAAATGGCCATCTGCTAGATGTTCTTGTGCTCAATGCATCTATCTTTTTGGATGATTTTCAGGGGAAAAAAAAGTCCAAGAGGAAAAAACGCACAAAAACAAGCCATTGTAATGTATATAGGGCCAGCATTCTTCGTAGGTTGGCCAAAAAGGCATCCCAGGAGATCAGTGGAGCACCCTAGGGGCACTGCAGTGGGCTTCACCTAAAAGGTCCTACGTACACATATCACCGTTAACTCCTTATATTGTATGGGGTACCCTTCAAAACTGACCTAAAACCTACTGTACACAACTATACACCACTACAATAGCCCTTATGTCTGCAGGTATCACCTATATGTGGGTACAGTAGATGTTTTGAGGGCTCACACTTTCCACCACAAGTATAACAGTTAGAGTGAGTTATGGGCCTGGGTCCCCTTCTCTACAGTGTTCTGCCCTGACCACTAGGGTACTCCAGGGATTTGCTTGCTGCTGTAAGAGGACTGCCCATAACATCTGAAGCTGTCATAGAGGCTGGTATGTACTGTTTCTTTCACATCTTTGAGGGGGTGGGTGAGGGGTCAGTGACCACTGGGGAAGTAAGGGGGTTCATGTCTCAATCCTTCCAGTGGTCATATAGGGCCATAGGCGCCCGGTATAAGAGGCTTGGGGAGGCAAAGCCTCCCCAGCCGGCAGCCACAAGTTCTCAACAACAGGAGCAGAATGGATCAGTTGTTTCTCCGTCTTTATTCTTCTCTGTTCCGTTCTCCTCCTCCAACCAGTCCTGACTCCTCTCTCTTCTTTGCAGTGCCTACTGCGCCCCATTTCTCCTCGTTCCCTCCCTCATGTTCCTCAGTCTCTTCAGCCTTCAGGGCTGGCGGCTGCTGCCCTGCCGACACGATCGAGTCCTGACTCCTGAGTGCTCCCACCTTAATCGATATTCGCTACAGTAGTAGCGAATAGCGATTGTAGATTTGCGCTGACTCATCTGCTGCCTTCAGCCCTCAGCCAGTCAGCCTTCCCTGCGAGGGCGCTCCCGTCATGATGCAACTTCCGCAAAGTCGGGAACGCGCGGGCGCGGCCGTCACTGAGAAGGCAAGGCTGGCTAAGAGATTCCATCCACTTCCTTCGCTTCGATGGTAGAAGACCATAATAAATTCAAAAGAAAATTGTGGCACGCAGCGCACATTGAGAGGTAAGTGCTGACTCTGAGGCAGGTTTTAAGTCAAAATAAAAAAAATGAATATTTTGTTTCATGCAGATCTCAGCCCATTTAGTTATGTTTAAACAAAAGAGTCTCTTTTGTTTAAACATAACTAATGGGCTATAATCCCCTAATGCAGTCCATTGGTTTTCTTTTATTTTGTTTGTGCCAAAATTGAAATTTGAAAACTTATCAATCTATCTCTATCTGGTCGTTAATAAAAGGAGCTCATTTTTGTGAATACTATCCACCCAGTGTGGCTGCCTAATACTAGTGTTCCCAGACCTAAATTGTGGCACGCCGTACTTGGATTTCAGGAGAGGTGCTGACTCTGAGGCAGGTTTTATATTATAAGTCAAAATAAAAAAATAAATATTTTGTTTCATGCAGATCTCTTTTGTTTAAACATAACTAAATGGGCTATAAGCCCCTAATGCAGTCCATTGGTTTTCTTATATTTTGTTTGTGATGACTTTTATTTTTACTTATTTTTTTTCTGTGTGTTGTCAGACAATTATGGATGTAAGCCCCACCCCTAACCCCACCCCCTTTTTTTCCTCCCCAAATAGTTGGGCCACTGACCGCCTATGTATAGGGCACTTTTTTGTGACTTAGTTGTGGTTGAAGCAGGTCTAGTTCAAACATTCTAAGTTTTAGCCCTGAACTTGGCAGAATAACGTCAAGTATTAGAAATGCCCAAATCCCACCCCCAACACAATCCCTTGTGAGTTGGCCACACTGCATACGAACTGCATAGAAATCCGTCTTAAAAATGGGTTTTGAAATAGCGATTTGGATGTTTTGGCAAAAAAAAAAAAAACATCTACCTGCTGTTTGTACTACTTTTTGGACATTTTTCTGTTTCGAAAATGAGCCCCTAACCCTCGGATTCAGTTTAGCATGCCAAAAGATCCATGCCAAAATCAAAGCGTATTCTATAACAATGCGCATAACTTAGGAGCCCTTTTATGAAGCTCTGTCTATGTGTGCCACAATGGAGTTACCACCTGGCTACTGCGTGGCTCTTGCGGTAATTTCATTTTTGGCACGCATTCGATATGTGTCCGAAAAATAATTATTTTCGGATGCACATATCAGACGCGTGCCAAGTGGCATTTGACACACATAGGTCATTCCTGTCCGGTTACCGCATGAGACTTTACCGCTAGGTCAATGTCTGGTTGTACGGTCTCAGACCCAAAATGGGCATGCGGCAATTTTCATTTTGTCCCACATCCATTTTCGTCAAAAATTTTAAAAAGGCATTTTTTACAGATGCGCTGAAAATGATTCTGCACGCACCCAAAGCATGCGTCTACACTACCGCAGGCCATCTTTCAGCGTACCTTCGTAAAAGGGCTCCTTAATTGGCTTAACAAGCTAATTAGCTTTGATAACTGCTGTTAACAAGCAATAAATGAGCACTAATTGGCAGTAATTAGAATTTATGTGCAAAACTCGCTAAGAGCATTCTGTAATGCAGTGCACCTAAATTCTAACCTGCACAATCAAAAAGGGACGTGGTTATGGGCAGGGAAATTGGCATTTCATGGACATTCTGAAATTTACGTGCATAGCTATAGAATATAGCCCAGTGCGCCTAAATCTATGCGCCGGGATTTATGCCACATTTTCATTGGTGAAAATGGAGGTGTATAGCTTTAAGCACCCAGATATCAACTAAGCGTATTCTATATACTGCACCTAAATCTAGGTGCCGTTTATAGAATACACTTAGTAAGCAATGATTGTGGTGCCAATATTTTAGATGCTATATATAGAATTTCCCCCTAAGTGTAGTATAGGGACACAAGTTTGATGTTTTTCTTGTTCTAAAACCTAATAACTGCAGGTACCTAAAGTAGAGCATGTGATTTCTGGGATTAAATACCTTTTTATTTTTTAAAAGAAATAACTAGTCCTTACCTGAGGCTGAAATTTGGCAGGATTATGCAGTTAATATCCCTCTATCTTGTGGTATAAATAAGTCACAAACCCCACTTTTGGTACCTTTTTGCTCAATGGTTTATGATTTTAAGTGTAATAAGTACTGCATAAAATGTCTATGATGCTGTATTTAAAACAAGTAACATGATTTCAGGCATGATCTTATGCACATGTTATTTGTAAATGGACTGGCATAATTAACTGTCCAAAGTCACTGGGGCTTTGGCAGCCAACTGCATGAATAAAACATTATTCTTTGCAAAGAAATGCTTTTGTGGGCCAGAAAAGTCTAAAACATAAATACAGTGTAGAGCCAATTATTTTATTCATGTTATTTTGCTTGATTGTCAAGGCCACAATGCATTTCTTAAATTAATTGAATACTTGCATTTTTAATTAGATTCACCATTAGAAGGATTAAACGGATCAAATTTTTTTAGCAAGAATAATTAAAGCGTAAACCTGGAAGTCAACTTCTGTTCCAATTTCCTGACTGTGGCAAAAAAATATTGTTGATTATCATTGCTGGAGCCCTCCTTTGTCCAATTCTGAAGTGCAGAGACATTTTATCTCTTCTTGAAGGAGGCACTTGACTGATGAACTAAAACCGCCAGCAAAGTGTTGCATCTCATCTCATCTGACCACTATTACAGTTTTCTGTATACTGACTGGCAATGGGTCAAGAGTCAACTGTTTAACAGCCTTAGCCCTTTTCTTCACACAGTTAAAAATAAATACTTCAAAACCTAGCATCTGTGAATAGCTGTGACAAACAATAATGTTTTTTTCTTTTTTGTTTTTGCTGCATGTTGTACATGCAAGATGTCAGACTCACAGAAACAGAATGAAGCCTTGCACTGGAAGAAGAAGAAGAAGAGGACCTTGGCTGGCGGGGGTTGGGGTCCCCCGCCAGCAAAGGTAGCCGACTGCGGCAGCGGGGAAGGGTTGGCGGCGGGAGGGGGGTTGAGAGGGTCGTCAGCAGGGGGGGTCAAGGTGGTGGTGGTGGCAGCGGCGGGGGTGTTGAAAATGGTGGGAGGGTTGGCAGCACCGGAGGGGGGGGGGGTAAAATGTGCCCCCTCACCTCAGGCTCTGGACCCCCCTCCCGCCGAACTCTGGCTATGCCCCTGATCTTGAATGCCCTGGTCCAGGATGCACCAGAGCTGGGAATGCTTGTCTTGGGGGTCCAGGTCTGTGAGGGTACCAGCAATCACACTTACCCCTTCTGGTCAGTGTAATTAATGACTTTAGAACTCAAAACAAGCATGTCTTATAAAAAGCTGACCTAGAGTTCAGAATCTCCCTTATTATTCACTGATAAACTAAAAGGAGCACACGTAATTAATCACAAAGATTTTATTTACAAAGATGGAAAATAAAACAAAAAATGAAAACAAAAGTAACTAGAAGTGAAAGGTTTTTTTTAAATACTTAGAATGGACAATAATCAGGTGTCATTTGGAACAACACTCACTCTCTACGGCAAATGCCACCTGTATTCCCTAGCTATATAGTGATTGCAGATCTTGAACCTACATGACCTGGGTAAGTTGTGGAATTCTTCTCGTTCATGAGGATGGCTGGAAAACAGGTTTATGAGTTCTAAGTCAGAAGTATCATCTTGCCATGGCAGGTTCACATTTATATCATTTTGATATCAGCAATATCACTGATGACTTGATATCATTGCTAAAGTTGAGTTGTCTATGCCCTTTAGTTATAGCTACACATACTACAGGGATGTCTTTTGATGCTACTCTGGCAGTTTTCCCCAAATTCTGGGGATCCAGACAAGCTAGGTCAGCCAAACCAAGGATCCTTATGCAAGGTTGCCTACATTCCCTTTTCTTGCAATAGCCAGGTTACCATCTAGACGATTCTATCAGTGTCATAGTCTCTGTTCTTCTGAGAGTCATGTCTGGGCAAGAGTCTTTTTTTAGCACATTCTATTAGCATAGCTTATACCTATGCTGCTAATAGAATGGACTGAGATATAACCTATGATTAAGTTCTGGTTATATTGTGGCAGGGGAGTTTTAACCTCTACAAGTACAGGCCTAGGCATTCAATATAATTAAAATGAAGGTAATGTTAATTTTACTTCCGTAGTAATTTTAAAGTTAAAATGTTAGGAAAGTTTCCTATGAAATTAATTTTATTTTTGTTTTAACCCATCACTTCTGGTTTAGTGCTAATTTTTTTTAAACTTCTGTTTTAGCATAAAATCACACTTTACTGAGCGTTGCATATAATTAACTTGAAGTCCCCATACACATCTCCTACCCACCCTGCTAGACCATCTATGAGGGACTGATATATACCCTGTCAGCTAACACATTTGCTTATTTCCGATCTGACGAAGAAGGGCAACCTTCGAAAGCTAATCAAGAAATGTATTAAGTTATGTCCAATAAAAAAGGTATCATCTTATTTTCTTTTCCATGTTTTAATTTTGTTTGATTTCTATTGATTACCTTTAAGAGTGGACTAACACGGCTACCACACCTCTTTACATCAAGAAATAAAAAACCGTAGTGCAGAAGTTTAAAAAAACTATTAAAATCTGACATCAATTTTGAACCATTTTACAACATGAAGCTGCTCCCGTTTTTTTAACAGGAGTTATTATGTATCCTCAGAATATGCCTGCTGAATTACTAGACCGTATCTTCTGAATTGCTGAAGTTATGTTTGCTTAATTGCTGGGTACAAAGCAATGCCTTCTGAATGCTCTGGTGAGGTACTGATACTAATCAAAGTGAAAATAAAGAATTCAATCAATCACCAAAAACATCACATTATTAAGTGAATATTTCCATACCAACAGTGGTATCAAATTGATTAAAAAAAGATTGTATTCAACTCAATTAATTTTTAATTAAACTTTTTAGGAAGAACAAGAGCTGAATAACTAATGTGGGCAAAAAAAAAAAATCCTACACTACCATTCGAACATTTTCAGTCTGAAAAAACCGTCTCTAGTATATTTGGAAGCAAAGACTTATGACTTTACAGCGGTCCCTAAACTCACAGTTTTTTAATTGAATGGTTGATACAGTATACTTCAAATTCCTCAGCCCATTCACTTTCAGCTTCCAGTCTTTAATCTCTGTCTCTCAAAGATCCCTGTTAAAATCTAAAACACGTTTCAAAGTGATTCACATTTTGTCACTACTGGCTTCTTTAGAGTACTTCAGACAGCTTTTTCAAAATGGAAACAAATTCAATTTTGTTAATGAATATATCAAAGGAAGTTAAAAGTAAAAATGAATTACAAATTTAATTGAATTCAATATGTGTGTTTTTTTAGTCACTTTGACAAGAGTACTGTGTGGAAAGATTAAGGAGGGTTCTTATCAACACAGGCTTATTTTACCACTTTTTAACACAAGTCACAGTTTATGCAATGAGAACTAGGGGCATGTTTACCAAAGTTGAATAAGTATTTGCTTTTACTGTGTGGTAACAGGAGAAAGTATTACTATAGTGTGCAAAGCCTATTTGATAAATGTAGAGAGTGCACCCTGTATTTACCACACAGGGCAGAGTCATACTACATGACAGTGTATTATATACAGTTTCAGATAGTGCAGGCTCTCTGGCACAGCAGATGATGTGATGAGGTCCTAGATAAAATTAAAAGCGTAACAGATACATACTGCAGCAGTGCTCCACACATACACACATTTCTCCCAACCCTCTACATCTGATACCCTCATGCTGAGTCCCCCCCCCCCTCCACCATGCAATCACCCCCAACATACTATTCCTAAGCTCAGCACCCCTGGATCCAATTCCCTACCCCCCTATATATTCGACAACTGGCCATAAAGCATATCTCTTCAATCCCCCTACCCCCCTCCAGAATAGCAAAGGCCATAGGCCCCTCCTGGCTCCTACTACCAGAAGTCCTACCCACATGTGGTCATTGTAACCCACGCCTACCCTCCCCTGCCTCCTCTGGCACTCCGATTACCCCTGGGACTTACCCAGAGGTAAGCATTGTTGGTACAGTGGGTCAGGTTGTCCTGATCTGATTCACAAAATGACCACCATAACCCTCTAGTTGTAGTCTCACAGTACTACTGCTAGAGTTCAGCCTTCCATATGAGGAGATTGCCTCCATATATGGAAGGCTTACCTCTTGCAATAGTACTACGAGACTATCACTAGGGATATGGCAGCCATTTTTTGAGTTGGAGCTAGACAGGCAGGGTAGTAGAGGGGGACTGCTTCCATTCCAACCCACTGTACCACTGAATCATCTCCAGGTAAGACCTGAGAATGTGCTAGAGGGAGTGCTAGAGGTTTTTGGGATTGGTGGGGGTTGGTTATGATGGCTACATGTGGGAGGGGCAAAAGGTAGAAGGGGGCCTATGGCCTTTGCTGTTCCAGAGAGGGGGGGGGGGGTTATGGGGATCAGATGGGGGAGCTTGTTGCAGAATGTCTTGAGAGGGGATAGGGAGAAAGGGGAATTGGATCCTGAGGTGTCAGGGCTGGGAAATAGATGTCAACTGGGGGGATCAGATCAGATGGGTGGGGGGGGGGGGTTAGTTGAAAGAGCTGTGGCTGCACTATTGGAGTATTGGCAGCACAGCTGCATGTATCACCTCCTCATGAGGTTGCAGTAAGTGCTGACCAATGTGTTAGATGTCATAGATGCTAGATGTCTGCTCTGGCCCTCTCATGTCCACTAACTGTGTTCAGCAGCTAAAGTACATTTTTGTCACACTAGTTGTTTTAATGTGTTATAAGTTAGCACGAATATGTTCTAATGTCTAACATGCACTAAAATCCATTCTAGCTGCTTAACTCAGCTTAGTTAACATGCCCTTAGTTAATAATAATTGTTTTTAACAATAAAATAACACTTCTTAAAGGTAGCCCATGTTAATAACTTCCTCCTAAAGTAAAATTTGTTAATGATGGTTTGCTCTGGAGAGTTGAGAAGTGAGGATAAGCCCTATGGTCCTAGCCCATTAATCAGAGAAGATAATTTTTAGGTGAAAATCCCATGATTTTCAGGCTTCTTTCAATGTTAAGGAATCAAAGTGGATGTGAATCCAGGTAATCTCTGCAACCAACAGATAGTAACATAACATATAATCAAGCTTGTTTTTAGGACATGAATATATAGAACAGCAATATAACATTACATTGTCTTGACAGAATAATTGCAAGACTTGATGCCCCCAATTTTAAATAAATTCTATAAGAAAGAAACTGCATGTCATAATAAGCCAGATTCTTTTTGCAGGGTTTTTTTTTACAGTTGCAAAATATTTGTAATTATCTAAAGCAGTTCCATTTTCACAAGAAAGTACAACTTTATTTATTTGGTAAGAAAAAGTCCATGAAGAATCTGATATTTTGGCTTTTAATTTCATGATCTATACCTTAGTTGTACTATGGCTTTAGATATTTTCTTGGCCTATGCAATTATGTCTTTGTAAATGCTCAAAAAGGAAGTATCTAGCCAGTCTTGATGCAAGAGGTCTGCTTCTTTCTTCACTACTTTTCAACAGAGATCAAGTTGATTCATGTGCCAGGCTGTAAGTTCAAAGTTCCAATTTCTCAAAGTCACAGTTGAAAGGTGCAAAAACAATTCCTATTAGCACTTCTTTTCTTTCTTCTGTAAGACCTGTGCCCCATTTATCAAGGTCTTCCTACACATTTCTTGGCTGATAGCAAGAGAGCTCTGATAAATGTTTATTCGATGCTGACCTTTGAATCAAACACTAATTTGCACTTTTGTCTTTTACAGCTGATAACTAAGCTTTGATAAACTGACTTCCATAGTAAACAGAGATGCTTTTCCTATCCTTATATCATTTTCTTTTCATTTTTTTCTTAACTATTTTTCACAATAGAACATTAGGACTCATTCACCAAGAATGTAGTTGGTTTCTTTTTTTACTTTCTTTGCTTATGGGGAAAAGACCTTGATGAATGGAGCCCAGAGGGCTTCATTCATCCCCAATCAAGATTTAGAAAATGTACTAGAAACATAATTTAGTTTTACACAGGTGAGTGAAGAAAAATAATCATGTTCAAAAGGCAGCCAAGAGACCAAGGCCTGCATATATAGGATTAAGCCCTATATCTATGGTCATGGGCCAGTTCTCCCTCTCCAACCTGTAATACATTAAGGGACTCATTTTCAAAACAGAAAACATCCAAAAAGCGTCACAACGCAGTAAATGGACTTTTTTTTTGCCAAAAGGTTCAAAAAGCTATTTTCAAAACCAATATTTAAGACGGTTTTCAATGCAGTTTGCATGCAGTGCATCCAAATCACAAGAGGACGTGTTGGGCAGTCCCAAAACTTGAATGTTTATCTGCCATAATGGAACGAAGCAAAAATGTCTAAAAGTTAAGACAGTGTGGTCTAGACCTGTTTCAACCATGTCACAAAAAAAGTGCCATAAATGGCCACTGGAGAGATTAAGACATGACCCCCTTACTATTCCAGTGGTCACTGACCCCCTCCAACCCCAAAGATGTTAATGAAACAGTACATGCCAGCCTCTATGACTGTTTCAGATGTTCTATTAGAGCAGCAAGCAGGTCCCTTTTGGCCACTTATTCGTGATTGAAATAGGTCTAGCCAAAAAGGTCTTAATTCTGGCCGAAGACATTTTTGATTTGTTTCATTATTGCAGAAAAAAAACATCTATCTTTTGATGCTGCCCATGTCCCGCCCAAAACATGTCCCCAACACGTCCCCTTGAAATTTGGATGAACTGTAGAGAAAAAACATCTAAAATCGGAGTGTCAAAAATTGCAACTTGAATGTTTTTCAGAGAAAAACATCTGTCTACCACCTCATGATGTTTTTTTGGACATTTCTTTGTTTTGAAAATGAGCCCCAAGGTAAACTAAAGGCTTACTCTTTTCTTTTTAGCCTTATTTTTATTGCTTCTCCTTTCTTTTTAAATGTTTGTAATTTTGTGATGTACATTCTTTTCTACTTATATATTTTTTACCATGTACACTGCTGAGAAAGTATTTACCAGTCTGTAGTATATCAAATATTAAATAAACTTGGGAATCTGGATAGTTGACTTGAATATCAGCCCATTATTTTATATATAAGGTATGATATTCAAAGTATTTAAAGGATAGGTTCTGTATAGAACATATAAGTGTTTTTCTTTAAAAAAAAATTAGCGGCAGAACATATTTCTAGATATGTGGAGGGCAATTCTATAACTAAGCATATAAACAGAAGTGCCAAGAGGGCACTTGATTGGAGCATATTCTATAAAAGAAAATAGGAACCTATTTTCTTTTACAGAATATTAGCATAAGAGTTTAGATACGTGCACATAATTTAGGTGCAACCATTTATACCAGCCATAGAGCTGGTGTAAGTAATCACATCTAAATGACACAGATACATGTGTAACTTATATAGGGCCTCTTTTACTAAACCACGTTAGCGATTCCTTTGCGGCGAATGCGATATAGCCTATTCAAAATGAATGGGTTGCGGTGCATTTGCCATGCCAGGAATTGCTACCGCGGTTTCATAAAAGAGGTCCTATATAAGTTATGTAAATGGGAGTACCACCCAGGCCCTCTGATGTGTATGCCTTTTAAAAATAAAATATACACTATAAGATATGCAAGATATGCGTGCCTTTTATAGACTAGTGCTTAGCACCGATTACCGCAACTAACTTTAGGCACCAGGCTTATGCCTGCTGAAGCCTAGTGTAAATCCTGGCACCCAAATTAGGCATGTTGAGGCAGTATTCTATAACTATGCACACAATTTTTTTAGAATATCCCCTGACATGCTCCAGGTCACACCTCCTTTTGAGTTATATGCTATTAGAGTTAGGTGCCATGCCTTATAGAATAGCACCCAGACAGATGTGTGCACAAATGTTAATGACTGCCAGTTAACATCAATAACTGATTGTTAAATTTGGGTGCCATATATAGAATCCTGGAGATTATGTCTGGAATTATACATATTGTAAAAGAGGCTTTCTGAGGATGGTTTATAATCTAATCCATTATACATAAAAAGAAAAATGAAGGCATGTAAAGATCATATGGTCTATCTAGTCTGTCCTTCCAGGCCATCTACTCTCCCTTTCAATTCCTTAGAGATCCTGTGCCCTTGTCCCAAGCTTTCTTGAATTCAGATACAGTTTTAGTCTTCACCACTTCCACCGGGAGGCTGTTCCACAAATTTACCACCCTTTCCTTGAAGAAGTATTTCCTCAGGTTACTTCTGAGTCCCCCTTCTCTTTCATCCTATGCCCCCTCAATCCAGAACTTCCTTTCAAATGAAAGAGACTTGCCTCTTATGTGCCATACAGGTATTTAAAGGTCTCTATTATATCTCCCCTCCCCACCTTTCTTGTTTAACTCTGTCCTCATACACTTTATGATGAAGACCACTGATCATTCTAATATTCACCTTCTGGACTGACTCCATCCTGTTTATATATTTTTGAAGGTGTAGTCTCCAGAATTATACATGCTATTCTAAATTATGTCTCACCAGTGTCTTACAGATAATGCTAGACCCAATTTTCAGCAAGTCAAAAAGTAAAGTACTAATAATAAGCTGAGAAATACTTAACTATCACAGTCTATATGATATCAGGGAATAAACTACACTTTTTTCTTATTTAAAGTGGAGAAAACAACCTCAGTAGTCAAGGCTTGGCAGCAGTGTACTAATAGCACTCAATGCCAGCGTCAAATTGACTCCGTTCTTATCACCGGTCTGAAAACTCCACTTGCGTGTAAGTAAGGGCTCTAAATGGGGGTTATATTTATCCCATTAGAGAATAATTTATTAATACATTTGTACCCCGCGCTTTCCCACACATAGCAAGTTCAATGCGGCTTACATAGTAAATGGAATTACTAAATCTTGAAGGAGAATATTACAAGTTGTAGTAAACATAGTAATAGTGGGGTTTTAAGGATATGTAAATTGAACATGGAGAGGTAAACAAAGATAGGATAATCAAAAGGTAAAGAGATTGGGAGGGATAAGGAGTAGGAAGGATGGAGAGGAAAAAAATTGAGGGATGAGCATAAGGAGATTGGGAGACATGGAGGGGCATAATCAAACGGAAACGCCTATCTCCATGGGCGTTTATCTCCGAGAACGGGTCCGTGAAGGGGCGGGCCGAACCGAATTTTCAAAAAAATGGACGTTTTTGAGCTGGGCGTTTGTTTTTTTTAGCGATAATGGAAACTAAAAACGCCCAGCTCAAAAACGTCCTAATCCGAGCCATTTGGTCGTGGGAGGGGCCAGGATTGGTAGCACATTGGCCCCCCTGATATGCCAGGACACCAACTGGGCACCCTAAGTCAGTGCAGTGGACTTCAGAAAAAGCTCCCACATGCATAGCTCCCTTACCACAGGTGCTGAGCTCCCAACCCCCTCCCCCAAAACCCACTACCCACAAATGTACAACACTACCATAGCTCTTAGGGGTGAAGGGGGCACCTACATGTGGGTACAGTGGGTTTTGGAGGCCTCCCATTTACCAGCACAAGTGTTACAGGTGGGGAGGGATGGGCCTGGGGCCACCTGGCTGAAGTGCACTGCGGTACCCACTAAAAGTGCTCCAGGGACCTGCATACACGCAGGCCTCTAGGACTGGTTGCTGCTATATAACATTGGCACACCAGTTGACACCCGAAGACTAATCTCTCCGAAAACGTTCTTTATTGGAATAACTGCCTTTACTCACAGTTAACTGCAGATCAGAGGTTGTGCCCCACTGGCAACGAGTCTCCCTGGTACTGAGATGAGCAGTAGGTCAGAGCTGGCAGAATGCTGTACAATGCCCTCTTTCAGCCACATTCAAGGTAAGAACTAAGTTGTCTAACGTGGCTAACACAGGAAAGGAAACTAAAACTGGCTTACAAAAATGGCCACTACCGCATGGACTACAACAGGAAACACAACAGGGCACTCTCTGACCCAGAAGGCAGGGGGAAAAGCACCATGGAAGAAGAGCCTACCAACTACCAACATTGTGAGACTGTAACACAAGCTAATGAAATCACGGAGCCCAATACCCTACACCCACCACAATGCAATAGTGATGTGACCCTGTACTGCACCCGAGAGCCACATCTGATGCAGGGAAAGGCTGTGAGAAGATCGAACACATTCTGCTGTCATGGAGGTGGGTACGGCATTTGAGGCTGGCATACAGGCTGGAAAAAACGTTTTTAAAGTGGGGTTTTTTTTGGTGGGAGGGGGTTAGTGACCACTGGGGGAGTCCGGGGAGGTCATCCCTGATTCCCTCCAGTGGTCATCTGGGCAGTTGGAGCAGTTTTTTGGGACTTGTTCGTGAAAAAAAAGGGTCCAAAAAAGGTGACCCAAAATCGCGGTAAAAACGCCTTTTTTTCGATTATCAGCTAAAGACACCCATCTCTCCTCGGCTGACAACCACGCCCCAGTTCCGCCTCCACCACGCCGCCGACACCCCCCGTCAACTTTATTCGTTTCCGCGATGGAGTGCAGTTGGAAACGCCCAAAATCGGCTTTCGATTATACCGATTTGGGCGCCTTTGCGAGACAAACGTCTATCTCCCGATTTAGGTCGCACTATAGGCGTTTTTCTCTTTCAAAAATAAGCTGGATGGTCTAAGGTATAATAATCATAAGGACAGGAATCATGTGGGTGGGTTTAAAAAGTTAAGTTGGGTCATTAGGGTAAGCTTTCTTGAAGAGTTGGGTCTTCAACATTTTTCTGAAGGGTAGATGGTCATTGATTGTTCGGATGGATCTTAGCAGAGCGTTCCAAAGCTGGCTGCCCAAAAAGGAGAAACTGGATGCATAGGAGGTCTTGTATTTAATACCTTTGCATTTTGGAAGGTGTAAATTGAGCTAAGTATGAGAAGACGATGATCTGTTTCTGGTTGGGAGGTCGATAAGGTTATTCATGTAGTTAGGGGATTCACCATATATGATCTTATGAATCAGAGTGTGGATTTTAAAATTTATTCTTTCTCTGATGGGGAGCCGATGAAGCTTCTCTCGAAGAAGTGTTGCGCTATCGAATCTTGAATTGCCAAAATAAGTCTGGCTGCTATGTTTTGGGTAGTTTGATAAGTTCAACACATGATGTTAGGCAATTACTTGAATGATAATGTTACTTAGCTTTAACAATTTCGCCCAACAGGGCTTACCGTTTCACTATTATGATTAGCTTCCTCAGGGAGCCAAGTAACTGTCGGCAAGTCACACTGCCTTATACATTGACGTCCATGGCTTCCATGATACCTGACATGAAAGCCTTCATGCACCCAAGCTTCCTTCTTGCTTTCACTGTTGCCTTTTCTACTGTTTGGCCACCTTAAGGTCATCACATATGGTCACACCCAAATCAGCTCTTCTTTCATGCACAAATGTTCTTCTTCCCCTAAACTGTACTGCTTCCTTGGGTTTTTGCAGCCTAAATGCATGAACCCACATTTTTTAGCATTAAATCTTAGCTGCCAAATTCTGAACCACTCTTTAAGCTTCGCTAGGTCCTTCCTCATGTTAATTACAAATTACAATTCGAATGCAGACCAGGCAATCAACACTATAATACAAAAAAGGATCTGCTGCTGGTAAATGACAAAAATTACCTCCTGCGGAGGTTATCTTCGTGTTAGCAGGAGAAAAGGCCTCAAAGAGCTTCCAGGTCATCAATAGATCTGCGGAAGCTACACCGGGTCTCAAGACCCTACTTTCATCCTTGGCCAAAAACCTGCTTTAAATTGTTAAATTAACACAATTTAATCGTGGATACAATGTATATATATATGTGTATTCCACCTTCATAGACAGTTCAATCGGTTATATGTTACTTAGTAACCCACTTATCTTAATAGTGAGAACTCTCAAATCCGCGTGTTGTACTGTTTCCCTCTCTTCTTTCTATTATCTATGTGTTAAGCCGACGGTGGCCAGGGTTTCGCACGGCTGCTTCAGGGCTTCAAGTTCACATTCTAGAGAAAGAGGAAAAAACAAGTAACCTAAACTGTACTAAGAATTTCTTCAAACTAAAAACAATATCAAACATACTGTGAGACAGGTCAGCACTGCTTCTCCACGCTCTTCTGTCGACTAACTGCCGACTGGCGGCGGCTAATGTATAGCTTTTATGACGTCAGACGCTCTGAAATCAAATAACGAATCAGAGGGTTTAAAAGAAGTGACTCCACTCAACTCTGTGGTTTAGACCAATCGGATCCAAAGTATGAAGTTTAAACATCCACTTCTGTTCTTGTTGAAGCAATATTCTTTGATAATCACCTCCTCTTCTGTTCCGATGGATAGATTGAACCACTACACATCGGCAAACCAATTCTGTTTGTTTGAATTGTGCTCTTATGTTCTCTTAGACATGTTACTAACATCCTAGATGGGCGCCTTTCGCCGATAATGGAAGAAAAATATGCGTTTTTAGCGAGAATTTAGGGCACTTTTCCTGGACCCTGTTTTTCCACGAATAAGGCCCCAAAAGTGCCCTAAATGACCAGATGACCACTGGAGGGAATCGGGGATGACCTCCCCTGACTCCCCCAGTGGTCACAAACCCCCTCCCACCACAAAATATGCCCTTTCACAACTTTTTATTTTCACCCTCAAATGTCATAACCACCTCCCTGGCAGCAGTATGCAGGTCACTGGAGCAGTTATTAGGGGGTGCAGTGGACTTCAGGCAGGTGGACCCAGGCCCATCCCCCCCACCTGTTACACTTGTGCTGGTAAATGGGAGCCCTCCAAACCGCCCCCCAAACCCACTGTACCCACATGTAGGTGCCCCCCTTCACCCCTTAGGGCTATAGTAATGGTGTAGACTTGTGGGCGGTGGGTTTTGAGGGAGATTTGGGGGGCTCAACACCCAAGGGAAGGGTGCTATGCACCTGGGAGCTCATTTACCTTTTTTTTTTGTTTTTGTAAAAGTGCCCCCTAGGGTGCCCGGTTGGTGTCCTGGCATGTGAGGGGGACCAGTGCACTATGACTCCTGGCCCCTCCCACGAACAAATGCCTTGGATTTATTCGTTTTTGAGCTGGGCGCTTTCATTTTCCATTATCACTGAAAAACAAAAACGCCCAGCTCACAAATTGTCGAATAAAACATGGACGTCTATTTTTTTCGAAAATACGGTTCGGTCCGCCCCTTCACGGACCCGTTCTCGGAGATAAACACCCATGGAGATAGACATTTTTGTTCAATTATGCCCCTCATTGTATCCACGATTAAATTGTGTTAATTTAACAATTTAAAGCAGGTTTTTGGCCAAGGATGAAAGTAGGGTCTTGAGACCCGGTGTAGCTTCCGCAGATCTATTGATGACCTGGAAGCTCTTTGAGTCCTTCCTCATGTTATCCACACTATCAGTGGTGTCTACCCTATTGCAGATTATGGTATCATCCTCAAAGAGGTAAGTCTTACCAGACAGGCCTTCAGCAATATTGCTTACAAAAATATGAAGCAGCCCAAGAACTAAAACTTGCGGTACATCACTGGTAACATTCTTTTCCTCTAAGTGAGCTCCATTTGCTACTACCCTCTGTTGCCTTCCACTCAACCAGTTCCTAATCTAGTCAGTCGCTTTAGGGCCCATACCGAAGACATTCAGTTTGTTTATTAATCATCTATGCAGAACCGTGTCAAAGGCTTTGCTAAAATCTAAATACACACATCAAGCGGTCTCCTTCAATCCAGCTCTTTGGTCACCCAGTTAAAGAAATTAATCAGATTTGTCTGACAAGACCTGCCTCTAATGAAATCATGCTGCCTCTGGTTCTATAATCCATTGGATTCCAAAAACTTTTCTATTTCCCATTTTAAAAGTGTTTCCATTAATTTACTTACCACAGAAGTCAGACTTACCGGCCTGTAGTTCCCAATCTCTTCCTTACTTGCACTTTTGTGGAGAAGGACCACATCCATTCTTCTCCAGTTTTCTGTGACCACTCCTGACTATAGAGAAGCATTGAAAAGGTCAGCCAGCAGAGCAACCAGAACTTTCCTAAATTCCTTCAGTACCCTTGGATGAATGCCATTTGGCTCCATCACTTTGTCCACCTTTAGTTTAGCTAGCTCCTCACGAACACAGTCTTCTGAAAATCATTCAGAGTTCCACACCTCCATTCCTATTTGCGTTTGTCTTTTGCTGTCCTGCTCCCAGTCCTTCATCTGTAAACACAGAACAGAAATGTTTGTTAAGCAATTCCACCTTCTCTTTATCAACTTCTACATATTCCTCCCCTTCACCTTTGAGTCTCACAATGCCATTTTCACACTTCCTCCTATTTTTATCATATCTAAAAAATGTCTTGCCTTCCCCATTTTACCATATTGGCTATTTTTCTTCCATTTGCATCTTTGCTTTCCTGATTACTCTCCCAGCTTCTCTTAGCTTTTCCAGAAATTGTTGCCTCTCTTACTCTTTCTGCGATCTCTTGTAGTTTATGAAGACCAATGTCTATTTCCTTACCTTTTCAGCTACTACTTTTGAGAACCAAAGTGGCCTTTTTTTCTCTTATTTACTTTCCTTACAAAAAGACAGCAAGGGCTCACGAGCTACCCACACGGTAACCATGCAGCGCGCTCCAACATGGGCATGCTGCCGCTTACTGCTAGAAACACTCCCCTGTGGTAGGAAATTATTTTCTACCATGGGATTCAGCACACGCCAAAATCTGAATTACCGTTGGGTGCATGTGCTACCCCAACGGTATTGTCAATTATGAGCACGCTACCCATGCCTTTGTAAAAGGGCCCCCTAGTCCAGTATGGCCCCATCTCATGTGGGTTCTGTTACCAACTGCTGGACTAGTTCCCCCTGTAGAGAATCCAGGATCTCTCTACTTCTAGAAGATCCTGCCATTGATGTACCTCAGTCAACATCTGGCATATTAAAATCACCTTTTAGTAGTACTTCCACTTTCACAGCTATTATAAAAGTCAGCACTAAGTGTGATTCTGTAAAGAGTGTGTACCCTTTATGGACTTGCATTTAATGCCTTTTCCCGTACCTAACTTTGGGCACCAGACTTTTGCCTGCTGAAACCTGGTGTAAATGCTGGTGGAAGGTTAAGTGCTGAGGCAGTATTTGATATTCCATGTTACTTAACTGGATAGTGCTGCTGAATATCAGCTCAGATCAAAGACTATTCAGGTAGTGCCGGGGTGGTTTAGGGTTATTGCAGAGGTAGAAACAAGAATCATCACCAATATTCAGTGCACGTACCCAGATAACTATCTGGGTGAGTAGGATCATAGGAGCCAACTTTTCAAAATTATTGGGGGTGCTAAGCCCAGTGGAAATAACCCTTCCCTGGATACATACAAGGAATTTTTTAAATATTGGGTATGCTCAAGCACCTACACAACCCACAGAATCAGCTCCTATGGATATTACCATACTGTGCACTAGCTTACATTTATTCTTTTACACTAAAGTTCTACCGAGCTAAGCAAACCATCACACCATCTCCATTTTGTCTTCCTCTTGGTATCTCTATCTGCTCTTCTTATAACACTGTGTCTTAAACATGCTTAAATTGTCACAGTTTTGGTTTAATTTCCTATTCCAGGATATTCTGAGCATCTACTACTGGCAGAGCCAGGTCTGGGGTAAGTGGCACACCGTCTCCCCTGCCCCCCTCTAGAAGCATACAGCAAGCTAAGCACACATGCACCTAGGGCTCCCAGAGACAACCTCTGTCCAACCTACCTTAAAGCCAGCCCTGGATACTGGTCATTTTGTCATCATGTACTACCATTTTCTGCATCCTGCCATTCAGATCATCTAGTTTATTCTTTATTGCATTTGTATCCCTCATTTTCCCACCTATTTGCAGGCTCAATGTGGCTTACATAGTTTTGGTAAGACATAGAGGGGCATAATTGAACGAAAATGTCTATCTCCATGGGCGTTTATCTCCGAGAACGGGTCCGTGAAGGGGCGGACCGAACCGTATTTTCGAAAAAAATAGACGTCCATGTTTAATCGACAATTTGTGAGCTGGGCGTTTTTGATTTTCAGCGATAATGGAAAATGAAAGCGCCCAGCTCAAAAACGAATAAATCCAAGGCATTTGTTCGTGGGAGGGGCCAGGATTCGTAGTGCACTGGTCCCCCTCACATGCCAGGACATCAACCGGGCACCCTAGGGGGCACTTTTACAAAAACAAAAAAAAAGGTAAAAGAGCTCCCAGGTGCATAGCACCCTTCCCTTGTGTGTTGAGCCCCCAAAATCCCCCTCAAAACCCACTGCCCACAAGTCTACACCATTACTATAGCCCTAAGGGGTGAAGGGGGGCACCTACATGTGGGTACAGTGGGTTTGGGGGGTTGGACGACTAATAAGCATTAAGCAGCACAATTGTAACAGGTAGGGGAAGGATGGGCCTGGGTCCACCTGCCTGAAGTCCACTGCACCCCCTAATAACTGCTCCAGTGACCTGCATACTGCTGCCAGGGAGGTGGGTATGACATTTGAGGGTGAAAATAAACAGTTGTGAAACGGCATATTTTGTGGTGGGAGGGAGTTTGTGACCACTGGGGGAGTCAGGGGAGGTCATCCCCGATTCCCTCCAGTGGTTATCTGGTCATTTAGGGCACTTTTTGGGGCCTTATTCGTGGACAAACAGGGTCCAGGAAAAGTGCCCTAAATTCTCGCTAAAAACGCATATTTTTTTTTCCATTATCGGCGAAAGGCGCCCATCTCTGATCGGCCGATAACCACGCCCCAGTTCCGCCTTCACCACGCCTTCGACACACCCCCATCAACTTTGTACGCTTCCGCGATGGAGTGCAGTTGAAAACGTCCAAGTTCGGCTTTCGATTATACCGCGTTATTCATTTTTGGGAGATAAACGCCTATCTCCCGATTTAGGTCGCAATATAGGCGTTTTTGTCTTTCGATTATAAGCTGGATAGTCATTCTAGTATGTCAGATACAATTGGTAATGTACAAAGATTAATGTACAACTTCGTTCTACTTCAGTACCACCCACCTTCTTTACTAATCTGTAAGGAGCAATATTAAGAGCCTTAATATAGTGTTTTGTCAGGCGATCTATTGTACTTCCCTCAAGGGCCCTGATCCACTATTTTAGTCCTCTCACTAAAGTCAGGCTTCTCTCCGACAGTATCTGCTTCTTGTGAAATACTTCAAAGTATACCTCCTTTCTTCTTTCAGAGTGCTGAAGCTTACTTTAAATAAACAAGTGCTTTTTGGCTGAAAACAAACCTAGACGACAGCAGCATGGAGGAGGAGGGAAAGTAAACAAACCTAGACCGACAGCAGCGCGGAGGAGAGGGAAAAGTAGATACCTTCAGGTTTTTTACGTCGTCTGGCTCTGTTCTGTGCTGGCTTGCTTCCCTGTATCTCTTTGGCTCGCTTCTTCAATGTTCCGGGCTGCCGGCAGTGTCAGTGCAGTAAGCACACTGCCTTCGGCGGCTCAGGAAGCTCTCCCTCTGATGCAGCATCCCACCTATGCGGGACAGGAAATTGTAACAGAGGGAAAGCTTCCGGGCCGCTGAAGGCAGTGCGCTTACTGCACTGGCACTGCCGGTAGCCCGGAACATTGAAGAACAGCGGACAGCGGTGTAGGGCAGGGAGCGGGATGGTGCAGGGAGCGGGAGGGACAGGCTCTTTATGCCCACGCCACTGCCTCAATTATTGGAGGTGCTTGAGCACCCACAGCACCCATGGAGTCGGCGCCTATGAGTAGGATGACATAAATATCAGTCCTAACTTGTCCAAATAGTTATCCAGGTACCCAACTAATTTCTGGAAGTCTCTGATGATCCAGTTATTAAGTGCTACTACCTGTACCAGAGCAGGAACTGAATATCCAGATCTAATTTAGCTGGCAGTGACAAACATTTAAGAAAAACATTGACTTTTGATGATTAAATATTGATCCATTTATCTCTAAAGTTATGGATATGTGGGCCAATTATATATCTGGATGTCTATAAATAAGTCACCCAGAGGAAGCCTGGCAGGACTCTATTCTATAAAGGAAGTATGCGTCTACTTTTCTTTATAGCATGCTAGCATAACAGAGAAAATACATACCTATAAGTTAGATGTGAGCATTTAACATCAGCCATAGAGCAGGTGTAAATGTCTGCACTTAACATATAGCATTTTATACATGATGTACATGTGAGTCCTGCCCAGACTCTATTCATGTATATGCCTACTTCTAAAATGTGTGCTATGTAAGATATGTACATATTTACTGAATAGCACTTAGGCAGAATTTTGGCGTATACATAGGTATGTGTTCATATACTATATATCATTTTAATGACGTAGGCACATACCATTATTGGCATGTAACTGTTCATGAATACTTTATAGAAATACCCTGTTGGAGTTGTTTCACCAGTCCTGGACTCATAGCCCAGTTGACCCTTCCTTCTTGGATACAATTCCAGCTTCAGCCCCTGGATCACCTGCTTTCACTGGCTCTAATTCTTTGATTTAATTTCATTTACTTTCTAGTTTTATCTTGACAATTTAGTTCTTTCACAAGACTTGCAACCTGTCCATTGGGCCCTTTGCCCTCCCTTTGGCTGTGAGATCCCACATGGAGCCTTTTGCTTTTATTCTACAATGATTAATTTATGTACTAGTTATGTGCCAGGTTTCTTGAAGCAGGCTATTATTCAATAAAATCCTGTAAGAAACAAAGCTGGAAATTTATGTACTTGTGACCTGGAATGGCCACTGTTGGAAGCAGGAAACTGGGCTAAATGGACCATAGGTCTGACCCAGTATGGCTATTCTTATGTCCTAGTTACTGACCAGTCTCCAATTTGCATTGAAAAGGCTGTCTTTATTCAGCTTTCTTATTTGATAGATAAATCAAATATTCTACATCTTTGTCAAATGGGATTTTGGTTGACCATAGCACTGAAACTGCAATTTCTGTTTTGCTTATTGAAATTTATAGCTTTCAGTATTCTGGTCCTGCAGTCCTTGTGATTTCCTTGAATCTTTTATGCTTAATGAAGTAGAGGTAGACTATCTACTTCTGCTTCTTCTGGCCAAGATTAACTTAGGGGCTAGGTGTTAGTTGGTTTACTTCATTTTCTTCATGGCCATGATAAAAATTTGACCGACGGCATTTTGACAGGAGCTTAACGAAGTATTTGATTGCTGTAGCTGAGACAATGCTTTTGCAACAATACCATACTTCCTCTGATTGGGGAATTTAATTTCCAACTTTGTACACTTTGCAATTAAAATTGGACCCCTGAGGAAGGTGTCGTTGACGCCAAAACATGGCCCATGTCAGGTCTCTTTTTAATAAAGGACTCTTGTTGTCACAGTCTTGAAGGCCCAGTTGTGCTTTTTTTTCTTTGATGATATTCAGTGACACTTAACCACAGAGTGCTGTTGAATATTGACCCTAGCCAGCCAACTCTAATCTTGGCAGGAGTAGGGCTTTCCCAGGGTGGAGTCGGGTCTGTTCTGGAACTGCTGCTTTTTAACATATTTATAAATGACCTGGAGATGGGAGTAACTAGTGAGGGAATTAAATTTGCTGATGACACAAAGTTATTCAAAGTCGTTAAATTGCGGGAGGATTGTGAAAAATTAGAAGAGGACCTTACGAGACTGGGAGACTGGGCGTCTAAGTGGCAGATGACGTTTAATGTGAGCAAGTGCAAAGTGATGCATGTGGGAAAGAGGAACCCGAATTATAGCTACGTCATGCAAGGTTCCACGTTAGGAGTCATGGACCAAGAAAGGGATCTAGGTGTCGTCGTTGATGATACGTTGAAACCTTCTGCTCAGTGTGCTGCTGCGGCTAAGAAAGCAAGTAGAATGTTAGGTATTATTAGGAAAGGAATGGAAAACAAAAATGAAGATGTTATAATGCCTTTGTATCGCTCCATGGTGCGACCGCAACTCGAATATTGTGTTCAGTTCTGGTCACCATATCTCAAAAAAGATAAAGTAGAATTAGAAAATGTGCAGAGAAGGGCGACGAAAATGATAAAGGGGATGTGACGACTTCCCTATGAGGAAAGGCTAAAGCGGCTAGGGCTCTTCAGCTTGGAGAAAAGGCGGCTGAGGGGAGATATGATAGAATAATGAGTGGCTACGGGTAGATGTGAAGTGTCTGTTCACGCTTTCAAAAAATACTAGGACTAGGGGGCATGCGCTGAATCTACAATGTAGTAAATTTAAAACGATTCAGAGAAACTTTTTCTTCACTCAACATGTAATTAAATTCTGGAATTCGTTGCCAGAGAATGTGGTAAAGGCGGTTAGCTTAGCGGAGTTTAAAAAAGGTTTGGACAGCTTCCTAAAGGAAAAGTCCATAGACCGTTATTAAATGGACTTGGGGAAAATCCACTATTTCTGGGATAAGCAGTATAAAATGTTTTGTACTTTTTTGGGGATTCTTGCCAGGTATATGTGATCTGGATTGGCCACTGTTGGAAACAGGATGCTGGGCTTGATGGACCTTTGGTCTTTCCCAGTATGGCAATACTTATGTACTTATGAGTTATGTGGGTTCCAGAACTATTCAATGTCGGTGCCTACATAGCTAAGCAGGCAGATAAGAATGCACAAAAGGGAGTCCTAATAATGCTTGCTTAACTATGTGAACGCGACACTGAATATTAGCCGGCATTCGCATAGGTTCTGCATCCCCGCCTGTCCTATGTCCCCCTTCTTCCTCCCGGATGCCCCCAACATGCCAAGTTCCCTTTCTAACCCAAACAACAGAAGGCTCCCCCCAGACATCCTGACCCCCCTCCTGGACTTCCCTAACTTTGTTGGTGGTCCAGTGGCTAAGTTGGGCAACAGTGAACCCCACTTGCCCCTGCCCCTGGTGGCTCCTATTTAAAAGTAGCAGCCACAATCTCAGGAGTAGTCTCACATTACTACCGTTAGGGTCAGCCCCTAGCAATAGTAATACAAGACTACTTCTAGAAGTCACAGCCACCATTTTTAAGCAGGAGCCACCAGCAGAAAGAGTGAGTGGGGTTTGCTTCTGCCCCACTTAGCCATGAACAACAATGAAGGAGAAACTACTAGGAATTGGGAGGGGAGTTGGGATGTCAAGGGGCCTTTTGTTATTAAGGGAGAGGCTAGGAAATTGGTCCTGACACGTTTGGGGGGCAGGAGGGGGGATTGGATTTGGGGGGAAGGATCTGATATCTCCTTAGGTGGGTCCTGGAGGATGTTCAGCCAGGACATGCATAAGTGTTTTATGTGGGTTCCGGCTGAATATTGGCCAAGACCTACATAACAGCCGGCAGCCATCTCAGACAGACCTGATATTCAATACCACTGCCCAGGCATGTCCCAGCATTGAATATCTGGGCCTAATTCAGCCAACAAGTCAGCACAAAAAAACAGTAAACCCCCTCCCCCACCCCCAGCTCGATAGTGAGACTGGAAATGGCTCAGCGTGCCTCCCATGGTCTCAATATTGGACCCCGAGTGTTGCTGGCTGAATATTAACCGGTCTGTTTTTGGTTTATTTCTATTACAGTGCATGTCCAGGCCCAGAAGATGGCAGCATTGAGGCACATAGATTAAACCTTAATATAAAATGTTACAGGGAATAGCCCTGCAGTTTATGGGTTATGGGTGTGGTCTCTAAAAGACTAAGAAAAATCTTTACAGCACCATTTTAGATAAGTCATGGATGTGTGATCTTGACTTGTTAGCAAAAACGTACAGAAAACGGTGCATATTTTACAAGCTAGGTTTTGGACAGCTGGAATTTGTGCATGTTCTGCGACACTTGAAGAGAGTTCCATTATGCACTGGAATAGAAGCAAATTGAGGAGCTGATATTGGGGAAAAATACCTCTTCAGTCAAGCTGAGTACTTGTTGGACTGTATTTTGATATGTCATGAGCTACCAGTGGTGTGTGTTGGAACTTTGGGGATTTGATGTGGATATTTTTGTTTTTTAATGACTAAAACAGACTGTGTGTTTCCCCCCCCCCCCCCCTTTTTTTTTTTAGTTAGCAACTTTTTTCTCCATTTTTGGAAGGTTTTTTTTTTTTTTTTTTTTTGGTGGTGTTGTTGTTGTTGCTCTCTTTTTTATGGCGATACATAATTTAGTGGGGCTGATGATAATATCTGGAAACCCCTTTGGGGATAGATTGACATGTTTGGTTAGAACATTGGTCTTTGTGTTTTGAGGCCTCATTTGTTCAAATTGTGAGATTTTTCATAGCTCCCCACAGTCTGGGTCAGCCATCTTGTTATCAAGATGCACATATATGCGCCAAGTAAAAGAAATCTATTTCTGTCCTCTGGGGAAAACATAGAAAAAAGTGGAAAAAATGTATAAAGATACAAATGGATAATACTATAGTAGGCATGCAAATCCTGATTGCTTATGAAAGGAGTCAACACATTGAAGGTGGATCCAAATATGGAAGCACGTGAATAGCCTGGCTTACATGTGCAGTACCTAGTATCTGTGAGGTCCCCTGGCTGTGGAAGATGGCTGTGTAGTGCCTGCATGAAAAAAACAACAACATGTACCTAGGCCATACATGTGCACTGCTAGTTGCCCAGAGGCTGAATACATGTACTGCTAGCTGTACAAGTAAAATACCAACAAAAGTGGAGAAATTAGATCTGCTACGAGGATAAAGATAAAAAAACAAAAAAGTAGTGTGATCAACAAGACACTTCCAAGACACCATGGAGGTAAGAGATAATCAAACTTTATTAAAAAAGCAGTGTAAAAAACTCAAAAGACTCGACAGTGAAAAATGCCTGCTTTCAGGAGTCTACAAATTAAAAGGAATATACAATTACAATGCATTAAAATATATGTAACTTATTATAAGAATATGAAAAGTAATGACTAATAAAACAAGGAGTTTTTTTACAAAGACAACACAGCATATGCTAAAAAGATAAATAATTAACATCCAAGAAGACTGTTAATTACATACGGCTAATTAAAAAGGAGGGACTGTAAATTAAACTGTTAATATAAACAGCAATACAAAAATGTATGAATTTAAAAAAGCTAAAAGGAATACAATTATTTTAGAAATGAAACCTTAGTTATGTCCATCAGAAGCAGAATGTAAGGTTGCCAAATGTGTATATCAAGGATGAGTAGGATTTTAATGCTAACCTGTTTGTTCTGTAAGCCAATGGATGGGACAGCTTAAGCAAGTAAGCCAAATCAAGCCTAAAAAAGTGAACAATGCCTTCCACAGTATCTGTTCTGGAGTGTAGGAGAGAGCATATGAAGTGCAAGGCAGCACTTTTGAAAGTGCTGGGAAGACTCTTAACCGTTAATGCTAAACTTTTGCATTTAATATGGCTTACATTTTAAGTTGGTATCAAAAAACGAGAAAGATAACTGTGGCCCTAACCAATCAAATGCGAGAAAATATTGAAGAGTCCACTAGTTACTTATTGCAAAGAATTTAACCACAATTTTGACGATTTGAAATGTTTTGTTGTTGATCTCATTAAACCAAACATCAGAGGAGGAGATCGTGCAAAACTTTTCTTACAGCAAGAACAGAAATGGATTCATCAGCTCAACACATTACTATTGGTTTAAACAATCTCATTGAATGGCGAGCGTTTTTTTGATCAACATACTATGGTGCACGAATCAAAAGAATCCAAAAGAATTTACAATTTAGTTCAAAAACGAATACTGAAAATGAAAGTCTATTGCCTATTAGAATGACCAGCTTCTGTTTAAAAGCACAGGATCAAGCATGACATGTTTTTGAAGTTATATCAAGCACATAAAATGCACCAGAACCTATCAGTTGGAAGAACGTAATTAATGTGGCAAGTTTTCATATCATCAAGTATATTTAGCATAGACAAAAAAAAATTAACAAATTGGATAATTATTAAATCAGTTGACTAACGGATTCTTTTCAGTTCATCCCTGTTAAAAATTAATGTTTAGGAAATAACATTAATGAGGCTTTTCCTTTGATACCACATATTTTATGAGTAACTAATGACACAATACACTTATTGATATTTTGCAGAGCATCTATAATCACGCAAAAATTAAAGAATTAATGAATTACACAATTTAGATAATGTCTAAAAAAAACTCAAATTAATAATTAGAATAATGTGCAATGAGGTTTTTTCTTTATGACTGACTAAACATCAAATTCTGTAGCCAGCGAATTGATATTTTGAAAATATTGATATTTTACAATCAAACAAAAAGAACACCGTGTAAAATTACATAATTAGGACATCATTAATTGATCTGGAGATTTTAAAAAATGCTGTTTAATGATTGGTCGAAAATCGACTGACCGTGTGTTTGAAAAGAGCAGAAACTACTCTGGCAGCTATTTCCTGACTTGTTGCAGAGAGCGACGTATAGGATGAGATGAAATGTCAGTTAAAATACTAAATTAGATGTGCACAAGATTGTTCATGATGATATATATAAGAAAGTACAAACATTGTATATTAGCTAAGAATTAGAGTTTTCTCTTTAATGAAAGATATATATATATATATATATATATATATATATATATATATATGTATGTATATATATATAATTTTTTTTTTTTTTGTAGGTGAGACACCATCCTTGAAAACTTGTGAATGTCATTGCACAGCCCCTGAAGAAGCAGTTGAAGTGCAACAGGTCTGGCCACCGTTGAGTGATAGCTAAGTGCCCGACTGTTTACTATATATATAAAAAATAAGTCCAATATGAAAACGTATTTTCAGTGAAAAATCAAGAGAAATAAGTGATAAGAAACCAAGAAAACTTATGTTTTAAACTTAAAGGATTAGAATAAAAATGGATTTTAGAAAAATTTTTAAAAATGTAATATCACGAGGTTGACAGACCGATGATGAATATTACAACCCCAGTCAAAGAAGCTAAAATTCAGATAAGCGTCCGGGTGTATTGAGGTCTTTTCCTCGTTTAAATAAATATAAGCAATATATATCTTGTAAAAATACTGGACTCTTCAATAGTTTGCCATGTTAAATTTTAAGTTATATATTAACTGAAAAACCTTAGCACACTAAGAGGGGCATTTTTGAAAGAAACATCTCAGTTGGAATTTAGACTTCTTTGTAAAACGTCCAAATTCAGAGGCGGGGAAAGGTAATTTTCGAAAAAAGATGGACGTCCATCTTTGTTTTCAAAAATACCATGTACGTCCTTGGATTTGGACGTCCTTGGATTTGGACGTCTTTGATTTTCGACGATTTTCGAACGCAAAGACAACCAAGTCTAAAACGTCCAAAGTCAAGCCATTTAGATGTGGGAAGAGCCAGCATTTGTAGTACACTGGTCCCCCTGACATGCCAGGACAGCAATAGGGTTCCCTAGGGGGCACTGCAGTGGACTTCATAAAATGCTCCCAGGTACACAGCTCCCTTACCTTGTGTGTTGAGCCCCCCAAACCCACTACCCCCAACTATACACCACTATCATAGCCCTTACGGGTGAAGGAGGGCACCTATATGTGGGTACAAAGGGTTTGTGGTGGGTTTTGGAGGGCTCGCTATTTCCTCCACAAATGTAACAGGTAGGGGGGGTATGGGCCTGGGTTCACCTGTCTGAAGTGCACTGCACCTACTACTAAACTACTCCAGGGACCTGCATGCACTGTCATGGAGCAGAGTATGACATCTGAGGTTGGCATAGAGGCAGGGCCGCCGAAAGGGGGGGACAGGGGGTACAAAATTCCCTGGGCCTCCAGGTGGGGTCCGGCGCCGCTGCCACAGTCCTGGCCCGCCCGCCATCCGTCGCTCCCTGGCATTGAACTTAAGCGCCTCACCTTCGAAAGCGCAGCAAGCAGCGGCAGACCACTCCTTCCTTCCGTGTCCCGCCCTCGCCTGACGTAACTTCCGTGAGGGTGGGACACGGAAGGAAGGAGTGGCCTGCCGCTGCTTGCTGTGCTTTCGAAGGTGACGTGCTTAAGGTCAGTGCAGAGGGCCCGGGGGTGGAGAGAGAGCCCGGTGGCGGATGGAGGGGGGCCCAGCGACCTAGGGTGGGGGGGCCCGGGGGCGGGCTTGTCCTGGGCCTGGCCCAGTCTCTCGGCAGCCCTGCATAGAGGCTGGCAAGTAATATTTTTAATGATGTTTTTTGAGGGTGGGCGGGGTTAGTGACCACTTGGGGAGTAACGGAAGGTCACCCCCGATTCACTCCAGTGATCAGCTGGTTATTCATAATAAAAACACGTCCGGGTGAAAACGTCCAAGTTTTAGTCATGGACTTCTTTGCTTTTTTCCATTATGGCTCAAAGATGTCCACGTCTTAGGAATGCCCAAGTCCCGCCACAAACACTCCTCCAATATGCCCCCTTGGGATTTTGACGTCCTTACGACGGACTTCTGACAAAGACGTTCAAAATCGGGTTTCGATTATATCTATTTGGACGTCTCTGTGAGAAGGATGTCCAAGTGCCAATTTATGTCACTTTTTTGACTTCCATGTCATTCGAAAATGAGCCTGTAAGGGGCTTATTTTCGAAAGAAAAAAAACGTTTATAAAGTGGCAGAAAGCAGCATTTGGATGTTTTGCTTGCCAAAACGTTCAAATTGCTGTTTTCAGAACATATTTTACAGATGTTTATCTATGCTATTCATCTGCAGTGCATCCAAATCAGAAGGGGGTGAGTTGGGAACATGTTGGGGGTGGGATTAGTGTGTCCCTAACACTTGGACATTTTCATGCCATAACCAAACAAAACCAAAACATTCAGTACTAAAACTAAGATGCTTTGTGCTAAACCTATTTTAAAAATGAGTAAGCCACAAAAAAGTGCCCTAAATGAGCAACTGACCACTGGAGGAATAAAGGAATGAACCCTTTAGTCCCCCAGTGATCACTGCCCCCCTCCCATCCCTCAAAGATGTGAAAGAAACAGTACATACCAGCCTCTATGACAGCCTCAGATGTTTTGGCCAATCATATTATAGCAGCTATCAGTTCTTAGAGTAGGACCCAGGCCCATAATCCACTCTAACTCTTACACTTATGGTGGAAAGTGTCAGCCCCCCAAAACCTACTGTACCCACATATACGTGACACCTGCATCCATATGGACTATTGTAGTGGTGTACAGTTGGGCACAGTAGGCTTTTGGTGGGGTTTGGAGGGCTCACCATACAATATAAGGAGGTAACGAGATGTGTTCCTGGGACCTTTTATGTGAAGTCCACTCCAGTGCCCCCTAGGGTGCCCCACTGGTCTGCTGGGATATCTGTGTGGCCAGTCGATTAAGAATGCTGGCTCCTCCTACGTCCCAATGTCTTGATTTTATGCATTTTTTCTTGAACTTTTTTTTTCTGAAAATGGACCAAAAAGATAAGCACACAGAGCACAAAAACATCTAGAAAGTGGCCATAAAAAAAAGATGTTTTGCTGTTTCAAAAATCACTCTATTTGCCACTTGGATTCTGGACATTTTGACCTAAATGCCCAAAGCCAGACTTAGATGTCATATCAAAAATGTCCTTCATTATCAAATAGAGTTCCAAAGGAAGTTAAAAGATGGAAGACTCAGAACTATTATTAGAAAATATTTCTTCCCAAACAGGGTGGTAAATTCATGGAACAGCCTCACAGTGGATGTGGAGGATGCAAAAACAGTAAAAACGTCAAGAAAGCATTTGATCAGCAATGAGAAAGAAATGCAGGACAAGTCAGAGAACAGCTGCAGCCTATCCAGCGTAACGGAAAAAAGCTGGAAAGACTAGACAGAACATAAGGTTTGTATGTATGATCATATTCTGTTTCTATGTTCCAATAACTGAAATTGCTAATTGTTTCTTAAAAATTTATTGTCCAAGCAGGAAAAATAATGCAGTTAATGAGGCACAGAGTGTAATTTTTCACCCATTTGAATCAAAATAAATGGATTACGTTTTAAAGAGTCTACAGGGACCTAAGATAATACTTTAAGTACTTGGTTTATTTACTTTTAAACAATGAGCATAGTGAGAAAAATTGTTAGGCAAACTATTCTTACACCTACTGATTTATCTGTAATTAAGTGCCCTTTACAAACAGTTGAAATTATAATAAACAGCATTAAAAAGAAAACTAAAGAGCAAATATTTTAAAGCAAAATGCATCTTCTGTCTGAGTAATTATTTTTATGGAAAGTGAATACGCACTGCAAAACTATCACTTTTCAGGTTTGTTCAGCAAGGAACAATACTAACCATATTTTGGGGTTAATTTTATAAAAGCCTGCATAAATTGTCAGGCTGTTACGCACCCACATTATATACATTTTTCAAAGCAAACATAGGCATGCAGGTTTTCTTTGAAAATTACCCAAACAAAACTATCCACACACATTCACACCTGCTAAAATGATCAGATAATATTTTTGAAGAAATTTGCAAGCCTACATTTTTCATGAAAATGAAAACCCTGCCCCAAATTCATTCTGAGGCACATCTGTCTTTAAAATATATGGGCATATAAGGCATGCAAAGTTCCACGTTAGGAGTCACGAACCAAGAAAGGGATCTAGGTGTCGTCATCGATGATACGTTGAAACCTTCTGCTCAGTGTGCTGCTGCGGCTAAGAAAGCAAATAGAATGTTAGGTATTATTAGGAAGGAATGGAAAACAAAAATGAGGATGTTATAATGCCTTTGTATCGCTCCATGGTGCGACCGCACCTCAAATATTGTGTTCAATTCTGGTCGCCATATCTCAAAAAAGATATAGTGGAATTTAAAAAGGTGCAGAGAAGGACAATGAAAATGATAAAGGGGATGGGACGACTTCCCTATGAGGAAAGGCTAAAGCGGCTAGGGCTCTTCAGCTTGGAGAAAAGGCGGCTGAGGGGAGATATGATAGAGGTCTATAAAATAATGAGTGGAGTTGAATGGGTAAATGTGAAGCGTCTGTTCACGGTTTCCAAAAATACTAGGACTAGGGGGCTTGCGATGAAGCTACAATGTTGTAAATTTAAAACAAATCGGAGAAAAGCTTTCTTCACTCAATGTGTAATTAAACTCTGGAATTCATTGTCAGAGAATGTGGTAAAGGTGGTTAGCAGAGTTTAAAAAAGGTTTGGACGCCTTCCTAAAGGAAAAGTCCATAGACCATTATTAAATGGACTTGGGGAAAATCCACTATTTCTGGGATAAGCAGTATAAAATGTTTTGTACATTTTTGGGATTTTGCCGGGTATTTGTGACCTGGATTGGCCACTGTTGGAAACAGGATGCTGGGCTCGATGGACCTTTGGGTCTTTCCCAGTATAGCAATACTTATATACTTATGTACCTAAAAAATTAGCATGGTAAACATTTCCAGCTAAACGTGTTCTGTTAGTGGCACCTAAATTTAGGTGTAGTATATAGAATACTAGCCGTTGAGCCCGTAAAAACGGGCTGGTATTGGGGTTTTCCTTCCCCCTCCCTCCCCGCGAGGTCGCCACCGCTACCGTGTCCCCCCCCCCCCCCCCCCGGAGTTGCCGCCATCCCTCCACCCGGCCCGGGCCCTCTCTCCGCTACTAAACTTACACATCCATTCACCGGAACGCAGCACGCACATCAGCTGAGCTGCTGTCGGCCCTTCCTTCTCTGCCTGTGTCCCGCCCTCCTGTGACGTAACATCAGCGAGGGCGGGACACAGGCAGGGAAGGAAGGCCGACGGCAGCTCAGCTGATGTGCATGCTGCGTTCCGGCGAATGGATGTGTAAGTTTAGTAGCGGAGAGAGGGCCCGGGCCGGGTGGGGGGGGGGGGAGGAACGGTAGTCGCGATCTCAGGCGGGCGGGCGGGGGGAGCGGTATCAACCTCGGCAGCGCAGTAGAGACTTCCCTCTCTGTCCCACCCTCGTCATCACGTATTGACGCGGGGGCGGGACAGAGAGGGAAGTCTCTACTGCGCATTTGCGAGTGAGTCGGTCACTCGCCGTTTATATGTTTGATGCTTAGTTGATATCCCCGTGCCTAAAACTATGTGTGTGCATTTACACCAATGAAAATGTGTCGTGAAGCCCTGTGGGTAGATTTACACGCACTGGGCTATATTCTGTAACTACATGTGTAAATTTTGGAACACCTATAAAACTCCCATTTCCCTGCCCATAACCATGCCCTTTTTGAACTTCACGCATTAGAATTTAGGCGCAGTTCATTACAGAATACATTAGCGAGTTGTGCACCTAGATTTAAATGGCTGCACCTAAGTCTAATTTAAAGGGACCATGTATTGTTTGTGTGGGGATTTAAACAATAAACAATATTCAAATTATCCCAGACACTTGATATCAAATCACTTTTACACATAATCAATGTTCTCACAGTGTACCCATTTATAAATCCTTCATATTGAGTGAACGGGGATCTTCAGAATTTTTAACAGCATAGACCATCGATATACTTGAAAAATGATTTTCTGGATGGTCTATGCTGTTAAAAATTCTGAAAATCCCCGTTCACTCAATATGAAGGATTTATAAATGGGTACACTGTGAGAACATTGATTATGTGTAGACGCGGTGTATAGAAGAATACCACTAGGTGCATAAATCGGACAAACCTAGATTTTAGTCGCTATATATAGAATCTAGTCCTAAATGACTGCAGATAAAGACCCGCATGGTCCATCTAGTCTTCCCAACAAAGGCAATGCTGCACCCGCCCCTCTGTGCAGGTTATAGTCATTCATGCTTAAACAGCGATTGACAATTTTCCATCATACCAACTGCATATAGGTAGTTAAATATGATGTAGTCTTGGAGCAATATTTTATAACCAAAAGTATTGCTAACAGTATTTAACTTGCTAATCTCAACATTAAGATGTTATCCCCTCCATTTGGATTTTCAAAACATCCTCACTCATAGCATATGATAATAAAGTGATATACAATACTATCACTTGATCTTCATCTGTCTTTTGCCATTTGCGGCCAACAGACTGTAGAAGTTCATCTGGCACTGGCATAAACCACGCCTCTCTTTTGCCATTTGCGGGACATGACTAGTTAGTACCTAACGCAAAACTGGACATTTTGGGGGCATTCCAGGGGTGGAGTCAGCATTTAGTCAGTTTAAGTCAGTTAATCAGTCAAGGTCACCGTCACTCCTATCTTTATTCTGTGCCCCATAACCAGTTAAGTGCTGAATATTGCAATAAGCCGGCTGTGGTGCAGCCAGCTCTGTAAACTCAGAAATTCAATGCTGGAGCCCAGATATGGGTTTAAAGAAGCAGGAAACACCCCCAGATGATGTCACTAGTGTTTCAGGAGGCCAGGACACAATTTAGCCGTAGGTACTGTAGCAGAAGAAACCGTCCTTCTCTCTGGCTTCTACACAGGTTCTACACCCCTCTTTCCTCCAATGAATCTGGCACTTCCAGATCTAAAGTAGCAGATAGCACATCAGGAGGTCAAGGAATAATTCTGTAGCAGGTAAGGAGAGCAGGGGGAGGATGAGGGCAGATAGAAAATTTCATTCCTGCCCAGTCTGAGATCAGGCCTACCTAAAATTAGTCATCTCGCTATGCCACTGGTTCATACTATTTGTGAATAATGTACACTTTCAATATAGGAGAAAACCTGAAAATTCAGGTTCTTTTCTTGACATTTCAGCCGAACAATAACATGAAACATGGGAAACGTTTCCCATGTCATTCTAAATGAATGCACATCCCTACCAATAATGGTGGATAGTTGTTTGGTGGGATGGAGTGGGGTGTGTTGTGGTGGAGTATTGGTTATTTAGTGTTAGAAGGGGTGTTGGGGATGGTGTAAGAGATTGGGTTGTTGTGATTAGTGGGGTAAATTGAGGAATAGACTTTGTTACATATTTGTCTTTGTTTTTATTCTTTGTTTTAGTTCTGGATCTGAATATCAATTGTAACCGGCTTTGAAGGTTTCTTCGTTAAAATGTGTAGAGGTTGCTATTTTCACCAAACAAGATAATATGTATAACCCAGACATTCATACAGGGTAGGCACTCATTACTAATCCAACAAGGAAGCTGTAGAGAGCTAAGCATCTCAGGTACAGAAGACAAATCTGGGTTTAGACAGAGGGGGAAGACATTACTGAGGAAGAGAGTTCTATTTAATGTCTCTATCCTTTTGCATGGCCTTCTTTGAAAGGGTGCTTATTAAGGCCTCTCCTCCTGTCTCCTTTCCTCGTTATGTGTTCATTTCATCCTTTGCATTTGCTGCTTTCTACAGCAGACGTGCAATAAGCAGTTCCATACTGTAATGTTGTCTTGATAAGTGAGGACTTTGCTTAGTAATCTCCAGATAGTATTTTTTTTTCAACTTAGTATCACATGATAGATATTGCGCCACTTACTACACTTATATACTGGTGGGAAAAAAACTGAAATATTCATTATTCATCGTTTGAATGTCTTCTTTTATCATGCTGATCTTAGTACTCACTGCACTATTTTGGGTTTGGCACTGTGACTGGCGGAACACAACAAGCATTCTTCTGCCACTGAAATTTTCAGAGGCCTCCTATCTGCATGCAAGTGCAAGGCTGGGGGAGATGGTGTTTGCAGGTCTGCAAATTCTCCTTAGATCTGGGGTTTGAAAGGTATTCTATTTCTTCCTTCTTCTGTATATGCTAAACCCTAGTGTAATGCTGTCATTGAAACTAGCAGGTAATTTGTGTTAAGTTAGCTTTTATGTTGATTCTTATAGACCCCTAGTGCTGTGTATAAGCATTTTTCCTATAGGCAGAGAAATTAATTTCAAACAAGCTGTAGCAGTGGATGATGTCATTGCCTCTTTTATTAATATACAACCCAGAGTAATATAAAAAAAAACATCTATATTCAGTACTAGTAGGAGATGAGTCACTGAGTGATATTTTCTTTGCTTTCCTAGTTCTAGCTTGCTGGCAACCACTTAATCTAAAAGGATTAGAGAGGAGGAAGCTTGAAATTGAATTTTAAAATAGAAGAAAATGGCCTGAAGCCCTGCAAGATGCCAGGCTGGAAAATGTACCAGTACGTATCACATAGTCCCAGTTAGCCACTTGGGAAAGATGTTCAACATAAGGGGATTACACTGATGGTCCTCTATTAATGTGGTCTATATTATCCACTAGAGCAAATGGGAGAAGGGATGCTATATTTGTGATACATGTATGACTTTATAGATAATAATAAAACCCATAGACCCAATTTCGCATTACAGAGAATACCAAGGTGACACTTCTCTAGGGGAACCTTTTTTTTTTTGTAGTCATAATATTTCAGCAGTGACATCATGATCAGGGTAGTAAAAGGGAATTAAAGAACTAATCAAAATGTAAATCATTCAAAATAAAATGATCTAAGACTTTGAACCAAACAGAAAGTGTTTTTATTTGCTATGATAAACAGTCAATACAGTTTTTACCATGTGATAGCCATTAGTACAGACACGTGCTAATGGCTACAATATATTAAAACCAGCCAGTCATAGGCGGTCGGTGGCCCAACTGTTTGGGGAGGCTAAAGGGGGCGGGGTTGGGGTGGGACCAGGGGTGGAACTTACATCCATAATTGTCTAACACAGAAAAAAAATAAGTAAAAATAAAATAGTCACAATTAATACCATTTATTAAATTTAGATATTAGATATGTATCATATGACAAAGAATAAAGTGGTTGCTCAAAGCATATACTAACCACAATCGCTCAACTGCAAAACACTATGCACAAATTTGTGCAAAAACACACTCAGAACCTTACTGTACCATAAATATTACACTGGGCAGAACCTAATACACCAATATACCACCATACGGAAAATGCAGACCGTCAACAATATGAAACAAGGGATCATATCATCACAATTCTCATGTAGAGCCACAAAACAGCCTAATTCATTTTTAATGTGAGATAAAATGCCATAAGTAAGTAAATAAATAAATAAATATAAACTTTTAATGTTGAGCACCTGATTCTCAAAGTGGACATATTCCAAACACTATAATGAAAATAAAATGATCTTTTCTACCTTTGTTGTCTGGTGACTTTGTTTTTCTGATCATGCTGGCCAAGTATCCACTTCTTCTGCTAACTGTCCTCTGAACTCCATTTCCAGGGCTTCCTTTCCATTTATTTCTTTACTTTCTGCCTTTCTTCTTCATTTCTTGTCCTACATCCGTAAGTAAAAGCTGGGTCCTCCACAGACTTGACTGTCCAGTGGATCCAGCTTCTGCCTATTTTCTTTATCCATGTGCAGTTTTTCTTTCTTCCTTTTCCCTCATCTCATCTCCTTCCTCACTCTTCCCTCCCCTCCATCCTTGTCCAGCAACCCTTCTCTCCCTGTTATTATTCTTTCTTCTGCTTAAAGCACTAGTCCTGTTGGTGCTTCAAGCTGCTGAATAGCTAAAGTGTTGCAAGCAATGACAAAATGTATACAGCCTTGGCAGTGTGTAGGGCAGTCACAAAGTATTAGAAATATTAGACAAGAACTGAAACGGTATAAGGGAAGCATCATAACCTCCTTCACATCCAAGATCTTCTTTCTTTCTTTCTTTACCATTTTTGCCTCAAGATGGCAGATTAGGTGATAGCAAGGGAAACTAATAAAAGTTACTCTTCCTGGAATGTGGCTGGAGCAGAAGAGTCGAGTACATCAAAGATTTACTTTCTTAAGAAGATAAAAGAAAGTTCACCATTTTGAAAGTGCCTGAAGTTTGCTCTTTTACATTCTGTCAGGAAAGTAAAAAATTCTTCTTGGAAAGATTACACACATGCAGGGCATCCCAGAACTTTAATATGAAAAGTAAAAACATGTAATTTCAGTCCATTAGTGTTTCTGTGATGATGCAGAGAAGCGGAAGCTGAAACACCTACTTTCAATATGCATTTTGTGGACCTTACTTACCTGACCCATATTTGAACTTGACACGCTTTCTATGAATCCCTTCCCACCCACCAAATACCAAAGCTAGAAAACAGGCACTCTCTACGGTTTGAAGGTGAGCCCCTCTCCCCAGCACTCATTTTACTCACAAAAGCTGCTCGCTTTCTTCAGAGCTTTTCTCTTCACTAAAGAGTGGATCAAATTGCCAGCAACCTTTTTCCTTATCTTCCTCAGTTCTGTTCTCCTCCCCGCTCCCGCCAGGGAAGGGGGCAGATTAAGGTTATGGAAAAGCAGCAGGAGAATCATCCTCCCACATCCCACCGAAGAGAACCCCCTCCTTCCCCCTCGACGGCCATCCCCTCCGGTCAATTTACTGCCTGCCTTCCTCGTAGGTGCTGATTTGTTTGGCGCCAAAATATCTTAAGAAAACAAGTCTGCACGTCACACATAATATGGAAACGAAGTAAAGAAAAGTTAATTGGTCTGGAACTAGGGCGTTTAAACCTTTTTAAGTTGCAGTGATGGCTCACCTCCGCTCCAGCCTTTCCCTTCTCGCTCAGTGTCCCGCCCTTGCGGAAACAGGAAATACCTCATCAGAGGAAGGCAGGACACTGAGTGAGAAGCAAGAAGGGAAAGGCTGGAGCGGAGGTGAGCCATCGCTGCAACTTTAAAAAGTTTAAACGCCGGGCGGCCACGCAAGAATGGAAAGGTCGGGGAGTTGAGGGCGGGCTCAGCGGGGGTTCGGCGGTGGAAAAGGCAAGGAAAGGTCACAGCTTGGCTGGGGAGGCTTAGCCTCCCCAAGCCTCTTATATGGGGCGCCTATGCAGCCAGTACAGTAAAAATCTGCATAACGTAGATAGGAATCAATGCTGGTGTTAAAAATTCAGAGGCTCAGAGCAGCAACTAGAGAGGGGGCTTCAAAGCCCAACTGCAATTTCACCTTGAGACAGGCTTGGGGTCCCATGCAGTGGCATAGCTACAGGTGGGCCTGGGTGGGCCAGGGCCCACCCACTTTGGACTCAGGCCCAACCAAAATTGTGACACTTGCTGTGGCTGGTGGGGATTTTCTCTGCTTGGGCAGCCAGCACTCTTCCAAATGTCAGCCAGCAGCACTTGCCTTGAGCTGATGCTGAGACCAGCCCTTCTGCACATGCTCAGTTTTCGCACACGCAAAAGCACTGAGCATGCACGGCCTGCCAGCGGCAGCAGCATCAGTTTGAGGCAAGTGCTTCCAGCTGCCGTTTGGAAGAGTGCTGGCTGCTTGAGGAGGAGGAGGAAATCTTCAGCTGGCAGGTTTTGGGGATCCCTGCCAGCTCGAGTATTTAATATTTGGGGTTTGTGGGCAGGGAGAGGTGAAGAGAGGAGCAAACCGGAGGGGGATCGGGGGGGGGGGGGTGAATTCCATGCACCTTGGGCTCTGGCCCACGCAAAATTGGCCATCTAGCTACGCCCCTGGTCCCATGTGATATGGGTGCCCAGGGCAAGTGCCCTGTTTGCCACCGCTTAACACTGGCCCTGGTAGGAGTGAGTCATGTGCATCAGACAGATGGAGATAGGGCATGGTTGCTAGAGACAGCTAGTGAGTGGGTTGGTGATGTGCACTAGCTGTTACGACTGCTGACAGCTTAGCTTTAATTAACGTCACCTCAAGAGGTGTCATTAAATGCAGCCTGTCTACCCACAGCCCAGCAGTGTTGCCACGATCTATATCTTCCCTGCTTTTCAATCTACTATGCATATAACCCCATACATAGCCATCCTGATGCAATTCCCCCCACACATAAGCCCCAAAAGCAGACCCTGTCAACAGCACTCCCTTAAATTTTAGCCCCCTGCAAAGTCCCTCCCCAGATAAGGCCCTCTAACCACAAATTTCCAACATCTTGATCCTTCCCCACCCCTGAACTCCCATGGGACTTAACCAGAGGTTTTCCTGGTAGTCGTCCATGACAGGAGTAATGCCCTCTGCTCTTGTCCCAGAGCTTCCCTGGACTCAAACTTCTGGATCTGATCTCTAGCGGTAGTCTAATAGTACTACCACTAGAGGGTCAAGCTATCACATAAGGCTTGCCCACGGCAGAAATCATGCAGGCACCTCATTACATATACCTGCACCCCAGATCCCTTTTTAACTTCCCAGAATCTGATCCCTTATCTTATAGCCTTACTCTATAAACAAGCCTAGTATAAAACTACCATTAGGAGGCTGATTTTGTCCTTTTGAGTGAGAGAGAGCCACTGGAGTAGATACACCCAGGGATCACTCCTGCCCCCTCCCACCCATCAGAACAACTGCAGATGCCGGGGAAAGGAGTGAAGGGTGGCTGCGTACTAGTGTGGGATTCAAGATGGGATTGGGAGGTCAGACTGAGAAGCACCAGCCTTTTTACATTGCTCACCAAGATAATGATAATCCTAGGAAGGAAAGCTTACACCACCTCTGCAGGTATTGTTAACTTTATATGACTAACGTAGCTTGTAAAATTTAAGATTAGTTGCATTATCTGTTCTTTTAAAATACTTTAGAGTCATATGGGGCATTGAGCTCAATTGGACATGGATTTATGGTGCTGTAAGCTCACTTGACAATCCTCCCTCATCCCACCTAGTAAGAACACATCTATTGTTATCAAATAGCTAATATGGATAATAAAATACTAGATGGATAAATATCTGAGTAAATTGTAGGTCAATATTTCCACTAAACTTCAATGTAAAGAAAAAGAGCAGCATGGAGGTACCAAAATGGCAGCACTGCCATCTACTTATATCTTGCAGTTAACTCCGGCAGTTGTCCAAGCCCTAGAAAGCAAATTTAAATACCTCTATAGACAAATGCAACTCCTTGTGACCCTGGGCAAATCATTTAACTCTCTATTGCCCCAGGTTAAAAAAAAAAAACTTACCCCCTGTTTACAAAGCCACGCTAGTGACTGCTGCGTGACAATGCCGACACAGCCCATTCAAAGTGAATGGGCTGTATCGGCATTAGCGCACCGGCAGCAATTAGCCTGGCTTAGTAAACAGGGGGGTTACTTTGTAAACCCACTAGAGACAGAGAAAGTACCTTCATATAATATATGTAAACCATTTTAGTTATATTACGGACAGGCTGCATATCAAATCCATAATCCTATATCCTTGATCACAAGCCTGGCAAGACAATGTATTGTGCATGGGAGAACTGGAACATTAAGTAGTAGATGAGGAGGGCCTAACAGATACACGCTCTATAGGAAAAAATCACATCAGTATGAACTAAAATTGGATGATCCAGAAAATCAAAGTCCTCAAAACAATATGTGGATTACTGATTTACCCAAATCCTGGAGGAGTGGCCTAATGGTTAGTGCAGAGGACTTTAATCCAAGCAGACTGGTTTTGATTCCCTCTGCAGTTTCTTGTGACCCCGGGCAAATCACTTAACCCTCCATTGCTTCAGGTACAAAAACCAAGATTGTGAGCCCTTTAGGGACAGAAATAGTACCTGCTTATAATGGGATTATAAACCACATTGAACCTGAACTCTGTTTGGGATAATGTGGGATACAAATGTCATAATAAAAAAAACAAAGCTGGAACTGGTAGGACTCCTGGAACAATAGTTACCTACAGCTCTGCTGTTAAGTTCCCACTGGGGGAAAATGAGAGTAAGCGTGTGCAATGACAAGGCATCAAATGGGATGGTGAAGAAGGCCTCATGTTGTTATTGCTAACATTCTTAAAAGTGTGCAAAAGCACATAACATTGACATTCGCACTTCAGGCAGTCTTTCAACCATCTATATTAATAAATCCCACCTTGAACATTCTGAAGCTCACTCCAAGGCAGAGAAGCTCACTCCAAGGCAGAGAAGCACAAAAATCCTGTAGTCTTCATAGGCTAGGACCAGTCACCCTCACTCATAGACCCGCCCTCAGCCACGCCCCATCTCTCTATATAAAACGCACCACCAACATTCTGAAGCCTCACTTTTCCAACGTTCTAAATGTGAGGCGCCAGAGATCAATTTTTCATCCATGACTGTCTGCCCCGCCCACACGTCAAACGTGATGACCTCGTGGGCGGAGCAATGACACTCACAGACCGTGTAGCACGTCTGATTGGCTGAGTTGGGTGAAGCCAAGGATGATGTCGCCAGCATAGCTGCTCCACAAAAAACCAAGGAAAGGGGGAGGAGTAGTTTTCCACTTTGCAATTCACTTTGATGTGGTTATGCTTCCTTGGGAAGTACTGTGCATGGTAAAGCACTTTCAGCACTGCTTTTGCACTAAACCTGCAGTTCACAAAACAACATTTTTGAAAGCTTTCTTGCCTTTTACCATATGCTTACAAACATTTAATTACTTGAAAGGAGTATTGACAATTCTTTTACCAGCATTTCATTCCTGAAATACCTCAGTCAGTAATCTCTTTTCTTCACACACACTCACTATCGGTCTCACACAGTCTGTCTCTCTGTCTTACACACACAAACACTCTGTCAAAAAGGACCGCACCTGTGGTCCTACACAGGGCCTCCTCCTTCCTCATTATACACCCTTCACTATTACTCCATCTCATTACAATACTTTAATATTAAATATTTGGTTAACAAAAAACAACTAATCAATATAACCTTGCTAGCGCCCGTTTCATTTGTGTCAGAAACGGGCCTTTTTTTACTAGTTTCTTATAATTAAAATTAACACAAACAACACTTTCTTTGGAATAAAATTTGGCTGCAGCTTTATTTTCGCAATATTAATAAATAACTCATTAACTTAACATTCACTTAATAACATAACAATTTTCACCAGGTTACTTCACAGAGCGGTTAATAATGCTAAGCCATTCGGTAACGAAACTGGCTCACCTTCCCCAAACTTACCCCCCATGTGACTTACGGTGCCGTCAAGCCACATCCTACTCATGGCGGTTCCGCCCATGAGTTTTTTCCATTTCATATATTTCACCAAATTCATTTAACCGCTTTAGGTGCCTCTTAAACTCTCATCCAGGCACCCCCCTCCCTTTCTTTTAAAAGCTGCTACCATCTCTCCCAAATAACCCTAACAATCCCCCAAACTCCCACTCCAACCCAACGGGCGGGCTGGGTAGGGTCTTTAAATTCCCTTCTACCCTCCCTCACCCTCTCCTATCTAACTACTAATAACTCTTAACCGCCAAAACTTCCTCCAATCCTGTCACTCTCCCTTCCAATCAATCCTCTCCCTTTCCTTTACCCAATCACCATCGTCCCTTCTGTTGCTACCTATCCTTACAGTTCATCCTACCCACTGCCTCCCCCCCTCCCTACTACACCTCTCTCATCTGCCTTTTTCCTCCGTCAATGTTATTACCCTCACAGCTTAACTGTGAGGGCTTCTTAACATTGACATTCGCACTTCAGGCAGTCTTTCAACCATTTCTTATAATTAAAATTAACACAAACAACACTTTCTTTGGAATAAAATTTGGCTGCAGCTTTATTTTCGCAATATTAATAAATAACTCATTAACTTAACATTCACTTAATAACATAACAATTTTCACCAGGTTACTTCACAGAGCGGTTAATAATGCTAAGCCATTCGGTAACGAAACTGGCTCACCTTCCCCAAACTTACCCCCCATGTGACTTACAGTGCCGTCAAGCCACATCCTACTCATGGCGGTTCCGCCCATGAGTTTTTTCCATTTCATATATTTCACCAAATTCATTTAACTGCTTTAGGTGCCTCTTAAACTCTCATCCAGGCCACGAGCGGTGACAGACTATATCTTGTCACCGCTCCCCCATAATCCAAGCTGCAGCCAAATCCTTTTTTAAACACTCTTCCAACAAATCTTGGATTGTACTCAAAAATATATCAATCCCAATCACAGAAAGATGAACTCCATCATTCCTGTACAAACCTGCACAATCCGAAGATATCAACTCATGCGCTAATATTAAACCCCCCATTCTCCCCATAAATTTAGACACTTCCCCATTCACCCTCCTCCGCAAACGCACAATACCCTTTAGATTAATTGCCCCCTTCCACACCCGTCTTGGAATAATATGCGACCATACAATCAGTGACCCTGGAAAATAACCCATTACCTGCAATAACTCTGTTTTCATTAATCGAATTAAATCAACCCCTTTGATATGACACAGATCATTTCCCCCCAAATGAATACAATTTAACACTGGGGACGAAAATCTCTGAGCTTGCAGTAATGCTGGTACCAGCTGCTTCCAGGTCATTCCTCGTATAGCCAACCATCGGATACGAATACCAAATTCCACCAATCCAAGGTTAGATCCCCACTTTGATTCACGAGCATGCTTGTGTGCCCAAAAGACATATGAATGTCCACAGATCCATACACATATATCCGGAGGCAACATATCTGCAAAGGAAACTACAACAATTAGGAGGACATATTAAACTTTCTTTCCCGAATATATCCTCTATATCTATTAGAACGCCATCTCCCCCACATGCTGAATCAATGCCACCGAACCCCCTTCCTGAGCTGCATTAGAAGCCGCTCCAATTCTAAACGAATGTGTCCCATAGTCGTTAGGCTCCAAACCTATATATTTCAGACCTTTTTTTAGGACCGCTGCAAATTGATACCTAGTCAAAGGCATACCATTTTTATGCACCAACCAAACTTCACCACCCACCGGCCTTACTCCATTATAATCCACTGCACATTGCACTGGACAAAATTCCAAACTCTTAGCAGCTCGCAGACTAATCCACGTGCCTTTTCCTTCTTGATCCGTTTTTGACTTGCGCAAATATAAACGCAACACTCTCTTTCCAACAATCACATCCCTTCTCTGCAAACCCTCCTCCTCCGATGCTCTCTGCGAGGAAACTACCAGTTCCCCAACCCTACAAGCTACAAAGAAAGCCACCACAAAAGCCACTTTAAATAGCACTGCTTCATATTCTGTAAAACAAACCTGTGGTAATGCTTTACACAACTGCACTACCTCTACATAGTGGCAGTCTCACCCTCTGAATCCGTGATTGCCCTGTTTTTCTAGAAAAACCACACAGCAACTTCCGAATCAAATATGTTCCAGCTGGATCCCCAAAACCCAGCAATTTAGAAACAAATGTTATCGCAGCCATCGTCTGAGAAACCATCCCAAACGACCATTCACTGTCCAATGCAAAAGCAAGGAGTCGCGCCAATCTCTCCTCACCAATTGGAAAAACCAAATCCCACTCTCTGTCTTCCAGGAATGCCAGGAATCTCCGCCATCCAACTCCATAAGCCTTCCAAGTATTTGGAGCTAACGCTCTCATCAACAGCACATCACAACCTCTTGAAACTTGAGCCACAAATCTTCGGACATCCTTGTAGGCTCCCAATCTGCTGATGGAGCCAAAGCTCTGAACCGATGAAACTGGAAACGAGATAAAGCATCCGCAATCTCATTACACACTCCAGGCACATGCCTAGCTGTTAACCATAGATTTAACTGCAAACATTTTAACACAATTAATCTCAACAGCTCCACCAACAAAGGACATCGCGAAGACTGCTTATTGATTGCCCATACCACTGACATATTATCAGAATAAAGGGCAATCCTCCTATTACACAACCTTCTGTCCCATAAACACAATGCTACCCAAATTGGAAATAATTCCAACAAAGCTATGTTCTCACACAAACCCCCCTCCTTCCACCATTGAGGCCATCTTTCAGCACACCATGCTCCTCCAAAATAGATGCCAAATCCAATTTCTCCTGAAGCATCCGTAAATAATTGCAAGTCTACATTAGACACTAGAACATCCTGCCACAAACATATGCCATTAAATACTGACAAAAATTTTCTCCAAATCCGTAAATCCGCTCGCACTGCCCGCGTTACGCGCACTTTAAATTGCGGCTTCCTCAAACCCGCTGATAACAAAGCTAAACGTCTTGAAAACACTCGTCCCATTGGAATCACCCGGGTTGCAAAATTAAAATGCCCCAGCAAAGACTGAATCTCTTTCAGTGTCAATTTACTCTTGTTGCATGCCCTATCAATTGCTGCATGCAACACCACAATCTTTTCCCTAGGCAACCGCGACTCCATGCGCTCCGAATCTAACTCTATCCCCAAAAACACCAATTTCGTAACCAGGCCTTCACTTTTTTCTTTAGCCAACGGAACACCCAACTCCTTTGCAACAATACTAAATGCTGAAATCAATTTTGCACACTGATCTGAATTCTCTGGACCCCCAAAAAGAAAATCATCCAAATAATGAACTATAGACTCCCACCCACTAACTTGTGCAACTACCCAATGCAAAAATGTAGCAAATGCTTCAAAGTAGTTACAAGAAATAGAACAGCCCATCGGCATACATTTGTCAAAATAATATTTACCTTCAAATTTAAATCCCAGTAATTTAAATGCCGTAGGGTGAACCGGCAGTAGACGAAAAGCTGCTTCAATATCCGCCTTTCCCATCAATGCACCTTTTCCTAACCTCCTCAACAAATCAACCGCTTGCTCAAAACTCGCATATTGCACCGTACAAAATTTTGAATCTATAAAACTATTCACACCAAAACCCTCCGGGAACGACAAATTATGAATCAATCTATAGGTACCCGGTTCTTTCTTCGGTATCACACCCAATGGGGATACCACCAAATTTGGAATTGGTGGGTTATCAAAAGGACCCGCTATCCTTCCCAAACTTAACTCCTTCCTTAACTTCTTCCTCACCACCTCTGCATGCTGAATCACAGATACTGCATTGGCACACCTATGCTCCAACAACGGGCCTTCAAACGGGATCGGAAAGCCTTCTGAAAATCCAACCCACAACAAATATGCATCCCCACCCCCAGGATACCTAACCAGCCAATTTTTTAAAGCCAATAACTTAATAGGAGAAGGGGCCTTGCCAGCCCACACCGGGACCTCCCGAAGCGCCCCCTCGCCCAGCCCTCCCCGACCGACAAATCCCCCTCTTGGGCATTTAAATACGGGGTGAAGTCCTTGACAGACACTGCAACAGTGCCTGAATCTGCAGGCTGGCCTACTACACCGTCCTGCATTAAATTGGAAGCAAGCATTACCGGGGACACTCCCTTTACTCCCCAATCCACTTACCCCCACACTTCCCCCTCCCGCCATTCCGAAGCCACCTGCCCGTAACATCCCAACTCCCCCGGTACTTCCCACGGAGCCACTACCATACCCGGGAAATCCAGCAGAGGCTCCAGAACGAAAGGGAGGGGGGATAACCGCAGGTGTAAAATTAGCAATCCACAAATCAACATCTCGCACACCCCAAATTTATCCTTTGCCTAAACTGCTCATCATAATTCACCCAACCCCAACCTCCATACAGTTTATACGCTCTTAAAATTAGATCACAATAACTCCATAAACCTTGATACAAAGCAGGTTTCTGAGCCCCAAGCACACCCGCAAATACATGAAAACTCAACAGCCAGTTCATAATGGTCTTTGGGACTCTCCCTTTTTTCTTCCTACCCTCCTCTCTCCCCCCATCCTTCCCTGAATTACCCTCACGATCATGCGCTAGCAGAGTAAATAAATCTATATATTTTCCCTTTAAAATTCTCTGCTGCCATTTAACTGATATATAACAATCCAAAGGTGCAATACTACATAAGGTATGACCCATCCTCGAAGTCGCAACCCCACCCACACCTTGAGTATGTCCAACACTCCTGACCACATTCCCCATATCTCCTTCACCCTCATCTGACGAAGAGGAAGAGGATCCAGATGAATCCCACGAATCCGAAGACTCCCACACCTCCATCAAATTTCCTGCCCCTCCCCTTCTCTGTCGTTTTTCATTATCTAACCTCTTTACCACATGACACAAATTACACAAAATTTTTTTATTACGCAACCTCTTCCTCAACCTTTTCCCCCTCAACCCTGATGTACTCCTACCCTTTTCCCTGCCCCCCACCCGCACCTCCCCTCCCTCCGACCCCCTTCCATACCTAACAGCACACAAATCCTCCAACTCACCAATCGATCTCCCGGATGAAGGCCCTTCCAACGGATCCTCACCAGCAGCATTCCGCACTGGGACATCATAACACCTCTGCATGCCCAGTCTCGTATCACGAACTGTAGGACCGCATTCCATTCCTTGGCCTCTCACCTGCTCCACATTCGATTCCACCGGGCACCCCATATCCACACCCTGTCCCCCACTCACCACTTCTGCCCCAACAACATCTCTGTCCATATCCCCCTCACCCCTCTCAGGATTCACCCCTTCAGACACCCTCATCCTATTTTTTCCTGTTCCTTTCCCCTTACCCCCACCTTTTAATAATTTCTTTGAACCCATTCCCCAATCCTCATCCACTCATTCAATTACCTCAATGCACGACTCCCCAAACCCCCAATAATCCCCCCCCCCCTGTAAATTACCTAACACCGGAACTTCCCTCCCTTCACCCCACACCGCCCACCAACCACCCTACCAACCGTTTGTAACCCCTCTTTCACACCCGTCTCAATACACCCCTTCTCAAACCAAAAACTTTCCCTATTACCCTGTTCCCCACCAAACACACGCTGACAGGCCTCCTCTCCTACCTCAGAATCAACACACACTGCCCCGTAACTCTCTACCACCTCACTCACAACCCCCCCTCCCCGTTTTACAGAACTCCCCGATGCTCCGTTCACACACCCCAACACAATTTCCTTCCCCTCCAACACAAACTTAAACCGTCTCCCTCCTCCTCCGTGCAACCGCTGAATTAAACTCCGAATCCCCGTTCCCTGACCAGGACCGTTTCGTCAGCCGTCCTCCTCCACTACCGCAAACCGGAAGTGCCGCTACCTGCTTCTCTCCGACGCTCTGCGCTGCCCTCTCTCCCCTCCAAAGATTTTCACCGTCACTCCGTTCCCTGCCCCCTCACACCAGCGCGAACCGGAAATGCAGCAACAACTCGCTCCTCTTCACTACCAACCACCACACCGTCTCCCGCTTCAAGTAAGTAAAATTTTTTAACTTTTAACTTTTCTTCACAGCCCCCCCCCCCACTAAACTTCTTTAAATTCCCTTCTACCCTCCCTCACCCTCTCCTATCTAACTACTAATAACTCTTAACCGCCAAAACTTCCTCCAATCCTGTCACTCTCCCTTCCAATCAATCCTCTCCCTTTCCTTTACCCAATCATCATCGTCCCTTCTGTTGCTACCTATCCTTACAGTTCATCCTACCCACTGCCTCCCCCCCTCCCTACTCCACCTCTCTCATCTGCCTTTTTCCTCCATCAATGTTATTACCCTCACAGCTTAACTGTGAGGGCTTCTTTATTTTACCAGAAAGAAGCAATGCACACTTATCAACACATAAAAAGTGCAGATTTTTCATGATTATTTGACTTGAGTCTCAGCACTATACTGGAATCTCTGCTATTTTGGTGGACTGCAAGATGTACTTTATTGTTCTCTACCTAGCAAAGACTAACGTCTGACTGTATAGAGTGATACATACATTTGTGATGCCAATTCCTGCAGCCATCAGAACAAGACACTGAGCAGTGAAATGTCGGCAACAAGGTCTTGATGGGATGGACTTGTGGAAAAAAAAAACAATATGTAAATCCAGATAGTTTATAATAAAGAGTTTGCTTTTAATCTGCCAAATGAATCAGTTGTAGTCCAGATCTATGTGGCGCGTTGGGATCAGACGTGGTTATCAAGGATTGAAGTCAGCCTTGGACCGGATCACTGGCTCATACGCTAAGTATCACTAAGTGCCTGTTGCTTTCACAGACTTATATTATATAATAGTGCTGTGGAAATTCAGCACACAAGTATTTCAATGAATTGGTGAAAGAAAAATTATAGGAGAGATATTCTATATATATATATTTGTTGTTAGTTCAGGTGCAAGACTGGTCGGAGTGAATGAGAGAATTGATCCAGATATTTTAATACATTGTATTGAGTTATCATTTTCATTTTGCAATAAGAGCACATAAAGGGTTTTTTTTTTTTTGCTCACACAAAATAAAATAAAAATTAGTGGAGAAGTTCTATGATCGAGATACTTGTCCACCCCTAGAGGCATAAATCACTTCGGTGTAGTCTCGCTTGGGTGAGTTCACACTCTGAGATCTCTCCACCATCACATAAAATATTTTGTTTACATAATTTATTTGATCTATCTGGATCATTCCTTTTTTTTTTCATTTCATCCTTCCCTATTAGACTCTGGTTCTTTACCGATTCCATATATATAAGCAGCATCCACCTGGTGTGTCCTAACTGAAAAAAAGGTTGAAAATCATTGCCATAGAGTCTCTGTAGCATTTAGAAAACAAAACATGCAGATCTTTCCAAATTTATACCCCAAACGCACAGGTAGAAAATCTCACTCATTGCCTTCAATAGTCACCTTGGTGTTGAATGTCCCTCTTTTGACGGGCCCCCCTTTTCATATTGTTGTGGGGCACCAGCCTCTTTTAGTTCCACCAAAACTTGTGCCAGCTGCTTTTTTCTAGTACATGCTTGGTCTGACGCCTTTAAGTCAGCTATAGAGTGGGGAGTTCCTTTCTTCACTCCAGCTGCTCTGGTTGCCGGCACCATACAGCTGCCAAAATCAGAGAGAATCTATTTTCTGTTTCATGTGCGGTACAGGAAGTGTTTGCTCTCTACTTTCAATTCCTGTGTGGTGCCAGCAGCTAGAGTGGCTTGAGCTAACAAAGGAGCTCCCTTTGGAGAAGGGGCTCATGAAACAAATCTAATGCGAGGCTGGGTAAAAGTGACTGGAAGCTACCAAGGGGACAGGTAGGAGATGTCTAGTAGTGGAGGGCATAGGAGCCAACTTTTTAAAATTATTGGGGGTGCTAAACCCAATGGAAATAACCCCTCCCAGGACACATACCTGGAATTTTCTCAATATTGGGGATGTTCAAGCACCCACAGAGCCGGCTCCTATGGTGGAGGGAGTTTGCGTTATCACTGATTTTACACCAGAGTTTGTATGTTGAGTTGTAAAGCTAACATTCTATTTCTGCTCTCTGATCTGGGAATGCTCTATATTGTCTGTGCTCCTCCCCTCAGGTCTCACAGGTGTGCAGCTAGGTCGGCAGCCGCCAGCATCAAGGGCTCAGCCCTGGTGGAATGAACAAGACATTTTTCTTTTGTGTGTGGTTTGACTCAATTAGGCTGTTCCACTTTAGTTTTATGTGCATATAATATAAAAATATACATGTTTTATGTATTTTCAAGATTTTAAAAAATAAACTTAGGGGGTCTCAGCGTTGAGTGCCAGCTGATTTTTTAGCAAAAGACCTACTTAATTGCTTGGCTCATATCAGTTTGTAGTTTTCTATCACTCTCAACCACCTTACTCCCAGATTGTAGCTCTGAGGAGGAAGTTGGGGGGGGGCAGGATGCTGGGGGGCCAGGGGCACCACCTCATCCCCGAGAGAGGGCATCTGTATGCATAGAAAGCTCTGGTGTCTTATTGCTGATTTAAAAGTGTGTGTGTGTGGATGGGAGGAGTATGTGATGTGGTAGAAGGCATGATGTGAAGAAGTGTCCCTTTGGTATGCCCCCATGTTGCCACGCCAAATATTTCTGTCTAGACAGAGAGAGGAATCCCAGCTCTGGCCCTGTTTATATAGTTACTTGTAGTTACACTCATCTGATTTTCTTTGCGTCACTAGGTCATTATTGAGCTGCTTCCAGCAGACTTCCTTTTGAGTGAAAGCGTTCAAGTGTGCAGCAAGAGGTGATAACCAAGATGGCTGGGTCATCAACAGTTAAATTCAATAAGAAGAATGATCTGATTTTGAAGTTAACAAGAGTGAAGTTTTTTCAACAGCACAAGTGCTAGAACTAATTTTGTGTAATGTGGAATCAACTGTTTATATCCAACAATTATAAAGTAACAGTTATATATTACTTTTCACAGTAACATTACTTATTAAACAAGTAACTAGTAATTGCAATATATTACTTTTTCCTTGCAAAAACTAGTAATTTTAATATATTATTTTTACAAAGTAACTTACCCAACAGTGATAAGGCGGCTTGTAAGTAGCATTATTCATTTACCATGGTAGTCAGCAACCTATGATACTATGATACCGCAAGTTGGTCACTCTCGTAGTAAATCAAAGAGTGCTAAAAACTCACTTTTTACCACACCTTGATAACTCTACCCTCCCCCTCAAATGCCTTTAAATCTCATCCTGGTCTCTTAATCTTCATGTTGGAGCTTGGTAGCTTGGCATCTCTATAAATCTGCATAATGTCTAAACCAAAGTTTAAGGGTTTGAGAGTTATGATCATCTTCACGTTCAGTATGCATTGCTGTTTCCCTTTCAGATCTGTTTTTTTTTAACTTTATGGAACCTGTAGAATTTGAAAAGGTCATAGGAAGCTTTTCAGAATTTATACAATTAATTAACAACTGGAAACCTCTTTCATTCTTTTTGATAATTCTTTGTTGATTTTGTTGTTTCAGATAGAACAGGATAGAAAAGTAATTTTCTGCAAAGACATAAGCAAGGTCAAACATTATATTTTTCAGTTCTACAAGGTAGTATATTCTAACTTAAAATCAGTGTTCTTTTTTTTATTTCTAGCATAATCATCTATTCTACATTTTCCCTAAAACCATTTATGTTTTCTTTAGAGCTTGAATATTCTTTTCTTAATACCTTACACCCCTAACTAACCCCCCCGTTTACTAAGCTACTCTAGCAACTGCTGTGTGCTAATGCCGACACAGCCCATTCACTTTCTACACATCCCCTCCTAATTCCCCCTTCTTCTGTCCCTCTGCCTCTATATCTTTATCATTTTCCTTAATTTTCCTCTTCTCTTGTCCCTTTAAATTTTAAACAACTCATATGACTCGTTATCTGTGACTCTTCTGTCCTAAGTTCCTTTTTTACATTTTACAACTGGTGTTTAGATTGCAAACCACCTTGATCTTAAGGTTATCAAAGGCGATATAGCAAATGTGAATAAACTAAACTAAACTCTTGGCATATGCACACCCTACCATTGTGCTAAAAAATAAAATATACATTTTTGCCAAAGGGACATGTCTTCATACACCTCCTCCACTGCGTGCGAGTCTCTCACATGAATGTTCATTTTGGATATCCTGAAACCTGACTGACAGAGGGTTTGGGAAACACTGGCTTAACATAATACTATGTCTACAGTACTTCAGGACACATGTCAAAGCTTGGCTCTGCAACTAGGTCTTTAATGGAAGAGGCAACTAACTTGCTAGTCACACATACAAGGAATAACATAAGCTGCACTTGCTTACTATATGCACTCTAGCTGAGACCAATTACATGTAACGTTTCTGGCAGTATGTGCAATTTTTCCTCAAGTTAGTCACCTGTATTATCTATCTAAACCCCTGTTACTCTATCATATCTTTCTATGGCGCTTATTTTAGAAGCATCATTCGCATCTTGAACATCCATAAATCCTCACTTAGTCATCTATCGTGCATAGACATCTATTTTCTGATTTTGCAAAGCTGAGTTATAGATGTCTAAAACTAAAGAACATCCAGATAGCAGGGAGCTTATAGTCTGGGTGTGTTTTGGATGAGACTAGGGTGAGCAAAAAAAATAGATGTTAACTTCCCACTTCAAAAGGGGAATGAATTTCTGTGTCCAAAAAATGGATGTCAGAAGTTTGACCTACTACCCAAGACTTTCAGGTTTCAGAAAAGCGTGCCTATTGAGCAGCACTCTCCTGGAGGGATTAGGGAAAGTCAACTCCTTCATCCCCCAGTGATTGACATCCTCCCAAAAGTGAAACTGGCAAGGAATATTGGACTCTGACAGCTTTGGGAAAATGCCTGACATAACTGTTTATGTTCCAGCACATAAATGTCTATGTAGCTATTTTATAACATGGAGGGTCATTTTCGATATGACATCTAAATCCAACTTTGGACATTTTGCTGAAAACTTCCAAAAATCAAATAGTGAAGATGACTGTTTTCAAACCAGAAAAAGGTCTATCTTTTTTCTTTGAAAATGATCATCTCGTAGATGTTGTTGTGCTTAGTACGTCTATTTTTTTGAACCATTAAAAAAAAAGTCAAAGTAATAAACGCACAAAATCAAGCCATTGGGACATAGGAGGAGCCAGCTTTCCTAGTAGACTGGCCCTACAGGCATCTCAGCAGAGCAGTGGGGTATCCTAGGGAGCACTGTAGTGGACTTCACATAAAAGGTCCTAGGTACACATCTCACCATTAACCCCTTATATTGTATAGTGAGCCCTTCAAAACCCATGAAAAACCTACTGTACCCAACTATACACCACCACAATAGCCCTTATGGCTGCAGGTATCACTTATATTTGGGTAAAGTAGGTTTTGGGGAGCTGACACTTTCCACCACAAGTGTAAGAGTTAGAGTGGAATACGGGTCTGGGTCATCTTCTCTACAGTGCACTGCACTGACCACTAGGCTATTCCAGGAACCTGTGTGCTGCTCTAATAGGACTGGCCATAACATCTGAAGCTGTCATAGAGGCTGGTATGTACTGTTTCATTTACATCTTTGCAGGGTGGGAGGGGGTCAGTGACCACTGGGGGAGTAAGGGGGTTTCGTTCCTTTATTCTGGCAGTGGTCATCTGTTCATTTAGGGCCCTTTTTTTTAGCTTATTCAATGGCACTCAATGACATTCTAGAGGTCATGGCTCCTCCACATCGAGACAGGCTTGGTCTCGGCACTCCCACCCAGTGGTATTGTCTGATACCGAAGAGGAGCGCTCATGGGATTCCGAGGAGGATTCAAGTTACTTTCCTTAGATGAGTCCTATTGAATTCCCTCTGACCCCCCCCCCCCAACCCCCCCCCCCCCCCCCCCCACACACACACACACTCACACACTGAAATAAGAAAGTCTCCTCTGGAGAGTCTTTCATTCCCTTCTTTTGTTTCTATGGAAGTGGAGGATAAGCCCAGAGTCAAGAAGCTCAAGGCCCTGGACTTTGAGTCTCCTCCTAGGGAGGCTGTGACTGTCCCTCTCCATGAAGTACTCCAGGAAGTCCTCATTCGGAATTGGGAGTCTCTCTGTTGGTCCCAGTACTGCCCAAGAATATTGATACCATGTACCAGATCCACAGCATACCTGGATTTGATAAGTTTGAGTTGTAATCCTCAGTTGCCTCACAATTCCATGGTGGTGGAATCTGCCCTCATGAGATGAGCCAGAACCTGGCTTCTCAATGGTATCAAGCCACGGGAAGTTTGGAATATGTCATCCAAGTGTCCCCAGAGCTTGTTCGCTCACTTCACTGGTGGACCATTCGATCCAGTTTGACTCTGGGACTTCCATTCCAAATTCCTCAGCCACAAAAGGTGCTGGGTTGGGGAGCTTATGTGGATGGGCTCCACACTCAAGGTGCTTGGTCCACACAGGAAATGAATCTTCAAATCAACCTCCTGAAGCTCCAGGAAATCTGGTGTACTCTAAAAACTTTCAGAGATTGGTTGTCTCACCAAATTGTGCTCATTCAAACAGAAAATCAGGTTGCCATGTATTACACAAACAAGCAGGGGAGTACCGCATCATGCTCTCTGTGTGAGGAGGCCATCCAGATGTGGCATTGGCTCACCAACATGGCCTATACCTGCGATCCACTTATCTGACGGGCAAAAACAACAGCCTAACTGACAGACTGAGCAGGGTTATGCAACCTCACGAGTGGTCTCTCAGCATGTATGTTGTCCACGAGATCTTCCGAGTATGGGGCACCTCCTCAATTCAATCACAAAGTCCCTCAGTTCTGTTCCAGGCTTCAGGCCTATGGCAGACTAGCATCAGATGCCTTTATTCTCCATTGGGGGATAGGTTTGCTGTATGTGTATCCTCCTATAACTCTTGTAGGGTAGACTTTGCTGAAACTCAAGACCGCAAGACCATGATTCTGATCATGCTGTACTAGCCTCAGCAGATCTCGTTCCCTCTAACTCTGGAGTTATCCTCCGAAAAACTGTGGAGATTGGAGTGTTATCTGACCCTCATAACTCAGAACAACCCCACAGACAGTCCACCCAAATTTTATTTATTTTTAACCCAACAGGATGGAGGTCATAATTGGGAAACACACCATCTCTAATTGGCTGGCAGATTGCATTTCTTTTACTTATGCCCATGCTGGGTTGACCCTAGAGAGTCATGTCACACCTCATTATGTCAGAGCCATGGCGGTCAGCCTCCATTGAAGAAATTTTCAAGGCTGCAACGTGGTCTTCTGTCCACACATTCACATCTCATTACTGCCTGCAGCAGAATACCCGACACGTTAGTCGGTTCGGGCAGACAATGCTGCAGAATCTGTTTGTGGTGTAGAATCCAACTCCACCAACCTTGGCCCATTTTATTCTGTTCCATGCTGCACTCTTACTCAGTTTAAATATAGTTTCAGGTTAATCTGAGTATTGTCCTCACTGTTGCAATGCCCAATTGAACAATGTTTGTTGTTTTTGGTGAACCTGGATGCTATAGATTCCCCACTTCTGAGGATAGGCCTGCTTGTCCTCGGAGAAAGTGAAGATACTTATCTGTAGCAGGTATTCTTCGAGGACAGCAGGCCTTATATTCTCACAATCCCTCCCCTTGGAGTTGTCTCCTTTCTTATTTTTACCTTTTTGCTGTAGTATATAACTTATGTACCCGCGTTCTCGCAGCGGGCGGGAAGGCACTCGTGCATGCACGGTGAAGCTTGTCTCACGTTCCACAAAGCTCTACTTATGCTTGTCATAAGTCCCGGACTGGGCAACGTGGTCGGTGTCACCCACTTGTGAGAATAAAAGGCCTGGTCCTCAGAGAATACCTGCTACAGGTAAGTATCTTCACTTTATCCTCAGTTGATTCACCAGATAGAAAACTCTACCTCCACTTCTGAGTTCAAGAGTCCAAGTCTATGGTAAGGTGGGAGCGGGGCAGCATTAACTATATTTCAGCAAGAGGGCATAGAACAATGTTCTATTTAAATTAACAAATGCGTTAACCAGTTAATGTATATGTGTAAAATGTACGTACATCAATGCATTGGTTCCCAATTCTGGTCCTGGAGGCACCCCAGTCAGTCAGGTTTGTAGGATATCTACAATGAATATTCATGAGAGATATTTGCATGCACTGCCTGCACTTCATGCAAATCTATCTCATGAGTATTCATAATGTTGTCTAGGGTTTCCTTCAATAAATAGTTGCAGCAAATTTATATAATATACTAAACAACTGTTACAATTATATTCATCTTTATTACATCTATTAATCTCATAAATCTAACAATTATTGTCTAAAATCCCCATATACCTGTCATTCATTCATTCATCCACTCACACAAACTTAAATCTCTAAAACTAATATAAAAAAATTATTATTAATCATTACAATGCCCAGAATGATTGTGTCACTTATAATCTCATCACAAAATGTGCTTTTTTCAATAACAATGCTGGTATAGGGCCTATCAATTACACAGTCAATCCAAGCCCCTTTTCTTCATTACGATCTTCACCTGATCCACTCGTAACCAGGTTCTAAACACTCTGTAGCCTTGTGAAGATCAATCCATTGTTCACATCAAATGTCCACCACATCAGGCTCAGACCAAAGTTTTGTATTTCAACATAAACCACAACTGATTTACTGCTTTCTATTGTGGCAAGCTAATACACAAAATTTCGTTCAGCGTGACTCCAATCTTCTCAGAACTATTGTTGAATCTTTTCCTCCAATTTCAAACTGCTTCTCAGGAACTATCATCTTATTTACTTATTGGGATAGTATTGCACAGACCCTACACGATCGTGTTTCGCAAAATTTGCGTCTTCAGGGGTCAGTAATCTAAGTAAACAACAATAATAACATACATTTATATTTCACAAACATTATTTCAAGCCTTTTAAAAACCAATACTATAAACTCTTACCGGCTCTACAGGTGGCCAAACATTCAGCAGTCATGGATGTGCAGGTGGCTTCGTCTCAAAAGACGCCCACACATGCGCATACCAAGGCTTCAAAGAGACTGAGTTTAAATACCCTCTCACAAGTTTAACCACTCCATCTCCTTGTTTAACCCATTAGGGCTTACAGTGTTCCAAAGGTAAATTAGCCTTTGTTCTTTTCTCAATAGCATACGAGGCACATTCCCTCCCCTTTCAGGACTAATTTGACTCAAAACTACAAAACGAAGATCCTGAACTTCATGTTTAACATCTACCCAATGTGAAACAAGTGGGGCTTCCATTCGTTTTGTACGAATATTACTAAGGTGCTGTGCTATCCTATACATGCAGTGATATAGAATTCACTCGCTCTGTGCCTAACTTAGGCGTCAACACTTACACTAAGTTTTACTTGGTGAAAATGGCCGCGACTAGATTTAGTCGCAGGGACGGGTGTTAGGCGTAGTCTATAAACTGCATCTAATTTTAGGCATAGTTTATAGAATATGCCTAGGCATAGTTTTTTTCAGCACTGATGTTTTTTAGATGTGTAGAATCTAGCACTATGAGGGGGATTCTATATATGACACCTAAGATTACCACACAGTAAGCAATTCTGCTTAAGCGTATTCTATAAAAACCACTTGGATTCATAGGCGCCGACTCCGTGGGTGCTGTGGGTGCTCAAGCACCCCCAATAATTTGGCAGTGTCACGTGACGTCGTGGGCATAAAGTCCCGCCCGGTCCCGCTCCCCCGGTGCTCCTTGCACCGTTCCGACGCGACTCCCTGCCCTGCTGCACTGCACCACTCACTGTGCTGTCCGCCCATCCACCTACGTCACCTCCTACCTCCTTCAAATGTTCCGGAGTCCAGACTGACTCTGTCTCTGACGTGCCTTGTTCGCCGTCGGAAGCTTTCCCTCTGGCTCTGCTCTGTTTCCGGTCCCACATAGGCGAGGGATGATCACCATCATGCATGCTGCATTGCAAGCCTGCAACAGAGGCAGAGCAGAGCACAGAGGAGCTTCTGGAGCCGCCATCGCCGTCACCTGAACTTAGGCAGTGGTGGGCCAGTGAGTGCATGCCCTCGGTTGGTCCTCCTGTCCGGTCCTGCGCAGCCGCTCCAGACCAGTTCCTGCATGCCCCCATGGCCCGCCCTGCGCACAGCTTCATTTTTTCAACTTCCGGGCCCACCAGCAGCAGTGTGCAGCTGTTTCCTGTCCCGCTTAGGCGGGAATCGGGGAGAGCTCGGGAGCGCCGAAGCAAAGGCAGCTGTGTGGTCACTCTGGTGGTGTGCTTAGCGGCGGCCCGCCTCCCGGATGACATGATGGATTGGATTTGAAATGTTGATTGAAGAAGGGTAGAGACTGAGAGCAGCCAGAGAGGTAGGTGCCAGCCCAGCCCCATGAAAAAAAAAAGAATGCCTAAATCTCTTCAGTCAGTGAGCATTGCTGTAGCCAGGAACTGTCTGAGGCAGTGGGCCCACTTTTTCAAAAAGGGGCCAGTAGTGGGATAGGTAACCCACCCCCCACATCCCTGCTCAGAGCCTCAGACACACTCAAGTCTTACCAGGGGTCTCTCTGGTTTCTAGCAGGCACAAGAACAATCCTTGGACACTCCAGCCGCATCAGTGCACATATTCGAAACTTAGTCTTGGTCTCAAAAAATCTGGCAGGCAGCTACTACTGCAGTTTAATAATTGTTCATTCATATTTCTCTTTGTTGGCTTCCTTTTCAATCTCGAGTTTTATTTAAGTTGGTGACGGTCTATATTTGGTTGCGTTCATTCAGCACCGAGGGGGGATGAGGGGGGAGGGGGGAGGGAGCGGGGGGAGGGGGAATGCACCACCTGTAAAAAAGAAAAATTTCAGCACCCCCAATCATTTTGAAAAGTTGGCTCCTATGCTTGGATTTATGTGTGGTATACAGAATATGCTTAGGTGGACATAGTAACATAGTAAATGACGGCAGAAAAAGACCTGCATGGTCCATCCAGTCTGCCCAACAAGACAAACTCATATGTGCTACTTTTTGTGTATACCCTACTTTGATTTGTACCTGTCCTCTTCAGGGCACAGACCGTATAAGTCTGTCCAGCACTATCCCCGCCTCCCAACCACCAGCCCCGCCTCCCACCACTGGCTCTGGCACAGACCGTATAAGTCTGCCCAGCACTATCCTCGCCTCCCACCACCGGCTGGCTCTGCCACCCAATCTCGGCTAAGCTCTTTAGACTTCACTGCAACTAAAAATACATGCATTCATTTACGCCAACGAAAATGTAAATCCCTGTGCATAGATTTAGGTGGACTGGGCCATATTCTATAACGCATGTAAATTTCAGAATGCCCATAAAACTCCCATTTTCCTGCCCATAATCACTCCCCTTTATTGCTGCATGCATTACAATCTAGTAGCACTATGTTACAGAATACGCTTAGGGATTTGTGCGCATACATTCTAATTGTTGCCCATTAGTGCTTATTATTGCTTGCTAAGAGCTGTTAACAACACTAATTACTTTGTTCAATCAATTAAGTTATGAGTGTTGTTATGGAATCCACCTGGATTTCCACAAGGAAATCTATTCGCGCTATATAGAATCCAGGAGTATATACATAAACACCAATTGTTGACTGCAATGATGTATGTAATTGCTAGTAATATATAACCTGTGCACATATTTGGCCCTAACATTGAGTGCCAGCTTCTAGAACTGTCCGTTACATGCTCTCAATACTGACAGAACTGTATGCCACAGCACATTTTGGTATAGTTTATAGTTTATTCAGACTTGCTATAGCACCTTTGCTAACTTGCAGATCAAGGCAGTTTACAGTCTAAAATCACAAAACTAAATGCAGAAAAGGAACTGAAAAATTTGACAGGAAATGTATTTATTTATTTGTTACATTTGTATCCCACATTTTCCCACCTATTTGTAGGCTCAATGTGGCTTACATAGTACTGGAGAGGCCTTTGCAGGCTCCAGTGTGAACAAATACAGGGTGATGTTGTGGTAAGATCAAGTTCATGTGGCACAGCCACGTTAGGAAATCGGAGAACGGAAGAGTTGTGTTATGTCCATTACGTGCTTTAATTGGTTGTGTTGCAGAGATTAGGCATTTAAGTTGGATCGGTAGGGTATGCCTTTTTAAACAGGTTGGTTTTTAGTGATTGCCGGAATTTTAGATGGTCGTACGTTGTTTTCAAGGCTTTTGGTAATGCGTTCCACAGTTGTGTGCTTATGTAGGAAAAACTAGATGCGTAAGTTGTTTTGTATTTAAGTCCTTTGCAGCTTGGGTAGTGCAGATTTAGATAAGATTATGATGATTCGGATGTAATTCTAATTGGTAAGTCGATCAAGTCTGTCATGTAACTCGGGGCTTCTCCGTAGATGATTTTATGAACCAGGGTGCAGATTTTGAAGGCGATGCGTTCTTTGATTGGGAGCCAGTGTAGTTTTTTGCAGAGGGGTTTTGTGCTTTCAAATCGCGTTTTACCAAATATAAGCCTAGCTTCCAGTGGTGTGCTGGTAAATTTTTAAGAACAGGCTCTCTCCCCGGTCCACCTCGGCACCCCCCCCTGTCCACCTTGGCGCCCCTCATCCACCTCTGCGCCCCCCCATCCACCTCTGCGCCCCCCCATCCACCACTGCACCCCCCCATCTACCTCTGCGCCCCCCCCCACCTCTGCACCCCCCCAAAATTGCAGAGCTGACTATAGCCGGGGGGGGGGGGGGGCAATGCATTACTCTCTCCAGGAAAGAAGAATTAAATGATCCCAGGTTCCAATCTAATTCATGTTTAATATGGGATAAAATGCCATAAATAAGTAAATACATATAAACTTTTAACGTTCAGCACCTGATTCTCAAAGTGGACATATTCCAAATACTATAATGAAAATAAAATTATTTTTTTCTACCTTTGTTGTCTGGTGACTTTGTTTCTCTGATCATGCTGGCCCAGTATCTAATTCTGCTGCTCTCTATCTGTTCCCTTGACTCCGTTTCCAGGGCTTCCTTTCCATTTATTTCTTTTCTTTCCTCCTTTCTTCTTCATTTCTGGTCCTCCGCAGACTTGACTGTACAGTGGATCTAGCTTCTGCCTATTTTCTCCATCCATGTGCAGTTTCTCTCCTCACTTCCTTTTTCTTCATCTAATCTCCTTCCTCTATCTTCCCTCCATGTCCAGCATTTCTTCTCTCTCCCTTCCCTCCTCTCCATCCATGTCCAGAATTTTTCTTGCCCTCCCCTCCATCCATGTCCTGAAACTCTCCTCTCTCCCCTGCCCCTCTCTATCCATCCATACCCAGCAATTCTCTCCCCTGCCCCCCTCTACCCATCCATGCCCAGCAATTCTCACCCCTGTCCCCCTCTACCCATCCATGCCCAGCGATTCTCCTCCCTCCCCTGCCCTCACGCTCCCATCCATGTCCAGCGATTCTCCATCACCCCCACCCTCCCCTTCCGCTCCCATCCATCTTTTGTATTACCTCCGTCGAAGCGCCGCATTATTTAAAGCCCTGATGCCCGTCTCCAGCCTTTCCCTGCTTGCTTCGTGATGATGTTCGTTCCCTCAGTCCCGCCACAGAAAAAGGAAATGACATCAGAATGATGTCAGAAGGCGGGACTAAGGGCACAAACTCATCAGACGCAAGCAGGGGAAGGCTGGAGACAGGCAGCAGGGCTTTAAATAACGCGGCACTTTGACGGAGGTAATACAAAAAGACAGATGGGAGCGGGAGGGGAGGGTGGGGGCGAAGGACATCGTTGGACATGTTTGGGAGCGGGAGGGGAGGTAAGCATGGCCTGTGATGGCGCCCTCCTGCCATGCTTACCTCCTGTAATGGAGCCAGCTTGCCCCCAAGAACAACCGGCTCGCAAAAGCTGTCAAAATTTAACAAGCGGCTCTTGCGAGCTGGCTCCAGCACACCACTGCTAGCTGCCGTGTTTTGAGTGGTCTGAAGTTTCTTTAAGGTTTGTTCTTTACATCCCGCATAAATTCCATTGCAGTAATCTAAGTGGCTTAGTACCATTGATTGTATCAGGTTGCGAAATGTTTCCCTCAGGAAGAATTGCTTCACACGTTTGAGTTTCCACATTGAGTGGAACATTTTCTTTGTTGTGGATGCCACTTGGCTCTCTAGTGTTAAGTTACGGTCCATTGTAACACCGAGGATTTTCAAGCTGTCTGAGATAGGAAGGGTGTGATCTGGGGTGTTGATGAAAGAACTAAGGGGTCCATTTACTACGCTGCAGTAAAAAATGGCCCATGCTAGTTTTGGCGCATGAAAGTGCTGCACACTGGGCCACTTTTTACCGTGGTAGGAAAAAGGCCTTTTTTTTTTCAATGGAGCATTAAATGGCCATCAGCTAATATTAAAATTAGCACACAGCCATTGACTGCCTGAGCCCTTACCGTCACCTATTTGATGCTGCTTTTAACTCCTAACCCTTATTCACTTTGTTCAGAACCCTTATTTTATCATCCTCACTTTAATATTCCCTTATCCCTTGTTTGTCCTGTTTGTCTGTCCTAATTAAATTGTAAAGTCTGTCGAGCAGGGACTGTCTCTTCATGTTCAAGTGTACAGCGCTGCGTACGTCTAGTAGCGCTATAGAAATGATAAGTAGTGGTAGTAAAGCAGTAAAGGCTCACGCACTAACCCGGTGGTAATCGGGCAGCATGCAGCAATGTGGCTGCGCTGCTGATTACCACCAGGAGCGCCCCCTGTATTAGAAAACAGGGGAAACTGCTTGAGTCAAAAGCAGAACTACCACCAGGCACCTTCATAAAAGGGTCCCTAAATTCCATGCACACAGATCAGTCAGTCTGAAAGACAGAAAGAACAAAGGAGAACAATAGTGCAGACAAGGGCAGAAGATTGCAGGTTGGATGAGGAGGAAGGGATTGAGAGAGAAAGAAGAGGCGAAGGAAAGGTTTGAGAAGGCATAATCCCAGTGAAATGAGACAGCAGTTTGCCTATATGATAAAGGAGTGCTGAGACCAAGAATAAAATAATTTCCCTGTACATTTCAGATAACATCTTCTGTTTAAGGACTATGGGTCAAACTGTTCATACCTATTGAAGAAATTAATCCCCCAACCACAGTTACAGTTAAAATGTAGGCAGTGTCAGGCACTAATGGAATCCTAAAGGTCAATGATGAAACAAGAGAATAGCTTTAATCCATTAGAGTGCAAATAGTTGCATTACCTGTTTTAGCTTTGCCATCAATCAGCAAAGAGCTCATTAGATGATAAAGAGATCCAAATCAGCATTTTGAGACAAATCCTAATATCTTACATTGTCTCAGAGGACATAATCAAGTTTAGTGCATCACGAAACTACTAAGATAAAAACTACAATTTGCTACTATAGCTTGTCTGTCATACCTAGGAAAACCGCTTTCTTTATCCGTAACCATACTAACTCCCCCACTGTTTACAAAGCCACGCAGCAATGCCGACTCAGCCCATTCAAAGTGAATGGGCCATGCCAGCATTAGCACACCAGCAGCCGCTAGTGCTGCTTTGTAAACAAGGGAGTCAGGGGGTCTTTTACTATAGCTTAACTTGAGTTATCAGCAGCAGGGCCCATAGGAATTAAATGGTCCCTGCTGCAGATTACGCAAACTAAGCTTTAGTAAAAGATCCCCTCAGATTGGTGCTTCATCCTAGATCAAGCCTGAAACAGATCTAATGGTAGCAATAAATCAGGGAATACTATGGATACAGTAGATTTATATGCTGGAAGAGAGGAGGGAGAGAGGAGACATGATAGAAACATTTAAATATCTCAAGGGCATTTATGTACAGGAAGAGAGCCTTTTTCAAATGAAGGAGAGCTCTGGAATGAGGGGGCATACAACAAAGTTAAGAGGGAATAGGCTTAGGAGTAACCTAAGGAAGTATTATTTCACAGAAAGGGTGGTGGAGGTGTGGAATGGCCTCCCGGTGGAGGTGGTGGAGTTGAGGACTGTTCCAGAATTTAAAAAGGCATGGGATAAGCATGTGGGATCACTTAGAAACAGGAAGAACTGGGGGTTACAGAGGATGGGCAGACTGGAGGGGTCATATGGCCTTTATCTGCCATCGTGTTTCTATGTTTCTAGATGAGTGTGAGGATCAATACTTAAACATGTATATACCACAAGAACACCTATAAGTATCATCATTCACAACACTGGTGAATCAACTGAGGATAGTAAATGTTCCCCAATACCAAATCACAGCATGAGTTATCACTGTTTTCAAAGGTGTAGGATTCACCCGCTGTAGGTTAGCCCTCCTTAATGCACATAGCAGCTAAATATCAGGTTTTGTCGAATGTATACTGTATAAAAAAGGTAATAATTCAGCTTCCTTTCAGTGTGATTTCACTTCTATGTCCTCATTTTTACAAGGTTGTCCCTCTGGAGCTGCTGAAACCTGACATGGCTTGTTGTATTCCTGGGGGTGGGGCTGTGAAAGAAAGAAAGCTTTAGGGGCCTTATGGAAATTTTCAGCAATCTGTATATTAACCACACTTATACCTTCTTAAAATGACAATAACCCATCATACTTTCTCAGAATCCTTGCATATCATATGAGGAAAGGCTAAAGAGGTTAGGGCTCTATAGCTCGGAAAAGAGGCAGCTGAGAGGGGATATGATAGAGATCTACTAAATCCTGAGTGCTTTAGTACGGGTAAAAGTAAATTGATTTTTTACTCTTTCAAAAAGTACAAAGACTAGGGGACACTTAATGAAGTTACATGGTAATAGTTTTAAAACAAAAAGTTAATCACTGGAACTCGTTGCCAGAGGATGTGATTACAGTGGTTAGCGTATCTGGGTTTAAAAAAAGTGTTTGGACAAGTTCCTGGAGGAAAAGTCCATAGTCTGCTATTGAGACAGACATGAGGAAGCCACTGCTTGTCCTGGGATTGGTAGCATGTAATGCTGCTACTATTTGGGATTCTGACCTTGATTGGCCACTTTCGGAAACAGGATACTGGGTTATATGAACCATTGGTCTCACCTAGTATGGCTATTCGTGTGTTCTTATCATTGCAAACATTCCTTTGGAAAGAAACACTAGGGATTGCCATATTCCAAAAAGCTCCCCTTTATCTGATCTCCTTGAATCCTTTATGGTTGATTTTCAGAGAAATTTAAGTTCCAATACAGGTTGGACATATGGGACCCAATTCTATAAATGGCACTGAAAGATTGGTGCTGAAAAAAGTAGCACTTAGCGCTGTTCTATAAACAGGGCTCATAGTTAGGTGACATTTATAGAATAGCGCTTAGCACCAGAATCCGTGACTACTTTTAGGCGTGAGCATTTACATCAACTAAATCCTGGTATAAATTCTCAAGCCTAAATTAGGCACAGATCTCCCTATTCTATAACAGCGTGCATAAATTGTGGGAACGCCCCTGATGCATCCCTGACCCTCCCATGACGGTTCCCCTTTTTGGGTCCATGTGTAAATAAGCACGTGTAAATTGTAATTAATTCCAATCGTTAGGGCCCAATTATTGACACTAATTGGCTTGTTATTCAATTAAATTGCATGTGTAAATTGGGTGTGTGCCCAAATTTGCTCACATAATTTAAAGCGCCGTTTATAAAATTTGGGGGATGGCGCTTCACCTTTGCTTTACTACCAGGTTAGCGCCAGTACACTAACTGATAGTTAATGTATCTCCTTCTTCTTATCATTAACTGCGTGGAGAATGATGATTAGAAAACCAAAATGTTTACTTAGCCGCATAGTAATGCTGAAACAGCCTATTCAAAATGAATGGGCTGTGTCAACATTAGCGCATCACAGCTGCTAACTCAGCTTTGTAAACAGGGGGGTAAGTTAATACCTGAGGAATGAAGGGAGACTTATCTAACTCCACAAATAGCAGCAATGGACTCTGAACCTTGCTTCCCTGGCTCTCAGCCTGTTGCTCTAACAATTAAGTTAGTACATAAGTACATAATTACATAAGTATCGCCATGCTGGGACAGACCAAGGGTCCATCGAGACCAGCACCCTGTCACCAACAGCGGCCAAAAGAACAAGCAATTTGTCCCGCCCATCCCAGAGATAGTGGATTATTCCCACGTCCATTCAATAACATTCTATGGCCTTTTCTCCAGGAAGCCGTCCAACCCTTTTTTAAAGTCCGTTAAGTTAACCGTCTTAACCACTTTTTCCGGCAACGAATTCCAGAGTCTAACTACGCATTGAGTGAAGAAAGATTTCCTCCGATTTGTTTTAAATTTACCACACTGCATCTTCATCGCATGCCCCCTTGTCCCAGTATTTTTGGAAAGCGTAAACAGACACTCCACATCAACCCATTCCATTCCACTCATTATCTTATAGACCTCTATCATATCACCCCTCACCCGCCTCTTCTCCAAGCTGAAGAGCCCCAGCCTCTTCAGCCTTTCCTCATAGGGAAGTCGTGCCATCCCCTGTATCATCTTTGCCGCCCTTCCCTGCACCTTTTCCAATTCCACTATGTCTTTTTTGAGGTGCGGCGACCAGAATTGAACACAGTACTCGAGGTGCAGTCACACCATGAAGCGATACAATGGCAGAATAATATCCTTATTTTTGTTTTAAATCCCTTTCCTAATGATACCCAACATTCTATTTGCTTTCCTAGCTGCAGCAGCATATTGAGCAGAAGATTTCAATGTATCATCAATGATAACACCTAGATCCCTTTCTCGGTCCATGACTCCTAACGCTGAACCTTGCATGACGTAGCTATAGTTTGGGTTCCTCTTTCCCACATGCATCACTCTGCACTTGTTCACATTAAACTCCCAGTCTCGTAAGGTCGTCTTGTAGTTTTTCACAATCTTCCCGCGAGTTGACGACTTTGAATAACTTTGTGTCATCATCAAATTGTCAGGCTTCTCACGGAAGCACAGGGTTTGTGAGCCCTTGGACCACTGCTGTGGAGTGGCAGTGGCAGGCAAAACCACCTTCAAACAAGAGGCAAGGCAGAACAGGACTGGAACCCCGGACTGGAGTTGCAGCAGAGGCAAACAAGCTGGGACAGGCAGAGCAGGAACAGCTAGACTTCACCTGTGCTTGACCGCCGTTCCCGAGTTGAGCCCCTGGGTGCTGGCGGCCGGCAGGACTTACAGGACAGGGCAGGAACTGGATACCAACAGGAAACACACAACAGAGTCAGGACTAAAAGCTGCCAGGCAGCCACTAAGACAGAAACACAGACAGGTGAGAGTCAGGACTGAAAGCTGCCAAGCAGCCACTAAAAAGGAACACAGACACAAGACAAGGAAATGCAGACCAGAAACAAGACTAGGAACTAAGCAATAAAACCAAAGCTAACTACACACAAACAAACTAGAACCAGGCAAGAAACTCAGACTAGAACTGGACTAGGCAGAAGTGCACAGAGCACACCCACATACCAGGGACCTTAGACGATGCAAAGGCAAACACAGAAGTTTCCAGGTGGCTAATAAAGCCCATCAGCAGCTGAAGTTTAGCTGCAGGAATCACAAGGCAGCTACGGGTGCTGTTCAGGCACAAACAATAAAAGCAAGTCTGGCAGCCTGGAAGATCCGGACCGGACTGGGCTGAAGTCTGGAATGTGTGACAGTTCATAGCAGTGTATAATTATACTACAGCAAGAGGCCCTCACTGGATGCCCACCGGAAGGGTGGAAGGCCAGATTTTAGGACTCAGGCTGTAAAAATACCAGCTAGGTTTGAAGATCTATGACTGGCTGAGCAAGGACTTGCTTTTCCTGCAAGTTAATATGTGTTCTACCCTAAGATCTATCCACTGGAATAGTGGTGGGTCAATTTACATACCTTAAACAGCTTAAACTGTTAAAAGGCACTGACTAGGCCTCATTAGAATTTGGTGTGACATTCAAAAGCAGTGCAAAAGCCAAGATCAAGGAATTGATGGCTAAAATCCTAACCCAGATCACAAAATAATATGAAATTAATATATCCAAATATAGATATCTTCATAAAAAAGTTGTTTGTTCATGTTTTGATGTTTGGATGTTCGTATCTAAGGAAGTGTTTAGAAAAAGGGAAGTTGCACAACAAGTTGCAATACTAAAACGGAGGAGCACCTGGCCGGAGGGCATGACTCATGGATGAAGCAATATTAGAGCTCTCCATAGACTTGTATAGTGACCAAATTGTATAAAAGCAGGGTGCATGCAAGCCCTAGAGAGAACTTTTCTTCAACGCCTCGAAAGCAGCAGAGCTCCGGTCAGCTGAATCCAGAATTTGTCTGATGAATGTACCTGATTAAAATCTGATATGCAAATAAACTCTCCATTCTAAACGATGGTTTGTGGGCTTCACTTAATGATGAAAGGCTGTAAGTACAAATGCTTTTGCTACATCTGGCTATCATTCGCTGCATTATATAACCTGTAGCCTAAATCCAGTTTGTCATAAGGCTGGTATCTATTCCTTGCCAGTGCTGAGAGGCGGACTAATGCGGGGATTTGAGACCTAACGTCTCTCTCAGTGGCAATTTCTCTTAGAACTTCACAACCCCCTCATTACCCCAGTACTAGTGTTATTTAGAGATGGAGTCAGATTGAGGTCACTCTAGCCTTCTTGGGGGGGCTTGGGACCCCTAAATTCTAAACAGCAGCCACCGGTTCAGGCCACCAGAGGGCAAGGTAAGCACAGACAAGGAAACAGTCACCACCGTGACACAAATTTGATTACATCACTAGTTACCCCCATCTCAAGGTCATTTATGAATATGTTAAAAAGTAGAGGTCCCAGCACAGATCCCTGAGGGACCCCACTAACTACCCTTCTCCATTGCTAATATTGACCTTTTAATCCTACTCTCTATTTCCTATCTTTCAACCAGTTTTTAATCCACAGTAAGACACTACCTCCAATCCCATGTCCCTCTAGTTTCCTCTGTAGTCTTTCATGAGGAACTTTATCAAATGCCTTCTGAAAATCTAGATACACAACATCAACCGGCTCACCCTTGTCCACATGTCTGTTTACTCCTTCAAAGAAATGCAGCAGATTGGTGAGGCAAGACTTCCCTTCACTAAATCCATGTTGACTTTGTCCCATTAGTCCATGCTTTTGAATGCGCGCTGTAATTTTGTACTTGATAATAATCTCTACCATTTTGCCCGGCACCGACGTCAGACTCACCAGTCTATAATTTCCCGGATCTCCTCTGGAACCTTTTTAAAATATCGGCGTTACGTTGGCCACCCTCCAATCTTCCGGTACCATGCTCGGTTTTAAGGATAAATTACAAATCACTAACAGTAGCTCTGCCAGCTCATTTTTTAGTTCTATCAGTCCCTTATCCACACCCTTGTCGCCTCTCGCTTGGACTATTGCAATTTACTTCTCACTGGTCTTCCACTCAGCCATCTCTCTCCTCTCCAATCTGTCCAAAATTCCGCGGCACGACTTGTTTTCTGCCAGAATCATTATACCCACACTAGCCCGCTCCTCAAGTCTCTTCACTGGATCCCTGTCTGCTTCCGCATTCAGTTTAAACTTCTCGTACTGACCTTTAAATGCATCCACTCTGCAGCCCCCCATTACCTCTCCGCTCTCATCTCTCCCTACATTCCTCCCCATGAACTCCGCTCACTGGACAAATCTCTCTTGTTGTCCTCCTTCTCCTCCACTGCTAACTCCAGGCTTCGCTCCTTTTCTCTCGCGGCACCTTATGCCTGGAATAGACTTCCTGGACCTATACGTCTAGCTCCATCTCTACCTATTTTCAAATGTATGCTGAAAACCCACCTTTTCACTGCTGCTTTTGGCTCCTAGCCACAATTGCCCTCCCCTTGTCCCTTTCTCCCTTCTCACCCATTACTTCCCTCACCTATAACTGTCTTGTCTGTCTGTCTGTATTATTTACATTGTAAGCTCTTTTGAGCAGGAACTGTCTCTCTTTGTATCAGGTGTTCAGCGCTGCGTGCGTCTGGTAGTGCTATACAAATGCTAATAATAATAATAATTGCTCCATTACGTCTTCCAGGTTTACAGATATTTCATTGTTTTTCTGACTCGTCAGCCTGGAATACCCTGTCCGGCACCAGTATCCCACCCAAATCTTCATCGGTGAAAACCGAAACAAAGAACTCATTCAGTTTTTCTACTATTTCTTTGTCTTCCTTGATCACCCCTTTTACACCCTGGTCATCCAGCGGGCCAACCGATTCTTTTGCCGGCTTCCTGTTTTAATGTATCTGAAGAAATTTTTACTATCAGTTTTCGCCTCTAACACTATCTTTGTTTCAAAATCCCTCTTTACCTTTCTTATCAGCGCTTTGCATCTGACTTGACATTCCTTATGCCGCTTCTTAGTTTCTTCATTCGGTTCCTTCTTCCATTTTCTTAAGGATTCCTTTTTAGCTCCAATAGCTTCCTTTACCTCACTTTTTAACCATGCCGGCTGTCGTTTGGTTTTCCGTCCTTCTTTTCTGATGCGTGGAATATCTTTGGCCTGGGCTTCCAGGATGGTGTTTTTGAACTGCATCCACACCTGTTGTAGGCTTCTTACCCTCTCAGTCGCTCCTCTAAGTTTTGTTTTTACCGTTCTTTTCATTTTATCATAGCTTCCTTTCTTAAAGTTAAACGCTAACATATTTGACTTCCTATGTTTACCTTTTTGAAAGCAAATTTCAAAGGCGATCATTTATTTTTATTTATTTATTTGTTGCATTTGTATCCCACATTTTCTCACCAATTTGCAGGCTCAATGTGGCTTACATAGTACTGTACAGGCGATCGCCAATACCGGTATGAGCAAACAACAGAGTGATGTTGTAGTAGAGTACAGTTCATGTGTTACCAGGGCTTTTTTTGAGGGGGTACTTGTGGGTACTGAGTACCGGCATCTTTTCCATTGTCTGCTAAAATTGTCCCAAGGACCCCGTTTTAATGAAAGAGCTCCAGGCTGTACACACCAATTCTGCCTTGTCATAGATTCTGTGACTAGGTGCAGAGGGTCTGGCTATTGTGGGGCGGGTCCTCAATGATCACCCCACCCCTGAAGGGAGGCCTAGCATTTGAGTACTGGCACCTTTTTTGCTAGAAAAAATGTACTGTGTGTTACAGACATGTTAGGGAATCGTAAGGGGAAGAGTTAAGTTATGTCCAATTATGATCACTGTTGTCAAGTGGCCCCCAGACCGTTACCTCCCGTACCAGATCATGCGCTCTACAAATGACTAAGTCTAGAATTTTTCCTTCTCTCGTCGGCTCCTGTACCACCTGTTCCATAAAGCTGTCCTTTATTTCATCAAGGAAGTTTATCTCCCTAGCGTGCCCTGATGTTACATTAACCCAGTCTATATGGGAGTAATTAAAATCAGAAATTGTCTAACAATTCTACCTTATAAGCAGCATGTTTGTGGGCAACTGTGGCAGGCAATAATGAAAAATGTGGAGAAAAAAAGACCTCAGAGATATTGGCAACACCTCGTTTTCAAAGCACACGCCTTTTGTATAATGAGGGCACCACTTTAATCATAAGCCTTAAAAAAAACCTCAACCAAGTCAAATTCACGATAACTCTGCCCCTGTACTCTTACAAGCACCTATGCTAGAGACATTGTGATGTATTAGAAGTTATTTGAAATCTTTACTTATCTTGGATGACAATGGTTCCACAGACTTTTTGTGGTATCCAACTCGCCTTATGACCTTCTTCTAAGTCTCATAAAGTCCCACAAAGTCCTGACAGGGGAACCCTGTTTCGCTAAAATATAGCTCCTTCAGGGGAAAATGTCATGCTTTACAAACATCCAAGTAATTAGAGCATCTCATAGTCTCCGTTTCACCCTGGTACAAAAATGGCGGATAGGTTCTTTTTTCAAGCGTACCGCTTATATAGTCAGCGTGTGACATCACACATCATTCATCCAATCCAATGAGCAATGCAATTACAAAAATGCTTTCCAAAGCTGAAAAAGCTGCAATAGTTGTAGCTATATTAACTCTATTACTAGGGAGTGGACACCTACAACTTTTGGGGTCCGATTCTGCCAATACATTCAGAGGAAAATGATGAGATAAGGACCTTTCCAAAAGCAACCATGAAGGAGTACTAAAAGAATACTCATCTAGAAACCAATAATACCCTTTAGATAGGATAAAAGAATTATGATAGATAGCAAAATCTGGAAAATTGACTCCACCTTTCTGTTTAGGTAACTTAAGGGTGTGAATAGAAATTCTGGGAGGTTTGGAGTTCCACAAAAACTGTGAGAGATTTCTATCAATTTTTTTTTTAATTGACAGGAAATTTAACTGGAAGCATACTTAATAAATAATTAATTCTAGGGGCCAAAGTCATTTTAATAGTATCTAGTCTACCCCACCAACTAAGAGACAATGGAGACCATTATGAAATTGAGGCCTTAATAGAATTTGTAATTAACTCAATGTTTCTAACAATGGTATCCTGAAGAGATCTACCCAAGTATATTCCCAAATATTTTATAAATGAAATTTGTGTTTTGAATGGAAAAGAACTCAATTCATTAATTGTTATATCATCCTGTAATGGAAGTAAAAAATGTCCCAAACATCAATCTTTCATCTAATTTTCATTCAATTTTATAATACAATGGAAGGAAAGTACAATATTTCCATTTATGTCATGATTTTCTCTTTTGGGGATCATCAGATATAATAGCAGCTCACACCATAAAGAACAATCAGTTCATTTCTTAGATAGTTCAAAGAAAATGGTTGTGATGCAAAATCCTCATTAGATCACCCTTTCAAATCTTTTTTATATAAACATTAGTCATATTGCATCAATTCAAATTTAAAGTTTCAATCTTAGTAAACATTATCACAAAGTGCAAAAAGTACAATGTGCAAAATAGCTCAGCACTTATCTTCAAAAAATAGCAGCAATTGAGTTCACAGGAGAACCTCCGCCAGCAGCAATTGAGTTCACAGGAGAACCTCCGCCAACATGGCCAGGTTTCGCAAAACTTCCTCAAAGAGGCTCTCTGTTGAAAAACACACCTATTATTCAAAAATACAGAATTCCTATATCATATCCACTATTATTTAAAATTAAGATTAAGAACTTATATACCGTTGCATTATCTATTCACTCCTGTCTCCAAAGAGAACAAAATGGCCGCGGTGTCTCAGCGCGGGGTTAGAGTTTAAATAAGCAACAGCTGGCTACAAACTACAGGGCACTGATGGGCAGTTCAAGCTACCGCATTAACCAATCAGAATTAGACCAACAACCACCAATCGATCTCAGAATTGAGGACGTCAGGATATAAAGTATGTAATGAAAAAATCCATCGTTGTTCTCTATAGTTTAACAAGTGATCAATATTACCACCCTCCCGCCCTACTTGAACATGTTCTATAATTTGATATCTGTCAATTGATGTTTATATTCCAACCAATGTTGGACCAGAGGCGCTGTCAGGATCTCATTCTTAATTCTAGATTTATGTTCATTCAGTCTTAATTTAACAGGTCTGCTCGACCGTCCCACATAGATCTTTTGACAAGGACAAATTATAGCACAGACCACGTTTTTAGACATACAGTTGGTATCCCATTTAGAACAAATTGGTCGTGCATCCAATGAATATTGCCAGCTCAGTCCTTCAATGGTAGTGTAACACCATTGACAGGAACCACATCTCGAATGTCCCAAGACAGTGGTTTCAGTCCCATAGTCCAATCTTTTATATGAGAAGAGTTCCCCCAGGGTTTTACTGCACCTATAAGCATATATGGGGTGTTCCAAAAAACAATCATCAACTTGCAGTGTGCGCCAATGAAGATGAATACTTTCATTGATTTTCCCGCTCAAAACTGAAAAAGGTATAACAACAGTCAATCTATTGTCCTCAATTTTAGATTTATATTGAAGCAATAAATCCCGTTGTGCAAACTTGGCACGTAAATATGCTTTTTTAATGATGGATCTTGGATATCCTCTCTCAAGAAAGTGCCATGTCATTAATGTAGCCTGAGTTTCAAATGAAGTAACATCAGACAAATCCTTTTAATCCTAAGAAATTGACTTATAGGCAAACTTGCTTTAAGGTGGTAAGGCTGAAAGCTTGAAAAATGCAGTAAAGTGTTTCTAGCAGTAGGTTTTTGAAACAGTGTGGTATGGATTTGATTAGCTATTCTGAAGATCCAAACATCCAAGAATGCAACACCTTGTTGATGGTATTGAAATGTAAATTGTAAATTTTGTTGAAAAGAATTCAGTTACTCCATGAATGCACATAATTGCTGTAATAAACCGTTCCAGATGAAAAAATATCGTCTAGATAACATTTCAAACACGATATATACTGAAACTCTCTAGAGTTATAAATAAATTGCTCCTCAAATGTAGCTAGATATAAAGTAGCTAAGGATGGCACTAGGGTAGCACCCATGCAACCCCACACTTTTGTTCAAAGTATTCGCCCTGGAAAAAGAAATAATTTCTCTCAATGACCAAAGTTGTCAATTTCATCAGGAATTCAGTAGAAATTCGTTGTGGTTTAGGGCGATTTTCCAATACTTCAAAAATAGTTGCCAGTGCTGCATTCTGTGGAATCACCGTATACAACGAAGTTACATCAACTGTCACAAAAATTGAATTATCTACCAGATCTATTGTTTGAAGGCAGCGTAGAAAATCCGTTGTATCCCTGTATATGATTGTTTGTTAGAGATTCAATCCACTCCACTTCCCTCCTCCAAGTTCCGTTCTGTCTGATTGGTGAAGGCGGGGACAGTGAGAGCCAATGAAACGCTGAACTACAGATTTACGAACCCTACACTGTCACAGTGCCACAGAGTCAGCTTCAGAACGTTGGAGGTGCTTTTTATTATATAGGACAATCTTGCATTATCACTTGTGGATCTATTAATCATAAACCACATTGATCAGGATGAATAATAGCCAATAGCAATTTTGATAACCTAAGTGCCAGCAACTTAGTATAAATCTTGCTGTCTAAATTAATTAACAAAATTGGCCTATAGTTAGATACTAAGGTTAAATCTCTATCTGGTTTTGGAAGAACAATTATTTTTTGCTTCTGTAAATGTACCATCCACAAAATGATTCTTTGAAATACCAGAAAAAAGTTCTAATAACAGAGGAGATAATTCTTTAGAAAAAAATTTATAATATTCAGCTGTAAAACCATCCAGTCCAGGTGATTTGTTCAAAGGCAAAGATTTTATGGCTTGCTCAGTCTCTTTTGTTGTAAATGATAAATCCAAAAGATTTGTTTGTTGTTGTGACAATTTAGGGAATGGTCATTCTTTTAAAAAATCTTTAATAGTCTGATCTGAAGCAGATAGTTCTGAAATATATAATGTTTTATAAAAGTCTTCAAATTACTAGAAGCCACCTTTGTTTTATTCCTTTTTCCTTTCAACAAATTAGCCAGCAAACGACCCATCTTATTATTTTACGAGTAATACTTAGCTCCAAAGATAGCCATTTGATGATAAGAGATTTTGCATAATATAGAATTATAATCTGAATGCTATTTACACAGTGCTTGAAAACCAAAGGCCTGCTGGAATAATAATATTGTCTTTAACATAGACTTAAATTGTGTTATAGATTATATAGAGAAAACATGATATGCTAGCTCATTCCATTTATCTTAAATCTTCAAGTCTAACCACACAAAAAGACGGTACATCGTACAAAAGAGCAGTCGACGATCGTAAACACTATACTGGTTGATGCAGGTGCAAAGATCCAATAATAGGAAAATGGCGTTAATCAGAACTTCCCCTTTGAGGATATTATCCACTAAAGGGAATAAAAGTAAAGTTGGTTTAGTAATGGAAGCACACAGAGGAAGGATAACTGAAGCTAAATCGGGGAAGGGGGGCCAGACAACTTACCATACTAAAAAAGGAGCATACTAAGAGTGATCTTTTGACTGGGAACAGAGTCTGGGTCTTCTTCAGTTCTTTGATATTCAGAGATTCTCTGCTTGGTCTTTTAGCTGAACCAGGAGGTTGCCCTCTATTGGGGTAACACTGGAACTGTTGGTCACAGAGCTCTTTTCAGAGCTGGTATTCTGGGCCACAATAGGGAAAAGTACCCTGCAGGCTCCTCCTGAAGACTGGCAGAGAAGAGGTTGCTCTCTATGGGGGAACCCTGAGACTGTTGGTTGAAGACTCTAAGAGCTGTTATTCTGGGCTACAGCAACCGGCCAAGTCGATATTCAGCACAGCCTGATTAAATTGAAACCAGCCAAAGATATACCACATATTTTGATGGCCTAATTTGGCCGCCAAACTTAGCCGGTGATGCGCTAAGTATTGGCAGATAGCCAGTTATATCGCATGGTATAACTGGTTATCTGCTAAGCACTAACCAGCAATATTCAGCAGGAAATAATCAGCTATCTCCCGCTGAATATTGCCAGATAGTCGGTTATGTGCCATTTAACTGGCCAGGAGCCATTCCTGGCAGGTTAAATGATTTTAAATATTGGGGGGGGGGGGGGGGGGGGGGGAGAAGTGTGTAAATGTGATCCTTTCAATCTGCCTCTTTCACCTTCGGTGAATAATTAACATAAGGTGCTGCCCACTTCCCTCCCTGTTGAGCTCTGCCATATAACATTTCTACTACAGGACAGCTAAGGGGAAAAGAAACCTTTCTTATTCTCTCAAAGCAATGCAAACAGAACACATCTGCTTTTAAAGCTCACTGTGACCAAAGGTCTCCGCTCTCCCCAAGTTCTCATTATTTGGTAAATTGCTGTTCTATGTAATCTTGTTCCACACTTGCATATTCACTTGACATCTCTCTCAATGCCCTACTTGCAAAGGCAGGCAAAAGCCTAAGAAGAGATATGGCTCTATAAAACAACACGGTAAAACTGTAGGGACTTGCAAAAAAGCAAATACATTTGTTTAACAATGCAGTTCTAAGAAAGTCACAGTCCACTTATTGGGTCAGATAAACAATAAATGCTCACAGGACACTGTGCAAGGCACCCTAACTATGGAAAGTCTGCACAATGCTTCATCATTACCATATAAAGAAAAGATAATGTCTTCATCAGGTTATTAACAATTAAAGGTAGGTTCATTTTCTCTCTGCAGGATCCTGTTATTAGCAAAGGGAAGATGTAAACTACTTTCAAATGAGAAATTTGCATGACCGTAGTGGAGCTGGTATAAATAATGGTATTTCTGTACAAAAGAATGGCTTTTGTCAGTTTAACCCACAGGGGACGTTACGCTCCATGAGATTTTTTTTCCCTGTGGAAGCAATTATTTGAACTGCAGCATATAGACTGAAATTCCGAAAGGCTTTGTCTTTGTTATGTTTTTACTCTTGATAATATCTAAGAATAGCATTATTATCAATACCAAAGAAACATTCTTATTAGTATCAATAAAAAAAAATCCCCTATTTAAATGTTTCTGTTTTTCAGTGTTTGAATCATTTGTATAAACTCTTTTCTCTCCTTTCTGCTATTGTTTATATCTTTATAACATGTTTTATATTTAATAAAGTTAGGCCCCAATTATTAAGGAATATAAAGTTAAAACAATTACCAAATAATAATGTTCCAAGTTCTCCTTGAAAAGTAAGACATACATATTCCCATGAGTTATTAGAAAACAATTAAACAGTTAAGAAAAATTACCATAAATGAACACAATGTGTTTACACTAAAACTCTGTGCTACGGTCTATTTTACTGAAAAATAGATTTCTTTCAACATACTGAAGCTCTATTTTCTCCTTTATTTTCATTCTATTTAGGTTTCTTTCTTTTTTTCAAATAGGTAATTTAAATTAAAAGTACTTCCAGCACTAAGAAGAATTACATATGATACATAAATAAAATTATTCCAGCAACATTTCCTCCTTAAATGGCACAATTAGATTAGTTTGCAGGATACCTAAAACTTATATTCATGAAATTTCCTGCAAATTTACAGTTAATTTATATTTCCTTTTTCTGAAAATTGGACCTATTTATGGCATTTTTCTCCGTATTTGAGAACAAGTAAGGAGCTCTTTGAAGGGTCGCCTACCCAGAATATGAGAAAGGAGAGAAGTAGAGTCAACTCTGAAGGAGACAGAAATAAGTCTACAATATCTGTCCTCCATCCTGCCACTTGGTTCACTTGCTGGGTCAACTGGTGATGTCTGGAGTCAAGAACTCCATGGTAGCAAGTAGTGGTTATGGGAAAGAAGTAGCAGCAGGGAAGGCTACTGTAGGCATGGACACAGTCTGAGCCTGTACATTGCTGCTTTCACCATCCCCAGAAGAGAACAGCTGATTATTCCCTTTTCTGTTCTTCAACACTGTGCACCTCCACATTATTCTCACAAAACTTTGTGAACAGATTTGAAATTTGGATATCATGACTCTTGCAGTGTTATGAGAATACTGTGATGCTGGGTAACACACAGAACAATTGGCTGTTCTGTTCTGAGGCCTGTGAAATAAAAAGGATTTTAGAGATTGCTTTTCAACTCTATCTGCCTTGACCAACAAGTGCACTCGGGGTCTGTATTTGTGATTAGAAGTAATTCTGTTTAAAAATGATTGTTTAACTTTGTGTGAAAACAAGTTGGAATGTAGAAGATAAGACACAGGTCTAATTAATTTGGTATGTGAAGAGGGGGGTGGCGCTTATTTTTGAGTTCAGACTGGCCACCTGGACTTGTAAACATGTGACCACATTCCCACAGTATGGCTTGTTTACCTATTCTCAAGCATTCTGTAATTTTCCTTGGCTCTGAAAATAAGCTTTAGCTTAATAAAAAGGGGGGCTTCTTGCAGCAAAGCTCTGAGGCTCATCTGTGGGTGGACACATCGCGCAGAAAAGACTGTTGCTGGTCACAAAGAGACTTCAGGCTTTCACTGCAATGGGCCTCCCGGCTGATGAGATAAGGGCCTGAAATTCCTGACCAGTGATGTTGTATGTATAATATGTATATATCTGTCTTATAGATTTCTTTTAGTTAGATGATTTAATTATTGTATATATCTTAATCATTGTAGATTTTAGAACCTCTAATAAAGGTCTCATTTACCTAACATGAATCCAAAAGAATCCACGGTAATTACTGAGTAGTCTGTGTTAGTGAACCAGGCTGTAAATCCATAGCAGTATAGCCTGCTGTGGTGGTAAAGTGAGGTGGGAAGGATAATCTGAAGATGGAGAGAGGAAGATCACTGAGAAAATGATGAAAGAGAGGTTATTAGGGGTAAGGGGAGTATTTGTGTGAAAAGTGCCTGAGTGGGTGAGAGATGCTTAAAAGAAGAGGGGCATCATCTGGAAGTTTATTTTATTTACATTTGTACCCTGTGCTTTCCCACTCATGACAGGCTCAATGTGGCTTACATATACAGGTACTTATTTGTACCTGGGGTAATGGAGGGTTAAGTGACTTTCCTAGAGTCACAAGGAGCTGTGCCTGAAGTGGGAATTGAACTCAGTTCCTCAGGATCAGAGTCCACCACCCTAACCACTAGGCCACTCCACTATAAGTTGAGTGAGGAGATCAGTTTAAGGCTTGTCATGTGTCTGTGTAAGAGGAGGGACAAGGAAAATGGGACTTTCTTCATTTCCCTTCTGTAACCCAAGGATTAATTTTTTTATTTAATATTTAAAAAAAATACTTGGGGGCTTTGAGGCATTTAGGGCCATTTCTGGCATATTAAGGACCATTGGTTGCCAGTGGATGACTCATTGGGGTCTAGATCAGTTCTGGGAGGTCCAGAGTGGGAGCCAAGGTGTATGTGGATTGGTGCGACAGTGACCGGCCAAGAATGAAAGCTTCCTGGCCTGGCCAGAAAATGTCTGGTTACAGCCTAACTTGAAGCTCCATGCATATGCGGCGGTTCGCACATATGTGGAAATACTCCAAGGCTGGCACTAGGCCCAACTTGAAGCCGGGGCCTCCATTTTTGGCCTGTCCAGTTGGAGCTCCAGAAATTTTGTGGCTTTTTGCCATTATTGCAGGGGTCCACTGGGATGCTGACCGAAGGTAGGGGACATGTTAGAATCCTTTGGAGAGCCAGGTAAGGGTTCTGGTTGCCAAGGAAATGTTTGGTTTTATTAAAAATTGAGGATCTTGGGTCTATGGATCTGGGACATGAAGGTTTAATTTTGGGGGAAACATTTAATAGTTATGGGGTCCGGAGATTTTCGAGAGATGGTTCAGGGAGATGAGGTTTAAAAAAAAATCATTTAAGGGGTTAAATGATAGGTGGATAGTGCAGGCTAGTTTGGAGTTTTTAGGTGGTCTATTTAGGAATTTATTCAATTGAGAACACTTACGGGATCATAATGTAATTTTTTAGTGGGATGTCTGAGGGTTCTGAGTGAATTAAAACCACTTAATTGATGAAAATTATGTGGTGTTCCTTACTAAATATTTAAAAAGTTTAAAAGTATGGTGTGGAATGTGGATTGGATTAGGCCAGGAAAATGTTTTTTATTAAAATATATGGGAGATTTTTTTGTAAAAAGTCTTCAACTGTAATGTTTCCATTACTTCCTATGGAAAAAATTAGTTTCAAAATGGAGATTGGGTCAGTTCAAAAGTGTTCCATGTGTTAAAGAAAAAATTGAAGGTTCTGTGCAGGCTGTCTGGCTGATCAAGGTCATCTGACTTATTCGAGGCAGCATTTCCTAGGAGACAGCTTCCCTGACTGTTGGTCAGAAGAATTATGGTGACTGAGAAATAATTGTCTATGCTGTCTGGACTTAAAGGATGACTATACCCACATTTTGATACTTCCCAGTCCCAGGAGGTATCTCAGATTTTGAATAGGGAAACACCTTTACCAGTATTGTGTACTGCCATGTGGCCTTGTGTCAGCTCCTAGGGTATTCACCAAATATCTAACTGTCATTGTGGTGTAGCTGCAGAGGCTGGAAGTGTACAAGTTTCTCTAACTTGACAGTTGACTGGTCAAAAGCACATCACAGGAGAGGTGTCGGAGTCAATGCACCTAACTAGTCACGTGTTGGAGTTACTAGGGTTTATCATAAAGTACCCAAGCCCCACTTTCTCCCAGTACAATGATTGGAATACATAAAGGACCTGCTAGATACATTGCAGGCTTGGGCTTTTCTTCCACAATTGAGAGCAGAGACCTTATCAGCATTCGCCTCGCAAGTCCAAACCAGCAAGCATGTCACAGCTCAGCTGATGTTGAGATTGATGGACTACATTGCCTCAAGCATATCTCATGCATGGCACGTCTCCATTTGAGAGAAGCCCAGTGGATCCTAGCTTCCCTGTGGTCTCAGGTGGCTGGGAAACTAATGGATGTCATCCAGATTCCTCCAGAGTTCACTCATATCCTTCTCTGGTGGATAATCTTCTGAAGAATGCCCCTAGTTTATTCATTGAACTTCTCAGGGAACATATATCTTTCTTTTATACTCAAGGCCTCTTTCCAGCTGAGAAGGGGTTCTGTAAGTTTAACCCTTGTTCCTAAAACACCATCAGGCTCATTGAGTGATGTTGCCAACTACAGGCCAGTTGCTTCCATCCTCTTATTGATCAAGGTGATGGAAGGAATTGTAGCAGCCAGCTATCTTTCCAGCTTTCATCTCCTGCATGTGTCCAGTCTGGCTTCAGGCCGTGTTATAGTACTGAGCCTGTTTTAACCACCAAATTGATGACTCCGCTAGGGGGGAGACTTGAATCCATGGGATTCCATCCTTTTATCTATGCAAATGATGTCACTATTTGCATCCCTTTTTAAGGAGGACATCCAGGGAATTCTATATAGGATTAAAACTGGCCTTGATCTAATGGAATCCTGGGCCTCTGAATTCAGGCTAAAATTAAATCAGGAAAAGACTAAGGGGCCCTTTAAGTAAGGTGCGTAGGCACCTACGCGCATCCAACGCATGTCAAATTGGCACTACCACCCGGCTACCACATGCCACGGGCGGTAATTCCATTTTTGAGTATGCCCAAAACACTCTGTAGAAAATATTTTCTTTTTTCTACCGTGGGGCCCTTACCCAGCGGTAATCAGCAGTTGGCCCACACTGCACGCTTACTGCCCGGTTAGCATGTAAGACCTTACCACTAAGTCATTGGGTGGTGTTAAGGTCTCGGGCTACAAATGGATGCAAGCTGGTTTTCATTTTGCTGCGCGTCCATTTTCCAGCACATTTAAAAATCCCCTCTTTTCCAGGCATGCTAAGGAAATAGACTAGCACGTGTTCAAAACACACGCCTAAACCAGCGCAGGTCAATTTTGGGTGTGCTTTAGTAAAAGGGTCCCTAAATTTTTGGTAATAACCAATTTGTTTGACCATGATCCTCGCAGCAATTGTAGCACTGACTGTGTTTCTTATCCTTTGGAGTCCACTCTAAACATTTTAGGGGAGGTTGTTGATCGTCAGTTAACTTTTGAATCTCAGGTGCCCTCGGTGGTTACTAAATCTTTTACATTTCTTTTGAAGCTGAAGCGCATTAGGCCCTTCTTTTCAATTGATATTTTCAGATTACTTGTCCAATCTCTTGTTTTGACCCAATTTGATTATTGTAATTCCATCTATGCAGGGTGTAAAGAATGTATCTTAAGGAAACTGCAAACTGCCCAAAATACTGCAGTTAGACTTGTCTTGCATGTACCATGCTTTGCATTGGCTTCCAATTAGGGCCAGAGTTATATTCAAACTCTGTGCTCTCCCATTTCAGATTTTGTATGGTATTACCCCTGACTATATATTGTCCTTTGTTACTTTGCCTTCTCGCAGTTCAATCTTTTCTGTAAGAGACTACCTGCATCTTCATTTTCCTACCTGTAAGAAAGTAGTTTATAAATCTATATATTCAGCTACTTTTTCATACCAAGGTACTAAATGGTGGAATTCCTTGCCAAAGAATATAAGATCCCAACTTGATTATTTGTTTTTTTTTTTTAAGTTTTATATCTTTCCTATTCAAAATATTTCTGTCAATTGATACTGGTGCTTAATCTCTCGCTTCCATTCTCCCCGTTATGCTTTATTATTGAATTCTTTATGCATCTTGATTCTTCCCTTATTGATATGTGTGGTTTTATGTATTTTGTTTTATATTTTGTAATGGCTTCTTTTTAGCTTGCTAGCCACACTGCACTCAAAATTATATGAGAAAATGTAGGGTATAAATGTCATAAATAATTCAGACAATTTGACTGTGGGACTTCCATTCTAAAATTAACCTCCTCATTAGGTGCTAACAATGGATGCATCCAACCTAGGATGGGGACCTCATGTAGATGGTCACACTCAGGGGATTTGCTCTGCTTAGGAAACTATAAATATACCCAAATGTAGCAAAGGTTACACAAGAAAGAAGAAAAACATTTCTTGCTATGCGACAAGAGGTGAAAAATATGGGAGCTACTTTTCTGTTGGCTTTTCCATGAAATGTAGAGTCAGATATGGGCAAAGTATGTTTTCTTTGTATCTGAGCAATTGCAGGCCTTCCTGGATTTAAAGACGATTGTTTAATCTTAGGTTTGCAAGTAATTAAGTTATGAGGATACACCTGTTAAGCCTTTCTCTTTATATTTTCTATTTTCCCTGCAGAGAATTCCTATGTTTTGTTAGGCTCATCTTCCCTTTATAAGTTTTGTGGTCTAAGGAAGATTGATTGTTATATTCCTTTTGTAAGAATTTATGTTGTTGCTTTCTGTATTTCCTGAGCCAGAGAAATCTTGTACAAGTATTATAAATGGTTATAAATACAAACAATTTTAAAAATTGTGCAATTACCACTCCTTAATGCAATAAATTAATGCGCGGTGAGTGCAACTTCAACACAGCAACTATTGAGGACTGTGTCTACAATGTCATTTGCAGATGCTGCAAATGATTCTGTGGAGGAGTGGCCTAGTGGTTAGGTTGGTGGACTTTGGTCCTGGGGAACTGAGTTCAATTCCCGCCACAGACAGCTCCTTGTGACTCTGGGCAAGTCACTTAACCCTCCATTGCCTGCCACATTGAGCTTGCCATGAGTGGGAAAGTGTGGGGTACAAATGTAACAAAAAGAAAAGAAAATCCATATTAATGTGTTGTACCTTGGTTGCACTTAACACCTCTTATTTTGGAGGTGCTAAATGCAGCCACACTAAATACATAATTGTCAGCATGCAGTATGTACTGCTTACTAATTGCAATATACACTCCATGTCTAATCTCTACCCATACCCCACCTAATTACCACCCCCAAACACATGTGAATTGTGCATGCGAACTACTAAAGTAACATAAAACCAGCTTGTGCGGTGGCAGTTAATGCGTACTATTTTATGTGTTAAGTGCCTAACAAATTTTAGTAAAAGGACTCTTTAAATACCTGAAAGGTATTACTAGGCAAGCAAATCTTTTTGATGACTGGGAAGCCATAGTACTAGAGGATAGGAAATGAAATTGCATGGAGTAGCTTAAAAGCAACATAAGGAAATACTTTTTCAAAGAAAAGGTGGTGGATGCTTGGAACATACTTCTGGTAGAGAGGTGCAAGAACAAAAACTGTGACAGTATTCAAAAAGAAGTGAGATAAACAAAGAAAATTCTTACCTAGCAAGAGGATGGGATCACAGCAAAACAAATGACATTGAGGAGTGTAACCTGCATGGAATGACAGGTACAATCCTAAACAAAGGCACAGATGGAGCAACCTGCATGTTTACACACAGTGATCATCTTGCTGGGCAGACTTTATGGACCATACTAGTCTTTATTGATCATTTCTTACTATGTTACTATGTTGAGCATGCACATTCCGTTCATTACATTCACTTGCACTATTGGGATAATTTTATAAGAGGCATTTTCTCCTGGATTCTATATAGCGTGACTTAAGTTGCGCGTGCAAATACAATCATATTCTGTATCGGTGCATGCAACTTAATTGGTTAACAAGCTAATCAGTGCTGATAATTGCCAATTAACAAGCAATTATTGACTCTAACTGGCATTAATTAGAATTTATGCGCAGAATTGTCTAAGCGTATTCTAACATGATATGCATAAATTCTAAGTCACATAGTTGAAAAGGGGGCATGGCCATGGTCCTCTCTTTGTAGCCTCTGTCTTCTTTCTCAGTCACTGTCTGATCTGCCTTTACCCCTTTCTGTGTCCCTTTGTCATTCTCTCAATGCCTTTCCTCTTCTCACAGCTCATGCCCCCTATCTCAGTCCATACAACCTGTGGCCACTATTTCAGTATTTTCTGCTTCAATCACAAGGCCTCTGATCCACATAGCCTTTGGGGCTCATTTTCAAAGCTCCTATGTGTATTCTCTAACCCTATCTCCCTTCTCATTTCCCTCTCTTACAGTTCCACTTCAGATCCTCTTCCTTTCACTAAGCCCCTTTCTTCCTTTTCATTCCCTATCCACTTCACAGCTTCTATCTCCTTTACTAGTCAGCCCATCTTCCAGTTCTTTTTGTGACCTGTATCTCCTCCTTTCACAGGTAGCATCCCCTCCTTTACTATATCTCTAAGTCCCTCACAGGATATGTGCTAACATTTCAAAATGATTGTGGGTATCAGGCAGTTCAGATTACCCATACCTGAATACAAATGAAAGAGCTTGCTCAACATCGAGGGTGCTCTCAGCACTTACTGCACCCATAAAGTTGTCTCCTATGCCTGACAGTACTATGTCCTCTCCCAGCTCCTCTTTCTCACTCCCACCTTTTCTATGTCCTTTTCCAGTACCTTTCCCAAATATTCTTCCAGGATTTCTCAAATCCCTGTCTCCCAGCCTTTCACCTCCTGCTGTTCTTCCCATCTCCTAGTCTTTCATCTTTCCCTTTCTCATCCCCTTTCAAAATTCTTCTATCTCTTGATACTATATGGCATCCCTTTACTAGCCAAAATTTGTGGTTGGGGGAGGGTGAGGGGAAGATGAGAGCAGAAATAGAACAGTCTCTCCCTGCCTTTCTTCTCCCATGACCATGCAACACTAGCTCTCAGCTCCTTACTTTCTTCAGCATTGGTTTTATCTCTGTGAGACAACAACAGAAGTGGGTGTCTCCTACCCAATGCAGCTGGCAGGTCTTCTTCCCAAAGCCCAATGCTGCTAGCCTGATCCCACTCCTTGATTATTCATTCATCTAAAACTGTATCCAATGAGTTGGTTGGATAAGCTCTATAAGCATAAGCTAAAGGATGATGGCCAAACCACAGTGACAGTTATAGATGATTTCTTCATTGATGATAGCTCAAATATCTTTTGTGGCCCAAGCACAAGGCAGTGGACTTTCATATGACTCATGACCACCCCTGCCCCATCAACTTAAGATGTGATCTTTCAAGTAATTTGTTCTAAACAATTAACTATTTGCTTCTTAGATATGCATAATAAAAATGGCTGATATAGGGGCACTAAAGAAGGAGCACTTTAGATGACTTTCTAGTTTTCATGTTTCTCCTACACTGTAATTTTTCCCATTCTGTCCCTTCTGGTAGGCCTAGTGGTTAGCGTGGTGGACTTTGGTCCTGGGGAACTGGGTTTAATTCCCACTGCAAGCACAGGCAGTTCCTTGTGACTCTGGGCAAGTTACTTAACCCTCCATTGCCCCAGGTACAAATAAGTACCTTATATAATATGTAAACCGCATTGAACCTGCTATGAGTGGGAAAGCGCGGGGTACAAATGTAACAAAAAAAAAACCTGAATGTTTATGACTCTAGTTTGCTAAGTTTGTAGGCCACTCTTAGCTCTTCAATGGTGCTTGTATTTTGCTGTATTTGATGTTCTCTCAATTCAATATTAAACAGCTTCTCCTCTATTTCTGTTCTTATACTTGTGATGTGCCTCCAATTCCTTTTTGATATCATTAGAGGTATTAAGTTGCTGTTGCATATAGATTCCTCAATTATAGTGTCTGAGGCTTGATTAGAGTCTTTGCTAGCCATAGTTTTTTATTTTTTTTTCTGGGACCAGAGGATCAGTGTTTTGCCTCTTCAATACCAAAGCAATCACAAATGTATATTCTTCTTTCAGTTTTGCTAGATACTATATTGCAAACGTATTGTGATGCCATAGTAGCAAACAAAGTCTTTGGGTAGTGAAAATATGATTCTGGGGAGAGGTTTGCTGCAGAGAGAACGGCTTATGTTGACATCACGAAAGCCAGGCAGCACCCAGATTACTTAGCCTAATCTCAGTCAAAATGAGCCAATTAGCAATTTCATAACTAACTCACTTGAGAACTGTCAGGCACATTTTCAGAACATGGGCAGGCCTTGCTCAGAGAGGTCTGTACACACAGTAGTGAATAAGTAAGTGAGCAGCAGCCCTACTAGCAATTATACCATATGCACACTAAGAAGTCTTTTCTAGCAACTACCAAAAACTATGGCCATCCTAGCAACCCTAACACAACAGGAAAATTCGCAGGAAGGGAACATCACAACTTGCTGGATGATCACAGCACAAATCTGAAACCTGACTCTTGTGAAAATCACATAAAGCAGGCACCCATTCCCTAAAGAGTAAGTGTCATAACATGACTGAGCCTATCCTTCCTTTCGTCCCTTAATATTTAATTAAAAGTGTATTAATGAGTGGAGGGAGGGGAAGAAGGTATAGGTGGGGTTAGGAAAGGAGCGTGAAGCGTAGTGACAGGAAGGAATAACTATGATTGGTGTGCCAAGCTGGGATAATGCACTAATCAGGGAATGGGAAGGCTGAGGCAAGAACTTATTTTTTTTTTGGCGGGCTGAGAGTTAGGATTTAGGGAGCCAGGGTGGTAAAACACTGTTAACCCTCTCTTCCTCCTGGTGGTTCTGATGGGTTGACAAGTTCCAGGGGGTTGTGGGTTGATGTTGGGATGGGCTTATTGCAGCAGAAATTATTCTGGACTTTCTATATTGGATAATACTATTGAGGGCATCTGGTGTATTTTGAAGTTGGTGAGACTGGGGAGGAAGCAGTGGGATCATGAGAGGTACTGCCGTGTGCCCTTGGGTGACAAGGATAGGGTTTGGCATTACTGCAAACCCAGCCATTTTGAAGTTAAGTTCAGTTAGTTTGTTAGCGTCTAACTTGTAAAATTCTTAACATTTAATATTGTTATATAATGTCATAATGTTTGAGATGTGATTATTTGGTTTGTAGCTGGGTGTTTTGGGAAGATTAAGGGTTTAATTGGAAGTTAATAAAGCTGCAGCCAGATGTTTGCCACAAGCCTTTTTGTTGTTGAGTCGTTATGTTTTTTATTCTGATCAAAAGAGGTTGGGAGAGTGCAAATGCTTATGTTATAATGTTCACTGACAGGGAGATGTTAAAATATAATCCCTCCTAAAAGGTGGGTGTCAATGCTCCAGAGCTTCTGAATGAAAGTAATCCCTTTAGTGCTGTGGTGAAAGAAATATTTCTTGGTTCATTTCATGTGAATGTCTGAAAGGACAGAGTGAGGGAAAGACTGATTTCTGACTAGATGGATATGTGACTTCAAACGTAATCTCCTCTTGACAGCCCTGCACATTTCTGAAGTATGAAGAACCTGTACACAGAGTAGTTTGAAATAGAGTGCCCCTCCCCCCTCCATCAATCCCCAATACACAGAAATTCTGTTTGAAGTGGTTTGTGCATTGTGGAGATGAATGGTTGAATGAATGAATGCACAGAGCCAGAGCCAGAGCTGATTGGAAAAATATATGAACTTGAAATACAATAATATAAGCACTTCAAATACAGTAATATAAGCACTGTATGATATTTGTATTGTGTTTTCCTAAAATAGCACAGACTAAAATTTTCTTAAAAGGCAAGATAACCAACTGACTCCAAATTTGCAGGACAGAGTAAATCAGTCATTTTTTAAACTACATACAGGGACTTCTAGTTTTTTTTTTCTTTTTAGAGAAGGTGATAGGGAAGTTAGATCTACAAATCGCTGCATGCAAGGGAGTAAAAAATAGGACCAGATCAACATATCCTGAAAAAAGGTGCCAGCTGACAAGCTTATTGAAAAGTGATATTGAGATTAAATACTCTTCAGAACTATTCATTATGAAGTACTGGCATGACTCCATAAGTATGGAAGGGAAGGCTATATTTAACATGACTTGCTTTCAGTAATTTTGGAGCTGTTTGGTGGGGTCAAGCTCAAGAGCAGCAAAAGCCAGGAGGCTAAAGGCACAATGAATCCACTCAGCAGCGGCGTAGCCCCAGGTGGGCCTGGGTGGGCCAGGGCCCATCCACTTAGAGCTCAGGCTCACCCAAGAGCAGCACACGTTTAGTGGTAGCTGGTGGAGATCCCAAGCTCTACCAGCTGAAGACCTTCCCCCCCGATGGTAATGAAAACGCTACTCTCCATAATACTGGCACCTGCGCATGTTCAGTTTTCAGCACATGCCTGCTGCAGACTGCCAAGGTGGAAAGAAGCATTTTCCTGCCAGCTGAGATGTCTTTTTGTGGTGGTGGGGGAGAACATTTGGTGCCCACCCACTTCTTGCCTAGGCCCACCCAAAATCTGTGGTCCCGCTACGTCCCTGCCACTCAGGAACTCTCCTTTCATCTGATAAGGCAGTCTAGGTTAAAAGTTGCAGTTCTAAACCAAATAGTTTACTTAACTTGGATGGTACAAAGACTCCAGCCCATCCATATCTATCTAGGCCATGATCAGGGAACAGACCGTAGAAGTCTGCCCAGCGCTGGCTTTGCTTCCCAATTACCAGTGTTGCCACCTAGTTTCTACCAAGCTTCTTTGGATTGATTCCTTCTAAACAGGATTCCTGCATGTTTATCCCAACCATTTTTGAATTCTGTTATAGGTTTTGTCTCCACCACCTGCCGCGGGAGAGCATTTCAAGGCATGTGCTTAATTATGGTTTCACCCATGGAATGAAAACTTTCATTTAATTGAAAATAGTGCTAGTTTTCATCCAGCAAGAAAAAAATAATACACTCATTATCTCTCAAATGTCATGCATCCATGATCTTCCTACTTCTTTCCAATTCTGCCGATGGGATATTCCAATCCACATCAAGCAAATTGAAATCTCCCAGCAACAGCGCTTCTCCTTTCATACCAAGCTTATGGATATCATCTACCAGATCCTTGTCCAACTTTGTACTGGAGGTCTGTAGATAACACCCATGTGGATACAGGTTCCATCTTCTCTTTCCAGAGCAATCCATGTAGCTTCTTCCTTTCCTCAGGTCCCCTGCATTTCAGCTGCTCTGATATTATTTTTCATATACAGTGCCATTCCTCCATCTCTTCGGCCCTCCCTATCCTTCCTAAAAAAAGATTATAACCCGGTATGGTTGCATCGCATTCATAAGAGTCATTGAACCATGTCTGTGTAATAGCAACAATATCCAAGTCTTCGTTAAACATCAGGGCTTGCAGATCTTGAACCTTTTTACTTAGGCTACGAGCTTTTGTGCTCAGTGCTTTCAGTGTGCTAAGTGAAGATGGCTTTTTATATTAACATTACCTTCCCCAATGCTATCATGTTTTTGCTGGGGGTGACTCTCTGAATTCCCTTTCTTCCTACTGTCACCCCTACCCTCTAGTTTAAATGTCTAGAAAGGTGCTGTCTGAATTTCTCCCCAAGGATTATTTTTCCCATCACCGAAAGATGTAGCCCATCATTAAAAAACAGTGATTTTGCCATGTTCTGCCCCATCGTGCTATGTAATTGAAACCTTCTTCTTTACATCAAGCTTCAAGCCATGTATTGAACTCCACTGTTTTACGATAGTCTTTCTTCTCCCTTCCCACATATAGGAATAACTTCAGAAAAAGCTGCAATCCTAACCAAAGGCTTGAGCCTCTCCCCAAGCTTCATGAATGCTCTCTGTGCTCCAAACTTGCTGTTGTTTGCCAGGTCATTTGTATCCAGGTATATTACAACATCAGTATTAGAATCCTTACTTTCTTTTCGGATCACATTTAGTATTTGGTTGATACTTCTGGTAGCTGAGGATCCTGGAAGGCATTTCACTAGGTTGGGACCCTTGAACTGTGTTCCTAAATTAATGCCTCCTATTATGGAGTGTCCTAGCAGTTAAAAATTTCTGCTTTGAGCAAATCCATCATTGGAATTTATTTGTAGCATTTGTATCCCACATTTTCCCACCTATTTGCAGGCTCAATGTGGCTTACATTGTTCCGTAATGGCGATCGCCAATTCCGGAATGAGAAATACATAGTTATAATGCAGGTGACAAGAGTGGATTAAGCAATCAAATAGAATAAAGTTATGGGGGTGTATCTTAGATTGAGTTATATTGCTTGCCTCAGGCTCCTCCTCGGTACTCCTGTCAGTTTGCTGTTCTGTATCACTCCCAGCCACTTTACTCCCTGATTGTAGCTTAGCTCAGCATTCTAATACACCATTTACTGCATTGATGTCAGTGTGGTATAAGAGCAGAATATACAATATTAAAATAAATACTTTCATCTGCGGGTGTAAAAAGTCATTTCACAAACAATAAGAGGTAAGTTATTTTGGGCTTAGATATATATATCACAGAAATAAATGCACTACCAAGCTTAGAAAAAAATGTCATTGAGGGTAATACTATAAAGTAGGTGGTAGAATATAAATGATTAAAATAATGGCATATATGCACATATTTTATTTATGCACATAAATGACAAAATCCTGCTTAAGCACTAGTCTATAAATACACATATATCTTATGCAGAGCCGGTTTTACAGATAGGTATACATATAGGTGAAGGCTGGTCAGGACTCAAACTTGCACGTAAATCCCCAAATTCTACACAGTGTCCGAAAAAAAGGGACCCCCAAACATTTTTCCAAATAACCCAAAATAATTCTACTGCAGCAGACGCTTCTGCCTGATACTTGAGACATTTCTGAGTACTTTATTTTCCAACAGGATGAGCTCCAGCACATTGAGTTCACAAAATAACTGAGCACTTAATTAATGAATTCATTGAGCCAACAGCTCAGTGGTGTCGAAGACTCTGTGAAGGTATCAGGGTTGAAGGACACTTTGAACACAAGTTATGAATTAACTTTGAAAGAGAAAGTTATGCTAATGTATTTCCGTAGGTCATCCTAAATGTTTAAACAATTGCAAAGTATTTGGAAACTATATAAGGGTCCTGTTTTTTTCTTTTCTGGACACTGTGTATAAATGGCACCCAAAGTCAGGTGCACAATTGGGTGTGCAGTTATAGAATAGAGCTGGTTATCTGCATAAACTAATTGGCATAACTGGTGATCAAAATCATTAATTGGCCTTAATTAGTACTAATTAACACAAATTAGCAGTTATGCACATAACTGATCTATGCCCTCTCCTAAACTGTGCACCAAATTTTTTCTAGTATGCAACTCCAAAGGAGTAGCATGGGTGGGCCACGGGTATGCCCAAAATGTAGGTGCAGTTTTATGTAATACTTGCTTTTTCACACCTAAATGCCGGTTTTTAGGTGCAAAAATGTGGACTTAAGCTAGTATTTTATAGAATTTGTGCTGAGCACCCTGTATCCTGGCATCTAACTCTGGGCACCATTTCCTGAATCTACCCCATGACTTTTACAATACCATGAGTTATGTGTGAACCTCTAGCATTTAGATGGGAGCACTTGCATCAGCTCTATGGCTGGCATAAGTGCTAGTGCCTACATTATAAGCACATATCTAATCTGCTACACTAGTATTCGATAAAGGAAAGTAGACATCTCATAGGAGCCTACTCTGTGGGTGCTGTGGATGCTTGAGCACCCCCCAATATTGAGAAAATTATTTCTATGTGTCCAGGGAGGGGTTATTTCCACTGGGCTTAGCACCCCAAATAATTTTAAAAAGTTGGCTCCTATGCATCTATTTTTATAGAAATGGTGCCACACAGGCACCTAAATATAGGGACACTCTTACAGGCTTACCCTCTTAATGCCAAAAAGGCTTTTGATTAAAGAAGTTTGCATTACTGTGTCTCCACTACTGTGGAGTTTGTGGTTACTGTGTCTCCACCACTCCACCACTTTAATTGTTCTGCATAATATGCCTGTTGAATTCAGCCTTATAATAAAAGAAGGGTTTGACTTATTCCCTTATTTTTCTTCTTTTCTTGCTTTCTCTTGCCTTCACTAGTCGGTTCCTTTGGGTGCCTAAAATTATAAAAAGTCCACTGCACTAACCACTCGGCTACTCCTCATTCATTCTTTCTCTCAAGATACTGCTCAATCCCAGCTACCCAGATCTGAACTGCTTGTATCTGTTTAACTATTCTCCCACTTCTGAAATAAAGCTCCTTCTCTTCAGATTCCTGTCTCCAACCACTTGTGAGAACCGCTTCCCCCAACTCCAGGGGCACTTGAGGCGGGAGCTGGGGGAAGCGGTAGAAGGGCCCTACACCCTCTGGGGAATCTTCACTATAGGTCCCAGAAATCCCAGTACCCTGGGGTGAAGTTCCTGGAAAGCAGGGATTGACTGATGCTGAAAGAGGGAAGGGGGGCTCCAACTCCCAGAGATCCCAGCAGGGAGAAAGGTCTGTTGGGAAGGGGAGGACAGGGGACTACAACTCCCAGAGATCTTGGAGAAGGAGGGAAAAGAGGACTGGAAGGCCCCAGGTGCAGAGCAGGTGGATGATGATTGGCTAATGGATACTAATCAGGAGGAGGGGAGTCAGCTGGTAGAATCTGGAGGAGAGGATTTTAAGAAGTGGGCGCCTGACAGTAGGGGAGGAGAGAGCGGTGGGGAACTTATGGACACTTAAGCTCTAGCGCGAACGCCAAGAGGAGGTAAATTGCAAGCTGTGGCAGCTGCCTTTTTTTCCCAACTCAAAGGCCCTTGGAAGAGCATGTGGGAATGGCTCAGAGCAGTCCAAGGGGAGAAGCAATAAGGGAAGGTGGGGACTGATGTCATGTTGAAACTGTGAAGGACTGAAGATTTGAAGGTTTGAATTTTGAACACACCTGAAAATAAACCTCTTCAGGAGGGACTGTTGCAACATATCGTTTCTTTTGGGGTTTTCTTTATATTGAAGCTATTGAACCTGTGCATGTGTGAACATTTATGTTTTGGGATACCAATAAATTTCCTTATATCCTGGAAAGTGCAAGCGTGAAGATACTATCTTGTCATGTTGGAGGGCGCTCCGGGGTGTGTTCTCTCAACACGTGCGAGCTGGAGTGTGGTGGATCCCATGGAAGTGTAGTGGATCCCAGATGAGATGAGCCGTGAGCTAAGCAGGAGCAGCCTGGGCCTACCACTGGAAAGGGGACCTGGTGACACACTGATACACCTCTCAGAATTATGGAGTCTCTTGCCTTGGGGCAATACTTACTGCTGTGAGTAAACTATCTATATTTTATTCAATAAAGTAAATTTCAGAAAATAAACAGGTTTTAGGTGTGTACTGATGTGCTAAGGTTATACTTCTAGGATATTAAAGCTTCACAGTAGACTTTGATCCTGGCTCCTTGTGACTCTGGGCAAGTCACTTAACCCTCCATTGCCCCAAGTACAAATAAGTACCTGTATATAATATGTTAACTGCTTTGAATGTAGTTGCAAAAAAACCAAAGAAAGGCAGTATATCAAATCCCATTCCCTTTCCCCCTTGTGAGCTTGTACACCTGCAAATGTGCACATACCAAATGAATATGTGAAACAAATGCAAAAATATGCCAGAAATTGGAAAATTAATTTTAAATGAGAACCCAAACCTTTTTTTTTTTTTTTTTTGGCTGTGTACACCCCTACTGCTTTTGTTCTCTTACACATACTCACTGTTTTGGGGTAGGGTTTCTGGTGGCAGTCTCTCTTAGAATCAAATGTAACTTCATCAGGATCCACATGCTATAAAATTATAGACATTGGAGCTAAGTAAAGAATCTAATACTCTAATGTGCACCTAATGCAGCCTAAAATGGTGTACAGCGGGACGTGCCCAGTCGTCATGCGGTAACTGCCAAATCAGCATGTGCTAACCCCTAGATTCTGTAAAGGTTGCCCAAATTTCAGCGCTCAAAATAATTAGTTAATGGGCTCCCATGACTTAATTATTGGAGCTAAGAAGCACTTAATTGACACTTAATTATCATTTCAGTGCTGATCTGCCTACATACTATTATTCTATAACAATAGATCCTAAATTGGATCGTGTGCGATTCAAAAGGGAGTGTGGACATAGGAGGGGCATAGGAGGGTCAGGGGCATTTACAAAAGATGCTCACAGTGTTACAAACTATATAGTGAGGATCTGCACCCAATTTGAGCCAGGATTTACACCAGGTTTCAGCTGGTGTAAGTCCTCGCACCCAAAGTGGAGTGCCGAATTTGGCACTCAGTGCTGTTCTACAAAGAGTGTTCATCCTGAAGCGCTCTTTATAGAAGAGCATTAAGGGGTCCTTTTACTAAAATGACTTGAGGAAGTGTAGGCGCGGGTTTTGGGCACACGCTAATCCATTTTTCAGCTTGCCTGTAAAAAAAGCCTTTTTAACATTTTTGTTGTAAATGGACGTGCATCAAAATCAAAATTGCCATGCGTCCCTTTTGGGTCTGAGACCTTACCGCCAGCAATTGACCTAGCGGTAAAGACACATACAGTAACTGGGCGGTAGTGACCTACCTGTGTCAAATGCCATTTGGCGTGCGTTCGATCCGCGCATCCAAAATTAAAAAAATTTTCAGACGCACATATTGGATACGCACCAAAAATGAAATTACCGCAAAAACCACGCAGTATCCAGACGGTAAGTCCATTTTGCCATGCATTGGGCGCACAGATGCTTACACAGCTTAGTAAAAGGACCCCTAAATGCCAAATTTTATTGCTGCCAAATTTTTGGTGCCATTTCTATTATCTGGGTTTACATGCATGTCTATGGGGAGCACAGAGCACATTCCTGTGCTAACCAGTTAGCGAAGCTACATTACTACATGCTAACTGGTTACTGCAGGAATATCACATGAGCCCTTACCACCTACAAAATGGGTGGCAGTAAATGCCCATGCAGTGATATTTTAAAATGACCATGGCCATTAATGCAAAAAAAAAAAAAAAATCACTTTACAGCTGCAGTAAAAATGGCCTTAGCACATGGGAAAGACCCACATAAGGACACCTTAAGGCCACTATTTACCGCAGCTTAGTAAAAGTGCCCCTAAAGTATCAAAACATGTGCTTAATTTAACCCATGCAATGAAAACTTTCATTTAATTGAAAATAGTGGTAGTTTTCATCCAGCAAGAAAAAACATAATGCACTCATTATCTCTCAAGTGTCATGAACTGTGGATAAATTCACACTATAAGATCTCAATATGTATTATGGCAGTAATTGGAATTATGCTTTCTTGAGGTTTAAAGTACACTTGATATTTTTGAAATATTATTCATAGCTTATAAGCCACCAGTTCATTCACATTCAGTCCCTTCATCCCATATATTCTCCTACCGTCTCTTGACATACAGTTTTCTGTTTCATAATTACCTCATTTTCTTTCCATCTAGCCTTAGAACAGTTACATTTTGACCTTCAAATATGTGTTTCTTTCAAAAATGTAGCACCACCTAGTACCTTCCCCTCCCTTTCCTATTGCTGAAGTCCTATTTTACCATGAGACTGATGCACATCTGCATATGTAATGCATTTCTGAGCTGAATCTTGCCCATAGCTTATTTCTGCTGCTCACAAATATTAACTACAGTGTTCTATTTCACAAAGGATGCAGACATTTTCATGTGTTCAATTTATTTTATATTTTGGTGACAAAATAGCCCATGAATTTGCTGTGCTTGTTTACAGACATGCGATCTATGATTCAGACAAATGCTTTTTTTCATAGTATTTATTTATTCATTTATTACAATTTTATTCCACATATAATGCAGATTACAACTGAACATACACAATAAAAAACAAATTATGCAACACAGAAATCAATACATTATTCAAATACTTTAAAAGATAACAACAAAAAATAATAAATAAATAAAGACAACTACACAATTGGGATACAAGACAAAAGAATAGAATAACAAATACAAAACCTTAGCCTTAACTACCACTGAGTCATGCTACCTCTGATATGAGCGCAGGCTAGTATACTGAATCAAAGGCTTATGCAAAAAGGATAACTTTTAGATGTTTTTTTTTAAAGCATATCATGTTTGTCATGGTTCAGAGCTTGACTGGTAGCCTGTTTCATTTCTCTGGCCCACTAAGAATAGCACTGTTCTTGCATCTCAAGGAAATGAATCCTATGCACCGAAGGAATTGAAATTCTGAACCTGCAGACCTCAGATGACATGCAGATGGTAAATTTTCAAAGTCGACTGCAAATAATAAGAAGCCGCCAATCATAGGGCTTTGTGAATAAGAAAAAGAATCTCATACTTTATCCTGAAGTCCATAAAAAGCCAGTGCAGCCTTTTTAGAATTAGAATAATATGTTGTTTCTGTCCTGTTCCCATTAAAAGCCTCACTGACATATTCTGAATTACTAGCAATGGCCCTTTAGTAAAAGGGACCTATAGCTATCTATATGAAACAAACATACCAATTTGATTCTTCTTTCACTTTCCCATTATTCTCTCCTTGCTTTCCCTAGCAATGGTACAGTAGATGGTATAGTTAAATTGAAAGGGTATCACGTATAGCCTTTGTCAGAGAGGTTGAGAGGCATTCTGAGGCCAGAGGTGTTGTCTAGGTGGGGTGCAAGGGGAGCGGCCGCTCACCCAAATGGATTTTGAATTAAATGATGCCTATCCTTATTTTCGAAGGAGATGGCCGGCCATCATCCGACACAAATCGGGAGATGGCCGGCCATGTCTTGAAACCGGTCAAATCGGTATAATGGAAAGCCGATTTTGGCCGGCTCCAACTGCTTTCTATCGCAAAGCCGGCCAAAGTTAAAGGGGGCGTTTCGGAAGGGTATGGAAGGCGGGACGTGGGCGTGGTTATGAGATGGCCCGGCTTTGGGCGATAATGGAAAAAAGAAGGCCGGCTCTGACGAGCATTTCGCCGGCTTGGTCCATTTATTTTTAGGACCAAGCCTCAAAAAATTGCCCCAATTGACCAGATGACCATCGGAGGGAATCGGGGATCACCTCCCCTTACTCCCCAGTGGTCACCAACCCCCTCCCAACCCCCCAAAAATTTAAAAAACATTTTTTTGCCAGCCTCAAATGTCATACCCAGCTCCCTTGCAGTAGTATGCAGGTCCCTGGAGCAGTTTTTTGTGGGTGCAGTGCACTTCAGGCAGGTGGACCCAGGCCCACCCCCCTACCTGTTACACTTGTGGTGGCAAATGGGAGCCCTCCAAACTCCCCCCAAAACCCACTGTACCTACATCTAGGTGCCCCCCTTCACCCCTTAGGGCTATGGTAGTGGTGTAGAGTTGTGGAGAGTGGGTATTGGGGGGATTTGGGGGGCTCAGCACCCAAGGTAAAGGAGCTATGCACCTGGGACCAATTTTTGAAGTCCACTGCAGTGCCCCCTAGGGTGCCCGGTTGGTGTCCTGGCATGTGAGGGGGACAAGTGCACTACAAATGCTGGCTCCTCCCATGACCAAATACCTTGGATTTGGCTGGGTTTGAGATCGCCGGCATTAGTTTCCATTATCACCAGAAACCAATGCCGGCCATCTCTAAAGCCGGCCCAAATGCTGAATCTTGTTTCAATAATACGGTTGGGGCACTGCTTTACGGCGCCGGCCATATAGATGGCCGGCGCCATTCGATTATGCCCCTCCACGTGGTTCAGCCTTTCAGCCTTGCACTGGCACCTATTTTACAAAAGGCCTGCTGTCCCTGATGACAAAACCTGATTACGCTTCTGTCTGAGACTCGAAAGCAGTGCTTTAGGTAGCTTGGACATGGTTGGATGTGAGATAGCTCCCAGAAGATCTGTGGCTGTAAGTGATTCTTCATCCTATGGAGCTGGTTGGGATCCTGTACAGATGATGTGGTCGTAGATGCCTTTCTAAAATACACATCTATGCCAAGCTTCTCTTTTTGCCTCTGCCCCAAGAGTGGGTACAATGAGGCACCCCATTGCCAATAAGTTTTTCTTAATTAGATATCCTAGCTAAGGTAGCCAGAACTCTATTCTATTATTTTGCTGTAGCTAGTTGTCTAGGGCCTTTAGGCTGGGAGGGTCTACCCCCTCATGGAGGTCAGCAGCTGGGCACAGGAGCCAAAGACAAAGATGTAAACTATGCACAGGGTATTATACCCCTAGCAAGTTCCCTCCAATCCCTTACCTGATTGTAATACTGGTCAGAGGGGAACCTCCTCCTTTCTAGAACCAGTGGAGTAATAGTAAAGTAGAAAGCATATTACCTTTTCAGTGCCTCTAGGTGTCACTACAGCGAGAACCATAAACCTCATGTGAAATCCTAGCTGAAACAGGTCCTTCTTAAAAATTTGTGCATGTGTCTGAGCTGATCCAAACTTGGCAGGAACATTTTTTCCCCATAAACTTGTATTCCCATTCAAAAAATGGGGAATACATGTATAGAATTTTGGTCCACTCATGCAATACCCACACCATGCTCCAATCACACCCCTTTGAAATCTCTGCATGGAGTGAATCTCCACATGTAAATAGCCACTTTATTAAATCACTATTTATTTATTTTAAAAATGTATACACTGCCTAACCACCTAGGCAATTTACAGCAAACCATACATAATAAAAACCCTACATACAAAACAAAGAAGTAAAAAACAAATGTAACATTCATTACAAATCATCTACAAACAAATAATGCTGCTCTTCAGTCTTCATATCATAACAGGTAACCCTTATCTAAAAGCCTTGTCTTTGACAGTTTTTTTTAAAGCCACTTAAACTCTATACTGTTATTGGGACCTTAGCAATGGGGACTTCATTGTACCCACTCGTGGGCCTGAGGAGAAAAGGAGGCGCTTGGCATAGATGTGTATTGTAATAATCGAGTGACCCACAAAAATGACACTGAAAGAAAAGGAAGCAACAGATGAATATGTAATAGGCTATGATCAGACCTCTTATAACCCCAGCTATTTCAGATCCTAGCTCATCTTAGATGCATCAATCACTTCCCTCAAGGTTTTCAGTGCCTATTATAATTTTCATAAATTTTTATTTAATTCAAGATTGATTATAGTGTATTATAAAAGCACCAAACAGAGTCAAAATATCATAAACTACTAGCGGCTACTTATCTCAAACCGCAAACCGTGGTGACAGCGCTGTAAGAATCTCAAAAGGCTCCTGATGCCCTACACATTGAAAGAAGGCATTTCGATTGAACCCAACCTGCTTTGGGGGATCAGAGAAAAGGCACAAACCCAACATTTTCATGATGTGGCTTGTCAGTGGGCCCTGAAAATATTGTGTTTGCAGCTTTTCTCTGATCCCCCCCCCCAAAGCAGGTTGGGTTTGACTGAAACATCTTTTTTCAATGTGTAGGGTTTCGGGAGACTTTTGAGATTCATACAGCGCTGTCACCACAGTTTGCTGTCTCAGTTCTGCCTCTGGTCCCGTCCTCATTTCCTGTTTCCGGAAGGGCGGGACCAGAGGCAGAGCTGAGACAGAAGGGAAGGCAGGCTGAAGCGTCATGCCTGCTCGCCTTTCACTGCTGCCGGCGGACCCCAAGGTAAGAACTTTTAAATTCAGGCTGGCATGCAGGAAGGCGAGGGGCAGGCGGAGGACTGGGAGAAGAGGGCGGGCAATGCAGGTCGGGCTGCCATTTGGAGGGGAGAGAGACAGAGGAAGGGAGGCGCAAGGGTCTGGAACTCAGACGAGAGGGAGCATGGAACTCAGAGGGGAGGAGAGGGAGGGAGGGGGCTGGCCTGGAACTCGGAGGAGAGGGGGGCCTGGAACTCGGAGGAGACAGAGGGGGGCCTGGAACTCGGAGAAGAGAGAGAGGGAGGGAGGGAGGGAGGCCTGGAACTTGGAGTAGAGGGGAGCCTGGAACTCAGAGGAGAGGGAGGGGGCCTGGAACTCGGATGAGAGGGGGGAGGGGGCCAAGCTGGAACTTGGAGGATAACCTTGCTAGCACCCGTTTCATTTGTGTGAGAACGGGCATGTTTTACTAGTGATGTAATAACTTACAATACATAAATGTTCCTTGTGTTTTTTTTCTTTTACTCCTAGGGAAATGCTCAGAATATATATTAAAGAAAATGTTGGTGTGCCTGAGGAATCGATTCCTCCTTTCTCTCAAATTATATCACCTCCCTGGCAAGCCAGTGGAAGGTCAATTGAATATAGAACAAAAAGACTTTCTTCTAGATGTATTGGCTCTGCTAGAGTCTTTGGATTCCGAGGGGGCAATAGCATCAACTTTGTTGGCTACAGTGGTCTTGGCCCCAGATAAAGATTGGTTATTGAAAATGTTCTTTAATTATAAGGATAAGATATTTGTAGGCTTTAAAATTCAAGTTTTTCTAGATGTATCCAGAGACACTCAGAAGAGATGTCACCAGTTTCTTTTACTTAAACCAGGGGTGCTCCAGATTGGTGCTACTTTTTCCTTGCGATATCCGTGTAAACGTGTAGTCCGCTACCAGTCTATTAAATATGTATTTTTTGAACCTTCCCATCTTATTGACTTTCTAGTAGCTAAAAGACTTGTGGGGGCTAGTTAACATCAATTAGCTCATTTGAATTCAGTATTCCATCATGTTATATTTTTCTTTTCAAGAATTTCCACTATTATAGTCTAGGATCCGTATATAGTATTTGCTTGATAGTTTTACTTTTCTGTACAAGTTTTTATTTGGCTGTAAAATTTGAAAAGCTAGTACATTTTAAAAATTAGCTCTTGAAGATTGTTCTTTTCTGAGACTAGGGAACACAACATGTAAATGGCAGATGAAATTTGATATTCAAAAGTTCAAAGGAAAAATAGCACAAGTATATATTGGGGGTTTACTTTGAAGAATCATTTCATGTTTCATATCATTTCCATTTTTTCCTATTTAGGGATGTAGTTTTATCAACATGGGCTGCTGTTAAGACATAAAAACATGACATCAGATAAAGGCCAAATGGCCCATCTATAGCATTCACTACCTCCTCCTCTCTCTAAGAGATATTATGTGAATTCAGACACAGTCTTTTCTCCACCACCTCCACCAGGAAGCTCTCCCACACATCCAGCACCCTTTCTGTAGAAAAGTATTTCCTTGGATTACTCCTGAGCCTATAACATCTTAATTTCATCCTATGTCCTCTTATTCTAGAGTTTTTCTTCATTTGAAACAGGCTCACCTCCTGTACATTAATGCCATTGAGATATTTAAATGTCTCTATCATGTCCTCTCTCTCCTGCTGTTCATCCAGAGTATGCATATTGAGGTCTATAAAGGCCCACACGCTTTTTTAGAGAGACCACTGACCGATTTTGTAGCTGCCCTCTGGACCAACGCCATCCTGTTTATATCATTTTGAAGGTGCGGACTCCAGAATTGCACACAGTATTCTAAATGGGGCCTCGCCAGAGACTTATACAAGGGTACTATCACCTTTTTTTTTCCCTGCTGGCCATTCCTCTACCTATGCACCCAAGCATCCTTCTGGTTTTGACCTTTGACCTTTCTGCCTGTTTGGCCACCTTAAGATCATCAGATACAATCACCCCAAGTCCCGCTCTTCTTTCATAGACAGAAGTACTTCACCTCCTATACTATATTTTTCCCATTGATTTTTGCAGTCCACATTCAAGACCCTGCATTTCTTTGCATTAAATCTTAATTGCCAATTTCTGAACCATTTTTCAAGCTTTGTTAGATCCCTCCTCATGCTATTCATACCCTCTGGAGTATGTACCCTAATACAGAGTTTGGTATCGTCTGCAAAGAAACAACCCATACCAGACAGTCCTTCTGCAATATCACTCACAAAGATGTAAAAACAGCTGGCCCAAGGACAGATCCCTGTGGCACACCACCAATTACATTCTTTTCCTCGGAGCAAACTCCATTTACTACTACCCTCTGTCTCCTATCCACTTAACCAATTTTTAACCCAGTCAGTCACTGTAGAGCCCATACCAAGTGCACTCAATTTATTTATCAGTCACCTATGCGGAACCGTGTCAAAGGCTACTACTACTACTACTTAGCATTTCTATAGCGCTGCCAGGGTTACACAGCACTGTACAAGTTTAACATGGGGAAGGACAGTCCCTGCTCAAGAGAGCTTACAATCTAAAGGTTACAAACTATGTAGTCAGTGTAGGTAGCATGAATGGGGAAGGTGGTTAGGCGCCAAAAGCAAGGGAGAAGAGATGGGCCTTAAGTAAGGACTTGAAGATGGGCAGGGAGGGCGCTTAGCGTATGGGCTCGGGAAGTCTGTTCCAGGCATAAGGTGATGTGAGGCAGAAGGGGCGGAGTCTGGAGTTAGCGGTGTTGGAGAAGGGTACAGATAGGAGTGATTTGTCCTGAGAGCGGAGGTTACGGGCGGGAACATACGGGGAGAGGAGGGTAGAGAGGTAATGGGGGCTGCAGATTGAGTGCACTTGAAGGTCAATAGGAGAAGCTTGAACTGAATACGGTAGCGGCCACATCTAGTGCTCCTCCCATATCCAATTATTTTGTCAACCAGTGAAAGAAATCAGTCATATGTGTCTAAGAGCTGCCTCTAGTAAAACCATGCTGCTTTGGTCCTGCAGTCCATTCGATTCTAGAATCCTCACAATCCTCTGCTTTAGAAGCGTTTCCAAAGGCATGTTATTTCACTGTTAACCCCAGTTATTACTAATTAGGTCTCATTGCGAAAACCTAGCACAAATTAGTGATAAAATAACATCCTAATAGTAGCCCACATTGATAAATTCCCCCTAAATTTGCTTCATTTTAAGAAATGTTTCCTTTAGAGTGTTCTTTTCATTTTTAGCTCATGCTATTTTCCTTAAAGCACTCTATATACTAAGTGTGCATTATTCTGACAGAAAGGCCATATTTACTAAACTGTATTATGGCAATTCCATGTGTTAAAGATAATTTAATGCAAGTTAAAACCTTGTAATATGCATTAATTACATCTAATATACTTTATCCCACCATAACATATAGAAATTTGACACCATTCACATTAAAAAAAAAACCTGGAACTGCATTCATGCAAATATTTGCAAAGCAGCTCATTATTATACAAAATGGATAATGTAAATCTGCATTATTCATGAAAATGTAATACCTCAAGCGGTGGTATTAACTTTCACCCTGCAGTAGCAGGCTGCTGATACGTGGCCCAGTGCTCCTGGGAAGCAACTTGAAAGGGCTGGTGCTTATGAAAAATTACTCCTAATCTTTTAATAAAGGGGATGCATCAGTTACCCCTTTCAGCTCTCTATAGTTTTTTTTGGTATGGTCCTACTAGATTCTCATTACTATCACTGCAATGATTGTGCTAAGAAGATGATTTAAAATATGAAAAGACCTCATAGTTGCAAGAGGGGAAGGCAGGTGAGCTAGAATCCGAGGGAAGAGGAAACCTTTTGGGTCATTCCTCTGCTCCAAAAACAAACAAAAACTGGAATAGAAAAACAAAGAAAACAAAATCAATATCAACCCCTAAATATGTCTCCCTGCCGTATGAGCTGTAGGCGTTTGCCTTTTGTCTATTAGATTGTAAGCTCTTTGAGCAGGGACTGTCTTTCTTCTATGTTTGTGCAGCGCTGCGTACGCCTTGTAGCGCTATAGAAATGTTAAATAGTAGTAGTATATTTCATTTGTGTTCACTTAAAACCTGCATGGAAATCACCACAATATCATCCCAATGGTTTATTGTCATTTCATTTTATTGAACAACGTAATCACTTTTACAAAACTTACAAATTGATGTCTATCAACTAAACAATAAATAAAACAATAACCATAAAACTGAACATAAAACCCAACAGAGAAATAAAATAGGTCCTTAAGTAATCCATGTCCCGGGATATTAAAAGCCTGTCTGAACAGAACAGCCAGGTTTTCAAGCAAAGGCAAAAAATATGAGAGATCACAGCATAATTGGAGAGTCCTAGGAAGATTGTTTCAAAGGCATGGGGCAAAGACTATTTCTGGTTTTAATAGCTTAGCCTGGCTTAGTAGAAGGATAAAAGATAAACACTCTTGGAACACCATCAGGAACACTTTAAAACTGACTGGATAATTTATGGGTAGCCACTGAAGGGAACAGAGAACTAGGGTAATGTGCCCCGTGTAATCAACATTGGCCACCAACTTTGCTGCCCTGCAGTCTCTTCAAGCTTTTATTAAATAGAAATTCTATAAATCACAAGTTTATATGGGTATTATGAATATAATAGTGAGAAAATGTACTATTCCCCAGATTCTATAAATGGAGCCTAAAGATACAGTAGGCATGCAATTGCATGCTCAGTTATAGAATAGGGCCAGTTACACATATAACATAATTAGCTAATTGATGCTAAATTAGCATTTAATTGGAGATAAGTACCAATAATTGGCATTAACAAATACTAATTGGCACTGATTAGCACTTGCATGTGTAACTGATTTATGCTCCTAGTCTGTAAACTGAGCATGTAACTTCTGTCATGCGTAATGCAAAGGAAACGTTAGTGGGAGGGAAATGGGTGTGTCAGAGGCGATCCGACTAACCTTGCACTCACTTTATGGAATAGTTGCATTTACGTGCCCAACTGCTCCTTTTAGGTGCCTCCATTTACACCAGCCATAGACATGGCATAAGTGGCCCCTGCTGTAATGTCTTGTTCACTGGTCAAACCAAAAAGAGTTTGCATCAGCTCCATCTAATTCAGAATTCTGCAGCATAACTGATGGAAGGCAGAAGTCGTGTGACCACATCACACGCTTCCTGCGAAAACTACACTGGTTACCAGTGCCTTACAGCAGGGGTGTAGCTAGGTGGGGCCATGGGGGCATGGGACCCTGCAGATTTAGCCCTGGACCTCCCTGCTTTCATCCCCCGCACCAGGGATGGAGCTGGGGATGATGAGGGGATGAGAGGCAGTGGAGGGTAGATGAGGGCTGAGAGGGTGCATACAGAGGATGGAAATGGGGGACTAGGGAGTGGGTAAAAGATTAGAGGGGGTATTAGCAGACTGGGGAAGAAGAAATACAGAGAGGGCAATGGGATTCTTCGAGAGAGGATGAGAGGGAAATGAGGAAAGCCAGTAGGTAGATGAGAGGTGAAAAGAAGGCGACTAAGTACAGGAGTGTGAGAGAAAGGGAGAAAGAGGGGTTAAAATCATATATGGGTAGAGACAGAGAAGAGAAAAGAAAAAAAATTTAAGAGATCAGTAGCAGGCAGATATAGAGAAGGAAGGGGAAAATGACAAGAATAGACAAAAGAAATTGAAAGGCTAACCTGGAAAAGAATTTAGGAGACTAACACAAAAGTGGAATAACTAGGACCAACCCAATTAGAAAAATGCCCAGACAACCAAGGTGGAAAATTTAAAAAAGAATAATAAAAATAAATTAAAAAAAGATTTTTAATTAATACTTTTTAAGTATTGTTGTGTCTACTTTGGGAAATGTACATCTTTTCTATTTTTGTATTTAGCAGATTACAGGAAAAAATGCATTTTGGTTTCTTTTATCAGTATTTAGATTCTGATTTTCTTGGGGGTCTCCATTTCAGTTTCTTTTCTACATATTTCATGTGGTTCTCTATTTTGTATCAGATGAGAGTCTGACCGTGTTCTGCACGTGTGACTGAGGTGAAAGATTCTGCTAGTACGTAGTCCATGTAGGAATATGTAACATCCCAGCTTGTTCCAGTTTCCCAGTAGCAGGTATATTGGTGCTCTAGATCCCAGTGTAATATATACATCCCTGTCGTTTCATAGGTGGGGCAGGGCTGTTATGGTTTGGTAATTTTATAGATTTTGTGGGGTTTTGTGTTAATTTGCAAAGTGTCTGGCCTGTTTGAAAGCAGGCTCTGGGACAATGGCAGCCAAAGTCAGAGGAACCCCCATATAAAAGCTGGTTTCAAAAGATGCACGAACTTACGGCACTTGAGAAACAAGCCTGTAAGTTAAAGAATAAACCAGGGTGGCTTAATTACAAACAAGTGTGGGCCACTTTCATCCAACATGCTCCATTATCTAAGTAGTGTATTTACAGAGCTTCAGCTTTTCTGCTGTATATAAATCTTTTTGGAAACCCCATTGTCCCTGTTGATTCTTTCTGCTACTTAGGAATCAACCTGGACTCTTAATTTACCTTCTCATCACAGATATTGCAAGTATGTAAGACTGGTTTTCTTTTACCCCTCGATCATCTAGCAATTCAACTGATTCTTTTACTGACTTCCTGATTCTAATATACTTAAAGAGTATTTATTATATGTTTTTGCCTCCAATGCAATCTTCTTTTCAAAGTCTCTCTTTACCTTCCTTATCAGCACTTTACATTTGACTTGCCATCTTTCATGTCTTTTTTTTATTACCTTCAGTTAGATCCTTCTTCTATTTGCTAAAGGATGTTCTTTTAGCCCTAATAGCTTCCTTCACCTCACTTTTTAACCATGATGGCTATTGTTTGACCTTCCTTCCCCCTTTTTAATATATGGAAAATATCTGGTGTGGGCTTCCAGGATGGTATTTTTGAACAACATCCATACCTGATGCAAATTTTGGACCTTTACTTGTGTTGGTGGGTTGTGAAGAGGTCCAGAAAGGAGCAGGGCCGCTGAGGGGCGAGGGGCAGGGTGGGACAAAATTCCCCCTGGCCTGGCCTCCAAGGGCTCGGCGATGGCAAGCTTCTTCTTGCTGCCTGCTTCTGGATCTATCCTCCCCTGCTCCTGCTTACCACCCAGGACCCAGATGATTGCATTAGTGCGATATCACGTTAATGCAATGATCCGGGTCCTGAATCCCAGCACGGACAGGAGCAGGAGAGGACAGACTGTGGGAGCAGGCATGGAGGAAGCAGCTTGCTGGCATGGGCCCCCCTTGGAGGCAAAGATTAAAAGGTGTGGGAGTGGCAGTACAAGTGGTGGGGTGGCATGAGTGTGTGTGTGTGGGGGGGGGGGGGGGGTGGCTTTTGGCTTTTGTGATCCTGTACCTTCTCACGTTTTACTTCATTTATGGTTTAATTACTTTCTAATTTTTATGTTCACTCCTACCAGGCTTTTATGCCCCTGAGATTTGTACCATTTAATCCTTGGGACTGCTGTTTTCAGCATGCATCCAGTTTGTTTATTGGCATGGATTTGTTTATATATGAGAAACCTGTACTATTTGGTCTTGGCAAATCCCAGTAATTCCTTTCTTTGCCTTTTTTAAGATGAGATTCGGTGAGACCGGTACTATATGGTCCTCATAATTTTATTGTATGTATTTTAGATTTCCTTGTCTTATCTGTGGTCTGTACCATATGACCAGAAAAGGCTTTTATCTCGTCATGCTTTTAGTGAATACTGCTTTTTCCTATGTCTACACATTTGGAAATGACTGATGTGCAATTCATTTTTAGCAGTTCGCACTGGCCTCAAGGAGCCCAATGGAAGCAGTCTTTATGCTCTGAATATCTGATATCAAGATAACATTCATCTCTATCTCCCTTATACCTGTTTTATTTATTTTCCCTTTTTTCCCCACGTAATTTGCATGTTTTAATATATTAGATTTATGTGCATGTATCCACTCTCTGTACAAAATTTTATTTTACCTATTTCAATTTATCTATTGTGGGGTCCTTTTACAAAGGCGTGCCGAAAAATGGCCTGCAGTAGTGTAGACACGGGTTTTGGACGCGCGCAGAATCATTTTTCAGCGCACCTACAAAAAATGACTTTTTAAAATTTTTGCTGAAAATGGACGAGCGGAAAAATCAAAATTGCCACGCGTCCATTTTGGGTCTCAGACTTTACTGCCAGCCATTGACCTAGCGGTGAAATCTCACGTGGTAACCGGGCGGTAATGACTTGCGTGCACCAAATGCCACTTGGTGCACTTCCGATATGCATGGCCAAAAATAAAAATTATTTTCCAGACATGCGTATCGGACGTGCGCAAAAAATGAAATTACCACAACAGCTGCATGGTAGCCGGGTGGTAACTCCATTTTGGCGCACGTTGGGTGCACGTAGACACTTACGCAGCTTAGTAAAAGGGCCCCTATGTTTTTATTATTTATGTATTTTGATTGATTTTATTAGGTACATGTTCTGATTTATTTTATTATTTATAAGTGTGTCTCTTGTTCTTATTATAAAGATTGTATGTGCCCCTGGTTCAGGTAGTGCAGCTGCTGAAACACCTCTGTGGTAAGATAGTTCACAACACACCTTGTTACCAAATTTTGGGCTCCTTTTACTAAGCTGCAGTAAGCACTAATGCATTTTTACTGCAGGTTAAAGAGCATTATCGCGGGGTGCGCTCAGGCATCCCCCGGTAGTTTTGGGATCGGTGTGTGCTTCCCACGTGCTAAAAAATATATTTATTTTTTAGTGCTGGGACGTGTCTGGAGGGCGCAGAATAAGCATATTTTGCACTAATCAGCGCAGCAGCATCACTGCGTGCTAACTGATTAGTGCGTGAGCCCTTACCACCTAGAAGATAGGTGTCGGTAAGGGCTCAAGCACTAATGGCCACAAGTTAATGGGGAAATTAGCACATGGCCATTAATAGATATAATGGAAAATGGGGCCATTTTACCGCCATGCTAAAAGTGGCCTCAGCACATGGGAAATATCCTTACTAGGGATAGCGCTGGCCATTATTTAGCGCCGCTTAGTAAAAGGGCCTCATAGCTTCTTACAATAAATTCTTTATATGTTTGCCACTAGTTGGTTCTTTAGGTTGCTACTGTACCTGAATGTACATCACTTCAGTAGTCTTCAGGCTTGCAGGTGCCTTAAGCAGGTATTTTTCTGTCGGTGGAGGGCTCACAATTTGAAAGAAAAAAAAAAGAGCTGAAATGGGATTTGAACTTCAGTCCCTCATGTGGAAGATTGCAAAAGGAAGTGGAGGCAACTCCGGTGAGATGTTAACAATAAGGTTGACCTTGCCACCCTCACCCCTGTGGATATAATGGTTCTCCAAACTATTTCCCGTGGGCATCCATGGAGCAGGCTGCCAGGATACCTCTACACCTTCTGAGGGAACAGTTAATAATTTGGCTGACACAAAATGTTTGCAACGCTATTGGGCTCATTTTCAAAAGAGAAGGGTGGGGATTTGGTAATACAAGGGTATCAAGTCCCACTGCTCCTTTCACTGTTGCTGAGATCTTCCTCCCTTGCTCCAGGTGCAATCACAAGCTCTTAATGCTGTCTTTAAACCTCTTGGACACTGACCCCTCCACATTACTGAGGGCTTGTAGTGTTCCCTATCCTTCTACCTTGACCCACCTGAAAGTATGCATGACTTTTTATTTTAATCATGTTCATTTGGGTATCAAGGGTTGAGGTATGCAGTGCAGGATATCCATCTTCTGCTCCACTGTGAGATGATATGACATAGATAGAGTGTACCAGTCCTCACCACTTGTAATGACAATCTATACATGGAGGACAGCGGGGGTGTGAGAGGGTGATATCTGAGCAGTAGCAATTGAGAAATGCTTTCAACTGACCTGCAGGTGTTGATTCAGACTTGGAAGGAGGCGAAGGTCCCAGCAGGCAGGCAGAAGGGCAAACTCTTGTCCAGGAGAAGCAGCAACAGCTGCTGCAGAGGAAGAGGCAGGAGGGAGCACCATGGCTCTATCGGAACCGCAGCACAATGCTGGGCAGGGGACCCCTTGGGAAGAAGAACAGGAGAAACTGTTAGTGGAACCCATCCCACCCCCAGCTGATGCACACCAAGAGCCAGAAGATGGGAATTCTGGGCCAGAGGTGGCCCGCAGAGGAGTTGAGCACCATAGATGTCAGGTGGTGGACATAGCTGGCAAACCTTTGCACCAGAACTAGCATTTGGCAAACCAAAGGAAGAAAACGCTGGAGGAGTGGGTGCTGCAGAACATTTTTCAGGAGTTGGTGGGGCTATGCAGGGACTATCAGGAGTATACCACTACCCTGAGCTCTACCCTGCCAATGCAGCCTATGACTTCCTCAGTTCATGGAGCAGGGATGGCAACAGCCAACCAACGTAAACTCCAGCTTCCTCAGCTCATGGAGCCAGGGATGGCAAGAGCCATCCAATGCAGCTTTCAGCTTCCATAGCTTGTGGGACCAGGGATGGCAACAGCCAGAGTGGCAAGACAGCCACCATCTCCAGTGCTGGGATTGTGGGGCCTGCAAATAAATCACTCCTAGGTCACTCTGGAACAAGAGCCAGGGTTTACAACACCAAGGCAGGGACCCTTGGGTCAAAACAGCAACTCTGCTGAGTAACTGCCGTGGACTCCCAGAACCTATGACATTCCTGGTTCATATTATGTTTGTGTATCTGGATTTTCAGTAGGCATTTGACGTGGTATCTCATGAACGACTCTTGAAGAAATTATAAAGTCATGGGTTTGTAGGTAATGTCCTGTTGTGGAATAAGAACTGGTTAAATGGTTCTCCGGGGGTCTGTACTGGGATCGCTGCTATTAACATATTTATAAATGATCTAGAGATGGGAATAACTAATGAGGTAATTAAATTTGATGATGACACAAAATTATTCAAAGGTGTTAAATCACAAGAGGATTGTGAAAATTTGCACGAGGACCTTACAAGACTGGGAGACTGGGCAAACAAATGGCAGATGATGTATAATGTAAGCAAATGCAAAGTGATGCATGTGGGACAGAGGAACCCAAACTACAGCTATGTGATCCAAGGTTCCACATTAGAAGTCACTGCCCAGGAAAAGGATTTAGGTGTTATAACTGTTGATATGTTGAAACCCTCTGCTCAGTGTGCAACGGCAGCTAGGAAAGCAAATAGAATGTTAGGTATTATTAGAAAAGGAATGGAAAACAAAGATGAGAATGTTGTAATGCTTTTGTATTGCTCCAAAGGTACAGAGAAGGGCAACAAAAATGATAAAGGGATTGGGACAACTTCCCTATAAGGAAAGGCTAAAAATGCTAATCTTTAGCTTGGAGAAGAGACGGCTGAGGGGAGATATGATAGATAGGATTAGGAAGCATACAATGAAGCTACTAAGTAACACAATTTAAAACAAATTATAGAAAACTAGTAAAAGAGGCCCGTTTCTGAGCAAATGAAATGGGCGCTAGCAAGGTTTTCGTCGCCAATACCCCCCCTCCCTCCCTGGCCAACCCCTTCGTTGTTCTGCCATTGCTCCGGCCACAACATCATGACGTTTGAGGCGAGGGCGGGGCCCGGAGCGATTTCCCGCCTCCCTGCCTCCCTCCCTGCCAACCCCTTCGTTGTTCTGCCATAGCTCCGCCCTCGAGGGCGGGGCCCGGAGCGATTTTGGTGGCTTCACCACCACGAACCTTCGAACCTTTTTGAAGGAAGTCAGGGCTTGGCTTCACTGACGTCAGTGTCCTCAGAACGTTGAGGGTGAGTTTTAATATAGTAGATATTTCTTCACTCAATGTGTAACTAAACTCTGGAATTTGTTGCCAGAGAATGTAGTAAAAGCAGTAAGCTTAGCAGGGTTTTAAAAAGTTTAGATAAGTTTATAAAAGAAAAGTCAGTAAGCCATTATTAAGATAGACTTGGGAAATAAATATGCGTGAGATAGACCTGTATACCAAACAGGCAATGTATGTAAATCTATCTAATGTATATCTTTTGTGGGTATCTTGAAAACCTGACTTGATAGGTGTGCAGGGGGCGTACCCAGCACTAATCAGGCAGCGCCATACTTTGCCCAGTTACTGCCGGCCTACCACCGAAGTCCCTACTGCCTTCTAAATAGGAGGCGGTAAGGCCTCCCCCAGGAAATGGCCACGTGCCAATGCCTTGGCTTAGTACACGGCCTTTTCCTTCAGGAAAAAAAATGCCTTCTACTGGCAGTGGTAAAAGGGGGCCTCTGCACAGGGCAAACCTGCATGCCCATGCCACCACAGGGCCCCTTTTACTTCCCTTTGGTTAAAGGACCCCCTAAGTGTTTTCCTGTTTGGCTCACAACCTAATGTACATGAAGCAATGAAAGGTTAAGTGACTTGCCCAAGATCACAAGCAGAAGAATTTGAACCAAGTACCCCTAGCTATCAAGCCCAGCGCTCTAATCACTAAGCTAGCCCTCCTGTCAACCTATGGATTGTTGACTTATTTTAAGACTACAGTAGGCTTTCAAATCTATAGTGCCTTTGATGAACTGATGGGAATGTTTTCATTTCTAAATATGCTTTCTATCAAACATTTTCTATCACCCATGCTGAAAATACATTTAGATGAGCTATTTTTCCATAGAAATTGCTCTGTTTCAATGATTTTATCGTGAGTATTGCATTTTTATCATACTGGCCCTGTTGTATATAGCAACAGGTTCAGTAAAAGTTTTGCAGGGTGAAGTACGAGCTCAGGTTGCTGTGATTGAATTAGAACATCACAGCTGCTCTCAAATCAATCCTGAGGTACTTAAATCTTCCTAGCATTATATTAAGCATTATATATTGCTGCTTTCAATACACAGGTTGAAAGTTACATTAGCGATTACATTAGCAATGTACAGCAATTTAAACCTCATTGACATAGTTCATGTCAGTTCCTAATTTGTAATAGATAGCCCGCAGAAATGTTATTCTTACCAATGCACTCAGAGGTTTTGCAGAAATAGTCTCTAATGTAAAGTCTGCTGCATAGCATGAGTTAGTGGGTTGTTTATTATGCAGTGTAATTTGTATCATGAGATAGTGACAAGGCTAGATCAAGCTAGGTAGTGGTGATTGTCTTTTTGCCCCTTCCAGCTCTGTTGCAGTGAGTCAGAGCATGCCCAAGCAGGGTCAAACCAGGAAACCAAGAGGGTCTTTTACTAAAGCCTAGCTTGAGTTATCTGCAGCAATGTCCATGTTATTCATATGGGCCCTGCTGCAGATAACGCGAGCTAAGCTTTAGTAAAAGACCCCCCTAATGAGAAACATGATACAGTCATGGCCAAAGGTTTGCGACCACCAACATTTTTATTATTTATGACTGATATTTATTTATTTACAACATTTGTATCCCACACTTTCCCACCTATTTGCAGGCTCAATGTGGCTTACATAGTTCCGTAATGGTGATTACCAGTTCCGGAAAGAAAGAAATACATAGTTAAGGTAGAGGAGACAGAATGGAGTAGGTATTCAGGAAGGAAAGTTCATCTTATTTAACAGCATACACAGGAAACAAAACTGATTTTAAAGCCGCAAATTGTCTATGTTGTATTTATCATCTAAAGTCATTGACTGCAGACATTTTCTGCTAGATATCAGTATTTACAGTACTGTCTTTCGTTAATAACTGTTGTAGGCATTCTATCATTGATCTGGCCAGTTTTTGGCAGAATTCTGGCGTTATCTCCTGAGTCCACACAGCTTTGATCCAGTATGCAAGGTCTGCTGCAGGTGCATGATCACAGCCCACAGATTTTCAATAATGTTCAAATCTGGGCTGCTACCAGCCAAGGTTCTAAATGTTGTATCTGATCACGACCCAGTTATGCCTTAACAGCTTTTGTTCCATGGCACAACCCTCATAGTCTCTGCAGCTCTTTTCCCTGATCTCAGCTCACTGATTTTGGGGAGACAGAGCTAAAGGAATCAAACCTCTGCTTTACCAGGTGGGAGAAATGAGCAGGGACAGGCAGACAAAAACTGTTTGTGTTGTCTGTTTCCAGAATTTTATTTTTATTTTAGAATGAATCTCATCAAGAATGTATACTGTTTGCAAATAAGTGTGAACAGGGCTGAATCCTGCATTTGGCACCTAAGAAATTGGTGCTGAAAACAATAATCCTAAACACTATTCTATAAACTACGCTTAAAGTTAGATGTGGTTTATAGAATAAAACTTACAGCCGGGAATCATACCTAACTTTAGGCACGACCATTTGCACCAACTGAAATGTGGTGCAAATCCTCGTACCTAAATTAGGCGCATATCCTGCTTTTTCTATAACTATGTGCATAAATTCTAAGAATGGCAAGTCAAATGCAAAATGCTGATAAGGAAGGCAAAGAGGACTTGAAAAAAAGATTGTGTTGGAGGCAAAAATGCATAGTAAAATTTTTTTTTAGGTACATTAAAAGCAAGAAGCTGGCAAAAGAATCAGCTGGACTACTAGATGACTGAGGGGTAAAAGGGGCACTCAGAGAAGACAAAGCCATAGCGGAAAAATTAAATTAATTCTTTACTTCAGCTTCACCGAGGAAGATTTGGGAGAGACACCAGTGCCAGAAATGGTATTCAAAGCTAACGAGTCAGAGAAACTGAATGAAATCTCTATTAACCTGGAGGATGTAACGGCGCAATTTGACAAACTGAAGAGTGACAAATCATCTGGACCGGATGGTATTCATCCCAGAGTACTCATAGAATTAAAAAAATGAACTTGCAGAACTATTGTTAGTCATATGGAATTTATCTTTAAAATCAAACATGGTACTGGAAGATTGGAGGGTGGCCAGTGTAAGACCAATTTAAAAAAAAGGTTCCAGAGGTGACCTGGGAAAATATAGACTGGTGAGTCTGACATCGGTGCCGGGCAAAATGGTATTATAAAAAACAAAATTACAGAGCATATTCAAAAGCAGTATGTGCAGCCTGAGTCACTCCTTGTGTGTGTGTGTGTGAGTGAGACTAACAAGTTAGTTACTTCTTCCATTAAATTTTTGAGGAAGTTATGTACGGATCTTTCAGATTTTAAGACAAAGGCGAAAGACTTGACTGACAGATTCCACATTCGTGGCTACCCTCATAAGGCGCTATAGCGTGCTTATCTTAGAGCACGCTTTGCGAATAGGGAACTTTTGCTCCAAGACAAATGCCCAATTTTTGAAAATACTTTGACTTATGTTATGCCATTTACTCCTTTATCTTCAAAATTTGAGCAGATCTTGCGCTCCCACTGGCACATACTGCAGGTTCTCCCGGGTTTAATGATTTCCAATTAATTGCATATAATTGTGGAAAGGATATAGGAGAGATGTTATCAAAAGCAAGATATGGCCAAGGGAGGGCTACTATAGATAATGGTACCCATAGTTCATGTGGTAGATGCCAATGGTGCCTACTTAGTATGATGGGACCAATTTGGAGGGATAACCAGACGGGTTTAGAGCTCAAGGCCAGGGGGGACACTTCTTGTACTAGTTCCAACGTAGTTTACATAATACAGTGCCCTTGTAAACTGGTCTATGTGGGCCGTAGTAGCAGGTCCATAAAAATTTGTCTTAATGAGCACAAATCTCGAATAAGCACTAGGACTGAACAGTCTCCATTAGTGAATCACTGGATATTAAAAAAAACATTCGGTGTTAGACCTCCATTTGGAGAATTATCGATCAGGTTATATTGGGGTGGGAGGGTGGCAATTTGGAGACCTTATTGAACTTTAAAGAACAGCAATGGATTTTTACTTTAAATACTGTTGCCCCTGGGGGTTTAAACGCTGAGATTGAGTGGATGCCTCTAGTTTAAATATCCTTTTAAATTCAGGCCTTCCTGTGATTGGTGGGGTCCCTATGAATTGCTAATATAAAAACACTGTGTTTAGGACGACGAAGCCATCTTGTCTAAGGCATGAAGTCAGCAGGCTATGATAATTTGATCAGTAGGTAAGATTTTGATTGTTTTTTCAGAAGTAAAGTTATTTTTAATGTGGAAAGGGATGGTTTAATACTTTTTGCCCTTATTTCCTAGGGGACCTCCTTGAAAAAGCTTGTTGTGAAACACGTGCTGTGTCGGAGCACTGTGCCCCTATTGCCGACATGTTTTCAAACTTTCATCATAAGATGAGTATACTGTTAATCAAAAAAGTTAAAATAGTTGAAGACTTAAGTCAGGTATAAATGCAAATTTTGTTAAGGGTAGTGGAGGCGGTTGAGCCAATGACGATGCGAGCGCATAAGACTCTGCTATAAGCATGAAAGCAGTGTGGCGCGGCTGAGGTTCATCGTCCTTCACTTTAAAAATTTTTATAAAGCCGTGCATTGGAGCTGGTTGTGCTTAAAATTCGCCTCCTCCAGCCTTCCCTTCATTCCCTCTCAGTGTCCCGCTCTCCCGGAAACAGGAAACGACGTCAGAGGAAGGCAGGACACTGAGAGGGAACGAAGAGTACATAAGTACATAAGTAGTGCCATACTGGGAAAGACCAAAGGTCCATCTAGCCCAGCATCCTGTCACCGACAGTGGCCAATCCAGGTCAAGGGCACCTGGCACGCTCCCCAAACGTAAAAACATTCCAGACAAGTTATACCTAAAAATGCGGAATTTTTCCAAGTCCATTTAATAGCGGTCTATGGACTTGTCCTTTAGGAATCTATCTAACCCCTTTTTAAACTCCGTCAAGCTAACCGCCCGTACCACGTTCTCCGGCAACGAATTCCAGAGTCTAATTACACGTTGGGTGAAGAAAAATTTTCTCCGATTCGTTTTAAATTTACCACACTGTAGCTTCAACTCATGCCCTCTAGTCCTAGTATTTTTGGATAGCGTGAACAGTCGCTTCACATCCACCCGATCCATTCCACTCATTATTTTATACACTTCTATCATATCTCCCCTCAGCCGTCTCTTCTCCAAGCTGAAAAGCCCTAGCCTTCTCAGCCTCTCTTCATAGGAAAGTCGTCCCATCCCCACTATCATTTTCGTCGCCCTTCGCTGTACCTTTTCCAATTCTACTATATCTTTTTTGAGATACGGAGACCAGTACTGAACACAATACTCCAGGTGCGGTCGCACCATGGAGCGATACAACGGCATTATAACATCCGCACACCTGGACTCCATACCCTTCCTAATAACACCCAACATTCTATTCGCTTTCCTAGCCGCAGCAGCACACTGAGCAGAAGGTTTCAGCGTATCATCGACGACGACACCCAGATCCCTTTCTTGATCCGTAACTCCTAACGCGGAACCTTGCAAGACGTAGCTATAATTCGGGTTCCTCTTACCCACATGCATCACTTTGCACTTGTCAACATTGAACTTCATCTGCCACTTGCACGCCCATTCTTCCAGTCTCGCAAGGTCCTCCTGTAATCGTTCACATTCCTCCTGCGACTTGACGACCCTGAATAATTTTGTGTCATCGGCGAATTTAATTACCTCACTAGTTATTCCCATCTCTAGGTCATTTATAAATACATTAAAAAGCAACGGACCCAGCACAGACCCCTGCGGGACCCCACTAACTACCCTCCTCCACTGAGAATACTGGCCACGCAATCCTACTCTCTGCTTCCTATCTTTCAACCAGTTCTTAATCCATAATAATACCCTACCTCCGATTCCATGACTCTGCAATTTCTTCAGGAGTCTTTCGTGCGGCACTTTGTCAAACGCCTTCTGAAAATCCAGATATACAATATCAACCGGCTCCCCATTGTCCACATGTTTGCTTACCCCCTCAAAAAAATGCATTAGATTGGTGAGGCAAGACTTCCCTTCACTAAATCCGTGCTGACTTTGTCTCATCAGTCCATGTTTTTGTATATGCTCTGCAATTTTATTCTTAATAATAGCCTCCACCATCTTGCCCGGCACCGACGTCAGACTCACCGGTCTATAATTTCCCGGATCTCCTCTGGAACCCTTCTTAAAAATCGGAGTAACATTGGCTACTCTCCAGTCTTCCGGTACTACACTCGATTTTAGGGACAGATTGCATATTTCTAACAGTAGCTCCGCAAGTTCATTTTTTAGTTCTATTAATACTCTGGGATGAATACCATCAGGTCCCGGTGATTTACTACTCTTCAGCTTGCTGAACTGACCCATTACATCCTCCAAGGTTACAGAGAATTTGTTTAGTTTCTCCGACTCCCCCGCTTCAAATATTCTTTCCGGCACCGGTGTCCCCCCCAAATCCTCCTCGGTGAAGACCGAAGCAAAGAATTCATTTAATTTCTCCGCTACGGCTTTGTCCTCCTTGATCGCCCCTTTAACACCATTTTCGTCCAGCGGCCCAACCGACTCTTTGGCCGGTTTCCTGCTTTTAATGTATCTAAAAAAATTTTTACTATGTATTTTTGCTTCCAACGCTAATTTCTTCTCAAAGTCCTTTTTTGCCCTCCTTATCTCCGCTTTGCATTTGGCTTGGCATTCCTTATGATCTATCCTGTTACTTTCAGTTGGTTCTCTTCTCCACTTTCTGAAGGATTGTTTTTTGGCTCTAATGATTTCCTTTATCTTACTGTTTAGCCACGCCGGCTGACGTTTAGTCTTTTTTCCCTTTTTTCTAATACGTGGAATATATTTGTCCTGAACCTCCAGGATGGTGTTTTTAAACAGCATCCACGCCTGATGCAAGTTTTTTACTCTGCGAGCTGCTCCTTTCAGTCTTTTTTTCACCATTTTTCTCATTTTGTCGTAATCACCTTTTCTATAGTTAAACGCTAGCGTACTTGATTTCCTAGTTTCACTTCCTTCAATGCCAATATCAAAACCGATCATATTATGATCACTGTTATCAAGCGGCCCTCGTATCGTTACCCCCTGCACTAGATCATGAGCACCACTAAGGACTAAGTCTAGTATTTTTCCTTCTCTTGTCGGCTCCTGAACTAGCTGTTCCATGAAGCTGTCCTTGATTTCATCAAGAAATCTTATGTCCCTTGCGTGTACAGATGTTACATTAACCCAGTCTATATGCGGGTAATTGAAATCCCCCATTATTATTGTGTTGCCCAGTTTGTTTGCGTCCCTGATTTCCAGGCTGGAGGAGGCGAGCCTGGTCCTTTCACTAACGCTGGCGCTGCAACTTCAGGTAAAAAAAAAATAAAAGATTTAAATGTGTCGCGGGCGGCAGGAACAGAAAGCAGGGCTGGGGTTCTAAGGGCGGTCAGGTGAGCTGGGCCTAGGAAAAAAAGGTGCCGTACCGGCACAAAAAAAGCGCTGGTTTTAATGCAAAACTGCCATTGTAGCATGGACATTACATGCCAAATTAATCTTTCAGTGTACTATTTAGAACTGAGGGGTGGGAGTGCACACTCTTTAAGAACAGTGTGCATTATTATTGGTGAACATAAGAATAACCATACTGGGTTAGACCAATGGTCCATCTAGTCCAGAGTCCTGTTTCTAACAGTGGCAAATCCAGGTCATAAGTCCCCATGAAACCCAATTAGTAGCAGCATTCAATGCTATCAGTCCTGTGGCAAGCAGAGGTTTCCCCCATGTCCATCTCAATAACAGACTATGGACTTTTACTCTGGGAATTTGTCCAAACCTTTTTTAAACCCAGATATGCTAACCTCTTTTACCACATCCTCCGGCAACAAGTTCCAGAGCTTAACTATTTGTTGAGTGAAAAAATATTTTCTTCTATTCGTTTTAAAAATATTACCGTGTAACTTCTTTAAGGGTCCCCTAGTCATTGTACTTTTTGAAAGAGTAAAAAATCGATTCAATTTTACCATTCTACACCACTCAGTATTTTGTAGACCTTAATCATACCCCTCCCCCCCAGCTGTCTCTTTCACAAGATGAAGAGCCCTAACATCTTTAGCCTTTCCTCATGTGAGAGGAGTGCCATCCACTTTGTCATTTTGGTCATCCTTCTTTGAACATTTTTGGATTCCACTATATCTTTTTTGGATTCAGGGACCAGAATTGCACTCAGTACTCAAGGTGAGGTTGCACCATGGAGCAAAAGAGAGGCATTATAATATTCTTTGTCTTATTTTCTATCCCTTTCCTTCCTAGCATCCTGTTTGCTTTTTAGGCTGCCAACGCCGCACACTAGACCAGGGGCGTATCTGCGTGGGGCCTCAGGGGCCTGGGCCCCCGCAGATTTTGCCCTGGACCCCCCTACCGCCATCAACCCTCCCCCGCTGCCGTTGCTTACTTTTGCTGGCGGGGGACCCCAACCCCCACCAGCCGAGGTCTGCTTCCACCTGCCGCTGCCGTAAAAACTTCTTCTTCAGCCGGCGGGGGACCCCAAACCCCCGCCAGCCGCCCCACGGTGTTTAAAATTCATCTTCGGCCTCCGTGGCCGTGCTGCTGTGATAGGCGCTGTTGAAATCCACTTCGGAGTCTGACGTCGTTGTACGTTGTACGTGCTGCGACGTCAGACTCCGAAGTGGATTTCAACAGCGCCTATCACAGCAGCACGGCCACGGAGGCCGAAGATGAATTTTAAACACCGCGGGGCGGCTGGCGGGGGTTTGGGGTCCCCCGCCGGCTGAAGAAGAAGTTTTTACGGCAGCGGCAGGTGGAAGCAGACCTCGGCTGGCGGGGGTTGGGGTCCCCCGCCAGCAAAAGTAAGAACGGCAGCGGGGGAGGGTTGGCAGCGGGAGGGGGGTGGAGAGAGTCATTGGTGGCGGTGGGGGCTCGGCGGTGGGGGCTCGGCGGCTGGGGGGGGGGGCTAAAATGTGCCCCCTCCCTCTGGCTCTGGCCCCCCCTACCGCCGGAGTCCAGATACGCCCCTGCACTAGACAAAAGATTTCAGCATACTGTCTACGGTGACACCAAGATCTTTTTCTTGGGTGCTGATTCCTAAGGTGGACTCTAGCATCAAGTAACTGATTCAGATTATTCTTCCCAATGAGCATCACTTTGCATTTGTCCACATTAAAATTCATCTGTCATTTTGATGGCCAACTTTATAATTTCCTAAGGTCTTCCTGCAATTTTTCACAAAGCGCATGTGTTTTAACAACTTTGAATAATTTTGTGTCATCTGCAAATTCACCTCACTAGTTCTGATTTCAGTCATTTATAAACATGTTAAATAGCACCTGTACCAATACAGATCCCCATGGCACTCCACTATTCACCCTCCTCCACTGAGAAAAATGGCCATTTAACCCTACCCTCTGTTTCTATCTATTGACCAGTTCCTAACCAAAACTGAAGATTGCCTCCTATCCCATGGCTTTTTAATTTTCTCAGGAGTCTCTCATGAGGGACTTTGTCAAAAGTTTTCTGAAAATCTAGATACACTACATCAACCGGCTTACCTTTATCCACATGTTTATTCGTGCTTTCAAAGAAATGAAGTGAATTGGTGAGGCAAGACTTCCCTTGGCTGAATCTGAAGTGACTCTTTCCCATTAAACCATGTTTGTCTGTGTGTTCAGTAATTTTATTCTTTATGATTGTTTCCATTATTTTGCCCAGCACTGAAGTCAGACCATCCCTAGAAAAGATGCAAAAGAAAAGGTTCTGTCTTTCAAAATCTGGGGCCTTAAATAACCTAATGCAATCTCCTAAATCCTCTTCTGGTCACATTCCAATTGGGTATCCATCTAGTAGAGTCTTTGATGTTTATCTCCTTGCAATGGCATGGAAACAATATCTTTACCTTTAACTGTCAGGGCTATAGTGAAAACTGGGTCACATATACATCCATTAACCTTTCCATGCGGGGAAACATTCTAATGATGTTTCTGTTTTTAGCCTATTGGGTCATCATATCATAAATTCCTATGTCTTAGAACTTCCAAACCAATGAAAAGTAGTTTACTTCTTTGACATCATTAACATTTTATCTTATCTGTATCTTTCCTTTACTATATTTATTTAGATGACTGAATCTTGCTTCAAAAGCCTTTGGGTGCCAATTGCTAAATTTCCAAGCCTATGGGTACATTTTAATTAAGCCAATCAGCGTTAAATGCTTTCAGGCACAATCTAATTGGGTTGTGACTGAAAATTATTCTAAAACATGGTTAACCAGTGGTTCCTAAATCTATCCTTGGGGAACCCCAGCCAGTAAGGTTTCCAGGATATCTGCAATAAATATTCATGAGTTAGATTTGCATGCACTGCCTCCATTGTATGCAAATCTAGCTCATGAATATTCATTGCAGGTACCCTGAAAGCCTGACTGACTGGGGTTCTCTCAGGATGAAAAAAAGAAGCAAATCGCCAAAGAACTTTCATTTAAAAATAAATTAAACTTTTTATGAAAAATTTCTGGCAATTTGTTTCTTTTTTCATCCCGTGCTGGATTTTGTGAGTTGCCTGACTACTTGTTTTCTTGGGGTTCTCTCAGGACAGGTTCTAGGATGATCTAGATAGTACTTTGTGGGTTCTTTTGAATTTTCAGATGACAAATGTGCATAGACTACAAATTCACGCATTCATCCAGGCAATAGGATACCATAGATACCTTTAATATGATGCCAGCAGAATAATCAGCTCACACAGCTTAACAGAAATAGAATATCAGAGCAAAATGTCAAAGAAAAGAAAAAAAGCTCCAGAAAAGCTTCCCCTAAAAAAATGCCAGTGCATAATGCAGTTATACTCCTGCTCTGCCTGGCTAAGGCAGGGCAGGACCTGACCAGATGGCCAATCAAATATGTACACATGAACAAACCCTGGCCAGGATAACATGCACATCCACAGAAAAAAGGTATGTTTCTGTCCCTCAGTTACTAACTGATAAGGGGGCGAATGAAGGTCTCTGGTTGAGGTAGGGGGATTCAGAGACAAAGCAGTTCAGACATGGGCATGTCAGATAAGAAAAATAGATGTGAGGCCAAAAGGCAAGGCTTTGGATACCTAGGGAGAGTCTTCTAAAAGGCATAGTTCACAGCTATGTGGGCCCAATTTCCACTGACAAAAGCAGATTTGTATCATTCTGCATCAGGGAACCACAAGGTTGAATAATAATTGGTAATTCGGCTGCTTTGTCATTAATGAATTAGAACCATAGGGGTCCTTACATGCTTACCGCATCTTAAAATGATTTACCATAAGACACGCTCAGATGTCCTGTGATAAGTTCCAAATCACATGCTAAAAAATAAATATATTTTATTTTTTGTTGGAGGGCGCATATCTGGGATGTTCCTGCACTAATCAGTTATCATGTTTGCATTACTGGATGCTAGTTGTAATAAATGACTGTTAGATGCAGGGGCGTATCTGCGTGGGGCCACAGGGGCCTGGGCCCCCACTGATTTCGCCCTGGACTCCCCTACCGCCACCAACCCTCTCTGCCATTGCCATGGGTACCTTTGCTGGCAGGGGACCCTAACCCCCGCCAGCCGAAGTCTGCTTCTTCCTGCCGCTTTTAAGTTCTTCTTCGTCCTAGGCTCTATCACTTCGTGCTGTTCAAAGAAGCTGGCGCTGCTACCTCAATCCACTTTCGGAGTCTGACGTCGCTGCACGTTGTTCGCCAAAACACGGATCCATGTCGAGTCTTACTTATTAATAAAGAATCATTTTTTACCTCTCGCCTCCCTGGTGTTTCTGGTGTCGTGTTGATCATACTAATTTTTGTTTTTCAAGTGTCCTCCCATAGCGGATCCAGTTTCTCCACCTTTGTGGTTTTCCCCTTACATGCTAATGGCAACATCAGCTCATGGCCATTAAAAGAAAAAATACAAAATTGGCATTTTTCAGCTGTGGTAAAAATGGGCTTAGTGTGCTGGACAAATCCATGTATGAGCATGCTAAAGCCACTTTTACAGCAGCTTAGTAAAAGGACCCCCTTAGGGTTGTTGGTTTTTTTTTCTTATAGAAAACTAGTAAAAAAAAGGCCCGTTTCTGACACAAATGAAACGGGCGCTAGCAAGGTTTTCCTCGGAGTATGTATGTTTGGGAGAGTGTATGTGAGAGTGACTGTTTGAGAGTCAGAGTGAAAGTGTGAGTGTGTGAGAGAGAGAGTGAGTCTGGGTGTGAGTGTGTTTGTGAGAGAGTGTGTGCAAGTGTGTATGTGAGACACAGTGTGATAGAGAGTGTGTGTGTGTGGCCATCCATGCTCCTCTGTCCCCTGCCCCCTCCATTCATCCCTTTCCAGCATTTCCCCTCTTTGCCTGAGGCCTGCCCTGCAATCCATATCCATCCATGCCCATCTGTCCCCTCCATTCATCCCTATCCAGCAATTCCCCTTTCCCTGAGCTCTGCCGTCCCAATCCATGGCCATCCATGTTACTCTGTCACCTGCCCCCTCCATTCATCCCTATCCAGCATTTCCCCTGTCTGGCTGAGGCCTGCCCTGCAATCCATGCTCCTCTGTCCCCTGCCCCCTCCATTCATCCCTTTCCAGCATTTCCCCTCTCTGCCTGAGGCCTGTCCTGCAATCCATATCCATCCATGCCCATCTGTCCCCTCCATTCATCCCTATCCAGCAATTCCCCTTTCCCTGCCGTGCCAATCCATGGCCATCCATGTTACTCTGTCACCTGCCCCCTCCATTCATCCCTATCCAGCATTTCCCCTCTCTGCCTGAGGCCTGCCCTGCAATCCATGCTCCTCTGTCCCCTGCCGCCTCCATTCATCCTTTTCCAGCAAGTCCCCTCTCTCCCTTCCATGACCCCCCCTCGCATCCATGCTCCTCTCTCTCCCATGTCCCAGCCTGGGCCGCCCTCTTCTCCTCCCCCCTTCGCATCCATGCCCCCCCCCCCCCCCCCCCCCTTCGCATCCATGCATCGTTTTTTTTTTTTTTCTTCTTTTAAAATTTACCCCCGTGGCGGTTCCGGCAGCGAAGCGTCAGAGAAGGAGGCGGCGCTCCCGACGTCTAGGTTTCCCTTCGCTGTGTTCCGCCTTCTTTTGACGTCATCCTTGACGTCAGAAGAAGGCGGAACACAGCGAAGGGAAGGCTAGACGTCGAGAGCGCCGCCTCCTTCCCTGATGCTTCGCTGCCGAGTGATGCGATTGGTTGAGTGTCATTGCTCCGCCCTCGACGTCATCACGTTTGACGCGTGGGCGGGGCAGACACAATGGGATCTCACCCCCTTCACTTTTGGCTAAAAGAGGCTTCATAGAACGTTGGAGGTGCGTTTTATATAGAGAGATTGTACCTCTGGAAGTCAACTAAATAGGTTTCATCACTGCAAAGATAGTTAGAAATATATCTTCTTCAAAATGTTTGTAGCAAATGGTGATAGAAGGTGCCAACCTGATGTGATCAAACTAAGGGGACTCAGAAACCTCACATGAACTGTGACCATTAATGTTAAAAAAAATTTTAAGTATGGGAACCCAGTACATTATGTGTTTCCAATGGATTGAATTATAGCATTCATGTTTTTCTTTATATAGATTTTCAAAGTCAATATGAGCAATCAAAATGATTTCAGAGGAATGAGACACAGTAGGAGAGAAGAAAGACCAATAACAAATTCTCTGTAAATCTCATGCACTTTCCTGAATATCATCCTGGATAATCTACCTGTCTTGATAAAAACATTTCATTTTCACTTTACGTATGGTCAGTTTTCAAAATACTGTCATTTTTGTTTCTTATTTTCTCAAAAAGAAAAGCATTTAGCAGGCTGCAATGCCTGAACTCTTTATCCAAAAGCTGACTTCCTAGGCCTAATGTATTAAGAACTTAGGGACACTAACAATTTAAATCAAATATGTGAAGCAAACTAGTAAATTGTCTGAAAACCAGGAAAAATTCCAAAAATGACCTGAAAACAAAATGACTTTTTTTGTGTGGCCATTCTTAATGTATAACCTGATTTACAGATGTATAGTCAGTTCTTGAACATGTAAATGGTGCCTTAGCCTTCTAAAATTTATTCTACTTAAGATTTTTCAAGAAAACTAATCCAGAATACCATGAAAATTCCCACTTTAACTCTTTCATTTCAGTACAAATATTGAGCCCTCCTGGAAAACAGAAATACCTCCTGTACCTAAATATATAAGGGTCTATTTTACTACGGCGCACTAGCGTTTTGAGCGTGTGCTAAACTTTAGAAATGTCCATATGGACGTCTCTAACATTTAGTGCACCCTAACTATTAGTGCACACTAAAAACACTACTGTGCCTTAGTAAAATGTGCCTTAGTAAAAGACCCCCTAAGTGACCTGCAACTTTGGAGGCTATTGGGGTTTCTCTGTTCCTGGAGGGCTCACCATACAATATAAAAGAGTTTATGTGGGATTTGAACCTGGGCCCCTTTATGTGAAGTCCACCACACTGATCACTAGGCTGCCCCTCTGCACTGCTGGGATTCCTGTATTTGTTCAGTGAGGTGTGAAACTATACCAGAAATGTTTCCACATCCTCATTGGAATGGTTGTTTAGTCAGATTTGGTTGTTAACTGTGCTTTAAATAGTTATGGATTCTTGTAATATTTTTTGGATATATTTAAATTAATAATAAAAAGTAAAGTAAACAAACAAAAAGCTAAACTAGAAAAATTGCTATTGCTTGCCAAATTCAGTCCAAGCTGATGACCTTATGTTTAACAAGCACCGACTTGGATAAATCCTGCAGTTGCAGAAACTGTGCTGCATTAGGGCTTCTGTGGATGCCTTCAAGATACCAGGTCTCATTGCAAGGCCAGTTCGGTGGCTTGCACTCATGGTGTTGCCACCCTCTTGCGTCCTCAAACATTGACTTCATCCATGACATTACGTTGATGTCCTTCAGACATTACCACGGGAGCATATTTCCAAGTCAGAGAGGATCCCAGGAGTAGACCTTTCTGTGTCAGACCCAGCAATGACTTACTAGGGCTCTGAGGGGCTGCTGATACAACAATATGCAATTCAAACATAAATTGTTAGACCAGTGATTCATAACTCAGTTATGGACACGTACCTAGCCAGTCAGGTTTCAGGATATCCAGAATGAATATGCATGAGAGACATTTGCATGCACTGCCTCTCTCTAATTCAAATATGCCTCATGCATAATCATTGTTGATATCTTGAAAAGAAGACTAATTGGGTGTGTCATGAAGACTTGATTAAGAATCACTCTGTTCGACTGATCACAGAAGACACTCAGTGGAATACATTCAAACTTTACTTCTATATTTCTCCATAGGAAAAGAGGCGACACAGGCAGGAGTAATTTCATTAAATACTATTTGGTCATATAGATCTTAGAGTTCATGTTGACTACTTCTCATCAAGCTTGGATGTAAACATTTATTTACCAGAGCAAATCTGAAAAACTCTCCCCTGCATTGTATAACGAATGCAGTGCTATCTGTGCCTCTTCCAAATCAAGTGGCTGCCAGTATCCATCTAACTGGATGGAGGAGTGGTCTAGTGGTTAGAGCACCAGTCTTGCAATCCAGAGGTGGCTGGTTCAAATCCCACTGCTGCTCCTTGTGATCTTGGGCAAGTCACTTAACCCTCCATTACCTCAGGTACAAACTTAAATTGTGAGCCCTCCTGGGACAGAAAAATATCCAGTGTACCCGAATATAACTCACCTTGAGCTACTACTGAAAAAGGTGTGTGCAAAATGAAAATAAAATAAACAACATCCATTCACTAACTTAACAGGCCTATAGGGAAATGATTACCTATAAGTTCCAACACTGGGAGCTTTTGTACTGAAGAGTGCTGACACCTCTAATAACAGCAGTCACTGATGGACAGATGCTCTGGCTAGACGGTGGGCAACAAAAGAAAATGTGCAATTAGTCCAAGCAAGCAAAGGGCACCTACATTGCAGTTAAGAAAGTAATATTTCTTATTAGATGCCTTTTAAAATTCCAGCACTTGTTGAAGTGTCATAATTACGAATATGCAATGTATTGGAGCAAGTAGAAAAATAACAGTTCCGTTAATTAAAGAAACCACTTTTTTCATGTACAGAATCTATGTATATTTCAGTTGTCTTCACTGGCAAAATCACTTAAAATTGTGCAACGCAAGCTTGTCTTTTCTCTGTTCTAGGAATTTGACAATTTCTCTGCTTGGCTTAACCTCCAGGATAGCAATTTACAGTTTGTAATAAAGAACAATTTGGATTCAGTTCATTTTATGACATTTGAATCTCCGAAGAAGATAGCTATTTGTCAAACGTGCAACCTCCGGTAAAGATATTGGTAGGGATTATGTACTGCACTATCTCAGATAGTAGTCCAAAGAATTCTTGAACAATGTGTTACCAACGGAATTTCTATTTCTTCAGAAGATCCTAGTTGAGAAAAAAGGTAATGCCAAAGGCATATATCCAGGTAGATCAGGGGTGTCCAACCTCGACCCTCACCAGGTCAGGTTTTCAAGATTTCCCCAATAAATATAAATCTCATGCATATTTCATTGGGGAAATCCTGAAAACCTGACTGGATTGCGGCCCTCGAGGACCAAGTTAGATATTTATCTTGGTACAATGAAGGGTGTACATTAATATCAGTTTTTTTCTGTGTGTGCAATTTTTTTGTATTTGTATAAATGTGGTTTATTAAATGAATCAAACCATGAATGAATTAGAAAATGAGGGGGAAAAAGTGATGTGTACACCCTTAGTATACTGATCTGACTGAAAATTGCCTTCCTCAAAGACAGTTAAAGATACTCATGTATACTTTTAGTCATGGGAAAAACTGGTGTCACTGCGGGTGTATTTAAGCCACAAATTCATTCAGTTTTCAAATGAAGTATTAAATTACTCCATGCTCCACACCACCATCTGCACAAATGGTAAATACAAAATACATGGATATTTTTAGAATGCATACATTGCCTTTATAATTATTCTTTTTGAAAGAGAAATTGTACACAGTAGCTTTTTTTATATATATATAAAGTATGTGCATTAAGAGCACTTGCAAGTTTTTGTAATTACATGGGCTATTTGAAATTTGTCCTCTCAAAATGTAATCCTCCGTGCAAGCTGGATCAGATTTGCAAAGCATTCCAACTTTTGGTAAGAACTGACAGTGATAAAAAATAAAATACAAAATGATATCCTAACTTATGAAATCATTTCGAGTCTGGCCTCTTAATCTAGGTCATACTATTGTGCAGTGCAATGAAGGAAACTCATATCAAAGTCTTCTGTTTGACAAGTTCAGCAGGGTCAGACATGTCATGAATGCAAATTACTTGAGTCCAGCGAGGTGGGCAATATGACTGTCATTATTACAATGAACATTGATGCCTATGGAGCAGTGCGCAGAGATAGGCGTATAATTGGCTTCCCTACAACAGTTTAAGACTGGAGAGGATACACTTCTATATGGCATAATATCTACAAAGTGTGTATGTGTGTGTGTGTGGGGGGGGTGCAGGCATTGGGACAGAGAATAAAGTAAAAATGGGAGCAAATAAGATGAGAAGAAAAAAATATATGTAGGATCTATCTGGGATTTGTAAGACCTTTAAGGGTAGATGGCCTTAAGAGTAAGATCCATTGAGGTCTTCCACAATGGTTGAAATGATGCACCCTGCAGTGCTTGAAGCACCAAGTTGAGGTTCCATTCCGAGCAAGGGCACCGAAGATGCAGCTTAAGATGACTAGCCCCTAACAAGAAATGTATGACATCTGGATGTGCCACATAAGAAGTATGCAAGATGTGGCCCCAGTAGCAAGCCAAGGCCACAACCTGAACCTGCAGGGAATTGTAGGCCAATCCCTTCTGGAACCCCCTCCTGCAGGAAAGATAACATGTGTGGCAGAGATGCAGCCACTGGAGATATGATCTGGGCTGAGCATCATGCCTCAAAGGTTCATGAAACCTGATCGTAAGTCAAAGTGGTAGACCATTTCCATGCCTGAAGAAACCTCACAATAACTGCATCCGAGTAACCCTTCTGTCTCAAACATAACCTCTAAATGGCTAGACAGTAAGACCAAAGCATGAGCCATCCTCCATCTGTACTAGACCATGGACCAGAAGGTTGGGGGACAGAGGTAGCCATAGTGGCTTGGCGACTAGGAGCCGAACCAGATACACATACCATAGACACCAGGGCCAGCCCGAGGCCACAAGGATAACCAAGCCCTGATGAGACTGGATCTGGCTCAGCACTCGTCCAATCATCAGCCAGTGTGGGAAGATGTAGAAAGGCTCTGCTGCTGGCCAGGGCTGCAGTACAACATCCAATCTCCCTCTGACCCACACTCTCTTCACTGGCTGAAGAAACTGGCAACCTTGGCATTGACTCTAGTCACCTTGAGATCCATCACAGGTGTGCCCCATCTCTACACGATGGACTTGAAGGCCATTGCCAAGTGCTACCATTTGCCTGGATCCAGGAGTGTCCAGCTGAGATAGTCCACCTGCCTATTGACTGCCCCCACTGACAATGTGGTGGCCAACAAGCCCAGCAGATGATTCGCCACCCACTGCAGAAACCAGTGCTCTTCTGCCACCAGAGACATAATCTGCGAACCCCCTGAAGATTTATATATGCCACTGTCATCATGTTATCTGAAAGAATGCAAACCAGTTTGCCCTCTAACACTTCACGAAAGGTCCTGAGAGTCCGTGACACTCCCCGGAATTCCAGGCGATTGATCAACCACTGCGCCTCCATCGGGGTCCAGAGATCCTGTGCATAGTGATGGAACAATGATCTCAGCCGTTCAAGCTGGCATCCATGATCACCGCAATCCATTGAGGACACTCCAATGGCATGCTCTTCCTCAGACTGGAGGGAAGAAGCCACCAGAACATAATGCTTCTCACCAGAAGCATACACTGGAGACACACCATGTAGTCCTGAGACATCGGCAACCACTGGCTCAATGCCTGCTGCAATTGGCGCATATGTGCCCTTGCCCAGGGCACCACCTCCTGAGTCACTGCCATGAATTCTATCACTTGCATATAGTCCCAGGCATGTGGACATGGCAACCATACTAAATGGTGAATGTGGTCTAGTTGCTTGACCAGACACTACTCTGGAAGAAACACTTGGCCCTGATTGTATCAAAATGCACCCCCCAGATATTCCAGAGTCTGGTTGGGAACCAGATGACTCTTGGGAAAATTGAATACTCACCCCAGGGAAAGCAACAGCGCAATGACCTGGGAGGTAGAGAGGTGACACTCCTGCTCCTAGCCTACCCTGATCAACCAGTCATTGAGGTACGAATGAACCCATATCCCCTCTTACTGCAGATACGCCACCATGATCACAGTCACCTTGGAGAAGGTCCTGTGAGCCATAGCCAGACTGAATGGCATGGCCTGAAATTGAAAATGATGACCCAACACAGCGAAACTCAGAAAACACTGGTGAGGATAACAAATGGGAATATGCAAATATGCCCCTTTAAGATCCACAACCACCAGAAATTCCCTTGGCTACACCGCCGTCATGACGAACCACATTGTTTCCATGTGAAAATGCCTGACCTTCAGAAACTGATTCACCTTTTTGAGGTCCAGTATGTTCTTTTTGGACACCACGAAGTAAATGGAGTAGCAGCCCATGCCTCTAGCTTTTGATCCTGAACATCCTTCAGGGCTATGCCCCCCCCCCTCTACCGAGAGAGTAGTCTTCTTAGTGACCATGGCCACCAAGGCATCCACTTTGTGCAACCAACATCTCTCTAGATGATCCGGAGCCACCAGGTAAAGTCACCTTCAGACCCACATCGGGGGTGGCCCATAGAGTTGTAATCAGTTCTTGGATGACCTTGTGAACCGGGAAGCCCCTAGGCAGATGACTAATGCTTGCTATCTTCTGTTCACCACTGCGGGGGGCTGGGCCCCCTCATCCTTGATATTAAGTGCTTCCAGCACTCTAGTAATGAATGATAGCAACTCCTTTGTTAGGAAAGATCTAGACAGCCATAGGGTTGTCTGGATCCTCTCCTCCCAACTTCTCTTTCTCCAGATCTTCAAGATGGGGGGGGGGGCTGACATGAGCCCACTGACAAATCCACCACCAAACGTGGGTGTGATATGGGCCTCACCCCTTGGAAACAGACCCCACATACCACTGCTTCAAAGCCAGATCCGCATGGGAAGATAGCTGCTTGGGGTACGATCACCCTGTGGCTCCCAAAGGGGGCAGAGAGGTAGAGACGACAGCATCTGCTGACCAGACCATTTGAGGACATAGGCCTGGTGTAGCAATAAAATAAAAAAAGGCTTCCCCAGCCATGGGGGCCCCTGGGGACCCCCATACCAGAAATGCCAGACAATAGCTCCCCAAGGAAGGCCGTACCTGTGATGTACTGGGAATCCCCCCCAAAGTTTCAGCAGGGATGCTAACATAGGCATCGAAGATTAAAGAGGAGCCTCATCGGTGGAAGAATGTGAGGGAGAGCGAGCCTGTGGGCACGCAGTGAAGGAAACATCTGACTCAGTGGGAAGAGGACTGGAAGAGACTCAACACTGCTTGCTGCTTACCACAGTGGGAGCAGCGCTTAATAGCTTCCACCACCATGCACCGCTGAGACCCACAAATACGCAAAAACTGACAACTGACCAAAATGTAAAAGGACATGCACTGAAGTACATGTGGTGCCTCCTGATCCCGAGCCTCTGTCAAAGAATGGTCCCCAGCTCACACTAACCTCTAAGGAGTAGCCTAATAGTTAGTGCAGTTGGCTTTGATCCCAGCAGCCTAGGTTTAATTCCCACTGCAACTCCTTCTGACCTTGGGCAAGTCACTTAACCCTACATTGCCCCAGGTACAAACAAACTTAGATTGGGAGCCCTCTAAGAACAGAGAACGTATCTCCGTATAATGTGTACAGCGCTGCTTATGTCTAGTAGCACTTTAGAAATGATTATTAGTAGTAAGACAACCGTCACAGCCGCTGGCCAAATACCCTTCTGCCTGTCCTGTGGATCCTGATTTCTACCTTTTTTTTTTCAAATTTACCTCAGTCTGCTGCCAGTCTGTGAGGAAGGCACCTACCACATAGGCAAAGGCATGGGCCGCAGGGGAACCAGGATAACGGCTGGTATGCCCCCCCAAAGATGGCACCAGACAGCCAATCACCCCCAGGCTCAACAAAACTAGAAAAATCTAGAATTGGAGCACCCTCACTGATGAATCCAGGAGTTGGTGAGAAACCATTCACCGCCTGCTAGAGATAGAGACATACTGACTGGAGGAAGAGCTGGCCGTACTACCCTGTTTCCCCTAAAGTAAGACATTCCCCGAAAATAAGACCTAGTAGAGGTTTTCCTGAATTGGTAGATATAAGGCCTCCCCCGAAAGTAAGACCTAGCAAATTTTTGATTGAAAGCAGGGCCACCGAGAGCCGGACAAGGCCGCCCCCGGGCCACCCCCCCCCCCCACCCGAGGTCGCCGGGCCCCCCCTCCACCCACCCTCCGTCGCTCCTGGAACTAACCTTAAACACGTTACGTCAGGCGAGGGCAGGACACGGAAGGAAGGAGTTGCCTGCCCTGCTGCTGCGAAGGTGAAAGGAGGCGTTTAAGGTTAGTTCCGGGAGCGATGGAGGGCGGGCGGGCCAACCCCGATGTTTCCCCGAAAAATAAGACAGCCCCTGAAAATAAGACCTAGCACATTTTGGGGGGCAAAAATTAATATAAGACAGTGTCTTATTTTCGGGGAAACACGGTATAACACTGATTTCAGTAAAGTGTTCTCTGTCTCCACCTGCTGGTAGATGGGCAAAACCCACCAGTCTCTGGATTCATCTGCTGCTGATGCTGAGGAACATGTTTTATCTGTGCAAGTCCAGCACTTTTGAGAAGGCTCCTCGGGACCATTGGGCCATGCATTGTTAGTTCCCTGCTCTCAGAGAGCTGAATAACACAAGGTTAATCACAAGTTGCATTATACATTGACTGTGAAAGTCACTAATCTGTGGTACTGAGTTACCACAGGTTAATGACTCATGAGGTAATCTAAACTGTGATAATGCATATTTTACCACAGCCTAGTAACTTCCCTTCCTTAATATTATACTTACGTTTAGATGCAACATTAAAATCTGGCATAGAAACTAAATAAAAAAATTCAAATGATCTCAGGGCAAGATAATAAGAATTCTCTTTAAACAGCCTTATTATGCTAATTATACAATTTGAAAGCCTATGAGTTTAAACAATGCCATTAATTTCTTCTGAACAATTAATCTAAAATCTGCATCTCAAAGGGCAGCTGATTTCATAAATCTGGGTTTAAACATTTAAAATCCTTTGTCTATTGTCATTGTTCTTATGCTGCCCAAATGGAATTAAATTAGCATAACAATGGCATGACACAGTTAGCCTGGCCATTCCCCTCCCCCTATCTTTCCCCTTAAGTAAATAACCAGTCAACACCCAAATTCAATAGGCAGAATCCTGATTGAAATATTAGAATAAGGCTGGCTGCAAATCAGGTACAGTAGATATTTTCCTGTTCCCAAAGGGCTTACAAATATAAGTTTGTACACGAGGCAATGGAGAATTAAGTGATATGCCCAAGGTCACAAGGCATTGTTCCCCAGATTCTGTATAGACTGCACAAATTTGAGAGTGCAAATTTGGGCATGGATCCCAGATCTGTGTGTAAACTAATTAGTTAATTAGGTGCTAACAATTATATATTGGCATTAACAAGCACTTAATTGGAAGTAATTAGGAGTTATGCGTGGATCTGTCCTATGCCTTATTCTATAAAATGCATGCCTAAATGTCATAGCGTGCAACTCCACAGGGGGTGTGGCCATTGGAGGGGCATGGGTGGGTTAGGTGTGTTCCCAAAAATTAGGCATTATGTTATACCTGCATTTGTGTGAGTAACTGCCATCAGCTGGGTGCCAGCATTTACACTAGCCTTTAGCAGGCATAAATACTCGCACCCAAAGTTAGGTACGAAATGTGCACTAAGAGCCCTTTTACCAAGCTGCGGTAAAAGAGATCCTGCACTAGCGGTAGTGCATGTTTTTGCTATGCACCGAGGCCCCTTTCACCACAGGGGCATAGCTAGGTGGGGCCACGGGGGCATAGGCACCCGCGGATTTAGCCTTGGCCCCCCTGCTTTCACCCCCCCTGCCGCCAACCCTCCCGAGCCACATTCGACCCCCCCTCCCGCCACCGCCAACCCTCCCCCACTGCCGCCTCAGGTAGCTATGCTGGCAGAGGTCCCCGGTGCATTGCCGAAGTCCTCTTCAGCTCCGGTCCCCGGTGCATTGCTGATCTGGATTCTGTTTCTGTGAGTCCTGACGTCCTGCTCGTAGGAATGTGCAGGATGTCAGGACTCACAGAAACAGGATCCAGATCAGTGAACACGCTGGACTCAGAGACTGACTCTGAAGGGGACTTCGGCTGGCGGAGGTTGGGGACCCCCGCCAGCAAAAGTACCTGGCGGTGGCGGGGGAGGGTTGGCAGCCGCGGGGGGGGGGGGGGGGGGGGTCGAAAGGGAAGGGGGAGGGGCAGCGGTGGCGGGGAGTTAAAAGTGTGGGGGGGTTGGCGGCGCCGGGGGGGGCTAAAATGTGCCCCCTCACCTCGGGCTCTGGACCCCCCTCCCGCCAAAAGTCTGGCTAAGCCCCTGGTGAAAAAGCTGAAAAAAGAAATGGCTATGCGGTACGTTTGCACTTTCTATGCGGCCATTTTGAGGAGGAGCACTTACTCGGTGGTAACCGGCAGCGTGTGGTGCTGTCCGATTACCGAAAGGTAACCCTAGCGGTAAAAATATGGAAATAAATTTCTGTAGCTCTGGAAATTGCACGCTGGGGAGGTGGAATTACCACCATGCTGCTGTGGTAGCCCTACGATAGCTCCAGATTGGCACACGGCAAGCCTATTGCCACATGCCAACCCTTTAATAAAAGTGCCCCTAAGCTACGTAGTATTCTATAAAGGCTGCTCCAAGCAGAGAACCCTTTACAAAATACTAGATTAGTGCAGATCATTCCGGTGCCTAACTTTGGGCACCATTTATTGAATCTTCCCCATTATGAACAAAACATTAACTAAATTACATTCAGGTACCATCTAACAATTCAGACACGACTTCAAAGGTACATGTTGCTTTGGTTCATTATACTTATTTGTTACTTGAAGCATTTTGGACCAATAAAATGTATCAAAGTGCCAAATAAGCTGTGAATAGGTAGTAGGATGTCTATTTTCAGTCTACCAGACTCTGCAGCTTTCAAAATTTGTAATCTGCAACTGCCAGACAAACCAGTTTATTTTCGAAAGAGAAAACGCCTATAGTGCGACCTAAATTGTGAGATAGACGTTTGTCTCGCAAAGGCGCCCAAATCGGTATAATCAAAAGCCAATTTTGGGCGTTTCCAACTGCACTCCGTCGCGGAAATGAATAAAGTTGACGGGGGCGTGTCGGAGGCTTGGTGGAGGCGGAACTGGGGCGTGATTATCAGCCGAGGAGAGATGGGCGTCTTTAGCCGATAATCGGAAAAAAAAGACGTTTTTACCGCGATTTTGGGTCACTTTTTTGGACCCTTTTTTTTCCACGAACAAGTCCCAAAAAAGTGCTCCAACTGCCCAGATGACCACTGGAGGGAATCGGGGATGACCTCACCATTCTCCCCCAGTGGTCACTAACCCCCTCCCACCAAAAAAACCCCACTTTAAAAACTTTTTTCCCAGCCTGTATGCCAGCCTCAAATGCCGTACCCACCTCCATGACAGCAGAATGTGTTCGATCCTGTCACAGCCTTTCCCTGGGTCAGATGTGGCTCTCGGGTGCACTACAGGGTCACATCAGCATTGCATTGTGGTGGGTGTAGGGTATTGGGCTCCGTGATTTCATTAGCTTGTGTTACAGTCTCACAATGTTGGTAGTTGGTAGGCTCTTCTCCCATGGTGCTTTTCCCCCTGCCTACTGGGTCAGAGTGTGCCCTGTTGTGTTTCCTGTTGTAGTCCATGCGGTAGTGGCCATTTTTGTAAGCCAGTTTTAGTTCCCTTTCCTGTGTTAGCCACGTTACACAACTTAGTTCTTACCTTGAATGTGGCTGAAAGAAGGCATTGTACAGCATTCTGCCAGCTCTGACCTACTGCTCATCTCAGTACCAGGGAGACTCGTTGCCAGTGGGGCACAACCTCTGATCTGCAGTTAACTGTGAGTAAAGGCGGTTATTCCAATAAAGGACGTTTTCGGAGAGATTAGTCTTCAGGTGTCAACTGGTGTGCCAATGTTATATAGCAGCAACCAGTCCTAGAGGCCTGCATGTATGCAGGTCCCTGGAGCACTTTTAGTGGGTACCGCAGTGCACTTCAGCCAGGTGGACCCAGGCCCATCCCCTCCCCCACCTGTAACACTTGTGCTGGTGAATGGGAGGCCTCCAAAACCCACTGTACCCACATGTAGGTGCCCCCTTCACCCCTAAGAGCTATGGTAGTGTTGTACATTTGTGGGTAGTGGGTTTTGGGGGAGGGGGGTTGGGACTCAGCACCCGTGGTAAGGGAGCTATGCATGTGTGAGCTTTTTCTGAAGTCCACCGCACTGACCTAGGGAGCCCAGTTGGTGTCCTGGCATATCAGGGGGGGCCAGTGTACTACCAATCCTGGCCCCTCCCACGACCAAATGGCTCGGATTAGGACGTTTTTGAGCTGGGCGTTTTTAGTTTCCATTATCGCTAAAAAAAACAAACGCCCAGCTCAAAAACGTCCATTTTTTTGAAAATACGGTTTGGCCCGTCCCTTCACGGACCCGTTCTCGGAGATAAACGCCCATGGAGATAGGTGTTTCCGTTTGATTATGCCCCATCCACGCCACCTAGTTATTGGATTGCTTTTTCCCAGCCTTTTACCTCTTGAATTGTGAAATTATCATTCAGTCCTTGGGCTCACCATCAGTTCAGGGCCAAACTCCCACAGGGTGCATCTTTAGTTGACCCTGACTTCTGAGACATTCTGAGAGAAGATGATATTTCCTTTTCTGAGAAGAGGGCATTTCTCTGGATGAGTGAACATATTGCTTTGTGCGTTGGTAACTTAAAGATTGAGGTTTAAAAGAAGAATTGTAGGTTATTGATAAAACAAAAATCAAACTTATTAACTAGTCTCCATATCCTTTTCCCCATGGTTTTAAAACTTGAACTTTCTGAATTAACTGATAGCCTGTGGGAGGCTCTTTGTATTCATCTAATATCCCTAATAACTTAAGAACTTTTAATTAAACAACTCTATAATACTAGATGCAGAAAGCAGTCCAGCAGCAAGAACGGTGTTGTCCAATATTTAGCAGTGTTACATGTATGATTATCTCCCAGTTGGTGAGAGGTTATATGTGTGTGCTCGATGCAAGGAACTCCTAGCTCTCAGAGAATGAGTCCGTTTTCTTGAGGCTAGAGTATCAGACTTGGAGGAGCTGAGGGAGACAGAGAGGTACACAGAGGAGGCCTAAACAGATGTTGTAGAGAAGTGCCACCTCCAGTCTGGCAGCCCCTTTGATGCCTTGGAGGAGGAGGGAGGTCACCTAAAAGGAAAGCATCACCCTGGTGAAATTGGAAGTAATCCTGTATCCATGACCAGCTCATCAGCAGATGCAATATCCTCTTGCACTGAGGATGTGTCTCCAGGAGCTTCTGCCCAGGAGGGAAGGGTTAACATAATTGTTGTAGTTGGTGATTTGATTATTAGGCATGCAGATACAGTGGGGGAAATAAGTATTTGATCCCTTGCTGATTTTGTAAGTTTGCCCACTGACAAAGACATGAGCAGCCCATAATTGAAGGGTAGGTTATTGGTAACAGTGAGAGATAGCACATCACAAATTAAATCCGGAAAATCACATTGTGGAAAGTATATGAATTTATTTGCATTCTGCAGAGGGAAATAAGTATTTAATCCCTCTGGCAAACAAGACCTAATACTTGGTGGCAAAACCCTTGTTGGCAAGCACAGCGGTCAGACGTCTTCTGTAGTTGATGATGAGGTTTGCACACATGTCAGGAGGAATTTTGGTCCACTCCTCTTTGCAGATCATCTCTAAATCATTAAGAGTTCTGGGCTGTCGCTTGGCAACTCGCAGCTTCAGCTCCCTCCATAAGTTTTCAATGGGATTAAGGTCTGGTGACTGGCTAGGCCACTCCATGACCCTAATGTGCTTCTTCCTGAGCCACTCCTTTGTTGCCTTGGCTGTATGTTTTGGGTCATTGTCGTGCTGGAAGACCCAGCCACGACCCATTTTTAAGGCCCTGGCAGAGGGAAGGAGGTTGTCACTCAGAATTGTACGGTACATGGCCCCATCCATTCTCCCATTGATGCGGTGAAGTAGTCCTGTGCCCTTAGCAGAGAAACACCCCCAAAACATAACATTTCCACCTCCATGCTTGACAGTGGGGACGGTGTTCTTTGGGTCATAGGCAGCATTTCTCTTCCTCCAAACACGGCGAGTTGAGTTCATGCCAAAGAGCTCAATTTTTGTCTCATCTGACCACAGCACCTTCTCCCAATCACTCTCGGCATCATCCAGGTGTTCACTGGCAAACTTCAGATGGGCCGTCACATGTGCCTTCCGGAGCAGGGGACCTTGCGGGCACTGCAGGATTGCAATCCGTTATGTCGTAATGTGTTACCAATGGTTTTCGTGGTGACAGTGGTCCCAGCTGCCTTGAGATCATTGACAAGTTCCCCCCTTGTAGTTGTAGGCTGATTTCTAACCTTCCTCATGATCAAGGATACCCCACGAGGTGAGATTTTGCGTGGAGCCCCAGATCTTTGTCGATTGACAGTCATTTTGTACTTCTTCCATTTTCTTACTATGGCACCAACAGTTGTCTCCTTCTCGCCCAGCGTCTTACTGATGGTTTTGTAGCCCATTCCAGCCTTGTGCAGGTGTATGATCTTGTCCCTGACATCCTTAGACAGCTCCTTGCTCTTGGCCATTTTGTAGAGGTTAGAGTCTGACTGATTCACTGAGTCTGTGGACAGGTGTCTTTCATACAGGTGACCATTGCCGACAGCTGTCTGTCATGCAGGTAACGAGTTGATTTGGAGCATCTACCTGGTCTGTAGGGGCCAGATCTCTTACTGGTTGGTGGGGGATCAAATACTTATTTCCCTCTGCAGAATGCAAATAAATTCATATACTTTCCACAATGTGATTTCCGGATTTAATTTGTGATGTGCTATCTCTCACTGTTACCAATAACCTACCCTTCAATTATGGGCTGCTCATGTCTTTGTCAGTGGGCAAACTTACAAAATCAGCAAGGGATCAAATACTTATTTCCCCCACTGTAACTGGGTGGCTGTTGGACATGATGATCGACTGGTCACTTGCTCACGCATCACATAAATAGGAGTTTAGATAATGCTGGGGAGGAGCCAGCTGCGTAGGTAAATATAGACATAGGAAAATGTGGGAAGGAGGTTCTGGAAGACAAATTTAAGTTTCTAGGTAGAAATCAGAAATCCAGATCCTCCAGGTTAGCATTTTCAGAAATGCTCCCCATTCCATGCATAGGGAACAAGAGACAGGCAGAGCGCCGGAGTCTCAATATGTGGATGAGGCAATGGTGCAGGGAGGAGGGTTTTAGATTTGTTAAGAACTGGACAACATTCTGGGGAAGTGGGAGCCTATTCTGAAAGGATGGGCTCCACCTTAACCAGGGTGGGACCACGCTGCTGGCATTGGCATTTAAAAAGGAGATAGAGAAGCTTTTATACTAGAAACTGGGAGAAGGCCGACAGTTGCTCAAAAGCACATGGTTCGGAACAAGGTATCTTTCAAAGATATAACCATAGTTGGGAAGATAGGGCAGCCCAATAGCAAGGTTGCAATAGAGACCATAATAGACATGGTCTCTTTAAATAAAAAGCAGATTTTCAAGATTGCACATTATTACTGTCAATTGCTGAGAAAGATGTAAATAGGAAGAACGAACATAGTTTGAAATGTCTATGTGCAAATGACAGAAGCCTAATAAATAAGAAATATGCAAGAGTTAGAAAATATTGCACTAAATGAAAAATTACATATAATAGGCATCTCTGAGACCTGATGGAAGGAGGCTAACCAGTGGGACACTGTCATACCAGGATACAAATTATATCGCAGTGATCGGGTAGATCAAATAGGTGGAGAGATAGCATTGTATGTTAAGGAGGGCCTTGAATAGTCTAAAAATTCTGCAGGACAGAAAACACATCTTGGAATCCCTATGGATTGAAATTCCATGTGTAAAGGGGAAAAGGATAGTGATAGGAGTGTACTACCATCCACCTGGTCAGGATGTACAGACTGATGTAGAAATGCTATCAGAAACTAGGGAGGCTAACAAACTAAGGAACACAATAATAATGGGTGATTTCAATTACCCCAATATTGATTGGGTAAATGTAACATCAGGGCATGCCAAAGAGGTAAAATTCCTTGATGAAATAAAGGACTGCTTTATGGAACAGTTGGTTCAGAAGCCAACAAGAGGAGGATCAATTCTAGACCTAGTCCTTAGTGGAGTGCATGATCTGGTGCTGGAGTTAATAGGCCTCTTGATAACAGTGATCATAGCATGATCAGATTTGATTTAAGCTCTGGAGTAAGTACACACAGGAAATCCAATAAGTTAGCATTTAACTTTCAAAAAGGAGACTATGATAAAATGAGAAGAACGGTGAAAAAGAACAAAAACTTAGAGGAGCAGCTGCAAAGGATGCTGTTTAAAAATACCATGCAGGAAGCCCAGGCCAAATATATTCCAAGTATTAAAAAAGGAGCAAGGAAGACCAAATGACAGCCTGCATGGTTAAAAAGTGAGGTGAAGAACAGGGCCGTTCTTAGCAAGTGAGGGGCCCTATGCAGACCAATCAGATGGGGCCCCATCTTAGCCCCACCCCCACCCTAGCTCCAGGGCCGGCCACCCCTCCCTCCGAACTCCCGGGCCATCCCCAGGGCTCCCCAGCTCCCTCCCTCCCTCTCTCCCTCCCAGCTCCAAGGCCGGCTGGCCGTTCTCTCTCTCCCTCCCACCCACCAGCTCTAAGGCCCCCTCCCTCCCCAAGGCCTGTCTCTCTCTCTCTCTCTCTCCCTCCCACCCACCAGCTCCAAGGCCCCTCACCCAGCTCCCACCCACCAGATCCAAGGCCCCCCACCCAGCTCCCACCCAGCTCCAAGGCCCCCCTCCCTCTGAAGTTTAAGTTACCTCATCGTTGACGTTGGAGCAGCCGGCAGGTAGTAGCAGCAGCCATAAAAAGCGTGCGAGCTGCTGGGCGGCGCTTTGGGAGCCTTCCTTTCCCTCGCTCAGCTCTGGTCCCGCCCTCAAAACAAGGGCGGGACCAGAGCTGAACGAGGGAAGGGAAAAGAAGGCTCCCGAAGCACCGCCCAGCAGCTCGCACGCTTTTCACGGCTGCTGCTACCTGCCGGCCGCTCCGATGTCGACGACAAGGTAACTTAAAATTCAGAGAGTGGGGGGACTGGAGCTTCGGCGGTCGGGGCGACTTCAGGCGCGCCGCGCGGGGCCCCCTTGAGCACGAGGCCCTATGCAGTTGCCTCGGTTGCCTCACCCTAAGACTGGCCCTGGTGAAGAAAGCTACTAGAGCTAAAAGAAAATTCTTCAGAATATGGAAGAAGGATCTGACTGAAAATAATAGGAAAGAGCATGAGGAATGGCAAGTCAAATGCAAAGAACTGATAAGGAAAGCAAAGAGAAACTTTGAAAAGAAGATTGCATTAGAGGCAAAAACATATAGTAAAACCTTTTTCACATACATTAAAAGCAAGAAGCCAGCAAAAGAATCAGTTGGACCGCTACATGACTGAAGAGTAAAAGGGGCTGTCAGGGAAGACAAGGCCACAGCAGAGGGATTAAATGAATTCTTTGCTTTAGTCTTCACCGAAGAAAATGTATGGGAGATCATAAATATTATTTTAGATTCCTGTTCTTTGGCGCTAATAAAGAGTGTACTTTTTATTCCATCTTCATGATTGGTCTGCTTTTGTTTCTACTTCTACTTTCATATAACAAGAGCCCTCAAGTTTGAAAATGTTTAGTATACTAAAATTACTACTTATATATTCTGCCCATGAAACTACATCAATGCTTTCAGAACCTGTAATTTTTAAAGATATACTTACTAACTACTTTCAGTCAAGTTGAAGCCACCTAGGGTCCTTTAAGTGTGCAAAGAATTAGAACATGAATTAACATATGCTAACTAGTGTGTGAATCAATGGCAGAGCCACAGGTGGGTCTGGGTGGGCCCAGGCTCACTTACTTTGGGCTCAGACCCACCAAACACCAGCACACCTATGATGTGGCTGGCGGGGATCTCCAAGCCCTGCCAGCCAAAAACTTCCAACAACTCTCCCTCCCCCACACCTTTTAAATAGCAGATCTTCGTTGACTGTTAGCATGATTGATACACACTGTTCATGCCGGCCCTTTATCCTTCCCTCTGATGTACTCCCGCCTATGCGGAAACAGGAATTTGCGTCAGAGGGATGGCTGTGGGGCCAGCGTGAACAGTGTGTATCAGTTGCATCTCACTGCCAACGAAGATCTGCTATTTAATACGTATGTGTGGGGAGGGGGGAGACAAGAGACGGTACGGTATGTGGGCGGGCAGTAGTGGGACACACCATATTGCCTGTGGGGTGGAACGGGATTTTTCTGCCCACCCAAAAATAGGTATCTGGCTATGCCCCTGGTGTGAATTACTGTGTACTAACATGCCATTGCGGCACTGTGCTAACTGCATAACCTGCTATGAGCAGGTTCTAGATGGGGAATGGGTGTGGACTGAACAGTGCAGTTAATGCACAGTGCTTTACTATGTGCTGTTGTTAATGCAGAAGTGTGGATGCACTTACTTTTCCTCTATGGAAGGCAGTAAGTGCATCCATGCTATCTGAAACTGATGGTAATGTACGTTTCTGTGCAGTAATTGCATGGCAACATGCTAAGAACATCCTTAACAGTTAGCACACTGGCGTAGCACTTTATTTATTTATACCACTACTCAATTGCCCTCCCCTTGTCCCTTCCTTCCTTCCTTCTCACCCATTACTTCCCTCACCCGTAACTGTCTTGCCTGTCTGTATTGTTTAGATTGTAAGCTCTTTTGAGCAGGGACTGTCTCTTTGTATCAGGTGTTCAGCGCTGCGTGCGTCTGGTAGCACTATACAAATGCTAATAATAATAATAATTTTTGCCTCTAAAGCATGAAAGGTGCAATACTTTACTGTACTAATAAAAAGGACCCCTTAGATTTCAACCTTGTTGGAGTTTGACAAAATCAACTGATTCACCTTCGAAAAAAAGGAGATTTTCTTCAGATCCATAGGACTTCAAAGCGTACTGGTTTGTTATTCCAGCAGCATCCTATGGATCCACTTGAAATTTCACAAACTGCTCCAACAAACTCAACTGTTTTGTACGTTTCTTCAGAACAATAGAATTGACTCTTTTACAGATGTTTGTATTTTCCTATACCTTACCTGAAGTACACTTTTGACACCAATATAAATATATAACCAGGGTTATATTTAACCTATTGGTCTACTCATGAAATGGAAACATAGAAATATGACGGCAGATAAGGGCCAAATGGTCCATTCAGTCTGCCCATCCTCTGTAACTACTACCTCCTCCTTTCTCTAAGAGATCCTATGTACCTGTCCCATGCTTTCTTAGATTCACAGTCCTTGTCTCCACGACCTCCACCAGGAGGCTATTTCATATGTTCACCACTCTTTCTGTGAAAAAGTTTTCTCTTAGATTACTCCTGATCCTATAACCTCTTAACATCATCCTATGCCCTCTCATATCAGAGTTTTCCTGCATTTGAAAAAGGCTCACTTCCTGTACATTAATGCCACAGAGGAATTTAAATTCTCTGTCATAACCCCCCTCTCTTGCCTTTCTTCCAGATTATACATATTGATATCTATAAGTCTGTCCTCATATGCTTTATGACAGAGACCACTGACCAATTTTGTAGCTGCCCTCTGGACTGACTCAATTGTGTTTATATCTTTTTGTAGGTGTGGTCTCCAGAATTCCAAACAATATTCTTAATGGATCCTCACCAGAGGCTTATACAAGGGCACTATCACCTTTTTTTCTCCTGCTGGCCATTCCTCTCCCTATGCATCTGAGCATCCTTCTGGTTTTGACTGTCACCTTTTCTACCTGTTTGGCCATCTTAAGGTCATCAAATATGATCACCCTCAAGTCCTGCTCTTCTTTCATACATAGAAGTACTTCACCCCTTATACTATACCATTCCCTTGGATTTTTGTAACCCAAGTGCATGACCCTGCATTTTTTAGCATTAAATCTTAGTTGCTAATTAATGGAGCATTCTTCAAGCTTTACTAGATCTCTCCTTATGCTATCCACAACCTCTGGGGTGTCCACCTTATTACAAAACTTGGTATCAATCCGCTAAGAGACAAACCTTACCAGACAGTCCTTTCAGCCGGTTCTTTCTTTGTCTCTTGCCTTGTTTCTAGCTGTGTTTTAGTCGCGGTCCCAGCTTGTTCCTGCTTTGCCGTCAGTCTTGCCTCAGTTTGTTCCCGCTTTGTGCTCAGTCTGGTCTTAGCTTGTTCCCACCTTGTTCCCAGGTTTGCCTCTGTTTTGCTTATTAGTTCCAGCCCTGCCTGTTCTGCTATCCAGTTTTCCAGCCAAGCCTGCTGTGATTCTGCTCCAGCCAAGTCCTGCTTTGTTCCTGGTTCATGCTCCAGGCACGTCCTGCCTTCAAGTCCCAGAATTCCAGCCTTTCTTACAAGCTCCAGTCCAGTCTTCAAGCTCCAATCCAGCTTTCTAGCTCCAGCCTTGTCTATCTTCAGTCTCAGCCTAGTATCAGTCCTAGCCCAGGTGATTCGCCTACTGCTAGCCATATTCTGGCAGCGGCCCAAGGGCTCACTTTCTCCTTTAATCCGTGACAGGGGCCTTCCATCACTGGTGTGGTGACAGGCCCTACAATACCCCATCCCTCTTCCTGCACAGGGTTCTTGTCACCATAGAAATCTATGCAAGAGCTGAGCCTCATAGATCCTATCGGCACACAAGTGATTTAAGACCATTTGCTGGAGTTACTTAAGAAGGAAGTTTTGTCTGCTGCTGCTGTGGGTGATCTAAGATACCACTGTGCAAAATTAAGGCATGGAACCTGTGGCAATATTCTAGCATCTATTAAAATTTGGCAGTACAGGGAGTTACAGAACAGAGGCTATGCAATTGGTTATAACTGTAAGACAAAAACTAGATCAGTGGACATCATCCAAAAGTGTGGGATTCAAAAAGCAATTACAATTGATTCTTTTATATTTCTCTGTCAGAGAAAGTATTGGTCTGGGATTCATTTTTTTTCTCTTAGATTTGTTTTTTATCATCTACAAAATAGCACCAGGATTTCTCTCTAAACAGCTTGTATAACTGTATTAAAGGCACTTCAGCTGAATGTATATTACTATGGAGTAATTTTTCCCAGCAGTGTCTTTGCAAATTTACCTAAAGTGCTAGGTTGATCCCATGGGCCTACTAGATGCAAGTACTGTTAAAGCTTTTCCAGTAAGAAAGTAGAGTCAAATTTCAACTTAAGTTCTCCTTACAAGTCACAGATGAAAAACGCCTCACAATTTGCATTATGTTGTTTCAGAACAGGCTTTTCATTTCCACTTAAATTTCTGCAAAGTCAAAGTAAAATTACAATAAAATACTTCTGTAACAAATTTTGCCTAGTTTCCTGTAGGGAAACTGATCTTAGAAGATCATTACGCTTGTATATTTCCAACCTTTTCTGTGTCACCTAGACTACACTGCCATAATCACAGAATGAATACCATGCTGAGAACAGTATATTGTGGCACATTTGCCTCAACTTTATTAAATTAATACAGCCAGAATTTCATTAGCATTCAACTTTTCCAGAAAAACTCCAACAAAGTTACACCTTTCCCAGTGTGGCCTTTTTTCCAACCCACAGTAGTTAGTTGGTAATGAACTAGTCCATCTGGAAATATGTACAGTATTCACATGACATCAACATCAGTGGACCCTTAGTAATGACAGACAGCATCTCAATTCATGATGGTGTCACCCACCATTCTACTCTCGCTTATTGTTCAATTCCCACATTATTTCCCAGTTGCATCTGGACCCAACACCCCCTTTTTCTGCCGCAGATGGTGACAGCCTGTAATTTGTCATCACTCCCCCACCACTAAAGCTGTGGCCAATGTACCACTGAAACAAACTTCTAAATGATCTTGAATTATGCTCATGAAAATGTCCATACTAATGTCCAACGTATGTATCTCATTCACACAGTAAAGCCCTGGACAGTCGGAAGTCAACAAGTCATGACTGAGCAGCAATAAATCTGAACACCTTCACATTCACCCTATGTCTAAGCCTCTCAATTGCCTTAACCTTCCTAGCCTTCCTCCAAACCAGCCTGAGCATAATATGAGACCAAACACGTCATGATTAAGGGAAGTAGCAAGCAGCTAAGAAAAAATCCTGCTTCATTTAGCAAATGAGATCAATCCCTTTTACCCTACACAAGTCATTACCCCCAAATATACAAGAATAAGTGCAGAAGATGAGAAACGTTTAGCCTGCAAAAGTGTCAGAAGAAGCTGGTCTTACCATATGCCATGGAGACCCAACCAACAGATCCGGATATCTTGATCCTCCAATCCAAGGTTCATTCCACAGTGAAACTTTGCTGCGTGCTTCCGAGTCTAGAATATGTAGGGGTGTCCATAAAGCCAAACACAGATCTCAGGGGAACAATTAGTCCACAACAGAAATTATTATAAAAGTGCTTCATTACATCATAGCACTGCCTCCCAGGTGCACATATGCCTGATACAATAGCCTAGACTGCAAATAAATTCTAGTGATCCCCCATTTTATGCTGCAAAGAAAGCTGCCCAATCTGGAATGAATGAGTCCCATTATCTGCTGGATCACAACCGATATAGGCCAAACCCATCTTCAGTACAATGGCAAACTGATACCATATTAATGGGGTTCATGAATTAGCCAATAAAGGCTACCAGGAGGCTATAGCCATCTATATGCATGAACAGCAGGGGCGTCTCAAGCCAATCTACTACCTGAGGTGAAAGATAAGATGGTGACCCCCCTAAGCCCACCAGAGTCCCCCCCCCCCCTTCCTCAAAGCTACAATCAGGGAGTAAAGTGGTTGGGAGTGATAGAGAACAGCAAAGTAACAGGAACCAAGCAATTAAGTTTATTATAAAATCATGAAAATATATAAACCATATACATTTATATATTACATACACATAAAACCAAAGTCAAACAACCTAATGGAGTCAAGCCACACACAAACGGAAAATGTCCAGTTCATTCCACCAGGGTTGAACCCTCTAGTGCTGGTGGCCACCAGGATCTAGCTGCACGCCTCCAATGCCTGTGGAGAAAAGAGCACAAGTACTCACAGAGAAGTCAATTGTATGTAATTATTCATTTACTTGGCTATTATTATTCATTTATATGGGTATTCCCAGATCAACCAATAAAACTCTCCCAACAAGAGTGTGAGTGAGTGGATGATATAGTGAAGAGCACTCCTTCACTGATGATATAGTTTAGTAACCTTGTAGCAAGTGGAACTAGTCTGCTGAGGCGGAGGCTGAGGCTGAGTCAGAGGGGAGGGGCTCAGGCCAGGAGGACATCAACTGCCCTGAGTCAAGGGTCCATTTACGAAGCATCAGTAAGCCCAACGCGGGCATACCGCATGCTAATTTGGGCCTACTGCTGGTTCAATGCAGCCACTACTGGTAGTTCTCGCTTGAGCACAAGCCATTTCAGCTGCGCCAGAAAATTTTTATTTTATATAGCACGGCACTAACCCACTAGTAATCGAGGCATTATCACACGCTGCCCAGTTACCGCAGGTTACCACGGGAACCCTTACCACCACCTCAGTGGGTGGCAGTAAGTGCTCCCCGCTGCATGGTCACACAGTAAGAGTTATCTTGCTGCATGGCCATTTTCTTTTTTGGGCTTTTTAACTACTCTAGTAAAAAGGGATCTTGTGTGTGGGAACAAATGGCCTCAGACACTACTGCAGGGCCCTTTTTCCTGCAGCTTAGTAAAAGGACCCCTCAGTGAGATGGGGGGAGGTCCCAATACAGAGTTTTCCAGGAGAGAGGTCCAGAGAGAAAAGGACTCCACTGCAAGCTGAGCTGCAGTACTTGAGGAGACAACCAGGGAAGTGGTGTGGCTCAGGCTTCATTGGTATCAGAGTTGTGTGGGAAGACTGGCAAGGCAGAAGACGCCTTGAGTTACGTTCAGAAAGCACTTGTTTTCATGTGAATAGAAAATGTGTTGGGCTAAGCTGGGAGCTAGTCCTAATTAGAGAATGGACTTGGGCTGGATGAAAGCCTGTGAAGTAACAGGGGCACATGGTATGTCAAGTAAAATATATCCCTTTTTCTTGCAAACCCTGCGTGTCTATGTTTGTGCCAAATCTAAGCTACACCCTTAACCATATTACCACAAAGAGGTACACATCAGAAGTAGAATGTTTCACTTTACAACTCAACAAGATCTGACAAAGAAGGGCAACCTTCGAAAGCTAATCAAGAAATGTATTGTTATGTCCAATAAAAAAGGTATCATCTTATTTTCTTTTCCATGTTTTATTTTGTTTGATTTCTATTGATTACCAACTCAACAAACAAACTCTGGTACCAAATCAGTGATAGCAAGACAAATTCCCTGTAGAAGATAAAACCTTGCAATTAGACCTTCAGAAGCTTAACATATCATACCAGCACCAACACTGCCTACAAAAAGTTAGCATTGCAGTTGTTCTAGAGCACCAGCACATCTTCTGGGATCAGGGGTGTGGGTCTTTTATTAAGCATAGGGGGTGAAGAGCTCTTTTCCAACTTGAAAAGATGGACCAGTACAGATTCCTATACAGAATCTACATATCAGTTGAATCCCCCATCCCTCCCTCATCCCTGTTTAACAAGGAAAACACAGGCGATCACACACACACACACATATATATATATATATATATATATATATATACAGTGCACTCTATTTAAGCGCATGCTCTGTTTAATTGCATGCCGTACTTCGGTCCCGTTTTTGGCACCATCAATTTCTATGGGGACAAACTTTGATTTAGCGCACCACTGATAAGTGCAAGATTCGCTTATATGCATGGTTCAAGACCGCTCCTCTGCAAGAAAGACTCCGCATAAGCGTGCGCATGGAATATGGAAGCCGACTGGGCGTCCATCTTTTGTTTCGATAATATGGTCGAGGACGCCCAAATCTAGACATTCAGGTCGTCCCTAAAGATGGTCGTCCTTAGACTTGGTCGCTTCTGATTTTCGGCGATAATGGATACTGAGGACGCTCATCTCAGAAACGACCAAATGCAAGCCCTTTGGTCATGGGAGGAGCCAGCATTCATAGTGCACTGGTCCCCCTCACATGCCAGGACACCAACCAGGCACCCTAGGGGGCACTAAAGTGGACTTCAGAAAAAGCTCCCAGGTACATTACCTTACTTGTGTGCTGAGCCCCCCCCCCAAAAAAACAAAAAACAAAAACAAAACCCACTACCCACAACTGTACACCACTATCATAGCCCTTATGGGTGAAGAGGGGCATCTAGATGTGGGTACAGTAGATTTGTGGTGGGTTTTGAAGGGCTCACATTTACCACCACAAGTGTAACAGGTAGGGGGGGGCCTGGGTCCGCCTGCCTGAAGTGCACTGCACCCACTAAAACTGCTCCAGGGATCTGCATACTGCTGTCTTGGAGCTGGGTATGACATTTGAGGCTGGCAAAAAATATTTTTTTAATTTCTTTTTGAGGGTGGGAGGGGGTTAGTGACCACTTACTCCCCAGTGGTCACTAACCACTGGGAGAGTAAGGGAAAGTCATCCCTGATTCCCTATGGTGGTCATCTGGTCAGTTCAGGCACCTTTTTGTGGCTTGGTCGTAAGAAAAAAAAGGACCAGTAAAGTCATCCAAGTGTTCGTCAGTGATGCCCTTTTTTTTCCATTATGGGCACCCCCAAGTCCCGCCTCCAACACGCCCCCGGGAACTTTGGTTCTCCCCGCGACAGAAAGCAGTTGGGGACGCCCAAAATCGGCTTTCGATTATACCAATTTGGGCGACCCTGTAAGAAGGACGCCCATCTTGCGATTTGTGTCGAAAGATGGGCATCCTTCTCTTTCAAAAATAAGCCTGAAATGTATCTTCTCTTTGATACATCACTAAGGGGTCCTTTTAGTAAGGTGCACTAATGGATTTAGCGCACGCTAAACAATAAGATGCCCATTATATTCCTATGGACATCTAATCGTTTAGTGCACACTAATCATTAGCGCATGCTAAATCTGTTAGCATACCTTGGTAAAAGGACCCCTAATTTATTTTGGGGGGCTTGTTCATATTTTTAGACATTTATAATTTTATAATTAATTCTAATAGATATAGTTGTCCTTTTATAATGTGCAATCAATGTTTTAAGTTAGAACATGTATCTTTATATAGTCGCTCTGCTCAGCAATTACATGTAAATATTCTGGATAATTGGTCAATTTATGTACTGTTGTACATAAGGTTGGGATATTTTTATATGGTATGTGTATATGTATAGATATATATCTATATATATCTATATCTGTACATCTGTATATCTATTTATTTATATATTTATATCTATATCTATATATAGCTATATCTATAGCTATATCTATAATTATATCTATACATGCATATCTAGATAGATAGATAGATAGATAGATAGATAGAAGAGGAGCTGGCTAAACTAAAGGTGTAATTATTACAAATATTGTATAGGTAATGAGATTAGGAGCACTATGTGGCTCTTTCTTATAGGGGTTTGACTTGTTCCTCCTGAAGAAGAAATCAAAATGCGGTCCCGCATTGGGGAACAATTGAATAGTGAATTTGATATATTGTTCAGCTGCTGTGTTTAACTGATGGAATCCACGTACCATGTGCCCAGACAACCATAGTGGCTTTGAAGATCCGATGTTGACTTGGTTCTGTTTCAGAGATTATCAAATTCAGTTGTTCTACACAGGATTTAAGTGAAGCACCTAATGATTTGCATGAAGGATTCCTATTTGGAAGTTTTTAATTGACTATATATAGTTTTGTACATGGACACATCAATGAAAATGGTGTTTCTTAACTGGCCCACAAGCCTTTTAGGCAAGATAACACTGGACTTGTTTGTTAAGAATATTCAATGCTAAGTGAGGAGAATGAAATGGGTGATTAGTATGAGTGAGGCCAGAGTGATACCATTTACATGTTGTATATTTGATTAGTGATTAAAATAATTATTTTCATAGTGTAAGCATAGTGTTCTGGAGCATATTTATATAATAATTGGGGTATAAACTAAAGGTGGACAAAGCGATGAGGCCAGATGGCATACATCTGAGGGCACAGAAGGAACTGCTGAATATCCACAGTTAGGTGCTTAAACACTATTTAGTGGTCAGATCCGCTCCTGGCTGGTTAAATTGTTTTGAATATCGGGGGGGGGGGGGGTAATGGTTTTTATCTGACTACATTTTTCTCTGTTTCAATGAAGCTGATATTCAGACTATGGGAGGCAGCCCGGCTAATTTCTGTGGTCGGCGGTGAAGTCAGATATTCAATGCTGTCCAGTTAAGTAAAAAGCGGCCAAAGATTTGCCTGCTATTTGGGCAGCCTAATTTGGCCACCAAATTTAG